>NC_060141.1:715709702-716334702 GCF_021461385.2 Schistocerca piceifrons | reverse complement strand
TAACAACGGTAAGCCACTGAACTCCTCTTCCGAACAGGTTTCGAATGTCGTTAAAATGTATATATTTTTTATATCAAAAAAACACTTGCTTCACTATCTCGATAGACCACCGTCAGTCAGACAGAGTTCACCAAAAGCTTCGTAGACGCATCCGACATGATGCCACTAGGTAGCCGGCCGCTGTGACCGAGCGGTTCTAGGCTCTTCAGTCCGGAACCGCGCTGCTGCTACGGTCGCAGGTTCGAAGTGGGTTAGATTTGCAAGTCGCAAACTGTTCTGTGGGCAGACGACATCTAACCTACACTTAATATCGTTTGATCATGACGTTCTGAGAAGTCTAAAGAGATTCTGATACAGTACAGCCGGCCGGTGTGACCGAGCCGTCCTAGGCGCTTCAGTGTGAAACCGCGCGACCGTTACCGTTGAAGGTTCGAATCCTGCCTCGGGCATGGATGTGTTTGGTGTCCTTAGGTTAGTTAGGTTTAAGTAGTTCTAATTTCTAGGGGACTGATGACCTCAGAAGTTAAGTCCCATAGTGCTCAGAGCCATTTGAACCATTTGCTCTTAAAGATGGACCAGCATGCTATTAGTATCGCGATCATAATGTTTTGGCTCATTAGTGACTTTCTGTTCATAAGCAGAAGGTTCGATAACAGCTATGACCAGAACCTGAATGGGAGTGAGCCTCATGGTTTCAGTCCTAACAAACGGAACACGCTGCAGAATAATAGGAATAGGTCTTCAGAACATGGATGTGTGGGTTTTCCTTAGCTTTAAGTAGTTCTAAGTTCTAGGGGACGGATGACCTCAGCCCCTATGCCCCCAAGGTTTTTACAACACTCCCACAAATTAGTAGCAAAATCAGACAAATGAGTTAAAAAGGTTTACTTATTTTTGTGACTAGTTGAGTACTGAAGTCTGCAACACTGCTTGTAATATAACACAGAAAAGGCCCTCAGTTGCTAAGTGCAAATAATCGTAACTAAACTTCACCGTACGTAGCAAATGCAATTTACAACAACTGTCTGTTCGCTTCTAAGAGTACATCAAACGACGTTCCCCGTCCAAGTCAGACCTGGACGATGATCTATAACCAAGTGGTCGAGAGCTGCTCTTCTATCTTCCGAGGGGGCTTCTGTCCGTTGTCGTCCGGTCAATGGTGATTGCACTCGGTCGACTATTGACCAAGGCGAAGTCCATATCTTTCTCCTCAGCAGCGCCCGTGGCGCTCGTGGAAATCGCGCAAGTGGCGAGTCTCTATGGCGCTGGCGCCAGCTCGCATCATTGCGCCTGTGGTGCTTTTGCCCTGACAGTGTCTTGTTCGGACGACACAGCAATCTTTAACTGTCAAAATGAGTCCCTTCTAATCAGGTACTCAATTCGCAATGTTTCGAGAACAGAAGACATTAGGGGAAAAAATGATGTGCCAATAAGATCATGGTTTTTGAACGAAGCTCCAAAATTAAAAAATTAAAAAAATTGGTCAAATATTTTGTGAAATGGATGGTCTAAAAGTAAGAAATACAAAAGATTAAAGAAACATTTGAGGCGCCTTTGAATGACGCTCGAAATCATGTGCAGCAAATGGGGCGCGCCAAATGTTTCTCGAATCCATTTTATTTCTTATTTTTAAACAAATAATTTCACATAACATTTTACGGAATATTTTTCAAACTTTTTTTTTGAAATTCTGTATTATTCCTTTATTTACTATGGGCAAGCCGCAGAGTGCTGCTCTGTGCCCATGTGAGCACAGTAGAGCCAAGAGAGCTTCTCGTCGGCCGGCCGCTGTGACCGAGCGATTCTAGGCGCTTCAGTCCGGAAACGCACGACCGCTACGGTCACAGGTTCGAATCCTGCCTCGGGCATGGATGTGTGTGATGTCCGTAGGTTAGTTAGGTTTAAGTAGTTCTAAGTTCTAGGGCACTGATGACCTCAGTTGTCAAGTCCCATAGTGCTCAGAGTCATTTTTAGCTTCTCGTCGAGATGCAGAGACGTGCCTGCCATTCACAGGGCGGGGTTCATTCCCTGCCAGCGTTGGACGGACAGGGTTTCACATCCTGCTGCAACCCGAAAGGTTTGGCGCCGCCTACACCTGACAGCTCAGCTCGCCGCTGTCGAAACTAGCGGCGCAGCGGAGCGTTCCGTCGCGGCGGAAGTATCATTTTCAGCGGACTATGACGTCGAACCGTGGGACACGGCCGTGACATTTCAGGAGCTCCTCGGGCGCGTATCCCCAGAGGAATGGAACTCCGGTCCGTCAAGTCGGCCGCCCCGGACCGCACAGGCTCGTAAAACGGCGATGGCGGAAATGCTTCGCAGGGTACACAGTTTGCCGGCGAGTGACGACCTTTATTGGTGGTTAAGCGAACCCCGTCGCGGAGGCCAGAGTTGCTGAGGGCGATAGTCCACAATACACAGTTTCATGTGATCGCCGGTGTTGGAGAAACTGACGCAGCGCCGGATAACCCACAGTACAGCGTTCTCAGCTGGGCGCGTATACACTACTGGCGATTAAAATTGCTACACCACGAAGATGACGTGCTACAGACGCGAAATTTAACCGACAGGAAGAAGATGCTGTGATATGCAAATGATTAGTTTTTCAGAGCTTTCACACAAAGTTGGCGACGGTGGCGACACCTACAACGTGCTGCCATGAGGAAAGTTTCCAACCGATTTCTCATACACAAACAGCAGCTGACCGGCGTTACCTGGTGAAACGTTGTTGTGATGCCTCGTGTAAGGAGGAGAAATGCGTACCATCACGTTTCCGACTTTGATAAAGGTCGGATTGTAGCCTATCGCGATTGCGGTTTATCGTATCGCGACATTGCTGCTCGCGTTGGTCCAGATCCAATGACTGTTACCAGAATATGGAATAGGTGGGTTCAGGAGGGTAATACGGAACGCCGTGCTGGATCCCAACTTCCTCGTACCACTAGCAGTCGAGATGACGGGCATCTTATCCGCATGGCTGTAACGGATCGTGCAGCCACGTGTCGATCCCTGAGTCAACAGATGGGGACGTCTGCAAGACAACAACCATCTGCACGAACAGTTCGACGACGTTTGCAGCAGCATGAACTGTCAGCTCGGAGACCGTGGCTGCGGTTACCCCTGACGCTGCATCACAGACAGGAGCGATTGCGATGGTGTACTCAACGACGAACCTGGGTGCACGAATGGCTAAACGTCATTTTTTCGGATGAATCCAGGTTCTGTTTACAGCATCATGATGGTCGCATCCGTGTTTGGCGACATCGCGGTGAACGCATATTGGAAGCGTGTATTCGTCATCGCCATACTGGCGTATCACCCGACGTGATGGTATGGGGTGCCATTGGTTACACGTCTCGGTCACCTCTTGTTCGCATTGACGGCACTTTAAACCGTGGACGTTACATTTCGGATTTGTTACGACCCGTGGCTCTACCCTTCATTCGATCCCTGCGAAACCCTACATTTCAGTAGGGTAATGCACGACCGCATGTTGCAGGACCTGTACGGGCATTTCTGGGTACAGAAAATGTTCGACTGCTGCCTTGGCCAGAAAACTCTCCAGATCTCTCACCAATTGAAAACGTCTGGTCAATGGTGGCCGAGCAACTGGCTCGTCACAATACGCCAGTCACGGCTCTTGCTGAACTGTGGTATCGTGTTGAAGCTGCATGGGCAGCTGTATCTGTACGCTCCATCCAAGCTCTGTTTGACTCAATGCCCAGGCGTATCAAGGCCGTTATTACGGCCAGAGGTTGTAGTTCTGGGCACTGATTTCTCAGGATCTATGCACCCAAATTGCGTGAAAATGTAATCACTTGTCAGTTCTAGTATAATATATTTGTCGAATGAATACCCGTTTATCATCTGCATTTCTTCTTGGTGTAATAATTTTAATGGCCAGCAATGTACTTTGTTCACGACGTCCTGACCTGGTGTGCAAGGCGTACGGGGGGCGCAGAAAGAAGCTCCGCCCACTGAAGCTATTTATCGGTAGAACACTGAGGAGATACAACAGATCTACTAAAGAGACTGCCTACGCCACGCTTGTCCGTCCTCTTTTGGAATACAGAGAGAATTAACGTAGTATATCGAGAAAGTTGAAAGAAGGACAGGACGTTTTGTATTATCAAGAAATAGCGGAAAGAGTGTCACTGAACTGCCAGATTTGGGTTGGACATCATTGAAACAAAGCCGTTTTTCGTTGCGGCGGTATCTTACGAAATTTAAATCATCCACGACACATTGTTTCGTGTGACCACTAGTATTGGCGAAACTGGCAGGCCATGCTTCCTGATGCTGTACCGGATAGCCCACAGTACAGCGTTCTTCGCTGGAAGCGTATAGTTTGTTCACAACGTCCTGACCGAATGTGTAAGGGCAGCGGTGGCGCAGATAGCAAGCTCCGCCTACCGAAGCATTTTATTGGCAGAACACTTACAAGGTGCAACAGATCTACTAAAGAAACTGCCTACACCACGCTTGTCCGTCCTCTTTTGGAGTATTGCTGCGCAGGTTGGGATCCTTGCCAGATAGGGTTAACGGAGTACATCGAGAAAGCTTAAAGAAGGGCAGGACGTTTTGTACTATCGAGAAACAGGGGAGAGAGAGAGTCACTGACACATAGGATTTGGAGTGGACATCATTAAAACAAAGCCGTTTTTCGTTGAAGCTGCATCTTACGAAATTTATATCACCAACCTTCTTCTCCGAATGCGAAAATATTTTGTTGACGCCAAAGTAGATAGGGCGAAATGATCCTCATAATAAAATACGGGAAATCAGAGCTCACACGGAAAGATACATGAGTTCTTCCGTGCGCTGTTGGAGTTTGGAATAATAGATATTTATTGTGAAGATCATACATAGACCATACTTTCACATTACGACAGATCTTAGAGAAACGTAAAGGAAACAATATCTCCTGCGAGAGCCTCTGTAAAGTTTGGAAGGCAGGAGAGGAGGTACTGGCAGAAGTAAAGCTGCGAGGACGGGGCGTGAGTCGTGATTGCGTAGCTCAGGTGGTAGATCACTTGCCCGCGAAAGGCAAAGGTCCCGAGTTCGAGTCTCGGTCCGGCACACAGTTTTAATTTGCCAGGAAGTTTCAATTAAGGAGCTGTTTGAAAGAGAAATAGATGCCCCGACTTGGAAAAGGCGACAGCCTGGATTGCGGTGTGAGAGTCCCTTGTCCCTTGCTCCTTTTTCCCTGCTGACGCCGTAGACAGAGGATAAGACAATGGTGGTTGGGCAGCGCGTGGTCCCTTCTGCCTGATGGTGAAATCTTCTAGTTTTCATTATGTGCACTGATCAAAAGTATGTGGACACCTATTAGTGGACATTAATATGGGATGTGTCCACTCTTCGCTATTATGACGACTTTATCTCCTCTGGGGACACTTTCGGTGAGGTGTCTGAATGTATGTGGAGGAATGTCAGCCAATTCTTTCTCAAGAACCTGAATCAGAGATGTACGCAGGTGTCTGGAACGAAGTGGACGCTGTGACTCATCCGAACGGTGTTCCATTGAGTTCAGGTCGGGATTCTGTGCAGGCCAGTCCATTTTAGGAATGTTACGATACACAGATCACTGCCTCGCAGATGTTGCTTTATGACAGAGTGCCTTGCCACCCTGATAAGAACGGTCATCGGCTGCGAACTGTTCCTCAACTATATGCAGTACACAGTGCTGCAAAACGTGTTTATGTCCTTTTGCATTTAACGTTTTGTTAAGCACAATAAGTGAACCAGAAAAAAACACAGCATGCCGTAGCACCAGCTCCTCTGTAGTTCACTGTTGGCACCACATATGATTCCAGGTAACGTTCTGCAGGCATTCACCAAACCCAAACCCTTCCATCGGATTGCCACAGGGCATAGCGTGAGGTACCACACAGTACTCACCATCCCGTTTCATATTCGTGTGTCCGCCTCTCGTGACACCTAGTGGCCAATTCCGCAATACATTGTGGAGTCTATTTGGTTTCAGAAGGAAAAGGCACGTTAAGTATCTGCAAAAGACTAAGGAGTAATGTGGGCGACGCGGAAGCCGAGATGCAGTGGTTTGCAACCACTCAGGCTTAAGAAAACTTTACTGGGACGTAATAGTTATTCATTCCACTTGTCATATACAGGACGTCAGAGAAAAGTAATACGAAATGATGAATGCTTGCGGATAAAATTTCGTGATCGTGACGGCATGGGAAAATACGTGCGACAAGGAACAAAGACAAAAAAAAATGGTACAGTCGTGGTCGAAAAGCAGCAAAACAACCGGGAGGGCAGGAGACCGCTGATGCAGTGGGCGGGCTGCTAAAACAGCGAGCAGTTGGCCACTGCACAGGATGTGACGAGCGGCGTCGACGTCAGCGCAGACGCGCCCGGCTCAGCCTTGGGCGGCGTGGAGCGCGAGCTCGCCCGGGCGCATGCGCGGCACACAGCTTCCGCCTGGGGTATCCCGGCCGGCGCGCCGTGACTCACTGCCGCCCGTCCGTCACCTGCCGCCGGGGCTCCGCCGCGCCGCGGGCCAACAACAACAACATCAACAAAAACAACAACAAGACGACCGCTCCACTCTCAAAGCTGAGGGCACTGCGCCCGGAACGCCCGGTATTTGGCGGCGATCCACACATTCTGTGGCGCTACCGTTAGGAATGCATGGCACAACCAACGTCCCTGAGCGCGGCTGAAGAACGACTAGACTTCATCGCTCTTTTCTTCACCCGGCGAGTAAGCCAGCAAATAACCGCGTGCATTCTTCTACACTTGATTCGAACAATTTGAACGCCAGATGCAGTGGGTAGTATCAAGGCTGCTTTATCCAATTATGTCTTAAATTCGGAAGAATATTTACAGATGAAGGCAACTAAGATAGTCCAAACACATGGAGCCCCGAAGATGCAAATGGCTCTGAGCACTATGGGACTCAACTGCTGACGTCATCAGTCCCCTAGAACTTAGAACTACTTAAACCTAACTAACCTAAGGACATCACATACATCCATGCCCGAGGCAGGATTCGAACCCGCGACCGTAGCGGTCGCGCGGTTCCGGACTGTAGCGCCTAGAACCGCTTGGCCGAGCCCCGAAGAGCTTCAACGATGATCCACCAGAGGTCACTGTAATTTTTTATTGTGTATTTGCAATTTCAGGTCGCAAAACACGGTATCAAAACACGTCTCGAGTTCTCAGAGAGTCATAAACAGATGACATTAGAAGTGGATTAGATTTGCAAGTGGTAAACTGTTCTGTGGGCAGGCGACATGTAACCCACACTTAATATCGTTTGATCACGACGTTCTGAGAAGTGTAAACCGATTGTGATACAGTACTACCATACAGTTATGTGTCCTCAAGCGCACTCTGTTTACATTTGTAACTTAGGTCAATGACCATGAGTCTGACCTACATTGTTTACGTCATGTGACCCAAGTCATTTACCTCTACCTGCACACTTGATAGCCGCAGGCGAGGTCGCCTCCACACCTTGGATGAGAGCCCCCAGCAGACATACCTGGTGCACATTGGCTAACTTTCTAATGTTGGCCGGCCGGAGTGGCCGAGCGGTTCTAGGCGCTACAGTCTGGAACCGCGCGACCGCTACGGTCGCAGGTTCGAATCCTGCCTCGGGCATGGATGTGTGTGATGGCCTTAGGTTAGTTAGGTTTAAGTAGTTCTAAGTTCTAGGGGACTGATGACCACAGTAGTTCAGTCCCATAGTGCTCAGAGCCATTTCAACAATTTTTTTTTCTAATGTTGAACGGTGTCAACGTAAGGGCCTCCATAGCGTGCCTAACATTGGAGCTCCCGATAAGTAGTCTAACGTGTGCCTGCTCGGACCCTGCTGAAGAAGCGGCCACCAGTCCACTCATAGTGTGAATGGGCGAGGCCGAGCGACCAGTCTCCACAATGACCACTTAGAGCGACTCGCCACTCACCCTGCTGTGATGGCGGATCCAGCGCGTGCCTCTGCAGCAGAACCTGCGGGCGAAACAAGTGACACATGAGGTATCCCAAAAGACGCACCAGTTAACCCGCCACCGCTGCAGCCCGAGGCAGCAGCCTGGGGGTGACTGACCGCAGCCAAAAGCGCATTCAGCTGTTCGCGAACTGCGGTCAACTCCTCCTGGATCCGCACACAACATGCACACATCCCAGCCATTCTAACAAGACTAACTGAAGAACCAAACTATAAAGGCGTACAGAATCCTAAATATGCAACACGCTAACCTCCTGATGTCTCACCAGTGGACGCTGATGCCTCAGTGAATTATATACCTGCTTGATCAGAAGAAATGGAGACTGCGCTAGAGACTGCCCGAATTTACCCTTACAAAGTGGAAGCTCAAACGTCTTAAACTGAAACACGCACAAAATTTTAGAAATATACTATAATGAGAACACAGGAACAGATAAACACTTAACCTGCGGTTCTGTAGATGTGTGTCAACAGAGACCCGGAGCCTCACTGATTGTCTTACTAAAGGGACGGAAGCTTATTTTCAAAACAAAACAAATAAGCAAGTACTGCGCTGCAGACTGAATGAATTTGCACTTACAGAAACGCGAGATTAAATCTTTCCTCCCACGCCCGGGTTCCCGGGTTCGATTCCCGGCGGGGTCAGGGATTTTCTCTGCCTCGTGATGACTGGGTGTTGTGTGCTGTCCTTAGGTTAGTTAGGTTTAAGTAGTTCTAAGTTCTAGGGGACTGATGACCATTGATGTTAAGTCCCATAGTGCTCAGAGCCATTTGAACCATTTTTTAAACCTCTTCAACAGAAAAACACGCACGAAATTTAATAATTGTACTACGGGGAAAAGACAGGAAAAAATAAACACCTAATTTGTTTGTGTATCAGCCGAGAGCTGGAGCCTCACTCCTCCTACACACACTCAACGACGATACCGTCCCGTATACTGCAGCGTTATGAACAAACAGTTACAGATTACTGTTCACCCTAACCGTCACATTACGTACGTATATAGAGAACTAGGCCGGCCGCTGTGGCCGAGCGGTTCTAGGCGCTTCAGTCCGGAACCGCGCAGCTGCTACGGTCGCAGGTTCGAATCGTGCCTCGAGCATGGATGTGTTGATGTCCTTAGGTTAGTTAGGTTTAAGTAGTTCTAAGTCTAGGGGACTGATGACCTCAGGTGTTAAGTCCCATAGTGCTTAGAGTCATTTGAACCATAGAGAACAAGGGCAATTCTGTCTCACTTTCCTGGGGCGCTGCTAACGATACCTTTGTCTCTGATGAAGACTTGCCGTCGAGGGCAACGTACTGGTTTCTGTTACTCGAGATGTCTTCCAGTCACTCACGTACCTGGGCTGCATGAACTGCAACTCAAAATTTTCCGCCAGGGACAATCGTCTACGAAGACTGCCCGGATCACAGTTGGGTAGTCAATCTGAAACTCGGGGAATCTCTGCAGTGGCTGTATACTCTTCTGCAGCAGAGTAAGCAAGTCCTGTTTGGTATAATTCAACACATGCCAAACAGGTGGACGTAGATCTAAACGGTACCTGCTGAGTTATAACAGGTTGCTTGAAATCCACTCCAGTAGAATGGCTCTACCGCCTCGTAGAAGTAGCACCACTTCCTCTTCGAAGAGAAATAGCTGCGAATGAAGCAAGAAAGACAGTGGAGCAGGAGAGAACCCATACTCTGTAGAGGCATGAACCGCACCAGCATCGACTGATGTCACGGAGGAGTTTCCTTAGAATATCGACGGCACTTACAACCACTGCTGAGGTAGATTGCAACTACGAGTATGATGAGAAATTGACCGCTTTGATGTCTCTGAATAGACTGAGATCTGGAGTTGGCAGATCAAAGATTAATTTGGTAAAGTGAGACTACAATGATAAAGCCGTTATTCACTGTGACTGTGGAGAAGACCCGACTATTCATCACGTGCTTCAATGCCAACTATGTTCAGCATCGTGCACAGAAGATGAATTCATCAAGGAACAGAAAACGCCTTGGAAGTGGCCAAGGTTTGGCCAAGATTATATAACTGTGTATAATATGTGTATTTCTTATATGAGAATAAATAAGTAAAAATACATGGAAACCTGTTCCATATGCTCGAACCCTCGTAAACAGTCTGTAGTGGGGCAGCCTGTCAAACGCAGACCTGCGACACTCCGAAATATTCGGGAAATGGCTGAGCGGTTCTAAGCGCTTCAGTCCGGAACCGCGCGACTACTACGGTCGCAGGTTCGAATCCTGCCTCGGGCATGGATGTGTGTGATGTCCTTAGGTTAGTTAGGTTTAAGTAGCTCTAAGTTCTAGGAGACTAATGACCTTAGATGTTAAGTCCCATAGTGCTCAGAGCCATTTGAACCATATTCGGGAATACCGCTTAACAGGGCTCTCACTTTTAAGAAGCGCCGCATAAGCTGTCAGGATGAATATGAATTACAAACTGTCTCTGTGCGCAAACTGACTGTATCACAGAGAGATTTGTTGATCGCTCGACTGTAGCCCGTACTTCGACGGTGAATTACAAATGGAAAAAGTATTCTTAATAACAGATTCTACCCAGCAATCTTTCATCAAATTATTGCGTTTTATCGAAATATATTTTCAGTCTGGTGTTTTCGCCGAAACCAAGAAATGGCTCGGAATTCTCTATCTGAAAACATTCCTCCAATTACTGAGAACTTTATTTTTCCGTAAGTTTTCCAGATCAGTAAATAGTTGCTAATAAAATTTATTACCTACAAGGACTGCATACATATTTAATCTGTAAGTGAACATTTTTCATTATTTGCGCGGATCATAATTTTTCTAAGGAAATCGACAAGTCATGAAGGCGAAGAGAGAAGAAATGATGAGCGAAACTTTGAGGAAACAAGCGGGCGATAACTTATCCGACGCACCAGAGGACGCGCCGCAACGCATTATGGCTGGTAGTGATAATTGTCATGGCTGACTGTGTGTGAATTTCAAATAGCGTTGTGCTTACATTCGTTTCGTAAGTTATACTTCCCAACGCGTTGTCTCAATCGCTTATGATCTCAATGGAGACTTTTGGGTAAGTATTGATACTGGAGGAAAACGAAAGAACGAAAGGGAGGTTGAATTTTTAAAAATAATTTAGCTTTTGGTCCTTACGGAATTTCGTTTTAAAAAGCGGGCGTCTCGTCATGGAAACCACTGCAGTGGGCAACATTTGTCCCGGAATTATACTATTATACTGAGTAAAAAAAAATGTATCTGTGTATTTGAAATGAAAAGATGTGATCACAAACGTTAAAAAGTTTGTCGTAGAAGATAGCTAGTGAACTGTGTGTTTCACAGTCGGAAAAGCTGTGTATTGCTGCATATTACTGCAGAAATCGTACTACAGTTGTTGTTGTTCACCGTAGATTGTACAGGGCTATTACAAATGATTGAAGCGATTTCATAAATTCACTGTAGCTCCATTCATTGACATATGGTCACGACACACTACAGATACGTAGAAAAACTCATAAAGTTTTGTTCGGCTGAAGCCGCACTTCAGGTTTCTGCCGCCAGAGTGCTCGAGAGCGCGGTGAGACAAAATGGCGACAGGAGCCGAGAAAGCGTATGTCGTGCTTGAAATGCACTCACATCAGTCACTCATAACAGTGCAACGACACTTCAGGACGAAGTTCAACAAAGATCCACCAACTGCTAACTCCATTCGGCGATGGTATGCGCAGTTTAAAGCTTCTGGATGCCTCTGTAAGGGGAAATCAACGGGTCGGCCTGCAATGAGCGAAGAAACGGTTGAACGCGTGCGGGCAAGTTTCACGCGTAGCCCGCGGAAGTCGACGAATAAAGTAAGCAGGGAGCTAAACGTACCACAGCCGACGGTTTGGAAAATCTTACGGAAAAGGCTAAAGCAGAAGCCTTGCCGTTTACAATTGCTACAAAGTCAAACGCTTTGAATTTTCGGCGCGGTTGCAACAGCTCATGGAAGAGGATGCGTTCAGTGCGAAACTTGTTTTCAGTGATGAAGCAACATTTTTTCTTAATGGTGAAGTGAACAGACACAATGTGCGAATCTCGGCGGTAGAGAATCCTCACGCATTCGTGCAGCAAATTCGCAATTCACCAAAAGTTAACGTGTTTTGTGCAATCTCACGGTTTAAAGTTTATGGTCCCTTTTTCTTCTGCGAAAAAAACGTTACAGGACACGTGTATCTGGACATGCTGGAAAATTGGCTCATGCCACAACTGGAGACCGACAGCGCCGACTTCATCTTTCAACAGGATGGTGCTCCACTGCACTTCCATCATGATGTTCGGCATTTCTTAAACAGGAGATTGGAAAACCGATGGATCGGTCGTGGTGGAGATCATGATCAGCAATTCATGTCATGGCCTCCACGCTCTCCCGACTTAACCCCATGCGATTTCTTTCTGTGGGGTTATGTGAAAGATTCAGTGTTTAAACCTCCTCTACCAAGAAACGTGCCAGAACTGCGAGCTCGCATCAACGATGCTTTCGAACTCATTGATGGGGACATGCTGCGCCGAGTGTGGGAGGAACTTGATTATCGACTTGATGTCTGCCGAATCACTAAAGGGGCACATATCGAACATTTGTGAATGCCTAAAAAAACTTTTTGAGTTTTTGTATGTGTGTGCAAAGCATTGTGAAAATATCTCAAATAATAAAGTTATTGTAGAGCTGTGAAATCGCTTCAATCATTTGTAATAACCCTGTATTTAATTCGTTCTTCAGAAACTTTAGTAAAAGATCTGTTAGGTTTCTCAGTCATGCATAGAAAATATTTAACACCCGTTGACTTGGAGTGCGATCAAATGTTTAGCATAGTACGTGCCTTTTGACACAAGATGCTGCCGTCCTTCGTTTTTTTAAAGAGATGGATGACCTAAAAGCCAAACGTGTCTGCTGTCTCTCGATAAGTCATGGCTGACACAGTTTGGAGAAAATCGGAACTTAGAGATTGGCGGTTTAAAAATCTGCAGGACAAAAACCTAGGATTCGGACATTAGATATGGATTTTCTTGGTCTTGATCTTTTTAACTTTATTTGCTGAACTAGAACTCTGTTTGACAAATACATATTTTCAGATGCCCGATAAATATAAAACGACGTGGATGCACTCAAGATCAAAAAACTGGCACGCATAAATAAAATATCTATCTTAGAAATTCTTTACGCAGATGACGTATGTATTATGGCTAATTCTCCTGTATCTCACCAAACTTACATGAACCTGCTAAATGACTCCTGCAGAAGATTTGGTTTAGTCATAAGCATCACCAAGACGCAAGTCCTTCAACAACCACGTAGGGGTTCGAATACAGACGACTGCAGTATTAAGCTGGACAATAAACATTTGGAAAACGCGTCACACTTTAAATATCTAGATAGCCAAATTAGAAGCGACAACAGCCTGACAACAGAAATTGCAGCTCGTATAGCCAATGTAGCCTCAATTTTCGGCAAACTGAGTCACCGAGTATGGAAATCACATGATCTCAACTACACACTAAAATAGCGGTCTACAAAGCAATAATATTACCAACTTTACGCCTCGGAAAACTGGTGCTGTTATAAATCTGACATTGGGAGGCTAGACACCTTTCATCTTCACTGTCTGAGATCAATTCTCCGCATGAAATGGGAAGACCGTGTTCCAAACACGGAGATTTTGCGTTGCGTGAAACTGCCGGGCATTTAAGCTCCCTTAATGAAACACCAACTGAGATGGATTGGCCATATCATACGCATGGACGACAGTAGACTTCCCAAAGCGGTGGTCAGAGCTCTCGTGTGGAGAGCAGCGGCAAGGTGGCCAACACCTGCAATATAAAGACACCATCAAACGCCACCTCACAGTCTGTGGCATTCCGAGCAAACGTTGGCAGGAGCTTGCATTGCACCGATCAGAGTGGCGCTCAACTGCACACAAGACTGTGGAACAATTCGAGCATATCCGCCTAGAGAACCTGGACGATAAACGAAAGCTCCGCAAATCTAAGCCCAAGCTTAATTACATTTATACGTATAACTCCACTGGGCAAATGCGCATTACATTTTGAATTATAAACAGTGCCCAAAAAGACGGGACATTTGGTGTTAGGTGATTACGCCCCTGAAAATCGGAGTCTCTAGTAACACTGGTCTGGATGCAACGATAGCTGCTCTCAAGTCTCCTGGCTAATGTAAGTAATTCCTGAAAATTATTCTTTTCTTCCGATTCTGTAAGACTTCTTTATTACAGCCGCAGACGAATAATTGATAGCGGCACTGTTGCGGCATCCGAACCTAAGGCCCTTTGCTATTCGCCTGGAGTGATATACCTATCTCTATCCCACACAACATTCTACCACACTACAATACTGTGTCAATCTTTTAACGTTTAATTTGCAACCAGTTTATTATAACACTGTTATTCAGCGAGGAAACATTTTCTCAGTGACAAATTTATGAATCCTTACCTCCGCTGTGTTACAACTCGCAGTCAGTTGTGTTTTCCCAACTTTTTCATCGTATCATATATTACTAAGAGGCCCCTTGAATTGACCTGCTAAGTCAATACGATACTCTTCCGTTAGTGCATTTCACCTTCTGTCGGCCCGTCGACTCAAACTGTCCGGGCAGGATCGAGAGGTTGAATTATAATAAATAAAAAAAATCTCAACCGTGTCCCTTATTTATTGTTCCGGAAGTACAAGCAGATCCAAATATATGCATCAACCATGTGACGAATTTTGCACCAGCTACTGAGACTTTCAGCGTTACTAATTTACATGTGACAAATCTTTGTTTAATTAATTGTAGCTATGGTGGCAGAGTTTAAGATCCATGACAGTGTGAAACAACTATTTGTATTTTTCTGCTACCACTCGTATTTATTTATTTGTTGTTTAACGGCAATTTGTTGTATTTCTGCAGAGGACTTCTCACGACATGTTGAGTCCATGCCTCGTCGAGTTGTCTGTTGACGTACGAGGAGATTTCAGAAACTGAGCTATATATGTCGTCCTACGGCAGGACCTTAGCGCAAACAAGTGTGACGCATTGTTAACGACATTACATGTTCTCCACTTCCTCCAGACACAGTTCTGCTGCGGCACAGTAATCAGTAATCAGTGTGGGAATGAAATGTCGCAGCAACTGCAAACGCAGTCTAACGTATGCACGACAATACGATTCTTGTGAGCAAAGGCTCTAAACTGAACACACATACACCGTGAAATTCTGGCGGTAAATGTAGCGCCGCGTCCAGCCGCAGTAAACTGATGCCAACAACCTGACCAAGGCCGTACGGGCGTGGGTGATGCTAAATGGGAAGGAATGCCCTCGACATGGACCACAGACGCCAATGTGCAGGCAGTCGAGGAACTGATACACAGCAGTCGCCAGTTTTCCAGCCATGAGGACGTTCACAAGGCGGTTCTAGAATGGCTGCGCGACCCAGAAGCGGATTTGTATCGTCGACGAACCGAACGATTGGTGAAGCGCCTCGACAGTGGTTTACATTACACAGGGTATTTTGTGACGATGATGAAAAAGAGTGTCACCTACCTGTGTCACTTTTAAGTGTAGTGCAGCATTCAGTAAGAGTTACTTGGCCTGCCATAATAATGTGTAACTTACCATTTGAAGTGCACTCCTATATGGAAAGTGTTCTCCCTCGGTGGTCGTTTGAAACAGGGCGTGCGTTTATGAGATCGGTTTTGTTTCAGGTGAGTAATGTGTGCTGCTCCGTGCCGTGTAATTATGGACTCTGCTGCCAAGCACTGGCGACCTTCACGGATGTTTGATGAACGCTTCAGACGCTTGTGGTCTCTAAAGGTTCGTTGTCGGATAGTGTACATCTCTGAAGGCCATTTTACGGTGTACGGTGGAGGGTGCTTTGGTTCCACTACCATTTCCCCTCTTCCCAGTTCCATTCGTGAACAGCACGTCGGAACAACGGTTGTCCATAAGCCTCAGTACGGGATCTACGGGGTGTTCATAAAGTCTCTCCGCAGTGCCGTATGATTGTTAGCCGCGCGTGCCGCATGATTGTTCGCCTGGCTGGGTTACTTCCCTTCAATTGGACTCTCCCAACGTTCCACCGTTTCGTTTATCTCAGCCAGCGTCAGTAGTATCGTTAGTGTGTGTCGTTAAATGTTGACGTGAACGTTTAAGATTAGTTCCTTTGTTCGTTTGTTTCGATTTTGTCACTGTTAAAATGCTAACCATTGAAGAACGTGTGTTTTCAGTCGAACTGGCGGTAAATACACAGTTTCAGTTCGTCAAACATTTAATTCAGTTTTCCCGGAGTCAACACTCCCACATCGCGATATTGTGCGAGATTTGATTAAAAAATTTCGAAGTACGGGTTCAGTGACAGATGCACCAAGAAGTAGTCGTCCCAGCGTTTTATCTGAGGATAAACTACTCGATATTTCAGATAAAATGTCCACGAGTCCGAACAAGTCAGAAAGAAAACTCGCCCAGGAAATCGAGGTTAGTGTCGGAACGGCCCACACAGCTGTAAGGAAAAAATTAGAACATTTCCCATACAAAGTGACAGTCGTGCAACAACTGAAAAGCCGGCCGCGGTGGTCTCGCGGTTCTAGGCGCGCAGTCCGGAACCGCGCGACTGCTACGGTCGCAGGTTCGAATCCTGCCTCGGGCATGGATGTGTGTGATGTCCTTAGGTTGGTTAGGTTTAACTAGTTCTAAGTTCTAGGGGACTGATGACCTAAGATGTTAAGTCCCATAGTGCTCAGAGCCATTTGAACCATTTGAACAACTGAAAAATACTGATCATGGCAAGAGACTGCGTTATTGTCAATGGTTCAAAAATTCGTTCAACAAAATGTAAGGGATTTTCTTAACGAAACGTTTTTCACTGATGAGGCGGGGTTTCATTTATCCGAGTACATGAACTCGCAAAATTCTCGTACCTGGAGTACTGAAAATCCATTGTGTATTCATGAGGGACCACTTCATTCTGTGAAAATACGAGTTTGGATTGCAGTTTCTAGACGTCGGATTGTGGGTCCCATATTTTTCAACGAAACAATAAACGCACAACGATACTGCAGTGATATTCTGGACCCATTAATATGAGAACTTGTGTTAAGTGAAATACTGAACGGTTATTTTCAACAAGATGGTGCAACCGCGCATACAGCTCGCGTTTCAATGTCACTGCTTGCTGATGTATTTGGTGATCGCATAATTTCACAGGGACTTTGGCCTCCACGATCACCTGACCTAACACCACCTGACTTTTTCTTCTGGGCTGCAGTGAAAGTAACTGTCCGTAAAAACCGTCCAAAATCCATCAATGATTTGAAAACTGCAATGTCCACTTTCACTGCTTCTGTTACGGAAGAAATGTTACAGCTTGCGTTTGGAAACATGATTAGAGGAATTGAATTGTGTATTCATCAACAGGGGGGGGGGGGGGATACTTGCAACATTTAATGTGAAAATTTGTATAAATAAAAGTGAATATTCAATAAATTAATAACTTGTATTTCACTGAGTTTCATTTCGGTATATTCACTGCGGCATACGGCACGCGCGCCTAACAATGATACAGCACTGCGGAGAGACTTTTTGAACACCCTGTATTTTCTCTGATTTTCTCTCGGTATTAATATCGCGAGACGTGTAAGGCAAAAAGTAATACGTTGTCAGACTCTTCTTGCAACTCCAACAGCGGACTTCTAACAGAAAACATCTTCGTGATTCACAGAATCTCTTTTGTAGCGGCTGTTACTGGAGTTTATTCAGCGTCTTGGCAACGGTCTCGCGCTTAATAAACGTGTCCGTGATGAAACGTGTCGCTCTTCGTTAGATCGTCTCTGTATCTTCTGCTAATCCAACCTCGTACGGGACCCTGGCTAATGTGGCGTGCTCGTGAATCAGTCGAAGAAATATTTTGTAACACACTTCTTCCATGTAAGAGTTAGTTTTGTTAAGACTGTTACACTGACTCTCAGTCTACACTTAGTTTTAGGTGGTCATTCGACGTTAGGTCGCCCCGAACGTTACGCAGCAGTATTTTACGGCTGTTGCTATTTCCAGTGATGTATTGCCAAGAGCGTAATCGAACAATAACGTAGCTCTGTACATTACGTTACGTTTATTTACGTTGAAAACCAGCGGCCAATCCCTGCTCGAATCCTCGATCCGCCGCATGTCTTCTTGCTTTTCGCTACAGCCTTTAACGCGTTACTATTTTACTATTAACGGATACATCGTCTCACTTGGAACTCCAGAAGTTATCCACTACATTATTTATGTACATGCCGTCCACTCTCGATAATTTGAAACTCGAGGAACCAAAGAAAAAGTTCAAGATTACCGAGAGAGCATGATAACAGGCGTTTAAGTAACGGATACGGACCGAGGAAAAAAATTCAAATAAACAAGAATTTAAATGAAACTAAATTGTAGTACATTCCTATGTACATCCATCTTTATTTTGATAATGTACAAAATAAGACATAATTACAATGGTACATACATAAAGCGCCTGAAAAACATACCAATGAAAATGTTACACGTCATTTTCAAAAATAGTCGGTGTTTCTCTTTTGAGAGAGCAGCTTCCATCTAGCATTGACCGCCGAATTTTCTTTGGTGATGAGAGACGACAAGAAATTATCATCACTCGTTTCCGTTGTGCGCGGTGTACGAGCGTAGGGTGTGTATAGATGACCTCGCCTTGCTTAATGTTACTGGAGTTGGCGGTTGTTCTTCGTAATCTTGCTCGTCCTTATCGTGACAGGCCAACAGTTGAGTATCGATTAGAACACCATGGACACCGATGTCGTCAGCGTGAACTAATCCTCAAAGCTGTGTAGAAGTTCCCATCCAGAGTCTGGCGGGATTGAATTTGTTAGTTCTCCCGATTCTGGTGGCTGTTTATCGTTTTCTCCTTGCATTACAAACCCGTACTTTCTGAAACAGAGTGGTAGAGCTGACTGTTTTACATGCCTTGTCGACCATGATTATAGCTGTCAAACCTATTATGTTCGCTTTCTCACCATTTCTATGCTTTTAAACCCAAGTGAAACAATTTCTCTGCGGGAGACAGTTTTAAAATTTTGTACTACGCCGTGGTCCAACGGTTGCAATCTTCATGTTGTGTTAGGAAGGGGGGGGGGAGATAAATTTTGCTTGATTTAATGGTGGTGGGTTGATTTGTACACTGCAGTTGTCCAAAAATAGTAAAATTTTACGTTTATCCCTATTCCTATCACGATTAACCTAGGTCAGCCACTAGTTCTGTTGCCATCTAGTGAGTGATAAGTTGTGGGAAGCCATTTTATTCCCCTGAATCAGCGTGATTTCGCATATTTCCCTGCCATGAGTGATTTGAACTTTTGGGATCCGTCCATGTTACAGGCTAGAAGGTCAATTATTCTATGTCTCTTATTTTTCTCCATGGCATTTTCCGTCTTTGAATGTTTGGGTGGGAAACGTTAATTTTTTTGTAAAATTTTCTGTGTTTCGTCTGTGTTGAATATGTCGTGTGGATCGTAGCTTTAGGTCATCAATCTATTCAATACAAAGGGAACTGTCCACGCTGGTACTTTTCATGGACTTTTTTAACGTGATGGCGTGACCTTTTTTTTTTTTTTTTTTTTTGTAAATTTCAGAGCTTCCCCTCACTTTCCGCAAATCTTTTATACCCGAGAGACTGACCAAAAGACTTGGCTTATTCCTTCAAAATGAAACCAACTACGGGGACGTTTTTCCTCTGGAATGATCTATCCACTTGAGGAAGCACTCCACAAGACAGGGAAATTCACCTTTTCTTCCTGTGACTGAGATACTAAAGATGACACGTTTTTTACTTTTTTAAATCATCGACAATGTAGATGGTAAAATAGCGAACTGTTTTTGAACGTCCTTTTTTGAAAATACACTGTCGAAGGCTTCAATAACAAGCTTTTTTGCATTAGTTCAAATGGTTCAAATGGCTCTGAACACTGTGGGAATTAACATCTGAGGTCTGAGGTCATCAGTCCCCTAGACTTAGAACTACTTAAACGTAATTAACCTAAGGGCATGACACACATCCATGCCCGATGGAGAATTCGAACCCGCGACCGTAGCAGTTGCGCGGTTCCGGACTGAAGCGCCTAGAACCGCTCGACCACAGAGGCCGGCGTTGCATTAGTTCTTCTTTCTAGCACTCAGTGGCGTTTTACAGTTTCGAGAAAGATGGACTGACTACAACACAGTATGAATGCAGACTGCAGACTCAGAGGGATATAGATCGGAGAAACAAATGACAGGTGTTCTGAGCCTGTTTTGGGAATCGCAGAATTAGGGGAATTCAAATTATAGAGAGTGCGGGAGTTCTGACTTCAAATTATAATTTTTTAGCAAGATTTCCTCACCACTACAACTTCAAATTACCGGGAGGGGGGGAACGAAAACACATTGACTTTTTTAAATTTATCAAGTATTTTTCAAGGAACCGGGCAAAAATTCAAATTATTGAGAATTTCAAATTAACGCGGTCACATTACCGAGAGTCGACTGTATATTATAAACAGTAATGGCCTTCAAAACACGTCCCTGGTGAACTCCTGTAATTACCTTTGTACAAGGGTCACTCCAAAAGTAACCCTCAACTTTTTTTTCAGAAATCTAACTTTCATTTTACACGTTTGCAATTCACGGAGGTCACAGAAACTTTTTTCCCGCATACATTCAAATTTAATTCAACCGCGCTGTTTAAGCACTCCCTCAAGACGGTTGCTGCACTTGATGAGAGTCTGATGCAACATGCTGTAAGAGTTCCTGTGTTGCGAGACAATGACGGACATTCACAACAGACTGAAGAATGTGTATGGGGATGACACTGTTGATCACGCTACAGTTAGCCGTTGGGCAAGCAAATTATCTGGTGAAAGTGGGCACGCCAACATTCGGGCACTCCTGCGCAGCGGCCGACCGAGCGCTGCACAGATTCCTGACAAGGCGCAGTCTATTCACGATCTGATTTTGGCTGAGAAACATAAAAGTGAGCGAACTGTGGTTTAGGAGAAGCGAGTGTGCGCAGAATATTGAGACAGTTGAAGTTGAAAAAAGATTGCGCCAGGTGGGTTTGCGAGAAAGTTGAAGAATGCCCACAAAGAAACACGGAAGACAGTGTGTAGCGAACTTCTGGAACAGTACAACAATTCCGGAGATGACTTCCTTGCAAGAATTGAGACGGGACATTAAACATGGTTTCATACATACAACCGGAGACGAAAGGGCACTTGATGGAATGGCATCATGCGAACTCGCCAAAGAAGAACAAATTCAAAACTGTGCCCTCAGCAGAAAAGTGATGGCTACTGTATTTTTTTACTAAGAAGCAGTGTTGCTTGTCAACATCACGCCACACGGAACCACTATCAGTTCTGATCTGTTTGTGTGACAACTCTTGGAAACATTCATGCTCGAATGTGTCGCGTTTGACAACATCGAGAAGAACACGAAGTTTTTTTGCATTTGCATGGTAACCCCCGACCACATGTCAGTGTGGAAACCCCTGAGACCACGAAACTTGAGTGGACAACATTGAAACACCCATCCTACACCCCTCGTCTAGCACCGTGTGGTTACCATCTTTGCGGTAAACTGAAGGAAAATCTCAGCGGAATGAAATTTGAAAATGATGACTCCCTTGTGAAGGCTGATAAACAGTGGCTCAAACGTGCCGGTACTGAATTGTACTGTGTAAGTACACAGGCCTTAGTTCCAGTTGCGCAAGGCAGTTGAAAGAGACGAATATTAAATGGAAAAAAACCGGGCAAGTGGGAATAAGAGTCGGGCACAAACAATTCCGTACAAACTTAATTATGTACGAGGGTAAATCAATTGTTATTCGCGAAGGAGTTATAAAATTTTATTGTAATCAAGTAGGAAACTTACAAGAACGTTATTTTTCGAAAAAGTCTCCTTGCATTTTAGCGCACTTGGTTCATCGTTGTACAAGCTTCCTGATGTCCTCATAAAAGGAGGTTCGCGGTTGAGCTGCGGGCCAGGAACGCACCGCTTCTTTCACTGCTTCGTCCGAGGCAAGTCGACGGCTCCTTAATGCCAGTTTGAGTGGACCAAACAAGTGATAGTCAGAAGGGGCAAGATCGGGACTATATGGAGAATGATCCAGTACTTCAAATTTGAGTTTCTGTAGCGTTTCAGCAGTGTGGGCAGCAGTATGCGGACGGGCACTGTCATGCAACAACACACCTTTTGACGACAATCCTCGGCGTTTGCTTCGAACTGCAGGTTTCAGCCTGGCAGTGAGCATCTCACTGTAACGTACAGTGTTTATTGTTGTGCCCCTTTCCTCATAATGTTCCAGTACTGGACCCTGTGCGTCCCAAAAAAACCGTAAGCATCAGTTTGCTGCCGACGGTTGGGTCTTGAACTTTTTCTTGCACGGTAAACTTGGATGTTTTCATTCCATTCTCTGCCTTTTACTATCCGGCTCGTAATGGTGGTTCCATGTTTCGTCACCAGTAATGGTTCTGTCTGTGAAGTTGTTCCCTTCGTTACCACAGCGATCCAAAATATTTTTTTCAGACGTCCAAGCGCGTTTGTTTATGCAACTGGGTGAGTTGTTTTGGGACCCATCTTGAGCAAACTTTATGAAACCCAAGTCTGTTGTGGATGATTTCGTAGGCAGAACCGTGACTAATTTGCAGACGATGTGCCACTTCGTCAATAGTTAATCGTCTGTCTAAGAGAATCATTTCACGTGAACGCTCAATGGTTTCTTCATTTGTGGCGGTAAACGGTCGTCCGGCTCCTTCATCGTGCGTAAGACTTGTGCGACCATTTCGGAATTTTTCAATCCATTCGTAGACACTCCGTTGTGGCAAAACACTGTTCCCGTACTGTACCGAAAGTCTTCGATGAATTTCGGCCCCTGGTACGCCTTCAGACCACAAAAAACGTATAACTGAACGTTGCTCTTCTTTGGTGCAAATAGACAGCGGAGCAGCCATGATGAACAGCACGACAGCGATAACGAAACTAACCTAGCAGGTTGAAAATTGCAAAGATATAACAACAAATAAACAAAGCATGCGTCGTCAACTTAAAATGAGAGTAGTACCAAAATAAACAAAAATATAACTAAATCGCGGTAATAATTACCCTTGTATATACAGAGTTCATTCATCCCGAGAATCGACAATCTCGACGATTTTTTTCCCTTTTCTCGGTACCGATACTGACACGATATCTGTCTGCGAATTTCAAGCTTTGCGAGAATGTACTAATTATGAGTTCTAAGTTTAAATTTTTTGCGTGATTTCTCATTTGTCATTGTAACTTTTTATTTCTTTTATTAATTTTGTAGTTATATTAATTTGCTTTGCTAACTGGCAATTGTAAATGCTTTGACTTCGTCAGATCTCGTCCCTTTTGTGATTACTGATAAGATTTGACGGAAGTCGCTAGGGGTGAAAACGATACAGCCGGCTATATGCCTAATGTTGTTATGCAAATGTCGAATTGTTCTGTGGAACGCTTCAACGGACATTTTATGGGATACTGGAACCACATTCCAAACTATGGAATTGCAATCGTGCATCATTTACGAGTATTGCTTTGCCTCGAAACATTACAGATGCTGTACGTGTCGTAAGCATAGCCTGTCAGGGAATGTTTGTAAGGAGAGCGAGCCGACGTGGCGCGGAAGTTGGGCGGCCTTGCGCTTGTTATCGCTAGATAACGTCAGAAGACTTCACTTCATCGTACCTCAGTCAGATGGCATGAAACATTTGCAAACTATATAAACAAAGCTTCCTCGTGAATCGCTCTACCTGCTTAATGACAACCAGATCAAGTCCCATTGCTATTCTTCAGATTTTTGACAGATTACGAATGCAATGCAAGCTCGTAATTACAGAAAGACATTTTATGTGATATAATAGCAATTTCACAAATTTCTGATTTTTTTCCGTTACTTGTATTGTCAAACTTTGCTTCTTGCGAGTTTGCGAGAGTGAAAAATAGTCGTCTCTTTTAATTGCATTGTATTAGAAGCTTAAATTTTTCCACCAAGAGACCGTAGACTTTTGTATGTGACACAAATTTAAACTTTAAACCTCTAACCGTTCCAGAGAAAAACGACAGACAGACAGCCAGACAACGAAGTAATCCTACACTGAAGAGCCAAAGAAACTGGTACACCTGCCTAATATCGTGTAGGGCCGCCGCGAGCACGCAGAAGTCCCGCAACACGACGTGGCATGGACTTGATTAATGTCTGAAGTAGAGCTGGAGGGAATTGGCACCATGAATCTACAGGACTGTCCATAAATCCGTCAGAGTATGAGAGGGTAGAGACCTCTTAAAAACAGCACGTTGCAAGACATCCTGGATATTGTCAGTAATGTTCATGTCTGGGGAGTTTGGAGACCAGCGGAAGTGTTTAAAGTCAGAAGAGTGTTGCTGGAACCACTCTGTAGCAATTCTGGAAGTGTGGGGTGTCGCACTGTTCTGCTGAAATTGCCCAAGTCCGTCGGAATGCACAATAGACATGAATGCGTGCAGGTGATCAGACAGGATGCTTACGTATGTGTTACTTGCCAGAGTTATGTCTAGACGTATGAGGGGTCCCATATCAATCCAACTGCACACGTCCCACACCACTACAGAGCCTACCGAACGAGGTGGTGCAGTGGCTAGCACACTGGACTCGCATTCGGGAGGACGACGGTTCAATCCCGCGTCCGGCCATCCTGATATAGGTTTTCCGTGATTTCCCTAAATCGCTTCAGGCAAATTCCGGGATGGTTCCTTTGAAAGGGCACAGCCGACTACCTTCCCCGTCCTTCCCTAATCCGATGAGACCGATGACCTCGCTGTCTGGTCTCCTTCCCCAAACAACACAACCCAACTACAGAGCCTGTACCAGCTTGAACAGTCCCCTGCTGACATATGGAGTCCACGGATTTATGAGGTTGTCTCCGTACCCGTACGCGTCCATTCGCTCGATACAATTTGAAACGAGAGTCGTCCGACAAGGCAACAAGTTTCCAGTCATCAACAGTCCAATGTCGGTGTTGACGGGCCCAGTCGAGGTGTAAATCTTTGTGTCGTGCAGTCATCAATGGTACACGAGTGAGCCTTCGCTTCCGAAAGTCCATATCGATGATGTTTCGTTGAATGGATCGCACACTGACACTTGCTGATGCCCCAACTCTGAAATCTGCAGCAATTTGCAGATGGGTTGCACTTCTGTGTTGTTGAACGACTCTCTTCAGTCGTCGTTGGCCTCGTTCTTGCAGGATCCTTTTTTTTTTTTTGCCTCAGCGATGTCGGAGATTTATTGTTTTACCGGTTTTCTGATATTCGCGGTAGACTCGTGAAATGGTCCTACGGGAAATTCCACAGTTCATCGCTACCTTGGAGATGCTGTGTCCCATCGCTCGTGCGCCGACTATAACACACGTTCAAACTCACTTAAACCTTTATAATCTGCCATTGTAGCAGCAGTAACCGATCTAACAACTGCACCAGACAGTTGTTGTCTTATGTATAGGCGTTGTCGACCGCAGCGCCAAATTACGTCTCTTTACATATCTCTGTATTTGAATACGCATTGCCTATACCAGTTTCTTTGGCGCTTCAGCGTACAACGGTTTCGTTCTTATCGACTCAAATACGGACCCTAAGAATGATATTTTGTCTCTCAAAAATGCGTCAAAATGCTGTAAAAATACCAAAGGCAGGAAAAATAAATTGGATGTTTAAAAAAAATCAATTACTTCTGGAGTGATCCTCATATCTGTCGATTTCGTCCCTTTAACAACGACCTGTTGAGTTATGTATGCTAGGAAAGCCTGAATCCAGTCACAAATCTTGTTAGATTCTCGGTAAGATCGTATTTTAATTAGTAAGCAACAGTGCGGAACTGTACTGAAAGCCTTCCGAACGTCAAGGAAGGCAGTGTCAAAACCGCTCGCCCTTGTCTGCGGCGCATTGTATTGCACGGGCGGACAGAGCAAACTTAGTTTCTGGAGGTCTCTGTTTACGAAATCCATGTTCTTTTTTATAAAAATAATGCGTGGACGTAAAATATGTTCCATAGTTGTACAGCAGACTGGCGTCACGGTATAGGCCTATAATTATGTGCGTCTCAGCAACAAAACTTCTTGGAAATGGGAATCACATGCACTTTTTTCCACTCGCTAGATATCTTTCGATGCTGTAGTGACCGACGACACTCAGTTTTCGAATGGGAGCAAGTTACTTCGCATAATCTCCTAACAACATCACACGGATCACATCGGGTTGAGGTGCCTTTTCCATTGTTAAACTACTTTGGGTTGTTTTCCATACCACGGACACTTATCTTAACATCTGAAATTTCGGGGTCCGTGTGATGATTGAAAGGAGGAATCGTAATAGGACTATCCGCATTGAGACAATTTCGAAAGACCAAATCTAGCACTTCGCTCTAATTTTCCGTCATTTTCCATTTCTCTACGACTGAGAAGGTGACTTTGATCCACTTATTTAGCTTTGGCTGTGCCTTAAGCTCAGGCAGTTCAAATGTTTGAAATTGCACTGGGCACATACAACACCATTTATGTTTTCTATTTTAAATCTGTTCCTGTCTTTGGTACAACGTGCGTCTACAAGAGAAACGACACGTTCCGTGTTAGCATTATGACTAGGTAGAGAGAAAAAAAGAATTCTGCAATTTCTAGCAGAATAGCAAACAACACTAGATGACTGGTTGAAATGTGCACACCACACTTCAGCTGCAGGCTGATTTTGTTTCCTTTGATAGTTTTTGAAAAAGTTTATAAAATTACAAAACTGATCCTACTTTGATGTATCATTAACGCTTACATTTGTCTGTTCGTTGATGTATCTGGTACTCTTTCACCATCTACCCAAACAGGAATTCTTTAAGAGCTGCGTCCACTTGTATCATTCGAATTATTGATGTTGAGCCAACCACTTCTGTAGATATTCAATAGCAGAACTATACACAACTGTCAGCTCCTTGCCAAAGCTGTCGCACTCCTGTGAGTGACCTCCTTCCCTTTTACTTTATTTTTAAGAGCATGTGAATCAACCTCTCAGTAAAAGAAAATAGAGATAACTGCCTAGTTGTATGGTACAACAACTGCCGGTATCTAACCTCTGAGGCGCCTTGTCATAGTTCGCGCGGTTCCCTCCGTCGGAGGTTCGATTCCTCCCTCGGGCATGGGTGTGTGTGTTGTCCTTAGCATAAGTTAGTTTAAGTCAGATTAAGTTGTGTGTAAGCTTAGTAACCTATGACCTCAGTAGTTTGGTCCCATAGAACATACCACAAATTTCCAAAAAATAGCCTCCGCAAAACCACAAACATTCTTTCAATTCCTCTGTACGATATTATCAGACTGGATGTTTTTATCATTACAACTCTTCAACACAGACTCAAAACTATGTTGGAATTTAACAACTATTTTTGAATACACCTGCAGCTCTTCCAATTCCACCAAAACTAGTGATAGCGTTATCACCAGCAGAAGATACAACTTTCTTTTCTATACCAATAGTTCTAATGCGTGCTTTATGCATGTGACTATTGTGTCGGACTCCTCATTAGGTATGCATTTCATTTCAATCAGTATTGATCTCACCTGGTTTGGTATCAAAGTATTGTATTAGAATAGGGAACACTTTCATAGGACCATCGTTGCTTCCATCTGTTGCGACACGAAAACAAGAAATATCACTCGGCACCACCTGCAGTAACGTCGTTTGAAAGTGGTGATGAAACATATGTAACAGTAGCTTCAGCTTTGGTGCGAGCACACAAAACTTGCTTAGCAATGGCAGAATCTTTGTACGGAACTGTGTGTAATTTACTTGTGCAGCCCATTGACTTAAAGCTATGATGGTGACAAACTGCATGAAAATCCGGAGTGCTTTTAACTGTACACACTAAATCCTTCTCTTTGGTTTGATTTAGAACAAAAAAGTTTGTAAGTCTGGAAAATTTGCATACACCTATCTGATACGACTTGCGTTTAGAACTACTTCTCGATACAATACGCCTGAAAATAACGTGGCGATATTAAACTCTATAATTCTAAATACTCTTTTAGATAAATATGATCCAGTTTTAAACCCTACAATACTCATACGACTTAACTTTATTAGCAAATGATATGTCTGTTCCGGAAGGGAAATCAGATACTCTGTCTCGTGTTCGTATCTTCCTGTTTTGAATGATTTGTATTTCCCCACAAGGGGAGCATTAAACACTGACTTTCTTTTGGGCATTTTGTATTTAACTTCGTAACTTTTCTATGGAAAAGACACGCCAGTATCTCGAAAAACGACACAGCTTTAACCTCAACCTCCAAGACTAGTAGAAGCAACACCAAAGGACGTAATGTGGAAGGCATTGAATACACGACGCCGAAAGTGAGGCAAAAATTAACTTACGACATTTGTACCGAATCTTCAGGCACTCTTTCATTTCTTTCCTGTTACTCGTGCTAAGCACAAATATTTTCCTACCTTTCTTAACAGCAACACTTGTAATCACCGATACGATAACAGCCATACGATCACTGATGCCTTTGTCTGTGTTAACTGATTCAAAAAGTTCAGATCTTTTAATAAGATGTCGAAGACCTTCCTCTCACAAGCTGTTACTCTGTCCGTTCGAAGTAATTTTCGGACAACACACTTAAAACAATCTAACGCGAGTTTCCGACTCTGGTACTAGTTTAATGACATGACTCTCCCACTGTACAATTGGGTGGTGGGTTGGGTGGTTTGGGGAAGGCGACCAGACAGCTAGGTCATCGGTCTCGTCGGATTAGGAAAGGACGGGGAAGGTAGTCGCTGTGCCCTTTCAAAGGAATCATCCCGGCATTTGCCTGGAGCGATTTAGGGAAATCACGGAAAACCTAAATCAGAATGGCCGGATGCGGGATTGAACCGTCATCCTCCCGAATGTACAGTTGGCAAACTGAAGGCTCCCCTGTTACGATAACTCGATCAGGAAACTTACTCGACGTCACTGGATTTCAGTTCCCATCCAGTTTTCGGTTTCCTGTGGTTTCCCCAAATACCTTAATGCAGACACGGGAATGATGCTTAGGACACTGTAGATTTCCTTCCCATCCGTCTCCAAAAACGTGCTCCGTCTCTAATGACCGTGTCGTCGACGGAACTTTAGATCCTGCGCTTCCTTCTTTTCAAAACTCTCTCAACCTGGCCTTACTCTATAACAGACCTCCGTACCTTCGCATTTTTTGGCAATGGCGATGCTAACTTTTTCCACTGTTCAGGCTACTGCTTCGTCTCGAGATCATAAGTCACGTCTACCCTCCATCCATGTTTGACGTATCCAGAGGCTGGTGAAAGTCTGCTGTCAGTGACCCGAGACTAATGCACTCCCTCTCCGCTGCTGACTCAACAGAAACCCGACTGTCTCAAAGTATCGGGCCCTCCAGCCGGGTAGTGGTTCCCCGTTCTTCGTTGATAGGCGGGCGGCCACAGTTCGGCTCATCTTCCAGGCTCGACCTTCCACTTTCTCAATCTTGCATTTTGCACCTCTCTGTTTTCTAAAGTAATACCGCAGTAAAATCTGGGCGGCAAACACAACGTCTACGTGATTTATCCGTATAACAGGATGTGAAGCTGTTCTTCATTGTTGCCTCAAATAATACAAACATTGGACCGCTTCTACAGAAAAAGAAACTACAACTTCAGACGATGCTTTAACCCTCTGCTAGGAGCGTTATGAACCGGCCACAGAGTACAAAAAGAATGTAAACCACACACTTCTGAGAAGGAGCAGATTAGTGCCTAACGTTCCGTCGACAGCGAGGTTATTAGAGACAGAGCACAAGGTCAGATTAGGGAAGGAAATCGGCTGTGCCCTTTCAAAGGAACAATCCCGGGATCTGCGTGAAGCGACATAGGAAAATCGCAAATCAGGATGGCGGACGCGGGTTTGAACCGACATCCTCCCGAATCCGAGTTCAGTGTGCTAATCAGTTTCCTCGCTCGGTTGTACACTACTGAAACAAACAGTGTAAGACCACAGTTTTCAGTTTCGGGTGATGTGAAGGTCGATGGCAGCATGTCATGACCTGAAACAAATGCAGGATGCTTTTCGATCGGTACCCCTGGGATTTGCAGTGGGATGATAGAGGCTAGCACGAGTGGCGTGGTTGTAGGAATCTGGAACATTCAATAATAATTAGTACTGGAATACTTTAGTAAATAACTTTTACTTAATTTTGTCCTGCTACTGCACTCCAGGAACATAACTAATAACAACTATTTTTCTTGAATATAAATGACTCATTAACCTATGGCCTAGGATGAAAGATCTTTCCAAATGTCAATTGTTATCAACCCTCTGACTTCGGGTGCCGTGGCTACCTTTAAAGCTGGAGTTGTAAGGATAAAAAGGACGTATAGGCATTAAAAAAAAGGAAAAATAAAAGAAAGTGTCATATATTTCTACAGGACGTAGTATTGGTCCAAAGTAGAAGAAAGCTTGCTGTAATGCTACGCCTGGAAAACAGTACCTGTTGAGGCATGGGACATTGATGATCTGCGGTTCATAGCCTGCATTTTATTTGCAGATGAGGCAGGATTCACTAGAGATAGCATAGTAAGCTATCACAATCGCACCTGTCGGCACCCGAACAATCGTGGAGGTGAGGCTTCAGGTTAGCTTCCGTACGAGTGCATGGCCAGCAATTATCGGTGAAAAACTTATAAGGCCATATTCTTGCCAAACACATTAAAAGACACTGTGTATCACCGATATTTTCGCAATGTATTACAGCGGCACTCTTGCAGAACGACGACGACTGTGGTTTATGCCCGACAGGCCACCACCCCATTTTCTACGGATCGTGTGACAATACTTCACTACAACGTTTCATGGGCGCTGGAGTGGTCGAGGAGGTCCGGTACCAGGGCCTTCGCGTTCACCACACATGATTCCCTGTGATTTGTGGGTATGGGGATATTTAAAGGCATTGATGTATGCCCAATCCGTCGTCAATGTGTAGAGGGTACAGGAGCGAGAAACCAATGCATATGACGTTCTCAGAAATGAGCCAGAGACAGGAATTCAAGTTAGATTGTTTTGAACGCGTCGTCCGAAAACTGCTTCGAGCAGAGAGAGCAATAACTTGTGAGAACAAGGTCTTAGATCTCCTAGTAACAGATCCGAACTTTCCGAATCAGGTAACACAGAGAAACGCATCAGCGACCGTATGGCTGTTAACTCTGAAGCGCCAAAGAATCTGGTATAGGCATGCGTATTCAAATACAAAGATATGTAAACAGACAGAATACGGCGCTATGGTAGGCAACCCCTGTACAGGACAACAAGTGTTTCGCGCAGTTGTCAGATCGGTTGCTGCTGCTACAAAGGCAGGCTATCAAGATTTAAGTGGTGTTACAGTCGGCGAACGAGGGATGGGACACAGCATCTTCGAGGTAGCGATGAAGTGAAGAATTTCCCTTACGACCATTTCACGTGTGTACCGTGAATATCAGGAATCCGGCAAAACATCAAATCTCCGACATCGCTGCGACTGGAAAAAGATACTCCATGAAAGAGACCAACGACGACTGAACAGAAACGTTCAACGTGACAGACGTGCAACCCTTCCGCAAATTGCTGCAGATTTCAATGCTGGGCCATCAGTAAGTGTCAGCGTGCGAACTATTTAACGAAATACGAGCAATCGATATGGGCTTTCAGAGCCGAAGGCTCACTCGTGTACCCTTGATGACTGCACGACACAAAGCTTTACGCCTCGCCTGGGTCCGTCAACACCGACATTGGACTGTTGATGACTCGAAACATGTTGCCTGGTCTGACAAGTCTCGTTTCAAATTGTATCGAGCGGATGGATGTGCGCGGGTATGGAGACTACCTCATGAATCCGTGGACCCTACAAGTCAACAGGGGCCATTCGAGCTGGTTGAGGCTCTGTAGTGGCGTGGGGCGTGTGCAGTTGGATTGATGTGGGACCCCTGATACGTGTAGACACGACTTTGACAGGTGACACGTACGTAAGCATCCTGTATAATCACCTGCATCCATTCGTGTCGATTGTGCATTCCGACGGACAGTTCCAGCAAGACAATGCGACCCTCCACACGTCCAGAATTGCTACAGAGTGGCTCCCGGAACACTCTTATGACCTTAAACGCCTCCGATGGCCACTAAACTCCCCAGACGTGAACATTATTGAGCATATCTGGGTTGCCTTGCAACGTGCTGTTCAGAAGAGATCTCACCCCCTCGTACTCTTACGGATTTATGGACAGCTACGCAGGATTCTTGGTGTCAGTCCCTCCAGCGCTACTTCAGCCATTAGTCTAGTCTATGCCACGTCTTGTTGCGGCAGTGCGTACTCGCGGGGGCCCTACACGATATTAGGTACGTGTACCATTTTCTTTGGCTCTTCAGTGTAGTAATAATGACTTTAGGTGTTTAAGAAAGCTAGGAAATTATTTTTGCTTAGTACGAGTAACAGGAAAAAAACTGAAGAGTGCGTGAATATTCGGCACAAATTTGCTAAGCTTGTTTTTGTGTCGCTGGCGACTGATCTCGGCCGTCACTGTAGTGTTTGAGTTTGTTGGCGGAGCTACAACCTCACCTCTGCTTGCACCGCATCGTCACTATCAAAGTGAAGTCCTCGAATGTGTTCTTTAAGTTTTGGAAGCAGATGAAAATCGGTTGGGGCCGAGTCGAGACTGCATGGAGGATGACCGGTCACAGTGAATCCAAGATGTCGCGTTGTTGCCAATGTCGCAGCGCTCGTGTGTGGTCTGTGCATTGTCATGGTGAAGGAGAGAGGGTGCACCTTCTGGAATTCGTTCTTTCAGTTTGCCGAGGGTCTCGCAGCACCTTGCAGAGTGTGTGATGGTGCCATTAGGCATGAATTCCAAAGGCACGACTCGTTGAACATCCCAGAACACTGTTGGTATGGTCTGCTGTTGCCAAGGTCTTGAACTTCTTGGCAGAACTCCATTGATGGTCTCTTATGTTCGGGGTCAAAATGGTGAACCCAGATGTCATGTCCTGTCACAATGTTGCTAGGAAACCCATTACACGTCCGCTCAAAACCCAAAAGAAATTGTTGACAGATGTCCAGTCTCCTCTGTTTCATATCATGAGTGAGCATTGTAGGCACCCATCGTGCACACAGTTTTCTGTACCACAGTTCTGCAGTGATGGCCTGAACCTGCCCTCGTGATATGCCACACTTACCTGAGAGCTGTGTCTGTGTTGTGCGACGATTTTCTCTGATAGTTCAGCAACTTGAGACCAACGAGTCTCGTCGGGTACCGTACGCGGTCTTCCACTCCGAGCTGTGTCACACACGTTAAGGTTAGCTTCATCGTTTCCTTCTTTACGATCACGAACAACTCAACGTCGCACATTACTGATGTCGATACAATCATCACTGCACACAGCTTTCATGCTCCTATGGATTTCAGTTGGAGGCACGTTTTTTGTGGTCAGGATTTCAATTACAGCACGGTGTTTCTCACGTGCCGATGTAGCTACCTTACCCGCCGCCATGTTACACGCTGCAATTCGGAGCCTTCTAGCGGCAGAGGATTAGAACTTGTATCAGCGAAGGGGGAAGGTTGACGGAGTTAAACGCGTGGTATGTAATACGTCAATCGATATTGAGAACAGAATTTAAAAAATTGGAGGCATTGAGGTTAAGCATACCCTCGTCATTACTGTGATTGTTTTACATAAGCATCTGAACAGCTGGCTTTCGACCAAACCAATCGACAATAGATCACATTTGCACCTTAAGACAGTTGTTTGAAAAACACTGGGAATATGATAAAGATATCTACAGCCTGTTCGTCGATTTTCAACGTGCATATGACAGCATCCACAGGAATAACCTATACAATGCAATGCATGACTTCAGAATCCCTGAGAAACTAGTGAGAACGGTGCAAGCTTGTATGGAAGGGTCAAAGGCAGCAGTAGGTTTCCGAGGAGCCACATCAGAAACATTCGAGATTGAGACAGGCCTCAGACAAGGGGATGCTCTCATGTGTTCCGTTCAATGTCATCTTAGAGAAAGTAATAAAAGAATGTAGGCAACAGGAGTGGGCTGGAGTAGAGATGGACGGTAACTTCAGTTGTCTCGCATATGCAGATGACATAATACTACTAAGTGAATCAAAGCACGAGTTGAAAGAAATGTACCAGAAAATGGACAGTTATGCACAGAAGGTAGGGCTCATGCAATTAGGAAGAAGACAAGAGCAGGAAGAATTTCTTGACATAGATGGCAAGAGGTTCAAGAGAGTACACCAGTTCAAATACTTGGGATCTTGGTTTACCACGGACAGCAACATAAAAATGGACATCAAGGAAAGAATAGCAGTGGGAATGAAATGCATGCATTCCCTCAGAGAGACGCTCGGCTCTAAATCGATCTCAGTGAACACTAAGATGAAAATCTACAACACAGTGATATGCCCAGCGGTAATGTACGGTTCAGAAACATGGACGATGACTAAGCGAGAAAGGGAAAAACTATAAATATTTGAAAGAAGAGTAATGAGGAAGATATGGGTACCAGTTTTAGATAACAGAGAATTGAGGAGGAGGAGGGTCGGGTTGGGTTGTTTTTGGGGGAAGAGGCCAAACAGCGAGGTCATCGATATCATCGGATTAGGGAAGGATGGGGAAGGAAGTCGGCCGTGCTCTTTGAAAGGAACCATCCCAGCATTTGCCTGGAGCGATTTAGGGAAATCACGGAAAACCTAAATCAGGATGGCCGGACGCGGGATTGAATCGTCGTCCTCCCGAATGCGAGTCCAGTGTGCTACCACTGCGCCACCTCGCTCGGTTGAGGAGGAGGAAAAACGAGGAAATCTACCTTCTGATGCGACAACCAACTATCCTACAGAAGATAAAGAGCAAAAGAATACAATGGGTGGGCCATGTAGCCCGTATGCCAGATGGAAGACAGTCGAAGATGGCACTACTGGAGAAACCAAACATAGAACGCCCCATTGGACGACCAACGCAGCGTTGGATGGACGACCTGGCAAGGACCTAGCAGCTCTGGGAATTGAAGACACCTGGGGGACGGGCCCAAAACAGGAAGGAATGGAGGCAGTTTGTTGAAGCAGCGCGTAGTCTGCAGGGCCTGTGATCGCTGAATATCTATCTACTCTCTATCTATCTGAACAGTAATTTTTATGTGTTAAAATGATCGTTTCGGATTGGATTTTTTGGCAGATTATATGTATTATTAATTGTGTCCATATACAAAACTACCTTGTGTTAATAATTGGTTCCCACTGGTCAGACGAGCAAAGTGTGAGCGATGTGTGCCATTTATTTATTCAAGATAAATTTGTGGATGGATACAATTAACAATACAGATAATCTACTAAAACAGTCAATCCGAAACAATCATTTTAACACATAAAATATTCTGGAATGCCATCTTATTGTTACATGCAAAATTTGAGGGACGCGTGGTTGTTCTTTTGTCGTTAGCCGTCAGTCTACACACACGTGTCAGTTTAGTGTAACAGCCATACAAACCGGAGCAGGTGGACCAAACGTAATGACTGAGAGCCGCTCGAGTGAGATCAGAATTGGGAAGTCCGCAACGGAAGTGGCGATACACCTGTTCCAGCTAAGGCGGCGGAGTTTTCGCTGTCCGCTCGCTCCACTAGCGTTTATGCAAACGAATGCAAATAGGGAGTCTAGCAAGACCGGCAGCTGATTGCTATCTGCGCGGTCCTTCGCCGACCGCTCGCGGTTCCGCTGGCCTGTAGTCGACACGGAAATCCCGGCCTCGCCGGGTTATAACGCCGGAATGCGGAGGTGCGCGTCGGACGAGCATATCTCGCCAGTGAGGGAGACACTATATTTGCTGAGGGGTTGTCAGCACTGACTGACAACAGATCTGAAAGACCCAAGTGAGAAACCAGGCAGGGACGTACGGTTGACGCGTAGACAAAGGCGGTTTATGTAAAGACTCATTTTCATTCCGTTTCAAAACCCAAATTATGAAAGGTACAGGTGCGTGACTGGCGCACGTAACTCCTAGCTGTTTGGAGTTGGCTGTCTGAGAACTGGAATAAACCTTCAAAATTGGCTCGTTTGGTCTTGTGAAGGCTGTCGGGTCAGCTCTCAGCTTCCACCATCGTCCTCTCCAGTACCGCTCGCTCGAGAGAGGGTGCTGATGGTGTAAATAATCCGGCCTCCGAGGCGTTGAAGATGAGGTTGTTCCTCCTACACTATCTAATCAAAAGCATCCGGACAACTCTTTGTACTCCGGCATTGACCACTAGAGATCACAAGAGACGGACTCGCCAATGTAAAAGGAGGCGGGAGTATTGTCAGTGCAGAGACAGTAACTGCGGGATTAATCGGTCAGGACAGAGTGACTTCGAACGTGGACTAGTTACTGGATGTCACCTGAGTAACAAATTACTCAGGGACATTTCAACACTTCTAAAACTGCTCAAGTCGACTGTTCGTGACGGGACTGTAAAGTGGAAACTCAAAAAGTACAACTCAGAACTGATAAAGCTGTCCCCATATATCCGTCCTTTACCGTTACTCAAACCAGGATCAAAAATAAATAAATAAATAAATAAATAAATAAAAAATAAACAAACATCAGCCTCTGGCACTAAATGTACTTGTAACAAGAATACAGTGCCAATATGTCGACTGGTGAGTATGCATCTACGTCTACATGCACATGGACACTCCGCAAATCACACTTAAGTGCGTGGCAGAGGCTTCATCGAACCACCTTCGCAATAATTCTCTATTATTCCCCTCTCGAATAGCGCGCAGAAAAAACGAAAACCTATATATTTCCGTGGGAGCTCTCATTTCCCTTATTTTATTGTGATGGCCCTTTCTCCATATGTGGGTCGGAGTCAGCAAAATATTTTCGCATTCGGAGGAGAAAGTTGGTGATTGAAATTTCATGAGAAGATTCCGCCGCAACAGAAAACGCTTTTGTTTTAATGATATCCACCCCAAATCCTGTACCATGTCCGTGACACTGTCTCCCCTATTTCGCTATAGTACAAAACTTCCTGCCCTTGCTTGAAATTTCTCGGTGTACGCCGTTAATCCTATCTGGTAAGGATACCACACCGCCCAGCAGTACTCCAGCAGAGGACAAATAAGCGTAGTGTATACAGTCTCTTTAGTAGATCTGTTGCTTCTTTTAAGTGTTCTGCCAATAAAACGCAGTCTTTGGTTTGCGTTCCCACAAAATTTTCTGCGTGTTCTTTCCAGTTTAACTTGTGCGTAATTGCAGTGCCTAGGCATTTAGTTTAATTTACAGCCTTTAGATTTGATTGATTTATCGTGTAACGGAAGCTTAACGGATTCCTTTCATCACTCACGTGAATGACCTCACGCTTTTCATTATTTAGGGTCAATTGCCAATTTTCGCACCGTACAGATATCTTTTCTAAATCGTTTTTCAATTTGTTTTAGTGTTGTGATAACAGTACTAGGTGATAAACGACAGCATCATCTGGCTGCTCAGGTTGTCTCTTAAATCGTTTTTATAGATAAGGAACAGCAGAGGGCGTATAACATTACCTTAGGGAACGCCAACAATCACTTCTACTCGTATTTTACTCGCTGACTTCTCGTCAGTTAGTACGAACTGTGACTGACGGGAAATCACGAATCCAGCCACATAACTGAGATGATATTCCACAAGCATGCAATTTCAGTACAAGCCACTTGTGTGGTACAGTGTCAAAAGCCTTCTGGAAATATAGAAATACGGAATCTATCTGAAATCCCTTGTCAATAGAGCTCAGCACTTCGTGTTAGTAAAGAGCTAGCGGTGATTCACAAGAACGATCTTTTCTAATCCGTGTTGACGGTGTGTCAATAGACCGATCTCTTCGAGGTAATACGTAATGTTCGAAAACAATATACGTTCCAAAATCCTGCTGGATACCGACGTTAATGATATGGGCTTGTAATTTTGTGGATAACTGCTACTACCCCTCTTCATTGTTGGTATGACCTGTGCACCTTACCAGTCTTTGTGTACGGACCTTTCGTCTAGCGAGCGGTTGTATACTGTTTTTAAATATGGAGCTATTGCATCAACATACTCTGAAAGGAACCCAACTGGTATACAGTCTGGGCCGGAAGACCTGCTTGCACCCAGATAAGTACTGAATTACTCAAAAAACACTGATGCGCCCGACCCATGCAACTAGCGTAATATTGTATGAGGGGCAGTCAAATGAAAACAAGGCAGATTGAAAAAAGTAAGTAAACTGTTTATTAATTCAAAAGTAATCGCCATAACTGTTAATACAATTATCCCCATTGTGACACAAGACGGCCATTGCCTTCATGGAAAAATATTTACGGTTGCCTATGAACCATGATTGTACCCAGGCGTGTACTTCCTCGTCTGAACCAAACCGACGACCACAAACATCTTTCTACAAGTCCCAGAAAATACGTAATTCCCACGGTGAGAGATCTGGACTCTACGGGGGACTTGTAAGCGGTTCCCAGCGAAACTTCTGCAGCGCGGTCGAAACAACCTTGTCAACATGTGACCCGTTTTCATTTGGTTGCCCCTTATAAATAAACCAGTCCCAAATTACATGTAATGTACACCAGCTGTCAAATTTGAATATAGCGCGGGTTGCCGTTTTCGATCAATCAGAAGAGAGTACATTTAAGGTAAGTTGGCGCACACGCCATATAATGGCGGTTTGCAAATTTGCTCACTACAGGGAGTTGTTTTTTTTTTTTTATTAGGTGAGAAATTAGACGCTGCGAAACATGGCAAATGCACTGAACGCGTAGGAGCACGTGGAGCTATTATTTTCGAAGTAACAGAAAACTTGTAGGGAAGGATGTGGAGGAAACTTTATGTTTGTACTGTTGCAGTGACGATGTTTTAGATCGACAAATTACAACTCGAACAGCGTTTTATTTTAAAGAGAAATCAACACACTACTTTTGTATAATTGAGCCTGATTCTGTTTAGCAATCTTTTTCAAAAAATCTTTGTTTTGGTTGCGCCTCACATCGTCGCAGGATTCTTAGAGTGTATGGTGCCGATGATACGTGATGCCAGTAATGTCTCCACATGCCTTATATATGTGTTGCAGGTAATGATAAGTGTCTTAGTGAGCTTGACGTCCTGGCACTGCAGTTCCAGCTTGTACCCGTCTATACAATATCGCACTCCATGACACAAGCGAAATAATTTAATTTCTATGAGAGATACGACACAGTTCAATGTTTATTCACATTGAAGCACAGGCTTCGAAATTTTCAAATCTGTTAACGGGCACACGTATTGTTTCAACAGCAACCCACCGATTTGCGTTCATTGCACACACTAAAACTGTCTCAGTTCATCCACGAATAGAAGCGCAGCGCACAGTTCGACGTTCACTCAGTGTTAATCACTGTATTTCTGCACTTCACGGTCATAAGGTACACATATTAATTTAAATCCTTAGTCGTGTCTTAACGCACGAAAAACCAACCAACCAGACATGCTGTCATGTCAACAGTATGCGACTCTTCTTCGTCACCGCCCCTAAAGCTCAATTCTCCAGTCTCGATTTTTTTTTCCTTTATTGAATTTCGATTCCCCCGCGAAGGGGGCGGGCTGGCAGCAGCTTAGTATGCCGCTCTTCAGCCTACAGACTTTGTTTTAAAAAAGATGAAGATAATAAATAATAAAAACAGGCGATAAAATCGGAGACTGAAATAGTAACATGGCGAAAAAATCGTGGAACTTAGATCATAGAACAAAGGGATGATTATGCTAATAAAATACATAAGAAGCAGACAGGTAAAATAATAGACAGACAATTAAAAAACACGGCGACAGGCTGGTTTCTGTTCGCAACACTAGAAAGACAAACAACACTAAACATCCACTGGAACACTGCACTAAAAAGTTGGCAAATGTGACACACCACAGCCGAGATCAGGTGGGGGGAAACTGCACAGATGATGGGAAAAAGAAAAAAGGGGGTGGAAGGAGAGGAAAAGCGAAGGGGGGGAGGGGTGAAAGGAGCCGAAGGAGGATGAGGACCCATAAGAGGGGTGGGGGGGGGGGGTGCTGAGCAGACGCGACAGGGAGTGGGGAAGGCAGAGGAGGGGAATACAAAAGGACTCGGGGGGGGGGGGGGCAGTTTCGATAGTTAACAAGCTCTCTTATAGCAAAGATGCAATGAAACGTTTATGTCCTTGTAATATTGAAATGTGTTGACAATCGTTACTAAACATAATGAATAAATCGAAATAACAAAAGGAAAAAAAATATTTATATAGGCTCCGAAATTCTGTATACAGGATGTATCAAAAAGAATCGTCCTATATAAAAAAAAACCATAACTATTACGTTATTTGAGATATGTGCGTGAACAACGTACTGTTAGAAAGAGCAAACTCTCGAGTTTTCCGTGGTTCCCGCTAGGTAGCAGCAGTGAGCGCCCACTTCAGTACTAGTAGAAATGGTGTCGGGAGAACAGAGAGCGTTTTGTGTTCTACGTTTTGCGCAGTGTGGGTCAGTAATAACTGTTCAGCGTGTGCCGGCCGAAGTGGCCGTGCGGTTAAAGGCGCTGCAGTCTGGAACCGCAAGGTTCGAACCGCAGGTTCGAATCCTGCCTCGGGCATGGATGTTTGTGATGTCCTTAGGTTAGTTAGGTTTAACTAGTTCTAAGTTCTAGGGGACTAATGACCTCAGAAGTTGAGTCCCATAGTGCTCAGAGCCTGTTCAGCGTGACTTTCGTACCAGGTATTATGTGGATCCCCTACAGCACAGAGCATTAGACGATGGCATGAACAATTCCGAGAAACAGGTTGTTTGTGTAAAGCCAAATCGCCGAGCCGTCCCCGGGTGTCTCACACAGACGTCGAACGCATCCGCCATAGTTCCAGGAGGAGCCCGCAAAAATCCGTTCGCCGTGCAGCTTGACAGCTCAACATGCCCCCGATTTACGTCTGGCGTGTGATACGTCGACGTTTACACCTGAATCCATACAAAATTCAGCTACTGCCCGCTCTTCGTGAAGGTGACAAACAACAACGTGTCGAGTTCTGTAATTTCGTTCTTGGCAAGATGGAGGATGACAGTTTTCTTCCACGCTTAGAGTTTGATAACGAGGCAACGCTTCATTTGAATGGATAGGTGAACCGTCATAATGTGAGAATCTGGGGTACGGAACAACAACATGAAGCTGTACAACATGAGAGGGACTCTCCAGAATTTAATGTTTTTTGTACAGTTTAACGGAAAAAGGTGTATGGTCCATTTTTCTTCGCCGAGAATACTGTTACAGGAAGCACATATCTCGATATGCTTGAGAACTTTCTTTTCCCACAGTTGGCGACTGATTCGAACGACTTCATTTACAAACAGGATGGGGCACCGCCACACTGGCATCTGGAAGTGGGGGAATTTTTAAATCAAAGGATTACTGAACGATAGATGGACGCACTGGACCAAATGATTCAGCCTTACATTACTGGCCTCTAAGGTCACCGGACCTGACTGTATGTGGTTATTTCTTGTCAGGGTTTATAAAAGACTGTTTATGTGCCTCCGTTGCCAACAACAAAGAATGAACTGAGAGATCACATAACAGCAGCTGTGGAAGCTGTAACCCAAGACATGCTCGCAGCAGTGTGGGAACAATTTGAATACCGCACCGCATTGACGTATACCATGCTTCTCAAGGAAAGGGGGGGGAGGGCATATTGAACACCTATGAAAAGGTATGAAAAAGACTTTTTGAGTTTCCCGTTCATCAAAAAACAAAATTCGTTGCATATTTTTATTAGTTTCAGAAATATAGATTTGCCAAATCGGATGATTCTGTTTGATACACACTATATTTACAAACATATCACATGCAAAACCATATCGCTTTAGTTGCCCACTTTGTCCGTGTACAATCACAGAGTCTCTTTGAGGACATCACACAGTTATTTTAGACAACTGAAGTTACCATTACTTCAGAATTAGTTTTCTAGGGCTACATACGAGCGCTACGCGGACATGCTCTCAACGATAACTACAAATACGTGGTCTTCGTTTACGCGTTTTTCTCTGTGAATCTTATCAGTTTGCTGGTACCTGGTGCTAATATGTGGTACACACGAAGAAACACGTTTCCACTGTAATGATTAACGAAAACTTGGCATATCGCACGACCATTTGTGCGGTCTATTGGATGGCTGGCAAGTTCTGGCGGCGTTTCCGATTCCACAAAGTGCAAATAATTGTTTTGTTTTGTGATCTAAATAAGAATCCAAATTACTGCCAAACAGGTTTCTTGAACTCAAACTCTTATGTTGGCCGTGTTGCACTTACCGTCTCGCTGTTTCTAACTCTACGTGTACCTCGATTTTCATATAAAAACCTAGCTCATTATTACCTGAACTAGAATCGTAACCTGTTTTTCTATGGAGAACGGTGTGTCGGAAAAATCTATTAATAATATTAATGAAGAGAAAAATAATAAGGGTGAATTATCTCATTACATTTTGTCACGAAATTAAGTAGAAGTGTTCGCATGATCAAGGTTTAGCTCACAAATAAAAGTGAATAAATAACTGACTTACTTTTTAGAACTGTCGCCTTTCTTCCTGAAACTGACTCTGTAGATTAACAACTCAGCACCCATCGAGACTTGATCTTCTGTTATGGCATTGCTCTTTTATTATTAAATACTACATTTATGGCCTAAGATCTTCGACGAGTTGCAGAGCAACTTTTAAAACTCATCTGAAAGTTTCTCGTGGACATTTCCTTCTTCTCGGTAGACGAAGTTTCAGTCAAAAAAAGTAGCGTGTATAATATATAAGAAAATTGTGCAACTATTTTATAAAATTTAATTATGTGTCACTAGGACCATGAGTACTGTCAGATAGTGATATATTATGTTTCAGTCTAAAACTAGTAGCGAGTGTAACACATAAGAAAACTGTGCAATTTTTTTTCTTAAATTTAATAACGTTTCACCAGTACCTTGAGTAGCGTGAGAGACTGATATATACGTTTCTTAAGGTAACCAATGTGCTGTTTAGGAGTATACACCTGGCCAGAATGTTGACTTATCATATATACGTAGTTGTTGACGTGTGTTATTTAGACAGAAATCGTGCCAATGATGTATGGAACTACGAATTTAAAAAAAAAAAAAAAATCATTTGTTAGCAAACCACTACTCTGTGGTACTTCCTAGAGTATAAGAATAACTCAGGTTTTGTTTTTATTTCCAGGTGCAGCACTTGCACAGCTCAGCGTTGACAAGGTATGTGTCTATTTGGACTTTCTTGCTTCAGTACTCTCGTTGCTACTACCGTTACCCGACTCTCTCTCTCTTCCCCACCTTCATGGTTCCTAGTATCCATTAAGACTATCCTCCATCCATCTTTGTGCCAGAATTTGTGGCATTAGCGTTTCGAAGCAAATTTACTCTCACTTAGCAGTGGCGAATAGTCCCCTCTTCTCCTAAAGGATCCAGTTTTATCAACATACAGGATGATCCAAAATGTTGCGCACAAATTGAAGGGCCTGACAGAGGAGTAGAAATATAACAACTCAGGAACAAAAACTTATGGTCTTTGGAAGTGATACTTAGCCAATGAAAGCTTTGAAATTTCGCTAACAACAAAGACACACAGTAAGTGCCATAACTTCAGCAAAGATATTGGGCGGTTTGACATGTCTCGTATGAAAGCAAGAGGCAAGAAAACAAAGAAGCAGCCTCATGGGGAGAAGAAGGAGAAATTTGGGTTGGGAAAGTCGCCGCTATTGACTTGTTTGTGTGTGTGTGTGTTTTACGCTCGCGCGTGCCTGTTTTTTAATTATTTTTTTACAAGGATGGAAGTGTTGACGATCGCGAGATTTGATGAGTTAGTGTTTAGTATAATTCTGTTCTATCTCTCACGTCACTTTTGTTTTATACAGCTCGCATGGTGAGTGAATTACTACTCACATTACTCCGTCATTCACGACATTCTTATCATTTAAAGGGCTTTCTTATGGGGAAAGTTTCTTGTAACGTCAGCTTTCTGTTATGGTTTGTCAGTCTAATAACTTTTATTTCTTGTTCCACTTATGAAGGTTCATGTCCATACTTTGTTAGATACTGTAAGACAGTCCGTACTGTACGGGATAACTGAATTGCAGCTACATTACTAAAACAGACGTGGGGAAAGGACCATACGACATCGTAAGTTGAATCAAAACATTTTAAAAGCTTCAGAACGTGTGCTACAGAAGCTAGTTTTTTTAACCTAATAGTAAGAGGCTAATGCCAAAATGACTGCTACACAGAAACGTGTTTAAAACTATTTTATCACATACCCAGCACACGCATACAGTAAGATCCAAAATATGAATTACATTTCTTTCAGGAAGCTCTAAAAATAAAAGAAAGCAAACACACGTGGCAGGCAAACAAACAGCCTTTTATTCAGTTGCAAGGACATTCCTTGTTTGCTTGCTTCTGTCCTACCTTTTTCTTTTCTTCTTCTTCTCGTTCTTCTGATGGCAAGTGCTCTGTACGCAATAAATACATATTCAAACCAAGTTCCTTGTATATAATAATGCTTCAGTTATATGTTTATAACGGTGGATTTTCCGCAGAATATATATAGACGACAAACATGCGTTATGAATATTGTGCTCACATACTTCACGTCTGGGGATACAGGTGGAGAATGTCAACACCGCGTCGGGGACTCTCCAGACCGGATCCCGAAGAACCGGTACACAGTCGTCAGGAATTTGCATCAAGTGCCAGCGTGTCGCGGGTATGCGTCGCAATGTGTACGACCTGACTCCTGTTTGTTTACATAAGAGAAATAAGCGGGTTATTTCGTCCGGTGCCGTAGTGAGACTGCCGAGAAGAAAAGTAATTTCATAAAACCCCTTCGCTGCCGATTATTTCAGTTCGCTCTTTAAAACGGTAGCGTCCTCATCTCTCCCTTCCTCGTGTGATTTCGAAATTCTCGTTTTATTTCTACGTAATATAGGTCTCCGCGGTAAGGAATATGCCGTACACTTTATACAGGGTGTTTCAAAAATGACCGATATATTTGAAACGGCAATAAAAACTAAACGAGCAGCGATAGAAATACACCGTTTGTTGCAATATGCTTGAGACAACAGTACATTTTCAGGCAGACAAACTTTCGAAATTACAGTAGTTACAATTTTCAACAACAGATGGCGCTGCGGTCTGGGAAACTCTATAGCACGATATTTTCCACATATCCACCATGCGTAGCAATAATATGGCGTAGTCGCTGAATGAAATTACCCGAAACCTTTGACAACGTGTCTGGCGGAATGGCTTCACATGCAGATGCGATGTACTGCTTCAGCTGTTCAATTGTTTCTGGATTCTGGCGGTACACCTGGTCTTTCAAGTGTCCCCACAGAAAGAAGTCACAGGGGTTCATGTCTGGCGAATAGGGAGGCCAATCCACGCCGCCTCCTGTATGTTTCGGATAGCCCAAAGCAATCACACGATCATCGAAATATTCATTCAGGAAATTAAAGACGTCGGCCGTGCGATGTGCCCGGGCACCATCTTGAATAAACCACGAGGTGTTCGCAGTGTCGTCTAAGGCAGTTTGTACCGCCACAAATTCACGAAGAATGTCCAGATAGCGTGATGCAGTAATCGTTTCGGATCTGAAAAATGGACTAATGATTCCTTTGGAAGAAATGGCGGCCCAGACCAGTACTTTTTGAGGATGCAGGGACGATGGGACTGCAACATGGGGCTTTTTGGTTCCCCATATGCGCCAGTTCTGTTTATTGACGAAGCCGTCCAGGTAAAAATAAGCTTCGTCAGTAAACCAAATGCTGCCCACATGCATATCGCCGTCATCAATCCTGTGCACTATATCGTTAGCGAATGTCTCTCGTGCAGCAATGGTAGCGGCGCTGAGGGGTTGCCGCGTTTGAATTTTGTATGGATAGAGGTGTAAACTCTCGCGCATGAGACGATACGTGGACGTTGGCGTCATTTGGACTGCAGCTGCAACACGGCGAACGGAAACCCGAGGCCGCTGTTGGATCACCTGCTGCACTAGCTGCGCGTTGCCCTCTGTGGTTGCCGTACGCGGTCGCCCTACCTTTCCAGCACGTTCATCCGTCACGTTCCCAGTCCGTTGAAATTTTTCAAGCAGATCCTTTATTGTATCGCTTTTCGGTCCTTTGGTTACATTAAACCTCCGTTGAAAACTTCGTCTTGTTGCAACAACACTGTGTTCTAGGCGGTGGAATTCCAACACCAGAAAAATCCTCTGTTCTAAGGAATAAACCATGTTGTCTACAGCACACTTGCACGTTGTGAACAGCACACGCTTACAGCAGAAAGACGACGTACAGAATGGCGCACACACAGACTGCGTTGTCTTCTATATCTTTCACATCACTTGCAGCGCCATCTGTTGTTGGAAATTGTAACTACTGTAATTTCGAAAGTTTGTCCGCCTGAAAATGTACTGTTGTCCCAAGCATATTGCAACATACGGTGTATTTCCATCGCTGCTCGTTTAGTTTTTATTGCCGTTTCAAATATACCGGTCATTTTTGAAACACCCTGTATCTTCAGCTTTCATTAGCAGTTTCCTTTTCTTCTGGGCGCCAAAAATATCAATTTTATTTTTCGTTACTCATATTTGTTTTAGCACCAATAAGTCTTCATCTGGGAGTCTCATTTTTTTTTTACTACAGAAGTGTTTCAACGATTTCATTTGTTCTTTTAGGTATTGTCTGTCATAATATGTCCTTCCATTTTTGTAGTTGTTTCTCGTCATACTTTGCGTCAGTGAAGACTTACAATTAGATTTCATCGAATGGCGTTTTTTAGTAAATATACAGTTCATGGACCTTGCAAGATTTCATCTAAATAGTCACGATTCAGTGTGTTTTTGTGTAGCGTAAACAATGTTTTCCATGGAAAACTGGAAACACTAGCGGTGATTGTTGTGTCGTACTTCCGCTTATTCTCATATCGAGTTTTCTTCAAGTGTTGTGCAGGATGCAATTCGCACACGGATTTTTCACACCATTGACCACTTGCGCGAATCTGATTTCATTCAGTATGCGAAACGAAACAAAAGAAAAAGAAACTCGCTGTGCGACGTAGGCATTGAGTCTTGCCTTGTTACTGAAAATGTTTACGCGTTATGCGTCGTGCTCTTTCTGTGCTATGTTTCGCCGTGCAGCAGTTGGGAACTGCGGTGCGGTAATCGAATGCGCGACACTGTCTTCTGTAAGGGCTCGCGCAGAGGTGTGTGTGTGAATGAGAGAGAGAGAAGAGAGAGAGAGACAGAGTGGAAGAATCGTGCGGTATATGTACTCTTTGATGTTTCATTTGGTGTACTTTCTTTTTTTTTTAATATCGTGTTATTTCAGGGAAAACATCCAGGCCGAGAGGGCAAGGTCGATATGGGGTGTAGAAATTCACCTCTAAGTCCCCTGAAGACTTAACTTCTCGTGGAACATTTGTTGCGCAATGCTTTTATCTTTTAGGTAATTTGTGAAGGTGGCTTTATTTATAGCTTTGTAATGGACTGAGTTGATCAGAATATCGAGCACTAAAGTTTCTGCATGTTCTGCTTATGTGTACAGACCAGCTCTTTTTCTGGCCTTCGGTCTGAAGACTACATATCATGTATAAGCCCCCTAACCTCCCCATACCAAAAACAGAAAAACACACACACACTTCCTTTCATTACCAAACTGACAATTCCCTACCAACATATCCCTGCTTTTAGTCAAGTTGTGCCACACATTTCTCTTTTCTCCAGTTCAATTCACTACCTACATGATGTTCAACACTGTTCTGTAGCGCCATATTCAAAAGTTTAGATTCTCTTCTTACGTGAAATGCTTATCATCCACCTTTAACTTCCGCACAAGGCTACATTCCTTACAAATACTCTCAGGAAAGACTTCCTAACACTTAAACTTATATTCGACGTTAGCAAATTTCTCTTTGTTGTAAGCGGTGTTCTTGCTAATGTGAGTCTGCGTTTTATACCCCCTTTAAGTCAGCCATCGACAGTTATGTTGCTGCGCAAAATCCCCTCCTTTTAGAGTCGCATTTCCTAAAGTAATTCTCACACAATCACCTGTTTTAAATCGACTACATTCCTACACCCTTGATATACTTCTCTTGATATTCATCCTACAACATCGTTTCAGTCATCGTTTCAATTCCGCTCGACTGATCCTCTGCCGTATCTGGCAGGATTGCAATGGTACCGAGAAATCTCAAAGTTTTAATTTCTTCTCTATGAATTTTTATTAACTTTCTAGAAACTGATTTAAGTGGGCAATAGGCTATAAACACGTCTCATTCTTTCCTCTATTACTGCTTCCTGTCATGTCTTTCGACTCTTGAAACTGTAATTTGTTTCCTGTACAAGCTGTAGATAACCTTTCGCTCCCTGTGTTTTTTCTCAGTCTCCTCATTATTTCAATGAGTGTATTCCTCCCAGCTATTGGCGCAGCTATAAGGATAAAATCTGAAGCGAGCTAAAAGCGAGACGCAAAGGTGAGTAATGGTGGATTCTCCAGCCGATATCGGTCAGTCGTTGAAAATAGAGATGACTAGGCCAGTGGACGGGCCGGCGGTTTCCTCCGCGGGGACATCAGAAGCCGGCGGGCGCCGGTCGGCCGCCACATTCCGGGAAGCGGCGATGGCCGCGCCCACGCCGGGCCAGATCCGTCTTGACGGGGCCTGCTCATTAATTACGGGCCGCGCGCACCACTTGTCAGCGAAAGCTCCGCGGTCTCTTGTGTCCTTCGCTCTACTGTGCGTGTTTCACCAATCGCCATATTATACGAGGGGCATTCAATACGTGAAGCAACACATTTTTTTCTCGGTCACTTTCGATTGGAAAAATCCGGGATTTCTTGTGTGACATCGTGGCAGTTAAAAGAGTCGAGGGGTATGAAACGGAAGCAATGATTGGGAAGGGAGTGAGACAGGATTGTAGCCTATACCCGATGTTACTCAACCTCTATATTGAGCAAGCAATAAAGGAAACAAAAGAAAAGTTCGGAGTAGGTATTAAAATCCATGGAGAAGGAAAAAAAAAACTTTGAGGTTCGCCGATGACATTGTAATTCTGTCAGAGACAGCAAAGGACTTGGAAGAGCAGTTGAACGGAATGGACAGTGTCTTGAAAGGAGGGTATAAGATGAACATCGACAAAAGCAAAACGAGGATAATGCAATGTAGTCGATTTAAGTCGGGTGATGCTGAGGGAATTAGATTAGGAAATGAGACACTTAAAGTAGTAAAGGAGTTTTGCTATTCGGGGAGCAAAATAACTGATGATGGTCGAAGTAGAGAGGATATAAAATGTAGACTGGCAATGGCAAAGAAAGCGTTTCTGAAGAAGAGAAATTTGTTAACATCGAGTATAGATTTAAGTCTCAGGAAGTCGTTTCTGAAAGTGTTTGTATGGAGTGTAGCCATGTATGGAAGCGAAACGTGGACGATAAATAGTTTGGACAAGAAGAGAATAGAAGTTTTCGAAATGTGGTGCTACAGAAGAATGCTGAAGATTAGATGGGTAGATCACATGACTAATGAGGAGGTACTGAATAGAATTGAGGAGAAGAGGAGCTTGTGACACAACTTGACTAGAAGAAGGGATCGGTTGGTAGGACTTGTTCTGAGACATCGAGGGATCACCAATTTAGTATAGGAGGGCAGCGAGGAGGGTAAAAATCGTAGAGGGAGACCAAGAGATGAATCCACTAAGCAGATTCAGAAGCATGTAGGCTGCAGTAGGTACTGGGAGATGAAGAAGTTTGCGCAGGATAGAGTAGCATGCAGAGCTGCATCAAACCGGTCTCAGGGCTAAAGACCACAACAACAACAACAACAACAACATCGTGGAATATTCCCGCTTCAGTCCCTACAGTTTCATGAAGTTCTGTTAGGTGGCGGTGCAAGAAGCAGCCTTCAAAATGGCGTCTGGAACCTAGGTGCTTCCCAAGCAGAGAGCTGCCATTGAGTTTCTTTTGGCGGAAAACCGTAGCATCGCAGATAATCGTTGTCTACGGACACCTGGCAGTGAACAAAAGCACGGCGAGTCGTTGGGCGAGGCGCCTGACACCACCGTAACAAGGTCGCACACAGCTGTGATTCCTACAGTGCTGGAACTCTCGGACACTCCCATTCGAGGTAATCGGTGGATGACAACCAAGCACCTCGCTGATCAACTCGACGTTTCTGTTGACAGTGGTGACACATTAGGGGCTCTCAGAGTTGTGTACCTCTCAGGAAATTGAAAAAACGACTCTAGCGTGTTCGTCGTCACGAAAATGCAAATGAACATGTCCATGACAACGCAGGACTTCACGCAAGTCTGCGCACCCGAGAGAAGCTCACAAAACTCCCTTCGACTCTTCTTCCTCATCCACCCTACAGCCCCGATCTCGCCCCTTCCCGCTTGCATCTGTTTGTCTCAATCAAGGATACTCTCCGCGGAAAGGAGTACGTAGGTAGTGGGGAGGTTACTGATGCCGCAAGACGGCTCCGACATCGACGAATAGAGTGGTACCATGAAGGAATGCAAGCCTTCACCGTAATTTGGCGTAAGGCCGTCACATTGAACGGGGATCATGTTGAAAAATTGGTTTTTGTAGCCAAAATACTGGGGAATTACATGTGTAAGTAGGCTGTTTAGGTTTTTATGTTGGTGACGCCACGTTGCGCTCTGTATGAAAATCACTGACTGTGCTGTGTGCAGTCTGTGGCTGGTTGGCATTGTTGGAATATTCGCTATTGTAGTGTTGGGCTGTTGGGTGTGAACAGCGCGTAAGAGTTGCGCAGTTGGAGGTGACTGCCAGCAGTGGTGGATGTGGGAGGGGAGGGGGAGGGAGATGGCACAGTTTTGATAGCGGACGGTGTGGACGTGTGTCCATCAGAAAAAGGAAATTTGTAAGACTGTATGTGCCTATCAGTAGTTAGTGACTTCAGTAGTTAGAATCTTTTATTTAGCTGGCAATATTGGCGCTCGCTGTATTGCAGTAGTTCGAGTAACGAAGATTTTTGTGAGGTAAGTGATTCATTAAAGGTATAGGTTATTGTTAGCCAGGGCGATTCTTTTGTAGGGATGATTGAAAGTCAGATTGTGTTGCGCTAAAAAATAAATAAATAAAAATAAAAATAAAAATTGTGTGTTAGTTTACTGTTGATCGGAATAAGTAAAGAGAGAAATGTCTGAGTACGTTCAGTTTTGCTCAGCTGTTTGAAAATCAAATAACGTAAGAGGTTTATCAGCACAGTAATTTATAATTTTTCAAAAGGGACGTTTCACGTGGTGTATTGGAATCTTGAGTAAAACCGACCTGTTTTCAGAAAAAAATTGTTGCATTACTTAATGAACGCTCCTCGTATGTTTTACGACACCTGATGATGCGCTAACCACTGCATTCGTTTGCATCAACACTCCGCAAGCCACCTTGCGGTGTGCGATTTCCACTTGCAAAATGCCGTGATGTGAAATGTTATTGTTAGTTTTAATTATGGGCCCCGTCGCATCAGAATTACCGGAACTGGACCTATGTATGTCCAGTTTATTCATCGGCATTCATTAATTTGAGGAAAGGAGGTAATGCTATCTCTAGTTTCTCAGTAAAAGAATAGGAATGAAATTAATTGGACATTCATTCAAGGGATTGAGGCATATGAACGTTGTTAATAGAATTACAAATCCTGGACTCTATATTTATTAAACAATGAAACTTCACGTACATTGTACTGCTCCGATTACACAATTACGTGTGGTTTGGGAAAGAAACAGTCTTGGTTGCAAAATAATCATTATTCAATAACGGATTTCAGCCTTTTGGGGCATCATCGGATTGTTGTTGTGGTCTTCAGTCCTGAGACTGGTTTGATGCAGCTCTCCATGCTACTCTATCCTGTGCAAGCTTCTTCATCTCCCAGTACCTACTGCAACCTACATCCTTCTGAATCTGCTTAGTGTATTCATCTATTGGTCTCCCTCTACGATTTTTTACCCTCCACGCTGCCCTCCAATGCTAAATTTGTGATCCCTTGATGCCTCAAAACATGTCCTACCAACCGATCCCTTCTTCTGGTCAAGTTGTGCCACAAACTTCTCTTCTCCCCAACCCTATTCAATACCTCCTGATTAGTTACGTGATCTACCCACCTTATCTTCAGCATTCTTCTGTAGCACCACATTTCGAAATCTTCTATTCTCTTCTTGTCCAAACTGGTTATCGTCCATGTTTCACTTCCATACATGACTACACTCCATACAAATACTTTCAGAAACGACTTCCTGACACTTAAATCTATACTCGATGTTAACAAATTTCTCTTCTTAAGAAACGATTTCCTTGCCATTGCCAGTCTACATTTTATATCCTCTCTACTTCGACCATCATCAGTTATTTTACTCCCTAAATAGCAAAACTCCTTTACTACTTTAAGTGTCTCATTTCTTAATCTAATCCCCTCGGCATCACCCGATTTAATTTGACTACATTCCATTATCCTCGTTTTGCTTTTGTTGATGTTCATCTTATATCCTCCTTTCAGGACACTGTCCATTCCGTTCAACTGCTCTTCCAAGTGCTTTGCTGTCTCTGACAGAATTACAATGTCATCGGCGAACCTCAAAGTTTTTACTTCTTCTCCATGAATTTTAATACCTACTCCAAATTTTTCTTTTGTTTCCTTTACTGCTTGCTCAATATACAGATTGAATAACATCGGGGATAGGCTACAACCCTGTCTCACTCCTTTCCCAACCACTGCTTCCCTTTCATGTCCCTCGACTCTTATAACTGCCATCTGGTTTCTGTACAAATTGTAAATAGCCTTTCGCTCCCTGTATTTTACCCCTGCCACCTTCAGAATTTGAAAGAGAGTATTCCAGTTAACGTTGTCAAAAGCTTTCTCTGAGTCTACAAATGCTAGAAACGTAGGTTTGCCTTTTCTTAATCTTTCTTCTAAGATAAGTCGTAAGGTTAGTATTGCCTCACGTGTTCCAGCATTTCTACGGAATCCAAACTGATCTTCCCCGAGGTCCGCTTCTACCAGTTTTTCCATTCGTCTGTAAAGAATTCGCGTTAGTATTTTGCAGCTGTGACTTATTAAACTGATAGTTCGGTAATTTTCACATCTGTCGACACCTGCTTTCTTGGGATTGGAATTATTATATTCATCTTGAAGTCTGTGGGTATTTTGCCTGTCTCATACATCTTGCTCACCAGATGGTAGAGTTTTGTCATGACTGGCTCTCCCAAGGCCATCAGTAGTTCTAATGGAATGTTGTCTACTCCCGGGGCCTTGTTTCGACTCAGGTCTTTCAGTGCTCTGTCAAACTCTTCACGCAGTATCGTATCTCCCATTTCATCTTCATCTACATCCTCTTCCATTTCCATAATATTGTCCTCAAGTACATCGCCCTTGTATAGACCCTCTATATACTCCTTCCACCTTTCTGCTTTCCCTTCTTTGCTTAGAACTGGGTTTCCATCTGAGCTCTTGATAGTCATACAAGTGGTTCTCTTCTCTCCAAAGGTCTCTTTAATTTTCCTGTAGGCAGTATCTATCTTACCCCTAGTGAGACAAGCCTCTACATCCTTACATTTGTCCTCTAGCCATCCCTGCTTAGCCATTTTGCACTTCCTGTCGATCTCATTTTTGAGACGTTTGTATTCCTTTTTACCTGCTTCATTTACTGCATTTTTATATTTTCTCCTTTCATAAATTAAATTGAATATTTCTTCTGTTACCCAAGGATTTCTATTAGCCCTCGTCTTTTTACCTACTTGATCCTCTGCTGCCTTCACTACTTCATCCCTCAGAGCTACCCATTCTTCTTCTACTGTATTTCTTTCCCCCATTCCTGTCAATTGTTCCCTTATCCTGTCCCTGAAACTCTCTACAACCTCTGGTTCTTTCAGTTTATCCAGGTCCTATCTTCTTAAATTCCCACCTTTTTGCAGTTTCTTCACTTTCAATCTGCAGTTCATAACCAATAGGTTGTGGTCAGAATCCACATCTGCCCCTGGAAATGTCTTGCAATTTAAAACCTGGTTCCTAAATCTCTGTCTTACCATTATATAATCTATCTGATACCTTTTAGTATCTCCAGGATTCTTCCAGGTATACAACCTTCTTTTATGATTCTTGAACCAAGTGTTAGCTATGATTAAGTTATGCTCTGTGCAAAATTCTACTAGGCGGCTTCCTCTTTCATTTCTTCCTCCTAATCCATATTCACCTACTATGTTTCCTTCTCTCCCTTTTCCTACTGACGAATTCCAGTCACCCATGACTATTATCATTGGATTATCTGTGAAGAAAGGGGGAAAATATTAATAAGAAAAGGGAGCTTGGTCCTATCATAAACCTCTGCAATGGGTAAATAAGTAATTTAAAACCTTCGTAACAAGAAACTTATATAGTATTCTGCAAATAAGAAAAACGTGGGAGGTAGGATATGGACCTATAAGGCAAATATAGCAGTAAGAAATTTTGAAGCGACAGGTAAAAGGAACAAAAAGCGCGAAGAAGCCAGAAGAGAACTGAAAATTTTATCTTAACTACACCAGCATCCGCAGAGGTAGAAGCTCAGAAATAGGACCACGAATACAAACCTGTACACATGTCATATCGTCTGTACACACAGCCGTAGATTCTTCAAAACAAATCTGTAAATATATCCGTCAAACTGACCACCCAGTGGAGTGGAAAAGATTTTACTTATATGTAGGACAAGAGGTTACAGTAGGGTCGTTGTATGACTCAATCGTTTTACTGCTCTGACCTTACTGGATGGATAAGGGTAACGTGCAGGAGAAATGATAACACGTTACCAGCAACCGATCGACTAACAGCTTGCATACGTCCGCAAGTGGTAGGCCACACAAAAGGAACACCGCGATTCAGATTCACATCCAACCGTCTGGCTACTATCCGGCAGCACAATCGCAAAAAAATTGCGAATTAAATTGGGCACCACAAGGGAATATTCACACGCCACACGGCAAGCCAGTTACTTACCTACTTCACGTGGGTCGTTTAGTAAAGTAAACTGAAAAGAGATTAAGAAATAACAACAAAGGGAAACAATTTAGATTGCTGTTTGATTTAATCACGTGTTGGCAGTTACGAACAATCAAGATCGCGAACTATCGGAAATGCTGTGTAAACATTATACAAAGGAATATACTGAAAGACAGACGCTATACAAACCTGATAGAAGAAACCATCGCAAAGACTCACCTAACTATATGTAGCAGCAAACAAAAACCCTTATCGAATAATAAATTAAAAACCGTTAAATCGAAAAAGTATCTTAATAATACTGTTTGAACAAGGACCAGACAAGGAAATCGGTAAGTGCACCTGTCTAGCCTCACGTCCTAACATCCCGAATTCACAACGTTGCTGGAACTGCCCGCCCTCACACCGCGGCAAAACTCTTCAGTGATCACTCCGAGACACGTGACCGCTGCTGTTCATGACATCTGTGGCCAGCGATATCTCTGCCTACCTACACAACCATAGAGTACAAAAGAAAAAAAACTATCGTTTTTTTAAGCCCAGTGCAAAGTGCCGAAATTTTGAAGACTGTTAGCTGGTAGCCTTACAGCTTCTACTACTTAAGAGAGTAGAATGCATGAAAAATTGGATACTTCCGTAATTTTTCAAGTAAAATAAAAATTGATGGTAAATCTTATGACATAATTTTTACGCTTTTGTCTTTAAGAAATCATTTTTGTATCGACATTGGGAGCTCCCTGTAACCGCTGCGCCAGTTGGAGGGACCCATAGCAGCCGGAACATTGGTTATCGGCGGAAATTCCCGAAGTCCTCCTTTTGGACCTGAATCAAAGTAGTTTTTCGTAAGCTATTTTTAGTATGTTTTGTATTAGTATACACAGAACAATTGAAAAATATTAAAATCTAACAAACTGATGACCTGTTGAAACAAAAGTCACTTTCTTCGCCCACAAAATCGAGACAAACAAAAGCGTGCATCGAAAATAGACTTTTGAAGATATCGTAAAACGGCTATGTGCGCCGATGGATAATTCGATTTAGAATGCCGGCATCAAATTCTGATCAAGATCATATGTACAGTTCTCATGTTACGTTATGGAAAATGCAATTTCGAGAAGAACGTGTTTAACATTTTGGGTCACATTTTTTTGTAGTTAATTTAAACATATCTCTAGTTAGCGAACTCTAGACCGTACACTGATCCTTCCGGATCCAAAAGGAGGTCCTCCTCCATTTTCTTCGTGGCCTTGGTGGTCCTTCGGGCATCTTTGGCAGCTTCTGCCTCCGCTGGTCTGCCCATTCGATACGCGATTTCGAGCACATTCATAATTTCCATATTGCGTGTTAGGCCGTCGTAGAAATCACGCGTAGACTAATATTTTCTAGCTGTGAATGGTTTTCGGAAAGACTTTTTCACAAATTGTCTTGTTGCTGGATAGCGAAGTTTCTGACGTACTTGGAATGAACACTGCAATAAAGTAGACTTTCCATAGAGAATTTTAAGCCAAAAATTTAAAAAAAGTCGACTTTTTGGATTTTTCAAAGACAACTGCTCCATTAAGGGTACAAAAGAGCGGGATATCTTTGTTAACTACTTACATATATGAGACATCTCTTCTGATCATTCAGTTTTATACACTTCCAGAAACAATTTCAAGCCCTTTTTGGGCGTTTGAGTGATCATGGGTCCTTTCAGACTGATGAACGTGCAAGGAGGTGTCAGGCTGTGCGTACAGCACATTTGAGGGACCGGGTTCGATAGGATATTGAGACGAATCCTAGTACGAGCTCCAGGCAAGTGGCCGACCAACACATTCGCGTGTCTGAAAGGACCTGTGATCACAGGAACGCCGAAAAAGGGATTCAAATTGTTGTATGATGTGGTTGGTGTTTGTGAGAGTACTTGTTTTGTTACAGCCGTGCTGCCTCTCGACCGTTTCCATCTGCATGGAAGTACACAGACACCTTCTTGGCTTGTTCCCAACATTAATACCGGACCGTTCTGCTGCTTACAGTACGCTGCGTCAATCACACGACCTGCAGACCTGCAACACATGGGGACACACTGCACGTGGTCAGAGGAACTGTCATTCGCCAGCGCCATATACTTTGATATCGTTGCATTTCTGGACACATGTTTACAGAACCTTTTTCCTCTATTTCCAATCGGTAATCCGTCCCTGCAATTCGTTGGTTTTGTTATATTAATGTTCAACCTGTATAGTGAGTAAAAACGGTCCTATCAACTTCCATGGGGCACTCCTGGCTATACGTCACCGCCGGGGACCACCTTACTGGGTTCTATTGCTTAAACATTTTCGAGCCACTGACATATTGGGGAGCCTAAACCGTATACTCGCACCTTGGTCAATAATCTGCACTGGGGCACCGCGTCAAATGCTTTCCGGAAGAGCAGGAGTATAAAATCCGCCGTTGCGGATCATGTGCTATGCTGTAGGGGTGTGCCAGCTGAGGTGAATGTGGCGCTGTGTTCACGACAGGCCACACCCTGCCACTCACCGCTTTCTACAAACCTCGGCATTCTAGTCGGGGTACACAAGAAATTACTTCTTGTGAACAGGCCGAGGTCACAACGTCACTACGGTCTCATTTTCTAAAAAGAAAATCGGTTTCAAAGTAATCAACATCCGTTACAGACGTTCTTTCCTAACCGGGACGGTGGTTAAGTGGTGTACGACCTGCATACAACTCACAGTGGACTTCGAGACGCGTGAAATATTTTACGCTTTGGCAAGAGAATGAAAGCTCACACAAATTTCATGTAGTGGAGAGTGTTGTGCCTTGAGGATACTGTGCCCAGGAACGTACGATGTTTCCGGTCGGTAGCTCAATTTAGTGATCAGTTATAGAACCACATGAAGGAATGCGCACTACAGACCGGCAGAACCAGTTTCCGACGATTTCTGCTGTTCCTGTTGTTGAGAGACACGATTTCCGGTTTTGTGCAGCATTTGTAACTACACTCAAAGACAAAAAATGGAGTACCACGAAGGAATTATCCGAATGGGACGGTAATCAATAGATGTGATGTATGAGGGTGAGTCAAATGAAAACCTTAAATTTTTTTTTTTCCTTGCTCTATCTTCGTTTCCGGTTGGTGGAAGTGAACCCAGGTTTCGTCTCCAATAACGATTCTTGCAAGGAAGCCATCACCTTTTTTACTGTGCAGAAGTGGTACAAAGCTGTATCAATTTTCAACATAATCTCCCCCACGCTCAATTCAAGTCCTCCAGCGCTTACAAAGTGCATCAATTCCTTTAGAAAAAATTCTTTTGGTAGTCCGCGCAACCACTCATGCACCACGTGGCGTACTTCTTCATCAAAAAGCAACTTCTTTCCTCCCATTGCGTCTTGGAGTGGTCCACACATATGGAAATCACTTGGGACAAAGTCTGGTGAGTATGGAGAATGAGGAAGACACTCAGAATGCAGGTCTCTGATTGTTGCAACTGTTGTACGGGCAGCGTGGGGCCTTGCATTGTCATGTTGCAAAAGGACACCTGCTGACAGCAATCCATGTCGCTGTGATTTGATTGCGGGCCGCAGATGATTTTTTAGGAGGTCTGCGTATGATGCACTGGTGACAGTGGTCCTTCTAGGCATGTAATGCTCCAAAATATGCCTTTTTCATCCCAAAAGAGAGTCAGCATAACCTTCCCTGCTGATGGTTCTGTTCGAAACTTCTTTGGTTTGGTGCTGAGGAATGGCGCCATTCCTAGCTCTATCTTCGTTTCCGGTTGGTGGAAGTGAACCCAGGTTTCGTCTCCAGTAACGATTCTTGCAAGGAAGCCATCACCTTCTCGTTCAAAGTGCCGAAGAAGTTCTTCACAAGCATCAACACGTCGTTCTCTCATTTCAGGAGTCAGCTGGTGTGGCACCCATCTTGCAGACACTTTGTGAAACTGGAGCACATCATGCACAATATGATGTGCTGACCCATAACTAATCTGTAAACATGCTACAATGTCATTCATTGTCACTCGGCGGTTTTCCTTCACTATGGCTTCAACTGCTACAATGTTCTGTGGAGTCACAACTCGTTGTGCCTGACCTGAACGAGGAGCATCTTCCACTGAAGTCATACCATTTGCGAACTTCCTACTCCATTCGTGCTGACAAACATGCATCACCGTACTGAACCTTCATTCGTCGATGAATTTCAGTGGGTTTCACACCTTCACTACGCAAAAACTGAACAACAGAACGCTGTTCCTCCCTGGTGCAAGTCGCAAGTGGGGCGGCCATCTTTATGCTGATTCTGCGACAGTATGCGTGCATCTGCACTATGCTGCAACCTACAGGCCATTCTGCACGCTGTTTGTAGCGAGCTTACCAACTTACAGGATAACGGCGCGAAATTTCGATTTGTTATTACAAATTTAAGGTTTTCATTTGACTCACCCTCGTACACGATCGGACAAGCAAATCATTGCAATTTCAGAGAAATTGGATGATTTATTTAAGAGAAAGAGCTTCACAAACTGAGCGAGTCAATAACGCGTTGATCCACCTCTGGCCCTTATGCAAGCAGTTATTAGGCTTGGCATTAATTAACGGAGTTGTTGGAAATGGTGCCAAATTCTGACTAACTGAGGCGTTAGATTGTCAAAATCCTGAGCTGGTTGGAGGGATCTGTACATAAAGCTCCAAACGCTCTCAATTGGTGAAGAGATCCGGCGACCTTGCTGGCCAAGATAGGATTTGATAAGCATGGAGGCAACCAGTAGGAACGCTTGCCATGTGCGGGCGGGCATTATCTTGCCGAATTGTGAGCCGAGAATGGCTTACCATGAAAGGCAACAAAACGGGGCGTAGAATATCATCGACAAATCACTGTGCTGTGAGGATGCCGCAGGTGACAACCAAAGGCTCCATTCTTTTCCTTCTTTTGCGTGTACCGTTTTTTCCGCGGATACGCAGGGTCGGCATGGTTAATCGGATGTGACAATGTTCGTTGAAGGGGTGGCCGGATGTCCTTCCTGCCGCCACCCCGTACCCACCGGGAAGGAATTGGTGTACCCCGTCTGCGACTAGTGTAATCCATGGAATAGTGCGAAAGTGTTCAGCTGTCTTTGAGCCGTGTAACTGAGGCTGGGCGTGGGGACCAGCCCGGTAGTCACCTAAGGGGATGTGGAAAACCAACCAAAGGCTCCATTCTAGGAAAAGAAATGGCACCCCTGGTTGTCGGATGGTATGGCGGGCGACAGTCAGATTGTTATCCCTCTGCTGTCTTGGACAACTGCAGGCACGTCTTTGGCCTGGAATCTCATAGACTGGAGTAGAATTGTCTTCAGTGATGAGCCCTGCTTCGAAGTGAGCCCTGATAACCAACGCAGGTGTGTCTGGAGAAGCACGAGACAACGGTGGGATACAAAACTGACTCTTTCCCGTTACATAGCCCGACAACGAGGAGTGATGGTGTGAGATGCCGTTTGTTTTCATAGCAGGACCCCTTACAGCACAAAGATAGGTCGACTTTATTCTACGCCCCTTTTGTTGTCCCCCATGGCAAGCCATCGTGAGCTTATATTTCAGCAAAATAGTGCACGCCCTCACACGACGAGAATTTCTACTATTTGTTTTCGTGCTTGCCGAACCCTGCCTTGGTCAGAAAGGTCGCCGAATCTCTCCCAAATTGAGAGCATTTGGAGCCTTATGCGCAGGGCATCCAACCAGCTCGGAATTTTGAGCATCTAACGCGCCATCGGTTGGTAAGGGCATATTCTGAGGCATCAAGGGATCACCAATTTAGTATTGGAGGGCATTGTGGAGGATAAAAATCGTAGAGGGAGACGAAGAGATCAATACACTAAACAGATTAAGAAGGATGTAGGTTGCAGTAGGTACTGGGAGATGAAGAAGCTTGCACAGGATAGAGTAGCATGGAGAGCTGCATCAAACCAGTCTCTGGACTGAAACAACCACAACAACAATGCGCCATTTCGACAGAATTTATCACGATATCCCTCAGGTGTCATCGAACAACTCTGTCAGTCAACGCCATGCTGAATAACTACTTGCATAAGGGCCAGAAGTGGACAAAACGTTACTGACTTCCTCATTTTGTGAAGCCCTTTCTGTTGAATAAATCATCAAATTTTTCTAGAACTGTAAACTTTTTTTACGTCTTAGAGTGTATTATGTTCTAGGTACATGACACGTTGAACCTTGAACATTTTTTCAGATTTGGAAGTACCTTAGTTTCCTGGAATAAATTGTTGTAGTTTCGGAGGACTGGAGCGCACAAAGAATGCTACACTACTGGCCATTAAAATTGCTACATCACGGAGATGACGTGCTACAGACGCGAAATTTAACCGACAGGAACAAGATGCTGTGATATGGAAATGAATAGCTTTTCAGAGCATTTATACAAGGTTGGCGCCGGTGGCGACACCTACAGCGTGCTGACATGAGGACAGTTTCCAACAGATTTCTCATACGCAAACAGCAATTGACCGGCGTTGCCTGGTGAAACGTTGTTGTGATGCTTCGTGTAAGGAGGAGAAATGCGTACCATCACGCTTCCGACTTTGATAAAGGGCGGATTGCAGCCTATCGCGATTGCGGTTTATCGTATCGCGACATTGCTGCTCGCTTTGGTCGAGATCCAATGACTGTTAGCAGAATATGGAGTCGGTGTGTTCAGGAGTGTAATACGGAACGCCGTGCTGGATCCCAACGGCCTCGTACCACTAGCAGTCGAGATGACAGGCATCTTATCCGCATGGCTGTAACTGATCGTGCAGCCACGTGTCGATCCCTGAGTCAAGAGATGGGGACGTCTGCAAGACAACAAGCATCTGCACGAACAGTTCGACGACGTTTGCAGCAGCATGGACTATCGGCTCGGGGACCATGCGGTTAACATTGACGCTGCATCACAGACAGGAGCGCCTGCGATGATGTACTCAACGAGGAACCTGGGTGCACGAATGGCAAAACGTCATTTTTTTCCCATGAATCCAGGTTCTGTTTACAGCATCATGGTGGTCGCATCCGTGTTTGGCGACATCGCGGTGAACGCAAATTGGAAGCGTGTATTCGTCATCGCCATACTGGCGTATCACCCGGCGTGATGGTATGGGGTGCCATTGGTTACACGTCTCGGTCACCGCTTGTTCGCATTGACGGCAGTTTGAACAGTGAACGTTACATTTCAGATTTGTTACGACCCTTCATTCAATCCTTGCGAAACCCTACATTTCAGCAGGATAATGCACGACCGCATGTTGCAGGTCCTGTACGGGCATTTCTATTTCTGGATACAGAAAGTGTTCGACTGCTGCCCTGGCCAGCACATTCTTCAGATGTCTCACCAATTGAAAACGTCTGATCAATGGTGGCCGAGTAACTGGCTCGTCACAATACGCCAGTCACTACTCTTGATGAACTGTGGTATCGTGTTGAAGCTGCATGGGCAGCTGTACCTGCACACGCCATCCAAGCTCTGTTTGACTCAATGCCCAGGCGTATCGGGGCCATTATTACGGCCAGAGGAGGTTGTTCTGGTTACTTATTTCTCAGGATCTATGCACCCAAACTGCGCGAAAATGTAATCACATGTGAGTTCTAGTATAATATATTTGTCCAATGAATACCCGTTTATCATCTGCATTTCTTCTTGGTGTAGGAATTTTAATGGCCAGTAGTGTACTATTTAAGACTGGTATAAAAAAGTTATATTAAACTTCTGTAGTGAGACTGGCTATAAGTGATAGTGTGAAAACTGTTCCAAGTTGCAAAACCTTCCCCTACTGTTATTCTAAATAAAAATAGACATTATGCTGCACAGCTTCCACGAGTGCTAGTCTCGCTCAGCGTGCAGGAGATATTTTGTGGGGTTTGAAGTTTACTAGTGGGAGTGAAGCTGAGAGGCTGGATCGTGAGTGGTGCGTTGTTAAATCGCAAATCGTCGTGTTCGGCTAAAGCCGATACGACACTTGCCACAACCCGACGAACGGGCCGCAATGTATGCGGGGATCGGAGCCTCGCTACCCGGTGATGGTTCCGGGGCAACGCCAGACACAGCATTCGCCTAGTGTCTCCCTAAGCAAAACGCTTTGCACAACCGCCTGCCTGCTTGCACGCTGCTCTAGTATTGCGAGGTCCGTCGAAACTGATGGGTGCCAGGGTGTGTCCTCTCCTCTTGAGAGAAGTCCGGGACGCCGCAGTCGCACAGTAGTGGTCCTAGTCCTCCGGCTGGGCACCAGGAGGCGCAGCTAGCGCCGGGCTCGTTAGTGGTTGCTCCCTTCCGGGACTGGACTGCCGTTGTCGCTGACAGCTCGCGTCTCATTCTCTCTTCTGCTCCGGTTTCCCTCACAGAGTTCGGTCCGGTACGTCCCATTAAAATTCCTTTTGTACTCAGTTTCTTACCTTCCAGATCCTGCTGCTTATCCTTGTCGTGAGGACTGACTTCTTAATAACTCAGCCATAAGTGACGTATATTGAATCAGCCGGTAGCCACTAGAGACACCGAGCAGCATTCCCCGCACGAGCAGGTTTTTTTTCTCTCTCGATACTGAACCTTGGTGTGTGCAGTAATGTTGATCTGCGGTGTGGGCCACTTGATCCGCCAGCGTGTCGTTTATTATGACAGGGAAAGTGCAGAAAACGGGTAGCGAGTAAACGGGCTTGCTACTGTAGCGATAGAGGACATGAGTTAAAATCCGTGTCCCCGTACTATGTTTCCGCGAGTTTCATGGTGAAGCCGGTTCACTTCGTTCAACAGTGCGCCGGCTTTAAGTGAGGAACCGAACCCCAGCAGAACGACGCCGACACTAGAATCCAATGCGCGAGGCTTTTCCCGTCTTCTGAAATTTTGCAGCGAATCTTACTCTTCACAATTATTACCTTTCTATACTTAAAATAAACATTCAGCGTGCTGTATATCACACCTTTCCAAAAATAAGCGGGAAAACGAACTGGGAACTCTCAGCAGAACGTAATTAAGAAATGGTAGCATAAAAAATGAATGTGTAATTGTAAATACCTTAAATAATAAAGTAATTGGCAAAATATCTAGGCCGCTAGATGTTAAATAATACTGTAGAAAGTCCGCAGCTCGTGGTCGTGCGGTAGCGTTCTCGCTTCCCGCGCCCGGGTTCCCGGGTTCGATTCCCGGTGGGGTCAGGGATTTTCTCTGCCTCGTGATGACTGGGTGTTGTGTGATGTCCTTAGGTTAGTTAGGTTTAAGTAGTTCTAAGTTCTAGGCGACTGATGACCATAGATGTTAAGTCCCATAGTGCTCAGAGCCATTTGAACCAATACTGTAGAAAAATCTGTCTGCTGTGCAGCTAATTTGAATTTTTTTGTAGTTAGAGATGGAGAGAGTGTGGAGCGGAAGGGTCATTTTGAAAGAAAAAGAAATAGTCATATTCCTAATATTAACTGTAGAATGAAATAAGCAGTAACAATCCTTCGATTAAGCATATACTGAAGTGTCCAGTATTTGGAGGAGTCATTTAATATGATAAATCTTACTAATGTCCATAGTATGTAACTAGAATAATTTTGAAAACTAAGATACATATTTCAAGATGTACGGGGCATTACTGTAAAATCTCGTCCATAACAACTGGGCAATAAATATTCGATCTAGTGACCCCACGCGCCACACATGCATCTCTGCTAGGTGGTTCAGTAGCTCTCACGGCAACCGATCCAATTTTTGATAAACTGTGCAAAGGCCCTGATAAAAGATGACCCGTTTTTTATGTTCTAACAGATTCCGTGTTCACATGGTAAACTCTCGCTTCCTTCTCTGTTGCCGTACTTGATTCCGAAATTACAACGTCAGTATCTCCCCCAGTTTATTTCGTGCTATAACGGTGAACGGTGTGGCTCTGTGGCTAAGTAATCAAATGACAAAATACGAATAAATAGGTCTATAATATTTTTTCTGTCACCTATCTCTTATCCCATCTCTGGCGATAATTCGTATACGTGAAAAATGCTATATAGTGTCGTGGTTCGAAATCCACATTAAACTGTAGATTCTCGGGTCACTGGCTGGTTAAGTCAGTTCAGAGGTTGGAGGAAGGCAAATATGTACCACCTCCATTAGGAACACGTTGAATAAAGAACTGTAGTGTTTGAATATACCTAAGGTTCACGTACTTTACACGAGTGTTAAGAATAATGAAAAGGTGGGACGTTAATTCAATCAACATTACCTCGAAAGGGCTGAAGAACAGTGAAAAGCTTACTGCATGTTGCACACAACAGTGTCCACAATAAATGACCAAAAAACATACAAACAAGGAAACTGTAAATCGTAACGATACCGGAAATCACTTCCAGGTAATTTCGGAAGTACTCCAAGGGAATATTATAGCGCCGCTATTATTTACAGTTATATTAATGATCTCGTAGGTAACGATGGAGACTCAGTGAGGCTATTGACGGAGGATGCTGTTGTCTACGGCTATAAAAGGCTGTAACCGCAGCAGACTGTACCGAAGTGCACGAAGACGTACAGAGGGCTAACGATTAGTGGAGGGATGTCGGTTGACCCTGAATGTACAAAAATACAAAGTATCGCACTTAAATACGCAATACTGTTCGATTACGATACTGACTACAGTTGACTGGGAACAAGAAGTCTGTCACTGCATACAGAAAGTACCGTAAAGTACCCAGTGGAAACCATCCGGAGCGAGCTAAAATGGTGTGAACACACAAAGCAAAGAGTAGCAAAAACAGATGCCTGACTGAAATTCATTGTGAGAATCGTAAGGAAATGTAATTCATCCACCAAAGAAGGGGCTCATGAAACATTCATTCTACCGATTGCTGAATACTATTGATCAGTCTGGTGCACTTACAAAAAAGGATTAATACAGGGTCAGTCAAAAAGGACTTTACAACTTTGGAATGATATCGAAGTTTATTGAGGTAACTTACAGAATCGGCAGATGTTTTTTTGCAGACAATCTCAAGTTTCACAAAAAACTCTCAAGTGGCATTTGGTTCGATGTGACTGCCATTGATGATGCAGCAAACATCCCACCGATAATCCGTTTCCTCCTATACTTGTTGCAGCAAATCGGGCGTAACATGTGCAGCGGCAGCGTAGATTTGATTTTTCAGGTCTGCTACACAGTTTGGTAGGTGAGGAACATACATACGGTCTTAATGAAACCCCAGAGAAAGAAATCGAGTGGTGTCAAATGTGAGGAGCAAGGTGTGCAAGCGATTGGCCCTTCATAGCCAGTCCACGACCTGGGAAGCGATTATCGAGGAAACCTCGAACTTCCGTGAGGAAATGGTGCACCGTCTTGCTGGCAGTAAACCATCCTATCTCGGTCATCTTCATCGATCTGTGGAATTAAAAAGTTTACAAACATATCGAGACACACAATGCCAGTGACAGTTTTCTCCATGAATAACAAAGGGCCGTACACCTTCAGTTTGCTAATGGCACAAAGCACGTTACCTCGGAGCTCTCACGAACGTGTTCCAGCGTTGCTTGTGGATTTTCGCTACCGCATGTTTTTTAGTTGTGGGTGTTCACCTTGCCACTGACAAGAAATGTTGACTCATCGCTGAAGATTATTGTGTTCAGGAATGTCTCATCGTCCTCTATCCAGTGCAACATTTCCGCGCAGAATTCCCCATGAGGAACCGTATCTGCGTCATTAATGCACTGTGCCATTGTGAATCTGTATGGTTTCAACTGTAAAAGTCTATGCAGTACTCGTTAAACACTCTTTTGTGGAGTGCCAGTCTCGCGAGACGCACGTCGCGTTGATTTTTGTGGACTGCTGGCAAAATTCGAAATAATCACCAACACGCGGGCGACCTGCTGATTTATCAAGTCGCAATAAACAACGCGTCTCAACAAAGTTCTTGATGCAAGAGTAAGTTGTAGGCCAGCGTGGAGGTTCTTTAGCGTATTCGATGCGAAATTTACGCGAACGGTTGTTGCAGAGCGCAGCGAGCACGCTCCGCGCCAGTTAAAGTAGCCATTTCAACTGTGCGCCAAGGAAAGTTGAATAAGAAGCTGTGCACTAGGCTAGCGCCCCTGGTGGCGGAATGGGGTACTGATGCACTAGGTGAATGAAACTTAAGGTTGTTTGCTACAAAATGTCACATCTACCGTTTCTGTAAGTTATCTCTATAAATTTCTATGTCATTCCAAAGTTGTAAGGGACTTAATTTACTCACCCTGTGGGATAGATACGACAGATCCATCGAAGAGCAGCGCGTTTCGTCACGGGATTGTTTGCTCGCGTGAGAGCGTTGGTGAGATAACTCAACAATCTCTAGTGGCACCTACTACAAGAGGGGCGATGTGCACCGTGGGGAGAACTGGTATTGAAATTTCGAGAGTGTACTTTCCAAGAAGAATTGGACGACATATTATTTTCTCCCACGTACGTCTCGTGAAATTACAACGGGCAGAAAAACAGACAAATTAGGTATCAGACGGCGCTTTACCGACATCCATAGTCTGTCCCCGTAGCTGAGAGGTCAGCACGGCTAAATGCTGTGCGAAGGGCCCGGGTTCGATTGCCAGGCGAGTTGGACATTTTCTCAGGTCGGGGACTGGGTGTTGTGTTGTCATTATTTTTTCTTTATCATCGACACGAAAGTCACCGAAGTGGGGGCAAATAAAAGACTTGCACCAGGCAGCCGGACTCCCTGAAAGGGGACTCCCCGGCAATGCCATACTCTCATTAGATTACTCGCAATCATTCTTCACGCGCGCCATTCCTGAAAGGAACAGGAGCGGCAGTTAGTGATACCAGAAGTACCTTCCAGCTCACACCGTAAACTGGTTTCCGAATTATATGTGCAGATATAGAACAGAACAAGTAACAGTGAATGTGATTACCGCTAGTTGTCACACGCACTCCTCTGTGAGACGGTCCAAGTAACCCTGCCGGCAGTCGATCCAAATCCTGAAGAGTTGTGCGAAGCTGTGAATCAACCCTTAGTGGCTGACGATCTGCAGTTCGTCTCAGCTACCATGGTCCCTAACCACGCCCTGTGGGATCTGGAGGCTTTTCTGGCCAGTTCATTTGTTGGATATGTTCACTTGCGAGACAATTATTCACATGATATTTCATTTTCTCGGAAGGCTTACTGCTACACAGATTCTTGTGCTGGTACACCTCGGCTGCCCATCGCTCACGCTAACAAATGGATCGCCGTACTGTCTCCCCTTGGAAGCATTTGCTTCGATCGTATTTGCAAATGTCAATCAGGGAATCATTCTGAACACTGATTAGTCGACACTAACCTCAAGGATGTAGGTCGGCGGTTCCGAACCTTTTTTGCTTCAGTATCCCTGAGTGCAGTCAGATATTAGCTAGTACCCCCTCCCCCCTGCTGCCCCCGCAGCGCTCCCGCCATCCTTACAAACTTTAGCGCCTAACTGAACTTTAGAATGGAAAAGTACTTTCTTTTGACACTTTTATTTTCCAAATGATGAAATATTAAAAATATTTCGTTTTTCTACATCTACATCTACATTTATACTCCGCAAGCCACCCAACGGTGTGTGTCGGAGGGCACTTTACATGCCACTGTCATTACCTCCCTTTCCTGTTCCAGTCGCGTATGGTTCGCGGGAAGAACGACTGTCTGAAAGCCTCCGTGCGCGCTCTAATCTCTCTAATTTTACAATCGTGATCTCCTCGGGAGGTATAAGTAGGGGGAAGCAATATATTCGATACCTCATCCAGAAACGCACCCTCTCGAAACCTGGCGAGCAAGCTACACCGCGATGCAGAGCGCCTCTCTTGCAGAGTCTGCCACTTGAGTTTGTTAAACATCTCCGTAACGCTATCACGGTTACCAAATAACCCTGTGACGAAACGCGCCGCTCTTCTTTGGATCTTCTCTATCTCCACCGTGAACCCGATCTGGTACGGATCCCACACTGATGAGCAATACTCAAGTACAGGTCGAACGAGTGTTTTGTAAGCCACCTCCTTTGTTGATGGACTACATTTTCTAAAGACTCTCCCAATGAATCACAACCTGGTACCCGCCTTACCAACAATTAGTTTTATATGATCATTCCACTTCAAATCGTTGCGCACGCATATTCCCAGATATTTTACAGAAGTAACTGCTACCAGTGTTTGTTCCGCTATCATATAATCATACAATAAAGGATCCTTCTTTCTATGTATTCGCAATACATTACATTTGTCTATGTTAAGGGACAGTTGCCACTCCCTGCACCAAGTGCCTATCCGCTGCAGATCTTCCTGCATTTCGCTACAATTTTCTAATGCTGCAACTTCTCTGTATACTACAGCATCATCCGCGAAAAGCCGCATGGAACTTCCGACACTATCTACTAGGTCATTTATATATATTGTGAAAAGCAATGGTCCCATAACACTCCCCTGTGGCACGGCAGAGGTTACTTTAACGTCTGTAGACGTCTCTCCATTGAGAACAACATGCTGTGTTCTGTTTGCTAAAAACTCTTCAATCCAGCCACACAGCTGGTCTGATATTCCGTAGGCTCTTACTTTGTTTATCAGGCGACAGTGCGGAACTGTATCGAACGCCTTCCGGAAGTCAAGGAAAACAGCATCTACCTGGGAGCCTGCGCGTGCTCTCTTGATTTCTAGGCCCATTTCTTCTGCACTGCCGCAAGTTAGACTTTAGACTGTTAATGCTTTGTATCTGACCACTCTAATATTGATAATACTGAGTAGAGAACCACAGCAGCCCTTATGTAGTTACTGTTGTGTCGTTCTGTCGGTTCATTTATCTATTTTGAAATGAGAAATGAAGCAATTTCTAGTCTTTATTTACTATCAAAAACAGTCTTGATTACAATTTATTTATTACGGTGACCGGTTTCGATCACTAGTGTGGTCATCTTCAGATCAATGAGTAAGAACCTCCTTCTGGTGGTAAATCACTACTGAGTAGTGATTTACCACAAGAAGGAGGTTCTTACTCATTGGTCTGAAGATGACTAGTGGTCGAAACCGGTCACCATAATAAATAAATAGTGATCAAGACTGTTTCTGATAGAAAATATTTGTAACACGTTGATCACTGTTCACTCCCACGATGTATTCAAAAGTAATTAATTTCTAGTCAATTGCAGGAACTATCTTCAAGTTCGAGAAGGCATTATCATGAGATGTTTAACGTTTGTTATGTATATGTTTCACTTTTACTGTCATCGATGTATCATACAAAGCCCAACGAATGTGTGTACTGCGTCAGAAATATGTAGGTAACCTACACTACTGCACAGTTCAAATGGTTCAAATGGCTCTGAGCACTATGGGACTTAACTTCTGAGGTCATCAGTCCCCTTGAACTTAGAACTACTTAAACCTAACTAGCCTAAGGACACCACAAACATCCATGCCCGAGGCAGGATTCGAACCTGCGACCGTAGCGGTCGCGCGGTTTCAGACTGTAGCACCTAGAACCGCTCGGCCACCCCGGCCGGCGACAGCACAGTGTCATGCATTAGTGCTACTGATTCGGAAAAAAGTAATTATCGATAAGTTATATAATCAGTGACAACGGCTTTGCCGCAGTGGTAACACCTGTTCCCGTCAGATCACCGAAGTAAAGCGCTGTCGGGCTGGGCTAGCACTTGGATGGGTGACCATCCGGTCTGCCGAGCGCTGTTGGCAAGCGGGGTGCACTCAGCCCTTATGAGGCAAACTGAGAAGCTACTTGATTGAGAAGTAGCGGCCCCGGTCTCGTAAACTGACATACGGCCGGGAGAGCGATGTGCTGACCACATGCCCCTCCATATCCGCATCCAATGACGCCTGTTGGCTGAGGATTACACGGCGGCCGGTCGGTACCGTTGGCCCTCCAAGGCCTGTTCGGACGGAGTTTTATATAATCAGTATTGGAACCTTGCAAAATTGTGATGATAATGTTTTAAAGGTAATTTAGTATCATGGGTGAAACACAATCACATCTTTTAGGTTTTTACTCTCGGAAAATTTATTTTAACCCGTCAGACTCTAATTACTCGCAGGTTGGGAACCAATGATGTAGGCGAACAGAAAGGGCAGTTGCACAATCATAACAATGGAAAGAGCCCAAATCCGAATCCTTAATTGCGATATATTCTGTACACAAACTTATCAAAACAACAGGAAACGAATGTTGAGAACTGAAATCGGGAGGAAAGAGCGCACTGGCGTACAATACCAACTTTATATTTTATTAAGCAGCAATTAAAATAAAATGAACAAAAACGTAAGGAGTAAAGCCCCTTTAAGCTTGAAAGCTTGAGACGAGCGAGAGAGAGAGAGAGAGAGAGAGAGAAATACTAACAATGAAGAGCAACAGTGAAACATGATGGCGCGTCACCTAGCCTTTAGGCCGTAGCATGTCGATGTGTTGTACCGACTGCAGTTGTCCAGGAGGACCTCTGTGATGGACATGGACGCTGCGTGTTGACTGTTCCAGGACATCGACAAAAGTGAGCTTGCTGAGTCCCATTTAATAACTCGGTCCCAGCTCACGCTCAGGGAAGGCACTGTTTCCTATTGCCAGCCGCGCGGGGTAGCCGCGCGGTGTGAGGCGCCTTGCCACGGTTCGCGCGGCTACCCCGTCTGAGGTTTGAGTCCTTCCTCGGACATGGGTGTGTGTGTGTTTAGTTAGTTTAAGTTAGATTAAGTAGCGTGTAAGTCTAGGAACCGATGACCTCGGCAGTTTTCCCATAGGAACTTACCACAAATTTCCAAATTTTTCTATTGCCACCATAAACCCTACGTGACTGCTGCAGGAACCCTATAAATCTTTTAGACTGCAATCACTTGGCCGGTCCTAACCGCCAACTACCTCACAGGAATATATCCGTGCTCTCCTGACATCCTTCTTCAAATCAAGTATCTTCTGTAACGATGTCCCGAGTTCGAGTCTTGGTCCGGCACACAGTTTTAATCTGCCATTTTGGTGACCATCAGTAATTACAGAATGAGATTTTCACTCTGCAGCGGAGTGTGCGCTGATATGAAACTTCCTGGCAGATTAAAACTGTGTGCCGAACCGAGACTCGAACTCGGGATCTTTGCCTTTCGCGGGCAAGTGCAGGAGAGCTTCTGTAAGGTTTGGAAGGTAGGAGACGAGGTACTGGCAGAAGTAAAGCTGTGAGGACGGGGCGTGGGTCGTGCTTGGGTGGCTCAGTTGGTAGAGCACTTGCCCGCGAAAGGCAAAGGTCCCGAGTTCGAGTCTTGGTCCGGCACACAGTTTTAATATGCCAAGAAGTTTCATCAGTAACTACAGTTTGAAAGGTGTGACATTAAAATTACTTGTACCGAAGGAATAACGTTTAGAAATTTCTGTCTCACTCTCGTCTCGGGGACACACAGAAAAGCGGGAGACAAGATTTCTTAATTATAACAAAATTCCCTAATAAAATAAATGTCGTATCACAGTTTCTTGATCCCCATGACATATATGTTATCAGTGTCTGAGAAGCACGTAAAGAACGCGCCCCATAAGACACTGAGACGTGTGGTTTAGCCAGTTACTTTGGACATTTTCCGTCGTCCGTGCTGATCTTGTGGCCCCCCAGTTTCCTTGTCTGTTTCCGTACTTGGTTCCCAAACGACCATACCTCTGCGAGCCTTTGTTCGCGTCGTTAACAGTGCATTTATGAGCGACATTAATTAGGGCTGCGGCAGAACCGGATGCTCGGCGCGGACAGCACTGATGGGGAGGGAGTGGCAGCGCGCTAGGCATGCTAATGCCACGCTTGGTTCCTCCCTCCCTCCCTCACAACCTCGGTACGTACGTGCTGGGACCTGTACGTGCCGAGACCTGCCCGGGCCTCGTTACTTACCGTAGCCAAGGCTGCCCGAGGCACAGAGCCGCTCCGGAAATCCCAGGGCACGGCCGCCCGGCGAGGCCTCGGGCCTCTGCGAAGCGGCTTTCATCAAACAAAACTCAGTTTCCCAATTTCATTCGCCGTAATCGAAGCTTTGAGAAATCTCGGAAGAAAACACGCCTCTGTCATCTAACGGAGACACCACTTTCGCCGCAGACAAGCATTCCAGGCTGGAGAAACGCCTCCCGCATTGCTTCATTGTTGCATCTATAATGTCTTGCCCTCTTTCCGCGAGATCAAAAGTCGTCCACGGGCGTTGTCCACTAGGTCCGGCCATTGTAACTGCCAACCCCAGAGTCGCTACTAACAGCAGATATTAGGCAGACCTCCGTAGCCTTTCTGTACTGCTATCATCATCATCAGCCATTTGACATCCGCTGCTTATAAACGTCACCTTAGACTTTTGCATGCATTACGCTTTCTGAGAATGCGATTCCATGTTGCATCTGTATGTTTCCTAATGTCAATACCCACCTTTCATCAGGTTGTCATTTCGGTCTTTGCCCAGAGAGATAGTCTGTATCGCAATGTACCGGGTGGCAGTAGTTAAACTTTCGCTACCTGAGAGGACCACCTTGAGAAACGAGTGATCGTAAGGCAATGAAAGTTGGAGAAACGTTTGTAAGGAAACACGAAAGGTACATAACGAATAAACCATCGAAAGAAAGGCATTTTAATTTCCACATGACAGGGTAACATTTGTTAACTGCCTACAGTATTTAAGTTCGAGGTTACAAATATTGCTCAATGTGACGACCATCTGCATACACAACAGCCTGGAACTGCACTAGAGATTCCTCTACTGCTGCAAGAAACATGAGCCACGGAATGTTCGGCTGTCGTGACACAGCTCGTGCAGCATTCTCAGGCATGTCAAGAGTAACTTGTTCAGCAATTTGTAGCGGAACGGGCCGTCGACCTCTCACAGGAGCCAATGTCAAATCGCCAGCTACAGCTGGTGCAGATTGAGGATCTCTCCGTTCTCCTTTAACACGTCGATACTCACGGAGAGCAGCAGCACTATTGCTAAAAAATAAATAAATAAAATAAAATAAAAAAATGGCTCTGAGCACTATGGGACTTAACATTAGAGGTCATCAGTCCCCTAGAACATAGAACTACTTAAACCTAACTAATCTAAAGACACCATACACATCCATGCCCGAGGCAGGATTCGAACCTGCGACCGTAGCAGTCGCGCGGTTCCAGACTGTAGCGCCTAAACCGCTCGGCCACTCCGGCCGGCAGCGCTATTGCTGATGGTTTGTTAAAACAGCTTTAGGAGTAAGGCCCTGCTCACCTCGCCCAGACCCATGATGACTGCAACTGTAATGTACATTCATGCTTGTGGTTCAACCCTACGTCGCCGTACGATTACCTGTGCCTAATAACAGATCATGACATTGACGCTGCTAACAACGCAAATCCTGCAGCACACAATCTGAACATCATTCCTATAAAGTCGGGTACCCACACAGTAAATAGTTTTCCGTCTACACAGGCCCAGGTAGCGAAAGTTTGACTCTAACCACCCTGTAATTTAATTCCTCATTTCTGTGGCCATATGCATACACTGTGTGAACAAAAGTATCCGGACGCGCCTCAAAACATACGTTTTTCATATTACGTGCATTCTGATGCGACCTACTGCCAGGTACTCCATATCAGCGACCTCAGTAGACGCTAGACATCGTGAGAGAGCAAAATGGGGTGCTCCGCTGAATTCGCGGACTACGAACGTGGTCAGGTGATTGGGTGTCACTTCTGTCATACGTCAGTCCGCTAGATTTCCACACTCCTATACATCCCTAAGTCCACTCTTTCCGATGTGATAGTGAAGTGGAAACGTGAAGGGACACGTTCAGCACAATAGCCTACAGGCCGACTTCGTCTATTGCCTGGCAGAGACAGAGACCGCCGACAGTTGAAGAGGGTCGTAATAGGCACACATCTATCCAGACCATCAGGATCCACTGTACTATGACACAAATACTATGACAGTTAGGCGGAAGGTGAGAAAACTTGGATTTGATGGTCGGACGGCTTCTCATAAGCCACACATCACGCCGGTAAATGCCAAACGACGCCTCGCTCGGTGTAAGGAGCGTAAACATCGAACAATTGAACAGAGGAACAACGTTGTGTGGAGTGACGAATCACGGTACACAGTATGGCGATCCGATGGCAGTCTGTGGGTATGGCGAATTCACGGTGAACGTCATCTGCTAGCGTGTGTAGTGAAACAGTAAAATTCGGAGGCGGTGGTGTTATGGTGTGGTCGTGTTTTTCATGGAGGAATCTTGCATCCCTTGTTGTTTTGCGTGCCACTATCACAGCACAGGCCTACATTGATGTTTTAAGCACCTTCTTCCTTCCCACTGTGCCGGCCGAAGTGCCCGTGCGGTTAAAGGCGCTGCAGTCTGGAACCGCGAGACCGCTACGGTCGCAGGTTCGAATCCTGCCTCGGGCATGGATGTTTGTGATGTCCTTAGGTTAGTTAGGTTTAACTAGTTCTAAGTTCTAGGGGACTAATGACCTCAGCAGTTGAGTCCCATAGTGCTCAGAGCCAACCTTCCCACTGTTGAAGAGCAATTCGGGGATGGCGACTGCATCTTTCAACACGATCGAGCACCTGTTCATAATGTACGGCCTGTGACGAAGTGGTTACACGACAATAACATCCCTGTAATGGAATGGCCTGCACAAAGTCCTTACCTGAATCCTATAGAACACGTTTGGGATGTTTGGAAGTCTGACTTCGTCCCTGGGCTCACCGACCGATGTGGATACCTCTCCTAAGTGCAGCACTCCGTAAACAATAGGCTACCATTCCCCAAGAAACCTTCCAGCATCTGACAGAATGTAGCGCTGCAAGAGAGGAAGCTGTCATCAAGGCTAAGTGTAGGCCAACACCGTACTGAATTCCATCATTACTGATGGAGAGCGCCACGAACTTGTAAGTCATTTTCAGCCAGGTGTCCTGATACTTTTGACCACATAGTGTAATTGATATACAGTTACTTAAATAGTTGGAATTCGTCTATACAACTACAAAAATGGCTCAAATGGCTCTGAGCACTATGGGACTTAACATCGGAGTTCATCAGACCTCTAGACTTAGAACTACTTAAACCTGACTAACCTAAGGACATCACACACTCCATGCGTGAGGCAGGATTCGAACCTGCGACCGTAGCAGCAGCGCGGTTCCGGACTGAAGCGCCTCTAACCGCTCGGCCACAACGGCCGGCTCTACAAAAATGTTCTTATTTTTGCGCATTTTTATTTGTGTTAATATAGAACACCAGTGTTGGTGGTATTTTACATAGATTTTTGCACACATCAGGAAGTGTCGTCTGCTTTTGGATTTTTTTTGGGGGGGTTTTCGCCTAATGTCACAGCGGCTGCAGTATTACACACATCTTGTCGTCAGATGTAGAGACAATAATTGTTTCACGTCGCAAATCAATGTGAGATGAGGCAAAAAGCACTAGTACCAAACGCGCAAGTAGACGACATTTGCTGATGTGAACGAAAATCGGACATAAAATACCACCGCCTCTGAAATATCGTATCGGTAAAACAAAACACTTTTGGTAACAGAAATATGCAAAAGTACACTCTTTGTTGCAGTAGCATGCACGGATGCAAAATACTTCTTGCCTGTTGGCTTCTGTCTCAGGTTCTCAGATCAACGTTTCATTAACGATTTTCATGACGGCTCGCCAGCAAGAGTGGCTGTTATTATGAAAGCCTCATCCGTCCTTGGTTGCGGCTACCATACCACCATACCAGGTGACCGCCATATCAGAGGTTCACGCACCATTCCAGGTGGGTGCCACCAGCAATGGAGGGTGAACCTCTGACAATCCCAGCCACTCCTTAATCCCGAGACGTCACGAAAATTTTTAAAGAAACGTCGGGCTAAGAACTCGAGACAGAAGCCAACACAGTGGCCACGAAAGGCTCTACAATTTTGATTTAATATACCTTCAACAGATCGCAGAATGTTTATAACTCCTTCGATGTTTCGGCCACAGCCATCATCAGATCACAGTAAGAACAAACGTAGATACCAGATATCTCGTCAAGAACTGCACTGAACTTTACAGTGACAAGTGCCGGACCCAGTCAATTAGCACTTAACACTACCCGTCAAATGGTTCAAATCGCTCTGAGCACTATGGGACTTAACATCTATGATCATCAGTCCCCTAGAACTTAGAACTACTTAAACCTAACTAACCTAAGGACATCACACAACACCCACTCATCACGAGGCAGAGAAAATCCCTGACCCCGCCGGGAATCGAACCAGGGAACCCGGGCGCAGGAAGCGAGAACGCTACCGCACGACCACGAGCTGCGGACCACTACCTGTCAGTGGCATCTCCCACACAGCTGTGTACAAACCCTAACTGAGGCCTGAACAACGTAGCGATTTTTTTACAGACAGTTACATTTAGGTCGGTCTTCTAATTACATATATGAACCATACAACATCATACTAAACAATAGTTATTCTACAGTTATTTCAAGAAGATTATGTATCATGTTATAGGCTTACTTAGTCTTGCTCGGCTACTCATAGCTGGTTACCGTCCGTAGGGAATTGACCGGGGCCGCTACAATCTGCGTAGAAACCAATGTCTTAAGTTTCTATATTTACTTTATACATGATGTATCATAATTAATGGCGTAAATGCCTGCAGTTGAAGGTACACCATGCTAGAACCAAAAAAGTCTTAGCAAACATACGTCTGCAGAAGACCGTTTGCGAGATGATTGATTGCGACTTCGTGGTTACCAGCCACCAGTGACTTCATTCTATGTATACGTTGTCCCAGTTCGGGAAAGGTAACAATACTGTACAACATTAAGAAAAGATATTAGAGATACTTTGGTAGAAGTGGAGGTGTTTTGACTGAACACAAGTTACATGACTGTATTCGTAATTAAAGGAGGTGTCCAAAGTGTCGTCCTTGTAGCCGATTGCAGGTCTGGTACCAGACTTCGAAATGAGTTTCGAATTCTTTCATACACGCTCGGATCATTTCGAAACTCTTGATTAGCACTGACATGTCTGTGCTCCAATTCTTCAACCGTACTCACCGGAGTGGCATGCATTTCACTTTTTATGTTGCCCCAAACACACAACTCCATGTGGTTCATCAGATCAGGTGATCTTGGAGGCCACGGTACAGGCCCTCCTCGCCCATTTCATCTTTGACCATATCAGCGCGTTAGGTGTAGTCTCACCATAGCTGCAGAAGGCGCCGGTACTCCATCATGCATGCACCTAACAACATCCCCTGGCTTTGCTGTAAGGTAACACACTCAATCAATCCTGCAAGATGATACCCCAGAAAACGAAGGTAATTCCATCCCTTGAATTTGTTTAATAACATGTAAGGTCCAACAAGACAGTAACCTAGTACCCCTGACGACACATTCAATGAAAAACGTCGGTGATGTAGAGACTCATGCACGGCTTGTGGGTTGGAGCCTAGATGACTCCGAATTTGAGAATTGTGATAATTAAACACACCATCACGAGGGAATCCTGCTTGATCTGTAAATAAAATATTATTCTCAAACCTATGGTTGCCTGCGGCTTCTTGTTGCATCCACTAACAGAACGTTAGGCTATGGCCAAAGCCCACCTCACTAAGACACTGAATCTCCAAAGATTACTGTGGCTCATCCCAGGAATATGTGTGGCAAGTCTTCTTGGAGAGTGCACGACTATTTCCAGCACTTGATCTTCAAGCACAAGTGTAACCCCTGCAGGCCCACCCGCTCCCGCAGAATGTGCAAAGCTCCTAGTTTCTCCGAGCTGCTGGTGCGCCCTTGTAAACATTCGATTCTAGGGGTGCCGTCGGACAGCATGTGCTTCTTGGTCCAGCCTCCCGTGTATTGACTTTAGTCCTATTATACGTGAAATGCATATCCGCATACTCCTATACTATAATGTTCCGTGTTACCACAAACACTCGTACAATACAAATGACGCCCCGCAAACAACTGACGTGATCGGCACTCAGACCGTAGGATTATATCCATTCTGTTTACAACTCCACTTCTGGAAAATGTAAACAAAGACCACACCAATGACCAGCATGCGCTGGTTGCACAGAATCACGTCAGTAGCGGCTGGTAACCGCAAGGGCGCTGTTATCTTGTGAACGGTTCGTTTGTGGACGTATGTTTATTGAGACTTACTCGCTTCTGGTGTCGGGTACAATCAACTGTATGCGTTTACGGCATTAATTATGACACACCCCGTATTTCTACAGCGTTCCTACTACTACAATGTCTCGCGTCTATTCCTGCTTTCAGAACACCTTCTAACGACTGCTTTCCCCTGCAAGAAGGGCAAACAGCATCCAGCACTCCTGCCTCCTTCTCCAACTTACGTCATAGTCGGGTTGCACCAGAAGCAGACAAGCCAGTCAGCCTCAGCACTGCACTTCCTAATAAGCGAATTTGCTCCAAGTATTGATTTTTTGCATGATCTGAAATCTAGCTTGTCTAGTACTGGTTGTATCACAGGGTCATGTATGAATTATGTCATTACTCGACAGTAGACCTTTCATTCGCAGCTATTTGGGCAAGAGCAGGACTTTCAGACAGTTTCGTCTGTGGGGTGCCCTGATGAGCACCACAATATCACCTCTCTGAGTCTCTCCTCCTTGTCCTCGCGTGTGACAAGATGAAGCAGACCTTTGTTCGGTTCAAAGTGACCTTATTTAAACCTTTCCCTTATACTTTGGAAGATCGCGTGTGTCCTTTGAGCAGTGATTAGGGCATAGCACTGCTCTTGCCATGTGTCAATAAACTTATCTTTAATTTATATCTTGTGGGCCAACTAGTTACCGAATTATGTCAAAATCCCTTTTTATTAACCAGTAGTCTGCCGCTCGTTGATCTTATTAGCAAATCTAGTCGTCTTAAGCCCCATTCTACCACTATTCCATCAGTTGGAGAAGTTCCAAAGACTTCGACTAACCGATTCAGATAGAGTGAGGTGACAAAGGTCATGGGATACCTCCTAATATCGTGTCGGATCTCCTTTTGCCCGGCGTAATGAAGTGATTCGACATGTCGTTGGAAGCCCCTGCAGCAATATTGAGTCGTGCTGCCTCTGCAGAAGTCTATAATTGTGGAATTGTTGAGAAGCAGAATTTTGTGCACGAACTGATTTCTCGATTGTGTCCCATGTCGGCGATGTGGGTGATCAAGTTATTCACACGAATTGTCCACAGCGTTCTTCAAAGCAATCGTGAACATTTGTGGATCAGTGACATGTAGGACTGCCATTCATAAAATTCCATCGTTTTGGAACGTGAAGTCCATGAATGGCTGCAAATGGTCTCCAAGTAGCCGGACATAACCATTTCCGATCAATTATCGGTTCCGCGTAAAGTAAACACAGCCCGCACCATTATGGAGCCACCACCAGCTTCCACAATGCCCTGTTAACAACCTACGTCCACGGCTTACTGGGGTCTGCTCCACACTCGAACCCTACCATCAGATTTTATCAACTGAAATCGGAACTTATCTGACAAGGCCACGGTTTTCAAGTCGTCTAGGGCCAAACCGATACGGTCACGAGCCCAGGAGGGGCGCTGCAGGATATGTCGGCTGTTAGCAAAGGTACTCGCCATAGCACATTAACGCCCAATTTCACCGCCCTGTCCTAATGGATACGTTCGTCCTACGTTCAAATGGCTCTGAGCACTATCGGACTTAACATCTGAGGTCATCAGTCCCCTAGAACTTAGAACTACCTAAACCTAACTAACCGAAGGACCTCGCACACATCCATGCCCGCGGCAGGATTCGAACCTGCGACCGTAGCGGTCGCGCGGTTCCAGACTGAAGCGCCTAGAAGCGCTCGGCCAAACCGGCCGACCGTTCGTCTTACGTCCCACATTGATTTCTGCAGTTATTTCACGTAGTGTTGCGTGTCTTTTACCACTGATAACTCTACACAAACGCTCCTGCTCTCGGTCGTAAAGTGAAGACCGTCGGCTACTACCTTGTCCGTGTTGGGAGGCAACGCCTCAGATTCGGTATTCTCAGCACACTCTTGACGCTGTGGATCTTGGAATATTGAATTCCCTAACGACTTCCCAAATGGATGTCCCATGCAGGTAGCTCCAACTACTACTCAGCGTTCAAAGTCTGTGAATTCCCATCGTGCAGCGCTAATCACGTCGGATACCTTTTCACTTGAATCACTTGAGTATAAATGACAGCTGTGCCCATGCACTGCGTTTTTATAACATGTGTACGTGATACTGTCTCCTTCTGTATATGTGCATATCGCTATCCCATGACACCTCAGTATACGGTTGGTAGACAGGTCTGCAATGCAAATGGCTATTGCTGGCTGTGCATCACGGAGAGTTTGATAGTGCAATGCTGTTTCTCTGGTAAAGAACTGCTGCAGTTATATGGGTATGTGGACGCGCTACCAAGCGATAGACCATCTGTAACGTTGTCCGAGCGGCAGGACGTCACGTGGTGAGTGACCAGGGTCTGCTGAGGGGAGTACTAAGTTCCGCACAAGCGGCGCGACCCCGGAGAAAGCGCTTGCGTCGTCCGAAAGACACCCTTTGTTTTGTTATGTACAGGTACAAACGAAAGGGACGGTTAGAGGAGGATTGAACAAGCAAATTATCCTAGATGATGATGATGATGATGATTCGTTTGTGGGGCGTTCAACTGCGCGGTCATCAGCGCCCGTTCAGAGTCCCAATTTTTACACAGTCCATTTTTTCCATACGATGAAGTGAAGAGGACAACACAACCCGGGCAGAGAAAATTCCCAACCCGGCCGGGAATCCAACCCGGGACCCCATAATTATCCTAGAAAACATTCCTTCGGAAACAAATCGCTTTTTCTGTACGACGTTTCTCGACCGCATACATTGACATCTTGTAACAGTGTCCCTGAGGATCCAGACTGCATATGTCCAATCGAGGACAACCTCATTACAACAAGCCCGACTTCGGCTCCTCTCCTCCTCCTGGCCCGCACACGTTCAAAAATCCCAGTTCCGAGTGCATTGACAGCCAAAGACAATGCGTTCCTGGAGTTCATCGACACTTTCAACAGGGCTTGAGAACACAAAAAATTTTAAATATCAACACACAAAAGAAAAAACGAGTTAAAGTTTGGGGACCTGAGAGGCCACGGCATAGTTGTCGAAGATTCGTCCAATGTATTTCCTAACATCCACACAGAAGTATGCCGGTGCACCACCATGCATGTACCACATAATGCATCCTTTCACCGTAAGGGTCTTCGTCCAAATCGTAGTCTTGGACATTAACAGTTGAAAGGTCTCTGTTGGATTCCTTTCATGTTAATTTCTTAAATCTGTTGTCATTTACTGCATAAATTCCTCTTCTAAATTTACTGTGGCGTTTCTGACTATCTGGGAGGAGACTGAGTAGTGGAACGTGTTACTTTTACACATAAACAAGAACGATCTGTCACACTACTACACTTTAAAACACAGTTTATATGTAATTCATGTCACACAGTCTCATACGGAACCTACATCCGCTTTCTTTTATATACTGTATATGATGAGATACTGTCATCCCCCTTCCCCTCTGTGTGAGAGGATGAATGAGCAAATGTATTTCTAGTTGCATGCTTGATGGTAGCAGACAAGCCTGTCCGCTAGAGGACAGTAGGACCAACGTCGGAACAGGTAGCTACGCTTTCTAAAAGCAGAGAGGTTTCTGTTCTGAGTATGGTCCTGTCCGTCCCTTGTCATGTTGGTATAGGAAGCTGCCTCTCTGGCCACTTCCGTTTGTATTTGGGAGCCACCCTCAGGAAGGGACCACGGCAGTCTGTCCGCGGCGAGCGTCTGAAGTGGTAAGATCTCCGGCTAAGCGCGTGTCTGCTAAGTCCGTAGGACAATGGATTTCTTAAGTTCAGCCTAACTGAAAATTTAATCACCTTTATTTCAGGTTTAGCTCTAAAATATCTAATGTTATCTTAAATTGCAACGCAGTGTAATTCGAGTGTGAAGTTCAGAATATCTTCCGGTAGTTGCTTCGTCACTACGTTGTGAGTAAAGTGGAACCACGTGTTGATCAGTAACTCTAAGATCATCAATCTTAAACGCGAATGTGCGTGAGATTATAACGTCTCGTCTTGACAATATTTTTCAATATAGCAACTTTTCTTTATGTTAAACCCACATGGAGTGTACTTTGTGAGACCAGTACCACGTACTTACACAATTGTTTGACCCATCAGGTTAATAGTAAGACGATAGTAACCAGTTCGAGGCTTTTCTTTTGTAAATTGCGTTTCGATGTAATTTATTTTAATTATCAAAATAATTGTGGAGTTACACTCTTTGTGTAAACCAAGTTGACCACGTGAAGCATGTGGTGTCAGCATCAAAGTAGCCCTCAGCTATTCTTTTCGGGAAGATTTCACAGAGAGTTAGTAAGCATTTAGTATACCAGTGTGTGGTAATTTCATAACGGACAGGATTGTGCTACGAACGTAACTTCTTTGGGCGAAAATTGAATCGGTTGGTTGCGGTTAATTTCCTCTTGGATATGTTTCAACGTTCTTCGTGTATTATTTTATGAATGCAGTGTTGTATGTAGTCTCCCAATCTTGGCTCCCTATTTGATGTGTTCCATAAGATTAAAAAAATCACACTTTCACAATCCTAAATAAGGCACCAGCTTAGTTATGATTCAAGTTTAATATGCTGAAATTTCAATGATCAGTGTTAAAATAAATTTCCAAACGTAAACTGATTTATTTCTTTTTATTTAAATTATCTTTTATATATATATATATATATATCACCGATTGTCGTATGACTATTAAATGATTATAATTAATGTTAGTCTGGTTGCGAATTTGGTAAGCTATTCTGGATACCTGGTGAAATAGTTGCTCAGCAATGCAAGGTTAACTTCCCCAGACAGCTCACAGCTTTTAACCATCTTTTATTGTCTATCAGCACCGCTTTCATAGCAAATTAAAGCAACAACATTACACAGTGTTGTGATAATGGCGTGACTGCACCTGTGCGTACGTCGTATCGGGAAAACAGTTGGCTTTCGGATCTGCCTCTATAATGATTAGCTGTCTGTTTCATTGTAATCTGTCGCACCTTTCGTAAATCAGATCCCTGTATACTTCTTGGTTTTAAAATCTTCATAAATGTTTGAGTATGAAACTTGTTGTGCAACATCACGGGAAATTCGTAACTGCAGGTGGTGACTGCAGGACTTACACAATTTCATTCCATTACCGCATATCAGAGGTCGCCATCCGTTTAAACCTTGCGTGAAGTCGATATACATATGAGTAAGGGCAGTTTTTATCTAACACAGAGGTTTCATGCGTAAAAAATCCGCATTATTTACATGTCTTGGTCACAACGTGAACACCACCAGGTTGGCATTTTTTCAAACAAACTAAGTTTATAAAAAATTTTAATTTTCTTTCGAGTAGCAGCTTCTACGATAGCGTATTCTTTCCTGTTACGCTTCGAACGACCTCGTTCTTACCATTTTTCGAAATAGGTTAATTTGTACCCTGCAGCTTTTGTGTTCATAGCTTTATGTAATAATGATTGTGCGGTATGTGTCATCGACATGCGCAGTTGGGAATTGAACACCTGACGTGGTAAAGTATAAAGTACTAGACTCTGTGATAGGTTGAGAGATTCGTTTCAAGTCGGGATCTGCAGCATTCTTTCCACGCTCTAGCGTGTGTGTCTACCACCACCTAAAGAGGCGGTGTGTGTGTGTGTGTGTGTGTGTGTGTGTGTGTGTGTGTGTATTTGCCTGTATGAATCGAATATACGTTCACTTCGCCGGCCGGAGTGGCCGAGCGGTTCTAGGCGCTACAGTCTGGAACCGCGCGACCAAATGGTTCAAATGGCTCTGAGCACACACACACACACACACACACACACACACACACACACGAACACCTGCCTTGGGAATGTATGTGTGTGATGTCCTTAGGTTAGTTAGGTTTAAGTAGTTCTAAGTTCTAGGGGACTGATGACCTCAGATGTTAAGTCCCATAGTGCTCAGAGCCATTTGAACCATTTTATAAGTTCACTTCGCCTCTGTTCATTCATCCTTTACAAGTAGAGTTATTTTTAAAGTTTTCCAACGACTGCTTTAGGCTGTTACGCTTGTCATTATGTCAGGTGTTTTCGAGATAATTCTTAACTACCCTCTCTCTGTGCGTCCCTATATTTTTATCCACCTCTTCTCCCTCCTCTCTACCTGCCCATCATCTCCACCCCTTCCTCTCTCTGTCCATCTCTACCGCTCCCTCTGTCTGTCCACCTCTTCCACTCCCTATCTCTGTCCATCTCCTCTCTGTCAATCTGCTCCTCCCCCTCTGCCCATTTGCTTCTTCCTTCTCTGTCCATCTGCTCCTCCTCCTACTAATTTCATTTCCTCCACCCCTCTCTTTGTCAATTCCTCCTCTCCTTTCATTGTCCCTCTCCTCCTACCCCTGTTCCAGTTCATCTCTCTCCCTTTCGTTTCTGTGTCCATCTCTTCCTCTCCCCTCTTTATATCTCCTCCTCTTCCCTTTCTCTGTCGATTTCGTCCTCCCCTATGTCTGGTCATCTCCTTCTCCCCCTCTCTCTGCCTGTCTCTTCTTCCCCATGTCTCTGTCCATCTCTTCCTCTTTCTTTTCTCTGTCCATCTCTTCCTGTCTCCTCTCTTTCTCCATTTTTGCCTCTCCTACATCTGCCCATATCCTCCTCGTCTTGTGACAATCTCCTCCTTTCTTTTTGATGTCTGCCCATCCCCTCGTCCTCACCTCTCCCTCCACGTTATCATACTCGCCCCAGTAGGACGCTGGTGGTTCTTATCCACACAGTATTTCTTTCCAGATTGTAATTAATATATGTACTAAATTTGACTGAAATCTTCAAGGGGTTTAGGATGAGCTTTTCACCCGTGACTTTTCTCACATGTCAAATATATTTTACACATAGTTATCATATTTCAAGCTTAGTTGTGCATATATTTTACCTGTATGGCTAGTGAATTTCGCTGTGCAGTTTCATTTTGCCGCAGCTTAATGTATATGACGTCGTATCTCCTTAACTATGTGCTGTACATTGACAGTATATTGCAGCTACATCCAGTGGTATATTTGCCTATCGTCTGCGAAATTTGTTTTGAATGGTATTAGTACTGAAGAAGTAATAAATTAATACGCCATGCATGATGCAGCAATTTCTCACGCGTCAGTGATTATGACGTCATAGCTCCTGAACTACGTGTAGTACAAAAATATTTTTTTGTAGGTACATTAAACGACATATGTGGATGATGTCTGCTAAATGTGTTGCGAACAGCGTTAGTAGCAAATAAGTAATAAAATAAAATGTAGTACATGATGTGGCAGTTTTCTTCTCGCACATCAGTATTCGACATCATATCTCCTGAACTACGTACCGTACAGTGATATATATTTCTGTTTGTACATTGAGCGGCAAATGCGGATACTGTCTGCGAAAAGAGTTAGGAGCAACTAAGTAATAAATTTAAACGTCTTGCATGATGCGACCGTTTTTCGCGCATTCAGTGATTTTAACGGCGTATCTACTGAACTAAATGTCGTTCATTGATGTAATTTTTCTGGAACATTCAGGAGTATATGTGAATACTCTCCCTAAAATATATCACGAATACAATTAGTAACAAACAAATAATAAATTAAAACGTCATGATTCATGTGGCAGTTTCATCGCGTGAACAGCAAAAATGTGGTAAACGACGAAGTTTTTTCCTTTCATCACTCTGCGGGGGTCGTCAGCGTGAAAAATTATCGTAAAGGTTTGAAATTATGTGTAACGTTTACTGTAAGTCTGTAAGTGCTCCCATTCTCAAATACTGGATAACTGAAGTATGGGTATTCTCGCTTTGTGGGCTACGCTGATTTTTCACCCCCACCCTATCGCCACCCTTTTTTACACACATAGTGATTCTTCCTGGACAGTAAGAAGTTTGGTTCAAATTGTTCCAGCGGTTTAGGAAATGCGGAACATACATATCCTGAGCTCTATGTGATTTTGTGAGTCCATCTATAAATTGGGCAACTTGACGTTTCTTCAATACATGAAATGAATTCTCTGTGGGTAATATTGACAACTGTCGGATGTGTAAGGGAATTACAATGAAAATTTGTGCCGCACCGTGATGCAACCCCAGAATCCCCGCTTATCGCGAGCGATAGCCTTGCCATTCGGCTACTCTTATCGATCTTTCGTCTTCTTCTTCCTCATTTTTTCCGTCACTCCTCTCACTGGTTTAGTACCGGCCTCCACGACTTCCTCTCTTGTGGCAACTGCTTCATCTCAGTAGCACTTGCACTCAGCATTCTCAATTATTTGTTGAACACATTCCAGTCCCTGTCTTCCCCTACATTTTTACCGTCTACAACTCCATAAGGTACCATGAAAGCTATTCCTCGATGTCTCAGCAAATGTTCTGCCTTTTTCACATGTCCCTCTCCTCGTCGATTCTGCAGAGAACCTTCTCATTCTTCATCAATTCACAAAATTTTCAACATTCATCTATAGCACCGCATCTCAGTCACATTGATTCTCTTCTTCTCCTGTTTTCCCACAGTCCGTGATTGACTACTATACAATGCCTTCCTCCAAATGTTCATTCTCAGAAATTTTTTCCACAAATTAAGGCCAATGTTTGACTTCTTTTGGCCAGGGACGCCCTTTTTGTCTGTGCTAGACTGCTTTTTATGCTTCGTCCTTCATGTGTTATTTTGCTTCAATGGAAGCAGAATTACTTCACTTATTCTACGACGTGGTCCCTAGTTTTTATGGCAAGTTTCTCAGTCATTACATTTCAGCTTTTTCTCAATACTTTCGTCTCGGAATACTCTCAGTCCATAGTGTGTACTCGTTTGATTCCTCTTTCCATTCAACAGACCTGCAATTCCTCCTCACTTTCACAGTGCACAGTAGCGTCATCACTGCATCTTATCATTGATATCTTTGAACCCTGAATTTCATTCCCTCTCCTGAGCTTGACTGTATTGTATTGTATTTTAACCGGGGGCCTAGAAACGACGGAGAGGCTCCGTCCCCACGGCAGCCGCAGTGGTCCACAACCCCACGAAATGGTGGTGTACGCCTACGTGGAGAACTTGTTTGCGCAGCAATCGCCGACATAGTGTAGCTGAGGCAGAATAAGGGGAACCAGCCTGCATTCGCCGAGGCAGATGGAAAACCGCCAAAAAATCATCCACAGATTGGTCGGCTCACCGGACCTCGACACAAGTCCGCCGGGCGGATTCGTGCCGGGGACCAGGCGCTCCTTCCCAATCCGGAAAGCCGTCTCTCCTGAGCTTACTTTTATTTCCACCATTGCTTCTTCGATTTATAGACTGAACACTATGGGCGAAAGACTGCGTCCCCATCTTACACACTTTCAAATTCGAGCATTTCGTTCTTAATGTGTTACCATTCTATTCCCCTCTTGGTATTTGTAGATATTATACTTATATATTAGCCGCCTTACCCTACAGCTTACACTTACTTTTTTACTAATTTCGAACACCTTTCACCATTTTATGTTGTCGAACGATTTATATAGGTCGAAAAATCCTGTGAATGAACCTTGATTTTTCATAAGTCTTCCTTCCATTAGCAGGTGCAACGTGACAAGTGCCACTCTGGTGCCTTTACCTTTCCTAAAGCCGAACTGATTATCGTCTGACAGATACTCAATTTTCTTCTCCGGTATTCTGTATTTTATTGTTTCTCGCCACTTCAATGCACGTCATATTAAGCTGATTGTTCGTTGTTTCTTTTACTTATCTGCCCTTGTTATCATCGGGGTCGTGTGGATGATATTTTTCCGGAAGACTGATGGAATGCCTCCAGACTCACAGATTCTGCAGACCAACTTGAGTAGTTGTTTTGTGGAAACAACCCCCGACGATTTCAGAAATTTCAAAGGTATGCTACCTATGTCTTCCGCCTTTTATCTAAAGATTGCAAAATTTCCTCATTTGTCGTTGTCTCGAAATTCAAATGGCTGTGAGCACTATGGGACTTAACTTCTGAGATCATCAGTCCCCTAGAACTTAGAACTACTTAAACCTAACTAACCTAAGGACATCACACACATCCACGCCCGAGGCAGGATTCGAACCTGCGACCGTAGCGGTCGCGCGGTTCCAGACTGTAGCGCCTAGAACCGCTCGCCCACCCTGGCCGGCTGTCGTTGTCTCGTTTCACATAGAATGACATACATAAAGAAAAGTTGCTCAGAGCTCCGTACGGATAGAAACAATATTGCATACTTGTCTTGTAATTTTACATTATCGCTACGACATTTCTGAAACAGCAGGTATCGCACATGAAAATTAATATTAAGATTTCGTCACCTACGTGTCGCGCACTCTGTCAGACTTGGCTTGGAGAAGTACGTGCCGAGTAACACGACATAGAGCGGTACAGGCCTCGCACAGTTTAACGACAGCAACGGGAAAGTACCGTCAGTTCTCTGGAACGATGACCGGCCAGAAGTTTATACAAAGTCGTGACTCTGCAAGACAGGTATTGAGGGAGACATCCACGACCAGAACCCTGCGAGAAATTTTTCTCAGAAAACTAGGAAATCTTAGACACTTGTAGAATATTTTACGGATGGGAAAACTTGTGCCTCCACAGCAGTCACTGTACTGCCGAAACAAATGTTTTGCTGCGGAATTCGCACTTGGCTATCACCAAGAACGTGGATGAAAACGACCATCGACACTGCAGTATAAGTATATCTATTCTTTCGGACACATCCCCTGCAGAAATATTGAACAAAACTGCCTCTATTGCCGTCAATAATTTCGGAAGTGTTGCCAGTCCAGGATTTTGTGCACAAACTGACCTCTCCATTAGGTCCCATAAATGTTCTGTGGGATTCATGTCGGGTGATCTGGGTGGCCACACCTCTCGCTCGAATTGCCCAGAATGTTCTTCAAACCAGTCGCGAACAACTGTGGCCCGGTGACAAGGCGCATTCTCATCCATAAAAATTCCTTCATTGTTTGGGGTCATGAAGTCCATAAATGGCTGCAAATAGTCTCCAAGTAGCCGAACATAACCATCCGCAGTCAATGATCGGTGTAGTTGGACCAGAAGACAAAGGCCATTCCATGTAAACACACAACTAACTAAACTCCGCCCCAACAGGCCGTGAAGGCGTAACGGTATCGACCGGCCACCGTGTCATCCTCGGCCCACACGCGTCCCTAGATGCGGATATGGAGGGTCATGTGGTAAGCACACTGCTCTCCCGGCCGTATGTCAGTTTACTTCTCAATAAAGTAGCAACTCAGTTTGGCACCCAAGGACTGAGTGCACCCCGCTTGCCAACAGCGGTCGGCAGACAGAATGGTCGCCGGCCGCGGTGGTCTAGCGGTTCTAGGCGCTCAGTCCGGAACCGCGGGACAGCTACGGTCGCAGGTTCGAATCCTGCCTCGGGCGTGGATGTGTATGATGTCTTTAGGTGCAGCGTGAACGGTAGAGTTATAGTTAAACGCCTGCGAGCGAATTTTGAGTGGCGTCGTGGTGGACTCGTTATCTGACCAGTGTACCATGCCAATAGTTAGACTAGGGGCGAATAGGAATCCTTGACTTCATCAAGGCATAGGGAGAGTTTGATTGGCAAAGGTCAATCCAGATAGAACGAGAGTTATCTTATTTGTTCAGCAGCGAGCGGCGCAGACAGCAGTCATCGTAGCTTACGGTATTGTGCGCTACAGCTATTTCCTCCACAACAGAACACTTCACTGCATTTTACACGTGACAGCCTCGACCGTACCTAGCAACTTTCAAGTTGAGTAGGCGCACCTCTCAGCCATTCTGCCAAGTCAACAACCATCTTAAACTTTGTATAGAAATTTCATTAGCGAATCCTATCCTTGAGAGGTGAACTTCACATTCCGAAAAGAACCAGGATATAACTTGTTCAATTCATAATTAAAAGGGCCATTGTGATTTTTCAGAATTTTTGCAAAATAAATAATAACTTTCGTTAGTTTCATGTTTGTCTTACACTAACTAGCACTACTCCAGTACCCAAGTATCCCAGTAGTTACGTAAGAAATTTTGTGAATTTTTGTGTCATTTCCTTACAGCGGACGACTCCAGAAGATATTTATTGCTGAAAGTTTTTCAGGCATTTTTCTTTAGAACGTTAGGAGCGTCTGTCTGACTTCTGTAGTAGAGTGGGAGTGGAAATTGCATCTTGCAGGAGCCACAGGGTAAAGGGTACATCTCAGATTAATCCGTTGCGCAGAATAACAGACCAACCCCACACCTCAGAGCCTTGTACTTCCACGTGATTTTCTTTCGATACGGTGACATATAGCCAGACGTTTCTTCTCAATACTTGGACCTAGTAAGGGAGATGAGCAACTGTGGTCGCATGTGTATGAGAGACTTTAATCTCTGTTAGGAGATGGAGGTCTCTGAGTTTTGAGTGGCAGCTGGTGTGCTAGCTGCCCCGCTCCGGAGTGGGACGCCGGCGCGCCCCGCCACAAGAGACCGCATACCGCGCTGGTCGCGGCTTCCGGAGGTATATAGCACGCCTGCCTGCTATCGCGTCCTATCTCTATCTGCCGCCTAACCTTTCACACCGACAGCGGCCGCCGCGGGATCTTCCGCCTCGCTTTTCGCTCACCGCAAAGTCATGCCGCGGCGAACTTTTACTGTCGCTGTAATGTCAGCAGGTGTTCGCACGTGTGAGTCGCACCATATGAAGCTCTTCCTGTGGTTTGTTGTGGAAAAGCTTTCTTACCCAGAGCCGAATAAAACACACGAGTAAATATTCCAGCATGCTAACTAAGAACTGCCTACATGAGTAACTTAAACGTAGATATACTCGGTGTAGCGAAGCAGCTTAAAGCACTTAATAAAGGCAAAGCCTCCGGCCCTAATTGTGTACCAGTCAGGTTCCTCTCCGAGTACGCTGATACAATAGCTCCATGTTCAGCAACCGTACTGAACCGATAGCTTGTTGGATGATCGGTACCGAATGACTGGAAAGTTGCAAAAGTCATACCAGCACCTAAGAAAGGAAATAGGAGTAATCTGCTAAATTTCAGACCAATATCACCAACGTCGATTTGCAGTAGGATTTTGCAACATACACTGTGTTCGGACATTATGAGTTATCTCGAAGAAAACAATTTATTGACAAATAGCAAACACGGATTCTGACGCGACCGCTACGGTCGCAGGTTCGAATCCTGCCTCGGACATGGATGTGTTAATGTCCTTAGGCTAGTTAGGTTTAAGTAGTTCTAAGTTCTAGGAGACTGATGACCTCCGATGTTAAGTCCCATAGTGCTCAGAGCCATTTTTGACGGATTCTGACAATATGGTTCGTGTGAAACGCAACTGGCTCTTTATTATCACGAAGTAATGAGTGCTATTGACAGCGGATGACAAGCTGATTCCTTATTTTTAGAGTCTAAAAGGCTTTTGACACCGTACCCCACAAGCGACTTCTAAACAAATTGAATGCTTATGGACTATCGTCTCAGTTGTGCGAGTGGATTCGTGGTTTCGTGTAAGAAAGGCCACAGTCCGCAGTAATTGACGGAAAGACATCAAGCTACACAGAAATTGTATCTGGCGTTCCCCAAGAAAGTGTTACAGACCGTCTGCTGTTTCTGATCTACGACAAACGATTTAGGAGAAAATCTGAGTTGCACTCTTAGATTGATTGCAGATGATTCTGTCATTTACCGTCTTATGGAGTCATCAGATGGTCAAACCAAATTACAAAACGATATATACAAGAAATCTGTGTGGTGCGAAAAGTGGAATTAACTCTAAATAAAAAAAAAGTGTGAAGTTATCCACATGAATACCACAAGGAATTCGCTAAATTTCGGTTCCACGGTAAATCACACAAATCTAAAGGCTGTAAACTCAACTAAATACTTAGGGATTCCGAATAACTTAAGTTGGAACGAGCACATAGATTATGCTGTAGGTAAAGCAAACCAAAGACTACGATTTATTGGCAGGACACTGAGAAAATACAACAACTCTTCTAAAGAGACTGCCTACATTACACTTGCACGTCCTCCCCTGTAGTACTGTTGTGCATTGTGGGACCCGTATAAGATAGGATCGACGGAGGACATCGAAAAAGTTTAAAGAAGGGCAGATCGTTTTGTATCATCGCGGAACGGCAGAGAGCACCACGGATATGACACGTGAATTGTGATGCACTCATTAAAACAAAAGTGTTTTTCGTTGTGGCAGGAGCTTCTCATGAACTTTCAGGCACCAAAGTTCTCCTCAGACTGTGAAAATATTTAGTTGGCGCCCACCTACACAGAGAGAAATGATCATCATAATAAAATAAGAGAAAACAGAACTCGCACAGAAAGATTTAAGTGTTCGTTTTTTGTGCGAGGTGTTCGTGAGTAGAACGGCAGAGAAATTGCTCGAAGGTCGTTCGATCAACACTCTGTCAGAAACTTAATAGTGAAATGCAGAGTAATCGTATAGATGTAGATTACTCTCCAGAACTTAAGGACCAGATAGATAAAGTAACATAACTACTCGGTGGAAACGAATGAAAGTTCGGGATCTGCGACCGTAGCAGTCGCGTGGTTCCGGACTGAAGCGCCTAGAACCGCTCGACCACAGCGGCCGGCTGGTCCGGAGACAACATTTGGATGACTTCACACAGGGAAGATTCATCGAGGAAACTGGAAGGAGAACGAAGTGTGAAGAGTGTAGCCCCGATGTTTGGTGTTGCTAACACTATTGTTTCACTTGCGTGAGGAGCGTTCCGAAGCACAGGATATCTGGCCGAAGGAGAGGATGTAGTTGTGCATGGTCAGCTGCGGCAGTAGGGGACTGCTACATTGTGCAACGAGCAAGAAGGGACCCACGTCAAACAGTGGGTGCAGTTCCAACCACATAACTGAACTGAAAAATGCGCAACCTAGCGCTTCACAGTGGCATGGCGACTGCATGGGGGTGGTCTCTTTGGCCGAAGACGTTAAGTTGTGTTCGGTTGACACCCTCAGGTTGGCGGAACGTTTGCGATGGTGCAAAGAGCTTAGGGACTGGACCAGTGAGGATTGGGGTCGCGTGCTCTTCTCGGAAGAGAGTAGATCCAGACTGAGTAGTGACTCTGGACAAGCTCCTCATATGGTGAGAGGTGCGAAAACGCTGTGCTTACAGGAACACTGTCGAACGCGATCGTATTGGTGGTCCGGGTGTTAAGGTGTGAGGAGACAAAACGTTGCATGGGAGTACTAACACTCACGTCTTTCAACACAGTACCCCCACCTGTCAACATTATTGTGTGACACTGCACTCCGTCCCAAGATGCGTCTTTTCAGGGGGGGGGGGGGGGGGGGTTGGTCCTGACCTCATTTGCTTGTACACTACGTGATCAAAAGTATCCGGGCACCTGGCTGAAAATGACTTACAGGTTCGTGGCACCCTCCATCGGTAATGCTGGAATTCAGTATGGCGTTGGCCCACCCTTATCCTTGATGAGAGCTTCCACTCTCTGAGGCATACGTTCAGTCAGGTGCTGGCAGGTTTCTTGGGGAACAGCAGCCCATTTTTCACGGATTTCTGCACTGAGGACAGGCATCGATGTCGGTCGGTGAGGTCTGACACGAAGTCGGTGTGTTCCATATGATTCAGGTCAGGACTCTGTGCAGGCCAGTCCATTACAGGGATGTTATTGTCGTGTAACCACTCCGCCACCCATCCCCGAATTTCTGTTCAACAGTGGGAAACAAGCAGGTGCTTAAAACATCAATGTAGGCCTGTGCTGTGATAGTGCCACGCAAAACAACAGGGGGTGCAAGCCCCTTCCATGAAAACACGACCTTACCATAGTAGCACCGCACCCGAATTTTACTGTTCACACTACACACGCTAGCAGATGTTCACCGGGCATTCGCCATCCCCACACCCTGCCATCGGATCGGCACATTGTGTACCGCGATTCGTCACTCCACACAACGTTTCTCCACTGTTCAATCATCCAATGTTTACGGTCCTTACACCAAGCGAGAGGCGTCGTTTGGCATTTACCGGCGTGATGTGTGGCTTATGAGCAGCCGCTTGACCATGAAATCCAAGTTTTCTCACCTCCCGCCTGTCTTAGTACTTGCTGTGGATCCTGATGCAGTTTGGAATACCTGTGTGATGGTCTGGATAGATGTCTGCTTATTACACATTACGACTCTTCAACTGTCGGCTTTCTCTGTCAGTCAACAGACGAGATCGGCCTGTACGCTTTTGTGCTGTACGTATCCCTTCACGTTTCCACTTCACTATCGCATCGGAAACTGTGGACCTAGGGATGCTTAGGAGTGTGGAAATCTCGAATACAGACGCATGACACAAGTGACACCCAATCACCTGACCACGTTGGAATTCCGTAGGGTCCGCAGAGCGCCCCATTCTGCTCTTTCACGATGTCCTATGACCACTGAGGCCTACCTGGCAGTAGGTGGCAGCACAGTGCACCTAATATGAAAAATCTGTGTTTTTGAAGGTGTCCGGATACTTTTGATCACATAGTGTGTGACAGTCCACGATCGTATCGAACAGCGGAAGTGGAGGAGCTCTGGGAATGAGAGGAAATTCGGCGCGTGGACGGGCCTGTCCGTTTCCCATCTTAAAACCCATCGAACACCACTGTGATGCATTGGGGAGACGAGTAGCAGCACTTCCACATGCACCAGCGACCATACAGCAGTTGTCCACTGGTGGAGGAATCGAACGCTCTGCCACAAGAACTCCTTACCAACATTGCGACCAGCATTGAAGCACTTTGCACAGCATGGTTTGCCGTCTGTGGCGATCACAAACCCTATTTAAGAACCATGTCCCGCCTTTTGTAATGTCTGGGAGACTGTCATAAATCGCGATGATTTCAAGTGTAATTATTGTCTTTGAACAAAAATTATTTCTTTCCGTCTCACTGCGTATTACCTTCTGTACTGTATTGTACTGTACTGTACTGAAGTGAACCAGGTCTTTTTACGTATAGTCCAAGTTACTTTCGTCCGTAAGTTTTGCACACCATTGTATGCCCCATATTTGCCATGGATGACACAGAATTAATCTTTAGACAGAAACTGCAGATAATGGTGCACATTTCTATATCGGATAGCACTAGGATTCGTTGGACCACTGAAACGAAGCTGATGCTTCACCGAAGGGAGAGCCGAGTAGACTGTCCCTTACGTTGGGAAGGAATAATCAGATGAGAATTAAAAAAAGAATTGCACCATCTGTACATCCGAAGAGAGCACGTGGGCTTAGAATCCAGGAGAACAAGTAATGAAATAATAAGCGCTACTCGTCGCGAGAGAATTCGATAACAGTGTTGATGTTTAAAAATTTAGATATCGTTTATTTTCCGTCTTAATTGTATTTTTTACAATACGATTAGTTTCGATCACATGTGATCGTCTTCAGATCTTTGTAGTTGCGTAAGCAACCCGTCGTGTCACACAGAAACTACGCAGTATTCTGATGTGTAGTTTCTGCCTGACACGACAGGCTGCTTACGCAGCTATGTAAATCTGAAGTTAATCACTTGTGAGCGAAAGTAGTCATGTCGTAACAAAATGCTCAACAGGGAAGGAAAAATAAACGACGAAAAATTTTTTTTGTAGTAAAAAGTCCTATCAAATTAATGCAAAATAAGTTTAATACGGAAATAAACGCAGTCGGTTCTAAAGTACAAATCTCTGTACATCTGTGAAATCTGAAGCTACTACTAGGGAACATTCAAAACCGTGTTGCTCCACCACACACCTTGTAACATGCTTGCGTGTTTCTTGGCATGTTGTCGAGAAGGTGGCTAAGAGCCTGTTTCTCATGCTTTGGAAGGCGGTCCTCCTGTTCGAGGGGTGTTCCCCCGGCGACGCTCTGCTAGGTTCAGCTGGTCCCGAGTGAACCAGTCGGGCTCATGTCAGCAGGTACCTCAGGCCATTGTATTCGGCTCATCGCTACCTCCTGCTACAAAGTGATCACAAGATGGGCGCGGCGAACTTGTGCGTTATCGTCTGGAATGACGAACCCAGCGCCGAAATTTTAGCAGCAGGGTGGCACAGTAGGTCCAGTGGTCTGTTCCAGACAGTGAACAAACTCAAATTACTCTCAATCGCGATGAGACGCGTGCGACATCGGTACATGATACCGGCGCGTAACATGAACGACCCATCATCCTGCTGAACCCGTCGGACTGCATGCCTAAGAAGTACACTGATACTCGACCCATCCACACTCTTCTTCACGGAGCATGTAAATCCGGTTGCCAGGACAGAGATTTATACGTCTGTATCTACATAGATATTCCGATACTCACTGTGCGGGGTCATATTGCAAGGCATCTAGCCAAATATGTGACATACTGGTATAGGTACGTCTGTGATGTACTGTATATGCAGAAAGAAGCAGCCATGCAGCAATTCTTTCTGGAAAATAAGGAAAAACAACACAAGAGCATTCCGTCCATCATGGAACAAGTAAGCACAACCATTAACTACCTCTACACTAGTACTGATATAAACACAGAAAGCCACGAAATTAAAATATAGAGAAAAGACACAGGACCTTTAGAGACGCCTCTGTGCAATATAATTCCCGCAAGCATGCCGATTTTCATTTTAGGATCCACCGTTGGCTCTCAGTGCGAACGTCTACCAATGATTTCGAACAGTAAAATTAGCACCATAAATACACTAGCTGTAAAAAATGGCCACCAATCCCAACGCGTTCCCATTGACAAAAAAACTAAAGAATCGAGCTGAAACACTATTTTATTTGCGAATAATGCCCCGAACGATCACCAGAAAACGACATGTACTACCGATTTTGGTATACTGAATACCATAATAGACAATAACTCGAAAAAATTCACAATATACATAAATGACCTTGTGGATGACATCGGAAGTTCACTGAGGCTTTTTGCGGATGATGCTGTGGTATATCGAGCGGTTGTAACAATGGAAAATTGTACTGAAATGCAGGAGGATCTGCAGCGAATTGACTCATGGTGCAGGGATGGCAATTGAATCTCAATATAGTCAAGTGTAATGTGCTGCGAATACATAAAAAGAAAGATCCCTTATCATTTAGCTGCAATATGGCAGGTCAGCAACTGGAAGCAGTTAATTTCATAAATTATCTGGGAGTACGCATTAGGAGTGATTTAAGATGGAATGATCATATAAAGTTGATCGTCGGTAAAGCAGATGCCAGACTGAGATTCATTGGAAGAATCCTAAGGAAATGCTATCCGAAAACAAAGGAAGTAGGTTACCGTACACTTGTTCGCCCATTGCTTGAATACTACTCAGCAGTGTGGGATCCGTACCAGATAGGGTTGATAGAAGAGATAGAGAAGATCCAACGGAGAGCAGCGCGCTTCGTTCCAGGATCATTTAGTAATCGCGAAAGCGTTACGGAGGTGATAGATAAACTCCAGTGGAAGACTCTGCAGGACAGACGCTCAGTAGCTCGGTACGGGCTTTTGTTGAAGTTTCGAGAAGATACCTTCACCGAAGAGTCAGGCAGTATATTGCTCCCTCCTACGTATATCTCGCGAGGAGACCATGAGGATAAAATCAGAGAGATTAGAGTCCACACAGAGGCATACCGACAATCCTTCTTTCCACGAACAATACGAGACTGGAATAGAAGGGTGAACCGATAGAGGCACTCAAGGTACCCTCCACCAAACACCGTCAGGTGGCTTGCGGAATATGGATGTAGATGTAGAAAAAGAAATATTGTTCTGAAAAAGCTGTTTAACTGAAAAGACGAGCAATTCCCAATGAACGAAGTAGAAGACCGGTTGCAAAAGTTGTGCCTCATGTTACATAGGAAAACATTAAGTCAGCACGCACCAAGCTCAAAGAAAAGTACAGAAGTCGGAAGTTCCAAAAACCAGAATCTATTATCTCACATCAATGTCTCGAAACCAGACAGTCATGCAGTAGATACAGAAATACTACAATCTGAACGAAATGAACAGACATTGTCGCTGCTTGGAAAAGCAGCACCACAAAACCACCATAAACAACTACTAATTCAAAAAATATACTTCATTTACATTATATTGCCAAAATAGCTAGCGAAAGATCAGGTTAATTACCCATTCCGTCTTTGTTAAAATGTGTCTCCTTATAAAATGTATTTTCTCGTAATTTATTTTAATATTCTACGGTTTTGAGTATATTATTTTGTGTGCATGTATGTATGCAGTGTTAAGAGTTACTTTATTTCCTGTTTGCAAATTCACTGGTTTATGTATATCTGCACAAGTATGCGCTGTAACAACTTTTCCAGTAGCACAAGCCAGTGGGCTAATAACCAGAAACCTATGCTCTGTACTAAAATACAGGGTGTACATTAAGTCCAGGAACACTTCCAGTTATTTATTGCACAAGAACCAAACATTTTGTAGATCTCATACATATTGCATTTTGAAGAGAAACTCTGAAAGTTTTTTTTACAAACATTCGATATGCGAACCACGAGTGAACCGGCAGTCGTCAGTATGGTAACAGACTTATTTTCATACCCATCCCAGCATTTCATCGTCGACTGTGGTAGTCGCTTCCTGTATTCTCTCCCGGAGCTCTGCTATATATCGTGGTAGAGGCGGTACATATACCAGATTTTTAATGTGTCCCCACAGAGAAAAGTCACACGGAGTGAGATCTGGTGATCGGGGACGCCATTTCATGAAACAGCTGTCCCCTTCTGCAACACGGCCGCTCCATGGATGCGGCAGCTCCGTGTTCACGTGTCCACGAACTTCACGATGGAAATGGGGTGGAGCCCCATCCAGCTGAAATATGAACGGAGAGTCCGATTGCATTTGAGGCATCAGCCATTGCTGCAACATGTCCAAGTAGGAATATCCAGTGACAGAACTCTCGGCAAAGAATAATGGCCCGTACAGTTTCCGATGTGACAAGGCACAAAAAACATTTACCTTTGGGGAATCACGCTCAAATTCAATGCATTCGTGTGGATGCTTTGTACCCTAGATTCGACAATTATGACTGTTCACTTTCCCATCAGTGTGAAAAGTGGCTTCGTCACTAAAAATTAAGCGATCAACGATGCCACCCCCATCCTCATTCAACTGTTGCAACCGCGAACAAAACTCAAAATGCTTGTCTTTGTGCTTCTCCACTAGCTCCAATTTGAATGGTTTCATAGACAGCTTCTGTCGCAGGACTTTCCACACTGTCATAGGAGCTATTTCAAGTTCACGGGATGCACGACCCACTGATTTCTTTGGACTCCTTATGAATGTCTCTCGTACGCACTCCACATTCACTTCACTTACACTGGGAGGTCCCCTTCTCTTTGCCGGGCACAAACAACCCGTGGTAGCGAATTTGTTGTGCCAGTGGTAAATGGCCTTCCTTGTTGGTGGCTTCTTACCGTACTTGGTTCAAACGTCCATTCAATGGCTGTAGCACACTTGTTTTTGTCGAACTCCAACACACAGAAAGCTCGTTGCGCATCTGAACTCGCCATATTTGCGACTAGCGCTGCCTATCGACAAATTACCGAACTACACTGTGGAAGTATTCATGAAGAAGAAAAAAAAACATTCAGGGTTTCTCTTCAAAACGACATGTGTATGATATTTGTACAATGTTTGGTTTTTTGCAATAAATAATTGAAAGTGTTCCCGGAATTTATGTACACCCTGTATAATAAATTATTAGCGAGAAGCTGCAAAAATGTGATTTTTCTTTGTAAATCAACTGTCGCAAGTGACAGGAGGATTGCCAGGACTAGGGCGTCCATTTGTTCCTAGATTTTACCATTTGAACAGAAGGTAAATTGAGGGAATCACAAACGGGAATTGTTATATCATCGCGACTACTTATTTTACCCCTCATGAAATTTATGAATTCGTCCAGTGGCATTCTGGCGGTGAGAAAAATCAAATCGCAAGTGTTATCCAATCTCATTACCAAAAATTCGTGCAGAACACCCAAGAATAATTTTAAATTTATAGCTCCGGGAAAATATTCGATCTTATCCGATGACTGTCGTGGGAGAGGTACTGGCAGAACATCTGGTAGTTGTTTGAAAATAATAGCAGGAAACATTACCGACAATGAAAGTTCAATTCGGGCATGCAGATGTGCTCAGAGAGACTAAAAGGTACAACGAGTTCTCGCCGAAAACTTGGTTCAGTTGCTGGCGCGGCACAAATTTTCGTCAGTCACGCCATAGTGACTCCATCTTTCTTTCAACCATATAGTGAAGCAATACACACTGTGGTCGTCTTTCACGGTTTTCCACACTACATACTGCAACTGCTTTTTCTTCGCTGCCCCATGAAGAAGATCCACGATGAAACACTGTGCTCTCTCTTACCGTAACAGATCTGTCTTATGCAGCCAGTTGATACATTTTCTCGACTACTTGTCCATTCTCTGCCACTTTGCCTGACTTTTGCACTCACGTGGGTAGAGTTGTTGGTAACTCTGCCTCGGCTTCCGTAGCACCGTGCCACAGACAGGGCAGTGATCAGGCGACGCAGGCCGCCCGTGAAAGTGGCTCTCCCCAGAAGCGGCGAGCCCGTGCCCCAGATATTTGTTTGGTCCAGCTATTTCCTCAGGGGCTGGACGCGGTGACGCACCCGGCCTTCCACGAACTCCGCCGCCAGTCTCCGCAGCGCACGGCCCCGCGTTTGCTCACAGAGACCAACCAACAGGTGTGTCGGCGGCTGCAGTGCCAGTTATGTAATGTATGGCACTGTTGAGAGGGCTCAGTATCACGCTTTGCTTGTCAGAGACGCTATACGTGCAGAAGGCGGTGGAAGAATCGTTTACAACGACTTCCAACTCAAGACGCTTTCCCAAACCGATTTATGATCACCATGTCACGCCGCTCCGGCTTTTCACGATCTCTGGTTGAGCCATTCTCACACGGGACCGCGTTTCTCATCGTATAATGAGCCAAATGTGATGGCCATCGTGGTTGTGTACGCTGACAAACGAACTTTCTATCCAACCGCATGTCATCGGATAGACTTTTTTTTTTTTTTTTTTTTAATAGAGATGGGGCCCCTCCACGCCCGCACCAACGTGGTGACCAAACCAAAAGTTGTGATTCTTGAGTTTCTCCCGGCGTATTTGATAATCATAATATCCACGGGTGTACTGCCGGTCTACAGTGTCCAAGGGGCACAATATTTCGGCCACCATACATGTCGCCATGATCAGGTGAACTGACGGACTGAGTTCTACTGTCACCTCGGTAAACATATTAGTGATCTAGTAAGTGGATCACAGGATGCTGGGCTGTGATGTTATCCGTGCGTCTGGGTAAGACTACGCATTAACACGGTCCATCAGGTGATAGATAGTGGACAAAACGCGAGTGAGGGTAGCGATTTGAAGAGCAGAGGGAAAAAAGTGCCAAAGCTCGTGCCGTGGGAAAAAAAACCTCTGCGACAGTGGGATGGGTAGTAAGAGCAGTAGTGGCTTACTAGCTGCGATAGTTCATCCAAGGTTGGGTTTGTTAGTATGGGTACCATGCATCATTACCGTGGTAAGCGATGGCGATGTATCCCAGTTGCTGCAGCCGCTACATTCCTGGAACAATCAAGAGCGTTATACAGTAGTGGGAGATCGGCCATAGATCATCTCACTGCATCGGATAGACCGTAAGCGCGCACTTTTTGGAGCAAGCGACATTGCGGAACTGAGTGGAACACCTTTCGAAAGTCGAGGAATATGGCATCAATCTGGGAGCCGGTATGTATGCACAAAGAGGGCCAGCTACGTCTCGCATGACCACTGTTTCCTTAAACCGTGCTGGTTTCTGCAGATGAGCTTTTCAGAGTCTATAAATGTCATTATGTCTGAACACAAAATATGTTCCATGATTCTACAACAAATCGATGTCAGTGAAATTGGCCGTTAATTATGTGCATCCGATTTTCTACCCTTTTTCTAGACTGCTATGACCTGAGCCTTCTTCCAGTCCCGTGGAACTTTCCGCTGTTCCAATGACCTCTGATAGATGATGGATAAGAATGGCGCTATATTTGTAGCATAGTCAACATAAAATCTTACGGGGATACCGTCCGGGCCAGATGCCTTCCTGGCTTCTAAGGATCTTAACTGTTTTACAATTCCAGATACACTAAACACTATGTCAGCCATCCTTGCGTTTGTTCGATAGTTGCAAGGGGGAATGGTGCTGCAGTCCTCTATCGTAAACGAGTTTTTGAAAGCTACATTTAGAATTTCGGCCTTCTGTTTATCATCATCCGTTACATTACCGGTATCGTCAGCAAGAGAGAATCTGCAGATAAAATACTGCTTTCAAATTCGTTAAAAGAAACTCTTATTGACCTTTTGACAGCTGCTTTCATTTCGCATAATTTGTGTTTTTCAGCGTGGCAGTGACTACGTTTAAAACGACTGTACAACATTCTCTGCTTTCTCAGAAACTTCCTAATATGTTTGTTGAACCATGGTGGATCCTTTCCCTCCCCTATATTTTTGCTAGGCACATATTTCTCTAGCACTTGGTGGACAATACCTTTAAATTCCGACCAAAAATGCTTAATATCTTTGTGTCCTGCGGTGAATGCTTTATTTGCTTTCCCAAACAAGAAAACTCTACGCTATTCCTTTGGTTTTTTTGCTGCTTCCACTGACATAGAAGCCACAACGGCATTATGGTCGCTAATACCTTCTTTTAGATAAACTTCCTCAAAAAGATCAGGTCTGTTTGTCGCCAAGATATCCAATATGTTCCCATTTCGAGTTGGTTTTCCAACCAATTGCTGAAGGTTGTATGTTGAGGGCGCTCCTTGAATAACTTCACACGAGTCTTTGCTTCTGCCCACTGTGATAAACGCTAGACGCTAGATCAAAGTCTCCACCTAAACTAACGAATAATTTCGATATTTATATTCTATGCACTCAAGACTTTCCCTGAAACGTTCTGCGTCGTTTGTTGCGGATGCTGGTGGTCTATAAAAACATTCTAAAACAATGGTCACTCCTTGTCTGATTGACAGCTTTATCCAGACTATTTCACAGTCCGACCCAGTATGGATCTCAACTGAGTTTAAACAGCTTTTAACTGCAATGAACACACCACCTCCCATAGCATCATTCCTATCCTTCCTAAAAATTTTCCAATCCGAGTTCAAAATTTCACTGCTATTTATGTCTGGTTTCAACCAGAGCATTCTCGTCCATCAATACGACGTCTCTGCCCACAGCACCTCGCAAAAACCGCAGGTGAGGGCCCAAAACCTCGTCACTATACCTGACAGCAGTTAAACCTTGCCGATTAACCTGTACAGTTTTATGAAGAGGGGTTCCAGTGGTCAACATAATCCCTGCCCACACCATTAGGGATCCTCCTCAATATCGGTCTCTTTCCACAATGTTTGGGTCCCGTAATCGTGTTCCACGTTCCCTCCAGATGCGATTCCATCGAGGACCACTCGTACGAAAACAACGTTGGCCTACTGTTCGACCACCCAGGTGGCATACTGATTACTCCACTGTAGACGTTCCCTTCTGTGAAGACACGTCAGAGGTACACATACAGCAGGCCTCCGACAATAAAGGCCACTCTGCTGAAGCCTTCTGCACACCGTTTGCCTCGATACAACACGTCCAGTGGATGCTGCGAACACACACGCCAGTTGCCGTGCAGTACTAAGGCGGTACTGTCGTGCCCTTACAGCCAAATAACAGCCCTCTGTCTCTGATGTCACGCGTGGTCGGTCCTGCCTTGGTCTTCGGGATACAGTTTCGTTCTCTATACACTGCCGTCATATCCGAGAAACAACATAATAATTCACGCTGTGCTATCGGGTCACATCAGTTTGCGATTGCCCTGCTTCCATTCTTCCTGTGACCCTACACCGTAGAGAGTCTGGTGGACGTCTTCTCTGTGCCATACTGCAACGTCTGTGTCTGTGAAAACAGCAATTGTGGATATGGGGCTATCGGCAAACATTACCTCGTTCATAGGTGCCCTGACGTCATCGTTAGCATGATTGTACGTTGATGGAATGCCATCTTCCGTGCAGAACACGATCGTAAGGTCATCTGGTTGACAGTTTGTATGACTACATCGTGAATTCGACACAGGATGGGGACATAGCGGTTTCTTGCTTCGTGTTTGGGCACCATGCGTGCTTTTTCTAAGGAACTTTGCACTGCAATTAGGAATAACACAGGCACTGCAACATCGTATCGTACTGGAGACTCATGTCAAGGATCTTCGGCACTGTCTCTAGAGGGAAAGCGACTTACACAAAGTGGGTAAGACTAGACGGGAAAGACACTGAGCAATAAAGAATTGACCGTTTGTGTTCACCAAATACTCTTGACGTCCAGCATAAACGTGACGGGAAGAGAAACCTCTACCACGGAAAATAGTTTCTGCTACTGAGGTGGCTTGCAAGCAGGCAACAACTAAACAGACTCGTCACAAGACCTACTAGGTTCTGTAAAAAATTGACAAAATTAAGAATCGTTAAAGTTAACAATAAAGTATTAAAAGAGCTTAATCTCAATATGATGACGCGTGGCGATGATGGTAAAAGTTCACTTCCATGAGCACTGGTGTAATCCTGAATCCAGTGAACCATGACTGACTTAACTAGCAGAATGTCCCGCCGCAGTCTGCTGGCGATGGCGATAAATGAGTCCCGATAGACGCACACTGAGTGACTTGGCGAATACTGCGACTGCCGGCGGATGCTGCGACACTGGCTGAGGGGAGCTTTGCGTCTGCTTATATGTGCGACTGGCGGATGAATGTTCACTTCAGAACGATTTGCGTGACAATACGCCGAAGAATGATATAGTCTGTGTTTTGTGCGTCGGCTATGGCGTCAGTCCATAACTATGACGGACGGCTCGTACTATTTGAGCGATGTATGGCGGAAGCAAAACATATTCCGTACAATGAGTGCGCCCTATGACATCTGACTGTAACTACGTTGCGCCACACTGGAGACTGGCAGGGCCGTATGGCACCCTTCGTGTGTGTATGGCTGTGTGTCGTCTGTGCTGGCGGAAACAGCAGACCTTAACGACGTTCACGACACAGAAACGTAGAGAATGTTTATCAAACCATCGGATTCTTTCTGTTCATCAGCAGTATAAGGTTGCTGTTTTAAAATGTACAAATGGAATATCAGAAGACCAGTGTAAGTGGATTCTTCCGTATAGGAATCGTCGGTTCAGTGCACGTGTAAAGGCAATGTATACAACGATCCTTGCGTCAGGGAACATTAATGTAACTCGATTCTTCCTTTTACAAGACTGATTTTATTCCTCTCGTGTAAGCGACTTCAGCACAGTAGCTCGAGAGTCAGCTTGAGCTAACAATTCTAAGCAACAGGTGTGCATTCGACCAGTCAGTTGTGAGCAATAAAGTGCTCAAGACATTCTCCAGAATGTTTTGAAAAGGAGAAAAGCGTATGCAAAATTTTATCCATATACTTTGACTCGTAAACGAAAACAACGAAGCGTGGTTACCTGCCGCTGCTTAACTGAGATTAAAAACGCTGACAATATTCACCACGAGCGACGGGATTTAGTGTTATCAGTCCGAACCTACGACAAGACGACGAAGTGCAGAATGGGTTTCTCTTGGTTCGCAAATACCGAAAAAGGTGTAAATGTGACGGGCTAATTGAATAACATCCGGAAGAAGGACTAATCCGAGGGTTTTATATGGTTGTATGAACGATCTATGCGTTGTACTCAAATGGAGGGAGCATTAAAACAACCATCATAACTTTTTCCTATTTTTTTGTGTTACAGTCTCGAAACGAGTATCAGAACTGACGGGAATTATCCTTGCAGTGCACGCGTGAGTGCAATCTGTCTAACATGCAGATCTATGTGAATATATCTTCAAAATCAGACAAATAATAGGAATTCGTAATGGATTGCGTATTATAACCTAGGCCTAATTTATTCATCAGCTGAACTGAGGCGTTTTGAGCTCAAAGGGTTGTACAGCGTGTGATCACTGGATGCACCGCTGGTTCACTCAGCTTGTGGGCTGAAAATTACTGGTTATCGAGATACTTACAGTTACCCAGCTACTAATGCAATACATCTCGAAAGGAAAGGACAGGTAAACTGGTTCATATACATAGCTCCGATTGTTATAAACTTAATGGAAGCACAGGTGGTAAGGGAGGGAAAAAATCGCGAGAAAATTATTCGCATCTGGACGAAATCTGTTTTAGTTTCACTATATTTAGTTCGTAGACTTTACAACCCGGTATCACATAAAGAAGGACTCGCAAATTAACGTTATACAAAGTCCACTAAGGGAATACATATATCTACGACCTGTGGAGACATTAAGGTGTAACAGCCTACACTGTCCATAATCCATTAGTTCATATAGCATGAATGTGACTATACTTATAATTCATACACATGAAATTTGTTTCACAAAGGAAGACAATCTGTGACATGTATATTCCTTAACACCTGGTAATAAGGCTAAACAGAAAGCTGCTAAAACATTTGAGAACATGCCTATAACCGAAAGAAGCTTCACGTGCCTATACAGGTACGGGTTATGCAAGATTGGGCGATTCTCCTAGGCTACATGGATATGAAGCTCACATCCCCTCGCGAAATTTCGAATTCCGATTCATACATGCATTAAATAAATTGAGTGTTTTATTCACACACATCAGAAACATCGGAAGCACAGTGGAGTTAGATGCAGAAAATTAGAATAGGAATGCGTTCTTTGTGCGCAAAATCATTGTGAGATCTCATCAACCAAAACAGCATGCGGCTCCGTCTAAATCTGCATCTGCCCAGCACTGAAGGTACCCATGAGTATTAAGGCTATAAGCTGACCCATTCAAACTTTTGCTACGGAAAACGAGAAAAAGCTAGTATCACTGGAATCTTGGGCAGAAGTGACATTAAAATGGCGTTCACTCGATGCGGCCACCAAAGGCGACAGCAGTCGACCCAATAAGCTGCGAATAACGCTAGTTTCTTCCCAGTGTGAGAGTGGATCCACGGAAATTGCGACAAAAAAAAAAAAAAAAAAAAAAAAAAAAAAAAAAAAAAAAAAACTAAATATTTTTGACACGCAAGAATATAAGTTCCTGCCTAACCATAGTATCGGAAATAGCGATACATTTGTAAATAAACAGTGAAATATTTGACAGTTTAGAATATAAATGCCTACTCGCAGGGATTTCATCTTTCATATTCTAATCAGATCGATGTCACAAAACTGAAGAAAACTCATTTCTAACTGAACTCGTGACATGTAAACATATAAATAACATCGAGTACTGCAGAACATACGTCTATGACATTAATAAAAAAAAGTCCCATAATCTGTTACAAATACAAAATGAAAACAAAAATTTGCATATGCCAGGAGAAGAAACTACTATCTTTAAATCTGTAACACGCTGCTTATAACGAAAACACCACTATGAACTGATGCAGCTTCAAACAATAATAGCATTCGTCGTAGGATCTTCTGGAGTCTTTTACTACCGATGTATCATAAACTGGCATTTAATTATAATGGACTGTACCAAGAGTGAGGTGTTAGTGACAAATCTTCAGTGCGTCGTTGCCTTGGAACAGCATACTGTCATAACATGCAAGTTATAATGCAAAAACTGAAACGTCCCCTTAGAAAATTAAGAATGACAGTGCTGCAAAAACTCTTACGTTATTTGATTCTCAAACAGCTGAGCAAAACTGAACGTACTCACACAGTTTTCTCTTTACTTATTCTTCGCTAAACTGACACACGATATATTTAGCGCAACGCAATTTGACTTTCAATAATCCCTACAAAAGAATGGCTGACTAATAACCTATACCTTTCATGAAATCTTCTTTACTGCAATACGGCGAGCGCCAATACTGCCAGGTAAATAAAAGATTCTGACTACTGAAAGCACTAAGTACTGATAGGCATAGTTAGCAAATGAAAGATTTTGATAGAGAACAAACAATATATTTAAGTTAATAGTGTTCTGTGACATCCAATTAAACAAATTTCCTTTTTCTTACGGACACACGTCCAGATCGTCCGCTCATAGTGACCTCTCAAAACTCTGACATACCTCTCCCCACATCCACCACTTGTGGCGGCTCACCTCCAACTGCCCAACGCTACACGCTGTTCACATCCAACTGCCCAAAACTACACTAGCGAATACTCCAACAATGAGTCCAACCAACCACAGAGTGCACACAGCATAGTCAGTGGTTTTCATACTGAGCGCTGCGTGGCGTTACCAACATAAAATCCTAACACAGCCTACTTACAACTTGAGTTAAGTGAAATACTGAACGGTTATTTTCAACAAGATGGTGCAACGGCGCACACTGCTCGCGTTTCAATGTCACTACTTACAAAACAACGAAATACGACTAAATCCAATATAGGGTCTCCAAAGTTGTCCTTCTACAACTGCCATCGACTTCGGTGGTCGCATCGAGTGACTCGTCTTTTTGACGTTACTCCTGCGCAAGATTCGAATCGTACTATCTTCTACTGCTAACGCGCGGTTGACCACCACCTCAAAGAACTCCGCGAGATGGTACTATCAAACAGCCCCGGCCGCCCCAAAGACAGTGGCGCAAGAGACACTGTCTGTGATCGAAGCGTACTCTTTAGAGTCACACTATCGTTCGTGGAGGGACGGTATCGAGTCTGCTGACTGGCTAACGTTCATGATGTAAGAAAGGCAGCTTGGTCGGTCAGTACGAGCCGGTAGATGTATCTGCTGTCTTTGCAATTTGATCGCGGTACTGTGTCGCTTTGTAGCGGTAATATTCGAAATGAATTTCTTAGTGAAATGTTGAAGGAGTTGAACAAATTATCAAACACAAACGTCGCGTATTAAATGGAGCCACGAAAATTCTCGTTGCTTCCCAGAGCATCGATTGTCATAAAAGTTTCCGTCGTGCGTTTTATTCGAAGCGTCATGCTTTTATCCTGTTTGAGGAAGAGAACGCCTGTGAACGAATTCATGGGTCCAGTTTGCGGCTGCAGATAACATTGAAAAAACGCTCTGTAACATTGCCAGTAACAAGGGCTACTATGGAGATTTAGACAGTGGAACTATCGAAAACATGCAAGATGCGAACTGAAAAGAAAGCCAAGTCTAGATTTGTAAAGCGCGATGTTCCAAAAGCAATTAAAGAGGACGTCTACAAAGAGGACTGCATATGAGGCACTTGCGCATCTCTGAATATTTCTCAGGCATATGGAACGCATACAAAATAGGACTAACGGGTGATATTGACCTAACCTTAGGACTAGTTTATTCAGTTTAATGTGTACTCCCTGCCCTGGTGCAACTTTGCGTCTTTCACAGCAACAAATCGTTGCGAGAGAGAAATGAAACAATAAGTAAGAAACAAAAATATCGTATATTCAATGTGGGATTGGACCCTGGACCTGAAGAGTGGTACAGTACTTACTATCTGAACCACCGAAATCGAACCCCAAACTTTCAGAGAAGAGTTAATCATAAACAGAAATACAGCACCACGTGGGATTGAACCCAGAGCTGCAGAATAATAGTTCAGTACTTACTGGCTATGCCACTGAAGTCGACAGGCAGCGTCGGTTCAACGTACACATATAGTAGCTTACTGGCTGAGGGAAGCTATTTCTTTCTATAACTTCAGTTAAGTAGCGAGAATAAGGTTTTCTCAGTTACGAAGAAAGAAAAGACAGCACTAGCTTTTAGAATTGCAATAAGAGTGAAACATGAAGATGTAACGAGGTGTCGCTTTACTTATTCTGCTAAAATGGGTACTGTCGTGTACGATCTCGATACCGTGGCTGCAGGGACGTCTATCGGTGCGTGCGAGATCAAGCCGCCTGTCTTGTGGCGCATCAACGGTAGCCAGTGACCAGCCCCGATGCCTACCTGCCCAGAAACGCGTCTCTCTTAACAGAAAACTAAGACCGGCTGATGATACTGCAGTGCACTAAATGATTGCATGACATCACTGGCCAGGAGAAAACGTCTGAAGTTGCTCAGACGCCTGCTGCGCAAGTCCTCCTCTTCGACGTCTTGCGAGTCGACAAGGATGAGTTATTTAGGGGGGCCATATATGTTGCAGGGGCCATATTACCACCACTTCGTGCGTATTTCTTAACAAACACTGCAGAGGGCGAAATATACACCCACACCGAGCGAAGAAAATCTTCGATGAGGCCGGGAAGAGAGCCTGGGACCACGCGATCTAAAAGCAGGAAAGATAACCACTTACACTAAGATCTGTGTACAATATCGCAGTTTCAAGCAGAGATGCGGAACAATTTATAGCGATGCTGGCCCACATGACAACCATATTCAGCTAGTGGCGGGTAGAGAAAAAATACCGATGCTCAATTTTCACTTAACCGTCTGAGTACCGATGGTTTCCGCGTAAAGCGCGGCACCAGTACCAGTATCTTTAGCGTGAAACCAACGATTTTGTTGCAAGACAGAGACATCTAGTGGTAAAGTGAAGTACTTCTAGGAAAGCAGTGCTTTGTAGCAGTCACTTCAGAGCATTGTAGCAGTCACTTATACTCTTACAACGTTCAAAGCAACAGTCGGCGCGAAGATTTTTTTCCTTGTTATAATGTCCATATTGAGGAGATCACTGACAGTGAAAGTAAGTCTATGGAGTGTTGTTGGATCGTGAATTTGAGTATAACTGCTTTAATGAGTTTTTCCGAAATGAATGCACTGGGCAGTAGGGAGTTGTAATACAATTTTTTTTTCACTTTTAGGTCCATTATTGCTTGTTATTTAAAACTGTAATTTGTTTTAATCATTATCAGTTCAGAGAAGTTTCAAGATGTGGGATTGCATCCAGGGGAAAAAGCAAATTTGCTTCCAGATACATGGGATGACGGATGACTGAAAATTATCCTAGTGGGTCCAAAGAGAAACTACCTCCATAAAACAATTGATAGTTTCATTTTTGGCAATTTCTTCTTGTTTTCGTCGTTTAATTTTGTGAAAATTTTAAACTTGTGTTTCAACATATTGTTGGGTTCAAATGGCTCGAAGCACTATGGGACTTAACATCTGAGGTTATCAGTCCCATAGACTTAGAACTACTTAAACCTAAGTAACCTAAGGACATCACACACATCCATGCCCGAGGCAGGATTCGAACCTGCGACCGTAGCAGCTGCGCGGTTCCGGACTGAAGCGCCTAGAACCGCACGGCCACATATATTGTTGGGACTGAGAGGGTTAACAAATAAGGACTGGAGACAGTCTAATCCTTCGCCTACTTAGGGAGGAAAATTACATGAGATGGAAGCTCAAAGCAGGATACACAGTCGAATCTACCAGGCAAAGGCTACTTTTAACGAGAGAAGAAAGCTTATCACAGGCAGCTGCATAGACAAACATCTCAGGAAAGACCTTATAAAGGCGTTTGAGTGGAGTGTAAGGCTGTACGGAACCGATACACGGACACTGGGAGAAGAAGACAGGAGCGTCTGACGGGCTGCAGACAACCAACCTAAAGAGAAGAAGGAAAATGATACATACAGTCATCTGTGGAACTCATCGCGTGCAGCAACTTAAGCTATGCAACGAAAACGAGGCGAAATGACAGTCACGTTTCAACAGCAGCAAAAGTGCCTTCGCGAACTGGAGGGAAATATCCTCAGGAACGTAAAAAAACACTCGTAGCTTCAGGTCGAGGGAGCACTGGGATAAGAGGAAAGCTTTACGTAGTTAAGAACTACGTGGACCAGTGCAGGCCTACACGCAGTGTGACGAGGAAGCGGCGGACGCAGGAGGTGCTGCGCTGGTGTGTGGTACTGTGACTGGAAGTGGGGACGGGGGCGCCCTTCAAGTGGTCCGCGGAGGAAGAAGTGCAGCATGGGATACGCGCACTGCCGTCGAATAAGGCTCCGGGATCTGATGACATTGCAGGTCGGGTCCTCAAAAAGCTACCTTGGACTGCAGTAGTGCGATTAGCAACTATCTTTAACTGGATTCTGACCACTGCGACCTACCCGGCGGCGTGGAAGCACTCAGTTGTGGTACCTGTACCGAAACGTGGCAAGAATCGACGCCTACCGACGAGTTACCACCCGATCAGCCTCTTACCACAAGTTAGCAAATTGTTTGAGCGGCTTCTCCTCCAGAGACTACAAACTATCATCACTCTCAGAGACATTTTTCCTCATGAACAGTTTGGGTTTCGTCAAGGACATTCCACCAGTCAACAAATTCTCCGACTTGTCAACGGCATCGCCACTGCATTCAACAAGAAGAAGTTTTGTGGAGCAGTTCTCCTCGACATCACTAAAGCCTTTGATAGCGTGTGGCATCAGGGGCTCATCTGGAAACTTAACTCGTTCGGCCTCCCTCGAGCCTACGTCAAGCTGGTAGCCTCGTACCTTAGCCATCGCACCTTTGCAGTTCGGGTAGACGACGCACTCTCCACGGCAAGACCAATCTGTGCAGGAGTGGCCCAAGGATCGGTACTAGGACCGGTGCTTTACACTCTATATACTTCTGATCTCCCCACACCACCGAGGGTCGAGAAAGCAATTTATGCAGACGATACGCTGCTCTTAACCAGAAGCCACTGGTGCGACGTGATGCGGCCACGTTTCCAGAGTGCCTGTAACGCGCTAGAAGAATGGGCTGCGAAATGGCGTATTCGTTTTAACCCGGCCAAGACGCAAGCTATCGTCTTCACGAAGAGACGGACTATACCGACACGACACCTGCGCTTGTATAACACAGAACTGGAGTGGCAAAGAAAAAGGGTTCAAATGGCTCTGAGCACTATGGGACTTAACTTCTGAGGTCATCAGTCCCCTAGAACTGAGAACTACACTCCTGGAAATGGAAAAAAGAACACATTGACACCGGTGTGTCAGACCCACCATACTTGCTCCGGACACTGCGAGAGGGCTGTACAAGCAAAGATCACACGCACGGCACAGCGGACACACCAGGAACCGCGGTGTTGGCCGTCGAATGGCGCTAGCTGCGCAGCATTTGTGCACCGCCGCCGTCAGTGTCAGCCAGTTTGCCGTGGCATACGGAGCTCCATCGCAGTCTTTAACACTGGTAGCATGCCGCGACAGCGTGGACGTGAACCGTATGTGCAGTTGACGGACTTTGAGCGAGGGCGTATAGTGGGCATGCGGGAGGCCGGGTGGACGTACCGCCGAATTGCTCAACACGTGGGGCGTGAGGTCTCCACAGTACATCGATGTTGTCGCCAGTGGTCAGCGGAAGGTGCACGTGCCCGTCGACCTGGGACCGGACCGCAGCGACGCACGGATACACGCCAAGACCGTAGGATCCTACGCAGTGCCGTAGGGGACCGCACCGCCACTTCCCAGCAAATTAGGGACACAGTTGCTCCTAGGGTATCGGCGAGGACCATTTGCAACCGTCTCCATGAAGCTGGGCTACGGTCCCGCACACCGTTAGGCCGTCTTCCGCTCACGCCCCAACATCGTGCAGCCCGCCTCCAGTGGTGTCGCGACAGGCGTGAATGGAGGGACGAATGGAGACGTGTCGTCTTCAGCGATGAGAGTCGCTTCTGCCTTGGTGCCAATGATGGTCGTATGCGTGTTTGGCGCCGTGCAGGTGAGCGCCACAATCAGGACTGCATACGACCGAGGCACACAGGGCCAACACCCGGCATCATGGTGTGGGGAGCGATCTCCTACACTGGCCGTACACCACTGGTGATCGTCGAGGGGACACTGAACAGTGCACGGTACATCCAAACCGTCATCGAACCCATCGTTCTACCATTCCTAGACCGGCAAGGGAACTTGCTGTTCCAACAGGACAATGCACGTCCGCATGTATCCCGTGCCACCCAACGTGCTCTAGAAGGTGTAAGTCAACTACCCTGGCCAGCAAGATCTCCGGATCTGTCCCCCATTGAGCATGTTTGAGACTGGATGAAGCGTCGTCTCACGCGGTCTGCACGTCCAGCACGAACGCTGGTCCAACTGAGGCGCCAGGTGGAAATGGCATGGCAAGCCGTTCCACAGGACTACATCCAGCATCTCTACGATCGTCTTCATGGGAGAATAGCAGCCTGCGTTGCTGCGATAGGTGGATATACACTGTACTAGTGCCGACATTGTGCATGCTCTGTTGCCTGTGTCTATGTGCCTGTGGTTCTGTCAGTGTGATCATGTGATGTATCTGACCCCAGGAATGTGTCAATAAAGTTTCCCCTTCCTGGGACAATGAATTCACGGTGTTCTTATTTCAATTTCCAGGAGTGTATTTAAACCTAACTAACTTAAGCACATCACAGACATCCATGCCCGAGGCAGGATTCGAACCTGCGACCGCAGCGGTCGCGTGGTTCCAGACTGTAGCGCCTAGAACCGCTCGGCCACTCCGGCCGGCTGGAGTGGCAAGACACGGTGCGTTATCTCGGAGTGACTCTCGACAAGAAGTTAACCTGGAAGCAGCACGTGGAAGATGTCCGCAACACGGTGGCACAACGACTGGGAGCGTTGTATCCCATCGTCAACGAGGGCTCCGATCTTTCCGTAGCTAACGGCCTCCTCATTTACCGCATGTACATTCGCCCACTCTTCGACTAGGCGTGTGAAGTTTGGGGCAATGCAGCGAGAACGCATCTCCAGCGATTCCAGGCTGCTCTGCAGAATAAAATTCTCGGGCGGGTGTTCCACGTTCATCCGCAATTCCCTCACAATTACCTGTACGAAGCAGCTGAAGAACAGGAAGTGCTCCAGCGGCACCAAGAGATTGCCCGGCGTTTTTACCACAAAGCAAGAATGTCAACTAGCCCCCTCATCAGAGACCTGGGGGAAGCACCTGATCCACAAGAAAGGTATCGACGGCCGATCGCACTGCTTGATTGATGAAGAAGCAGTGCCCATAAAAGAAAATTAGCTCCCTATCATCTCATGACCTCACCCCGTGTCCGCACACACACAAGGCACACTGCAAATAAAGATGACAAAACTTCACACAAAGCTCTCAAGTAGTAGGAAATGCCGAAAGGTAATCCCTACACCATGCAGCTAGAAGATTAGCCTCAAGAAGCGGGCGGCGCGGAGACGCGGATGCGGCGGCAGCGCGCCCGGCCGGCCTGTCGCAACGCGGCCCGGAGCGGCAGGCGGCAGGCGGCATCCGCAGAGTTCCCACGGCGAGCCGCCCCTGCCCGTGTTTCCCCAGACACAAAGGCGGCGCCCGGCGATCGTGCCGCGGCCTGTCTGCCGCTAACAGCTGCATTACGGCCGCCTCTGGATTAACATACAACACGGCAGCTGGAAAATCCCTCCCTGTACCTCCCAATATGACGCCTCACGGACAGCGCGAAGATGCACGGCACACCTCCCCCGGCTTCACGCCGCAGACAGGGAAATTCGGAAAGTGACTTGTCACACTAACCCAAAGGCAGACTATGTCTCCTGACACAGAGAAAGACCTCCACTCAGTTCCGCACCATCGCTGGTGAATAATGTACACTATTTAATGTATAGCATCCAGACACCCCAATGTAATCCGGAATTGTGTTATCAGTAGAGCAGCGTTAACAGCAGACTCAGTTGGTCAGGCGATCTCAGTGGCTCCGGATGTAGACTAGTCATTGGATGTCACCAGAGTAACCAATCCGTCACGAACATTTCAAATATTTCACAATGAAGCGGCAAAAGTCACGAGATAGCACATATACAGGATGGTCAATTGATAGTGATGGCCAAATATCTCACGAAATAAGCATCACACGAAAAAACTGCAAAGGAAGAAACTCGTCTAGCTTGAAGGGGGAAACCAGATGGCGCTATGGTTGGCCCGCTAGATGGTGCTGCCATAGGACAAACGGATATGAAGTGCGTTTTTTAAAAAATACCAACCCCCATTTTTATTACATATTCGTGTAGTACGTAAATAAATATGAATGTTTTAGTTGGACCACTGTTTTCGCTTTGTGATACATGGCGCTGTAATAGTCACAAACATATGGCTCACAATTTTAGACGAACGGTTGGTCGCAGGTAGGTTTTTTAAATTAAAATACAGAACGGAGCTACGTTTGAACATTTTATTTCGGTTGTTCCAATGTGATACATGTGAACTTATCATTTCTGAGAACGCATGCTGTTACAGCGTGATTACCTGTAAATACCACATTAATGCAATAAATGCTCAAAATGATGTCCGTTAATCTCAATGCATTTTGCAATACGTGTAACGACATTCCTCTCAACAGCGAGTAGTTCGCATTCCGTAATGTTCGCACATACATTGACGATGCGCTGACCCATGTTGTCAGGCGTTGTCGGTGGATCACGATAGCGAATATCCTTCAACTTTACCCACACAAAGAAATCCGGGGACGTCAGATCCGGTGAACGTGCGGGCCGTAGTATGGTGTTTCGACGAACAATCCACCTGTCATGTTGTTGTTCTTGTGGTCTTCAGTCCTGAGACTGGTTTGATGCAGCTCTCCATGCTAATCTATCCTGTGCAAGCTCCTTCATCTCCCAGTACCTACTGCAACCTACATCCTTCTGAATCTGCTTACTGTATTCATCTCTTGGTCTCCCTCTACGATTTTTACCCTCCACGCTGCCCTCCAATGCAAAATTTGTGATCACCTGATGCCTCAGGACATGTCCCACCAACCGATCCCTTCTTCTAGTCAAGTTGTGCCACAAACTTCTCCCCAATCCTGTTCAATACCTCCTCATTAGTTACGTGATCTACACACCTAATCTTCAACATTCTTCTGTAGCACCACATTTCGAAAGCTTCTATTCTCTTCTTGTCCAAACTATTTACTGTCCATGTTTCACTTCCATACATGGCTACACTCCATACAAATACTTTCAGAAACGACTTCCTGACTCTTAAATCTATACTCGATGTTAACAAATTTCTCTTCTTAAGAAACGCTTTCCTTGCCATTGCCAGTCTACATTTTATATCCTCTCTACTTCGACCATCATCAGTTATTTTGCTCCCCAAATAGCAAAACTTCTTTACTACTTTAAGTGTCTCATTTCCTAATCTAATTCCCTCAGCATCACCCGACTTAATTCGACTACATTCCATTATCCTCGTTTTGCTTTTGTTGATGTTCATCTTATACCCTCCTTTCAAGACACTGTCCATTCCGTTCAACTGCTCTTCCAAGTCCTTTGCTGTCTCTGACAGAATTATAATGTCATCGGCGAACCTCAAAGTTTTTATTTCTTCTCCATGGATTTTAATACCTACTCCAAATTTTACTTTTGTTTCCTTTACTGCTTGCTCAATATACAGATTGAATAACATCGGGGATTGGCTACAACCCTGTCTCACTCCCTTCCCAACCACTGCTTCCCTTTCATGCCCCTCGACTCTTATAACTGCCATCTGGTTTCTGTACAAATTGTAAATAGCCTTTCGCTCCCTGTATTTTACCCCTGCCACCTTCAGAATTTGAAAGAGAGTATTCCAGTCAACATTGTCAAAAGCTTTCTCTAAGTCTACATATGCTAGATACGTAGGTTTGCCTTTCCTTAATCTTTCTTCTAAGGTAAGTCGTAAGGTCAGTATTGCCTCACGTGTTCCAGCATTTCTACGGAATCCAAACTGATCCTCCCCGAGGTCCACTTCTACCAGTTTTTCCATTCGTCTGTAAAGAATTCGCGTTAGTATTTTGCAGCTGTGACTTATTAAACTGATAGTTCGGTAATTTTCACATCTGTCAACACCTGCTTTCTTGGGGATTGGAATTACTATATTCTTCTTGAAGTCTGAGGGTATTTCGCCTGTCTCATAAATCTTGCTCACCAGATGGTAGAGTTTTGTCATGACTGGCTCTCCCAAGGCCACCAGTAGTTCTAATGGAATGTTGTCTACTCCCGGGGCCTTGTTTCGACTCAGGTCTTTCAGTGCTCTGTCAAACTCTTCACGCAGTATCATATCTCCCATTTCATCTTCATCTACATCCTCTTCCATTTCCATAATATTGTCCTCAAGTACATCGCCCTTGTATAGACCCTCTATATACTCCTTCCACCTTTCTGCTTTCCCTTCTTTGCTTAGAACTGGGTTTCCATCTGAGCTCTGGATATTCATACAAGTGGTTCTCTTCTCTCCAAAGGTCTCTTTAATTTTCCTGTAGGCTGTATCTATCTTATCCCTAGTGAGATAAGCCTCTACATCCTTACATTTGTCCTCTAGCCATGCCTGCTCAGCCATTTTGCACTTCTTGTCGATCTCATTTTTGAGACGTTTGTATTCCTTTTTCCCTGCATCATTTACTGCATTTTTATATTGTCTCCTTTCATCAATTAAATTCAATATTTCTTCTGTTACCCAAGGATTTCTACTAGCCCTCGCCTTTTTACCTACTTGATCCTCTGCTGCCTTCACTACTTCATCCCTCAGAGCTACCCATTCGTCTTCTACTGTATTTCTTTCCCCCGTTCCTGTCAATTGTTCCCTTATGCTGCCCCTGAAACTCTGTACAACCTCTGGTTTATTCAGCTTATCCAGGTCCCATCTCTTTAAATTCCCACCTTTTTGCAGTTTCTTCAGTTTTAATCTACAGTTCATAACCAACAGATTGTGGTCAGAGTCCACATCTGCCCCTGGAAATGTCCTACAATTTAAAACCTGGTTCCGAAATCTCTGTCTTACCATTATATAATATATCTGAAACCTTTCGGCATCTCCAGGCCTCTTCCATGGATACAACCTTCTTTCACGATTATTGAACCAAGTGTTAGCTATGATTAAGTTATGCTCTGTGCAAAATTCTACCAGACGGCTTCCTCTTTCATTTCTTAGCCCCAATCCATATTCACCTACTATGTTTCCTTCTCTCCCTTTTCCTACTGTCGAATTCCAGTCACCCATGACTATTAAATTTTCGTCTCCCTTCACTACCTGAACAATTTCTTTTATCTCATCATACATTTGTTCAATTTCTACGTCGTCTGCAGAGCTAGTTGGCATATAAACTTGTACTACTGTAGTAGGCATGGGCTTCGTGTCTATCTTGGCCACTATAGCTTTGTAGTAGCTTACCCGCACTCCTATTTTTTTATTCATTATTAAACCGAGTCCTGCATTACCCCTATTTGATTTTGTATTTATAACCCTGTATTCACCTGACCAGAAGTTTTGTTCCTCCTGCCACCGAACTTCACTAATTCCCACTATATCTAACTTTAACCTATCCATTTCCCTTTTTAAATTTTCTAACCTACCTGCCCGATTAAGGGATCTGACATTCCACGCTCCGATCCGTAGAACGCCAGCTTTCTTTCTCCTGATAACGACCTCCTCTTGAGTCGTCCCCGCCCGGAGATCCGAATGGGGGACTATTTGACCTCCGGAATATTTTACCCAAGAGGACGCCATCATCATTTAACCATGCAGTAAAGCTGCATGCCCTCGGGAAAAATTACGGCTGTAGTTTCCCCTTGCTTTCAGCCGTTCGCAGTAACACAACAGCAAGGCCGTTTTGGTTAGTGTTACAGGGCCAGATCAGTCAATCATCCAGACTGTTGCCCCTGCAACTACTGAAAAGGCTGCTGCCCCTCTTCAGGAACCACACGTTTGTCTGGCCTCTCAACAGATACCCCTCCCTTGTGGTTGCACCTACGGTACGGCTATCTGTATCGTTGAGGCACGCAAGCCTCCCCACCAATGGCAAGGTCCATGGTTCATGAATGAAATATGCTATTCAATACCGCTTCAACCGCACGCGAGCTATGTGCCGGACATCCATCATGTAGGAAGTACATCGCCATTCTGTCATGCAGTGAAACATCTTGTAGTAACATCGGTAGAACATTACGTAGGAAATCGGCATACATTGCACCATTTAGATTGCCATCGATAAAATGGGGGCCAATTATCCTTCCTCCCATAATGCCGCACCATACATTAACCCGCCAAGGTCGCTGATGTTCCACTTATCGCAGCCATCGTGGATTTTTCGTTGCCCAATAGTGCATACTATGCCGGTTTCCGTTACCGCTGTTGGTGAATGACGCTTCGTCGCTAAATAGAACGCGTGCAAAAAATCTGTCATCGTCCCGTAATTTCTGTTGCGCCCAGTGGCAGAACTGTACACGACGTTAAAAGTCGTCGCCATGCAATTCCTGGTGCATAGAAATATGGTACGGGTGCAATCGATGTTGCTGTAGCATTCTCAACACCGACGGTTTTGAGATTCCCGATTTGTCTGCTACTGATGTGCGGATTAGCCGCGACAGCAGCTAAAACACCTACTTGGGCATCATCATTTGTTGCAGGTCGTGGTTGACGTTTCACATGTGGCTGAACACTTCCTGTTTCCTTAAATAACGTAACTATCCGGCGAACGGTCGGGACACTTGGATGATGTCGTCCAGGATACCGAGCAGCATACATAGCGCACGTCCGTTGGGCATTTTGATCACAATAGCCACACATCAACAGAATATCGACCTTTTCCGCAATTGGTAAACGGTCCATTTTAACACGGGTAATGTATCACGAAGCAAATACCGTCCGCACTGGAGGAATGTTACGTGATACCACTTACTAATACGTTTGAGATTATTAGAGCGCCATCTATCACAAAGCGAAAAAAGTCGCCCAACTAAAACATTCATATTTCTTTACGTACTACATGAATATGTAATAAAAAATGGGGGTTCCTATTAAAAAACGCAGTTCATATACGTTTGACCTATGGCAGCGCCATCTAGCGGACCAACCATAGCGCCATCTGGTTTCCCCCTTCGAGCTAGACGAGTTTCGTTCTTTGTAGTTTTTTCGTTTGGTGCTTATTTTGTGAGATATTTGGCCCGGTCGCTGTCAATGGACCACCCTGTATAGATGGCGTAGTTCAGGTACAGAAGGTGTAAAACAGCAGTGCATTGGCGGAGCTGTCATTTGTACTCAGGTGATGGAAAGGTTTCCGGCGTGATTATGTCCGCACGACTGCAGTTAACAGACTCTGAACTCGATGTGGCACATTCATGCTCATAAATTAAAGATAATAGCAGAACGTGGTGCCACACAACGTGGCACTACACAAAACTGGCGCTAATAGCATAGGCACATAGGGAACACACACAACACAGATCTGTAAGTCCGCGGCATTGGTGATACGTTGAGAAAACCGTCTCGAAACACATGTGCTTCAAAACGCCACGGTTTCCTGCGCATGTGCCCCGAAACCAGTATGGGATATGATCACCGCGTACACGTACACAGGCCGCACAACGGGCTGGCATATTCTGTATCAGGTGGTCGAGCAACTGCTGGGGTATACCCTCCCATTCTTGCATCAGTGCCTGTCGCAGCTCCTGAAGTGTTGTAGGGTTTGAAGACGTGCAGCGATACGTCGACCCAGAGCATCCCAGACGTGCTCGATGGGGTTTAGGTCTGGAGAACAGGCAGGCCACTCCATTCACCTGATATCTTCTGTTTTAAGGTACTCCTCCACGATGGCAGCTCGGTGGGGGCGTGCGTTATCATCCATCAGAAGGAAGGAGAACCCACTGGACCCCTGAAAAGGTGGACATACTGGTGCAAAATTACGTCCCGATACGCCTGACCTGTTAAAGTTCCTCTGTCAAAGACAACCAGGGGTGTACGTGCACCAGTCATAATCCCACACCATCAAGCCACGACCTCCATACAGGTACCTTTCAAGGACATTAAGGGGTTGGTATCTGGTTCCTGGTTCACGCCAGATGAAAACCCGGCGGGAATAACTGTTCAGACTATACCTGGTGTCGTCCGTGAACATAACCTGGGACCACTGTTCCAGTAACCGTGTACTGTGTTCTTGACACCAGCCTTTACCGGATCTCCTGTGACCAGGGAACAGTGGAATGCACGTTGGAGGTCTCCGGGCGATTAAACCATGTCTGTTCAGTCGTCTGTAGACTGTGTGTCTGGAGATAACTGTTCCAGTGGCTGCGATAAGGTCCCGAGCAAGGCTGCCTGCAGTACTCCGTGACCGTCTGCGGGCGCTGGTGGTGAGATATCGATCTTCTTGTGATGTTGTACACTGTGGTTGTCCCGTACTGTAGCGCCAGGACACCTTTCCTGTCTGCTGGGATCGTTGCCATAATCTTGAGACCACACTTTATGGCACACGGAGGGCCCTTGCTACGACTTGCTGTGTTTGACCAGCCTCCAGTCGCCCTAGTGTTCTACCCCTCATGACGTCATCAGCATGTGATCTTTGATCCATTTTCAATACACAGTAACCATTAGCACGTCTGAAAACGTCTGCACACTTACTCGCTGCACCGTACTCTGACAGACACCAACACACCTCTGCGTATGTGGACTGCTGGCAGCGTCGCCGTGCGACGACCGCAGGTCAAATGCACCGCATGGTCATACCGCGAGGTGATTTACACCCGCAAATCGCCCACCAGATCGTTGTTTCACCATGTATCAGCATTATCCTTAATTTATGAGCATGAGTGTAGTTGGAGCTAGATGCATGGGACACTCCATTTCGGAAATCTTCAGGGAATTCAGTATTCCGAGATCCACAGTGTCAAAAGTGTGCCGAGAATAGCAGATTTCAGGTATTAACTCTCACCAAGGACAACTAAGTTGCCGGACGACCTTCAATTAACGACCGAGAGCAGCGGCATTTCCGTAGAGTTGTCAGTGCTAACATACGAGGAACATTGCGTGAAATTAGCCACACAAATCAATGTGGGACGTACGACCAACGTATCCGTTAGGACAGTGCGATGAAACCTCGCGTTAATGGGCTACGGCAGCAGACGACCGACGCGAGTGTGTTTGTTAACAGCACGACATCGACTGCAGCGCCTCTCCTGGGCTCGTGACCATATCAGGTTGACCCAAGACAACTGCAAAACCGTGGCATGGTCAGATGAGTCCCCATTTCAGTTGGTAAGAGACTGATGGTAGGATTCGAGTGTGGCGCAGACCCCACGAAGTAACAAGGCACTGTGCAAACTCGTTGTGACTCCATAACGGTGTGGTCTGTGTTTACATTACGCGGAACTGATCGTTGGCAGGAAGTGGTTATATTTGGCTACTTAGAAACCACTTGCGGACATTCATGGACTTAATGTTCCCAAGCAATGACTGAATTTTTGTGGATGACAATGCGCCGTGTCATTGGGCCACTATTGCTAGCGATTGGTTTCGACTACATTCTGCGCTACGGTCGCAGGTTCGAATCCTGCCTCGGGCATGGATGTTTGTGATGTCTTTAGGTTAGTTAGGTTTAACTAGTTCTAAGTTCTAGGGGACTAATGACCTCAGCAGTTGAGTCCCATAGTGCTCAGAGCCATTTGACTACATTCTGTACAATCGAGCGAGTGATTTGGCTACCCATATCGCCCGACATGAATCCCATCGAACACTTTTGGTAAATAATCGACAGTTCAGTTCGTTCACAAAATCTTACACCAGCAATTCTCCCGCCATTATGGAGGTCTGTAGCGGCACCATTTCTGAATGGGACGTCCAACGACTTGTTGAGTCCACGCCACGTCGAGCGCCGGGCAAAAGGAGGTCCGACACGATATTAGGAGGTATCCCATGACGTACGTGACATCAGCGTAAAACTGCCCAAGTCGACCATTAATGATGTCATTGTGAAGCGGGAAAGCAAAGGAATCAGTCACAGCTAGACCAAGGACAAAGTGACCTCATGTAATGTCGGGTCGGGACAGTTTAGCATTGCGGAGGGAGGCTGTAAAAAATCGCACGAAGTCAGCGAAGGAATCATTCGTGAGTTTGCTACTAGCAGTACAGACAGAACAGTGACTGTGTGTAGGCAGTGAAAAAGGATGAGGTACGGTAGTCGAGCAGCTCCTCATGAGCCGCACATGTCTGAAGTCGCGCTAAGCGACGCTTGAAGTGGGGTAAAGAGCGACACCACTGAACAGTGGATGACTCGAAACGAGTGATGAGTCACGCCATACCGTTTGGCAATCCGATGAAGCGTTTGGGTATGGTGAATACTTGGAGAGCGTTACCTGTCATCGGGCATAGTGCTAATAATGAAGTACGGAGGAGCTGATGTTACGGTGTGAGGGTGTTTCATGGTTGGCGTGTGGGCCACTTAATGCGATTAACAAAAGGCGGAATGCGAAAGCATGTGAACTCGTTTCACAGCATTGTAGACTGCATAGGCCATTATCTCTGATTGCAATCAGATATTAGCTGGTACCCGCACCCGCCCTCTTCTCGAACCACTGTCGTAAACATTAACACCTAAATAAACTTTAGAATGAAAAAGAATTTTCTTTCAATACTTTTACTTTTAAAATAAGAGAAGCTAAACGATACTAATCTTTTGTAACTATTTTATCAAACCACAAACTAATGACCCATGAAATTGCTGGTATGGCTTATTTCTAACTACCTTTTTTTTTTTTTTTTTTTTTTTAACTGTTGAAGCAGGTGTCAGTGCATCACGAGTGCTACCTAAGCCACCTGAGAAAAGAAAGCTAATTATTCACATTGAGGGTAGACGCTTGCCACAAAAGACGCTGTGTCTGCACCACTCCTCCCCCTAGCGACACTTGCTACATCTTCGCCTTCCACCGACACATCGACACGCAAAATCAATCAACTTAAAATGTTTATATTATACTTACTGTTTGCAAACCACTTGATTACTGGGTTCCTTACTTGTCAAATGGCAGAAATTGCAAGACTTTAGGCTGCCATTTCAGATCGTTCAGTTAAGCGCTGTCGGGCTGGGCTAGCACTTGGATGTCTGCCGAGCGCTGTCGGCAAGCGGGGTGCACTCAGTCCTTGTGGGGACAACTGAGGAGCTACTTGATTGAGAAGTAGCGGCTCCGGTCTCGGAAACTGACATACGACCGGGAGAACGGTGTGCTGACCACACGCCCCTCCATCATCCGCATCCAGTGACGGCTGTGGCCTGAGGATGACACGGCGGCCGGTCGGTGCCGTTGGGTCTTCATGGCCTGTTCGGGAGGAGTTTTAGGCTGCAATTGTTTTGTGTCTGATCACAGCGGAAAATAACAATAATAATACTGTGTAGGCCCTGCAACATTGTAGTGTCTGTTAAATACTTACTATTGTGTTCTGCTTTCAGCTTTTTCGTTATTGTTGCGAAGTGAATAATGAAGCAGTTACTGGTCATTTGCGGTAACTGCCTACAACTCGGATAAGGAATTTTCGTGAGATTGTCCATCCAAAACGTTAGCGAGACTGATTTTGTTTCTGGCGTACAAGCGATGTCAGCACAGTAGCTATGACAGCAGCTCGAACTAATAACTCTAAACAACAGATGTACGTTCGACCAGTCATTTCTGAGCAGGCAGCGTTAAGTGGTGGACGTTCGGCCGTAGAGTGTTAAACGTTGCTCTGTCAAAATTCGCAGTGAAGCAACGTTTCTAAATCAACTGTTCAAAACATTCTCGAGGATGTTTTGAAGAAGAGAAGTGTATGCACAGGTTGTCCCATACACAATGACTCCTGGAAAGAAACAACTTCGCCTGAACGCCTGCCGCGACTTGATTGATTGATTTTGGGGGAGGGGACCAAGCAGCGAGATCATGGGTCCCATCGGCTTAGGGAAGGATGGGGAAGGAAGTCGGCCGTGCCCTGTCTAAGGAACTATCGCGGCATTTGCCAGAGACGATTTAGGGAAAGCACGGAAAACCTAAATCTGGATGGCCGGACGCGGGTTTGAACCGTCGGCCTCCTGAATGCGAATCCAGTGTGCTAACCACTGCACCACCTCGCTCGGCAACGACTTGAATTAAACGCAAAACGCTGACAGTTCTTTTCTGAAAAAAAAAAACAGCGTCACGGGTGACGAGACTTAATGTTATCAATACGAACCTGCCACAAAACGGCAGAGTACAGAAATGCACGTGAAGGATCAACACTTTGATGACGTAACAGACGTTCAAATCAATGAGACATTTCTGACACAAATGGTTGTATAAACGTTTTCTGCGTTGCATGCAAATGGCAAGAGATTGTGTAGAATTCCTGAAGCATTAAACCCGCCATCTTTTCTCTTCTGTATTTTTTTAATATATAAATCCAGTCTCGAAGCTTTTTGGACCCACAGGGTGTGTCTTAATTTTACTGTTATAGACGCATGCTACCATGCACGGAGTATGTTTTTTGTGGGTAAAAAATAACAGGAAGTAGTTCATGCAGTCGTTTCACAAGCTGCAACATCCACCACGTTGTGTCACGTGTTGATGATTCTACTGAGAAAAGGTAATTAGTTGTAACTTATGTAAACAGTGCTACAGTCTTACAGAATAGTTACAGTAATAAAGATCTTTTAAAAATAATTCAGTGTTGTTACAGAAACGTAACTGAAACCTTTTTTTAACGCCTCATAAAATTTAGTTTTAATCCTCAGAGGAGAATTACCCGCAGCTTGGGATCCATTGCAGTCGTGGAACAGCTCGGAGACGATGATAGCTTGTATCAGCATGATAGTGCAGCCTATTATAAAGCAGCATCTGTGAGCAAATGGTTTGTGGGAAGTAACATTCCAGAAATGGACTGAACCCGTTGAAGCACCTTTGGAACGGATTAGAACGTCTACTTTGCTCCAGGCCCCTAGCATCACCGACTTCTCTGGTTTCGTTTCATGAGGAAGAATGGACTGCCATTGCTCCAAAGACACTCAGATATCTCACTGAAACTGTTCCCAGCAGAACTGAATGGTGGGCGTGCCCCCTATTAATGTCCACTGATTGGTGTCCGGATACTTTTGACCAGATAGTGTATGTGCATCCCAACAGATATGCGATTGGATTCAAAGCTTCTTAAGAGGCAGAACTCAGGAAGCTCACCGGACATAATATTAGTCCCACGCTTAAAAGATCCCACTGATCACTTTGGAGCGCTGTAGATGGTCAAGTGTACCAGGCGGTCATGTGACCCTCCACCACTGACGTCATTCATAGAAGTGAAGTGGTAGCTACGTGCCAGTTATAATCAGATCAGCATGGTGGGTCGACGTGACAGAACGGCAGGAGCAACTGTCGTGTTAGGACGTGCCCATGGTCACTTGGCGAATAAAATTGCCCGATCTGTTTGTGCATCGACGGGGGCCCTCGGCCGTGACTGCAGGCAGCGGCGTGCCATTCGCAGACATGCAACGCGGCGTAAGAACAGTGGTTGTAAAATGATCATAACAGACAAGCGCCGCAGACGAGTGGCACGTTTTGTCGATGACATTCGGTTTCAAACATGTCAGGAATTGACGCTTTTAGCGAATGTAGATCCGAGGCAACATTGCGAAAGGAACTGGAAGCAATGCCTCTCTTCAAACGACGGAAGGCGTCGAGTGGACCGATAGTCCCATAGGGAATTTAACCCGTTTTGTGTGGAGGTTTACCATGCTCACTGTCAGCTGCACACAAAAGGCCAAGACTGACGGCCCTAAAGAACAAGAGACGTGGAAAATCAAGCAAAGGCATTGTTCTCCTCTGGGGCAATGTAACACCCCACTCGACGTGCGCAGCGCAAGCTTTGCTCGAACGTTTTGGATGGGAGATTTGGAAGCATCCGTCGTACAATCCAGATCTTGCACTGTGCGATTTCCATCTTTTCGGCAAACTGGAAGGACATGTGGAGGGAAAGAGATTTTCCAACGATGACGGCTTTCTCTCGAGTGGCTTCATGACCAAGTAACGGATTTCTGTAGTGTAGGAACTGAATGGTTTATAGAACATTCTGTCCGTTGGTAATAGAGACTTGGTGACCTATTTTGAAAAGTAATGTCATGTGTCTGGCTACTTCGAAGTGTAGTCAAGCGTTCAGTAAAAGTTAGTTGGCTCGCCAGAATTATGTATAACTTACAGGGTGTACATATAGTCCGGGAACACTTTAAATTATTTATTGCAAAGAACTAAACATGATACAGATGTCACACATATTGAATTTCGATATGCGAACTATGAGTGAGCCTGTAGACGTCAATACGGTACTCGAATTCTTGCCATAGCCGTCCCAGCATGGCATTGTCGACTGTGGCAGTCGCTTCCCGTATTCTCTCCCGGAGTTCTGCTACATCACGTGGTAGACGGTACATACACCACGTCTTTGATGTGTCCCCACAGAAAAAAGTCACACGGACTGAGATCTGGTGATCGGGGAGGCCATTTCATGAAACAGCTGCCCCCTTCTGTACCACGGCCATGTTTGCGACTAGCGCTGACTATCGGCAAATTAGCAAACTGCGCTGTGGCGGTATAAATGAAAAAAAACAAAAACTTTCAGGGTTTCTCTTCAAAATAACATGTGTGTGATGTCTTTTCAGTGTTTGGTTCTTGTGAAATAAATAATTCCCGGACTTTATGTACACCCTGTATTTTTGGAAGCCCGCTCGTAGTTTAGGCCGGATTTGATTTTGTGGTGTTTTTGGTACCATGACTTGGGACTACTGATTTCGATTACCATTAACGTCAACCAGGAGGTTTATTTCAACATTCTCGATGACCAAGTGATGCTCATTCTTCTACATCTATAGATGGGCATTCTGTGGAGACCCTTTTGACCCTTTTGACAAGCCTGGGCACTTACGTTCACAGTTTGACGGACATTTAGGCAGCCTATCACACCATCAATTGCCCGCTAAATCACCCGATATTAATCGCATAGAAAATGTCGGTGTCTATTTGGAACACAGGTGAACCGAACGCATCAGTATCCCCACAATTTGGTTGTTCCAAAGGACCTAATCGTGAGTGGGTGGCTTCAAATTGATGTGGCATACCCCAAGAGATTTAGGGACTCTAGTACTCATGGAATTCAGCCCACTATCTAAAGTCAGAGGCAGTGTTGCTTAGCATTAACATGATGTCTCTTCGAGGTAATTTTTTATTTGGTATACTTCTTACGGAATATCCGAACAGTTACGCGATTGGATAGGGCTCCTAGCAGACCAAGGTTTGGCGAAAGTTTGGTTAGTAATAAGCGTCGTCGTTGAAAGTTATCTGTTTCGGTTTGGTTTAGAAAGTGAAAGTGAATTTGAAACTGAATCTGACTCTGTAGGTAGCTTAACACTAACTATTGGTGACAACGTTCAACAGAGAGAACGCATAGATAACTGCGAGAATCACGTCCTGTCTGAAACTTATTGTAATCCCAAAATCTTATCATGAACTTTGATAAAAGGAAACTGATTATTTTGAAAGTAAAGTTGGCCCCTGTGAAATTTAATTAAAGAAAGAATCTCTTCCCTACACAATTTGTCTTGTTGTGCGCGAACTGCTCTCTTAGGTACAGCGCGTCTCCGTAACAGACGTGCAAAATCTAACTACACAGATCCGCAAAGGTGGAGTGTGTACTCTAAAGATATTGCTATCACTCTTGGCACTTAATTTTTTGTTAATGGTTTTTTATAATAGAAAATCAACTGACTCTTGGGATGTGGACAGTGACACTGGTTTAAATGAACTCAACTTCAATTTCATTTCCTTAGACCTAATAACATTTAATTAAGCATCAAAAATACTTAAGCTTTCTCTGAAATCACATAGAAATAATTCAAGAATTACAAAAATTGAACTTCGCATGTGCGCTCTCTTCTTAAACTAAACTCCAGAGTCTAGTTCTTAAGTCCATTTCTTTCTCAAAGATCGATAAATTCTAAGAGAAAAATGAAAAGCAAAAAGATTGCTGATCTGGATGCCTGACGAACGAAGAATGCTGCATTATCAAACCGATGCCGCAAGTAAAATGAACTTGATCATTACCTGTAATCCATTCTTCACCAATATCGAACCAATGTAAAAAGCTACTCTTTTTCTCTCCGGAATAAATCTGCTCCTGGTTCATAATATAAACCCAAAAATCTCCATTGTTTGTCCCTTGCTGCTGCTAAACCAATATTCGATTGTTCACATGTAAGACCAAAGCTCAACTGAGTTGTCTCCTTTCCTCAGCAGTTAAATCTGACGCGCATCTTCGCAGAGCAAATATCATCTCTGACTCATCTCTGCAAGGTGTAGCATCTCTGTCGAGGCTGCGAGCGAATTTCTAAGTAATTCAAACCTTAACGAGTGCGATTTCAGACATCCAAAAAAAGAAAAAATCCTACAAAAACTAACACACACACGCCTTTCAACGTATTTTGTTTACAGGAACTTCCTGTGGCCGGAAGAGGCGTTCACGCGCGGATGTCGGATCAAGTAGTCATGCGGAATACTTACCGGATCATATAGACAATACGTGGTCGTGAAGGAAAAATATGTCACACTTGCTCGACAGCATTCGCCAAGAGGCCATGCCGGCCAAGCCTCGGGGACGTACGGCTTTACCAAAGTTACGACCCCCTTTTGCTTGGCTCGTTACTGAACTGTATTTTGTGAAAAACATGCTTTGCTAGAACGAGGCAGTTCTTTAAAACCAGTAAATCCTCCTCACCGCCGAATCTTTAAAGGGTCGAACTCCCACGTATAAAACAACTCCTATTGTCAGATTACCTTAATTTACGTATACATCAGTACTCCACAAACCAACTGACGGTGTGTGGCGGAGAGAACTCCTGGTACCACTACTTGATTCCAACCGCCTTCCTTTCCATTCACGAATGGCGTGTGGGATGAACGATTGTCGGTAAACCTTTATATTGGTTCAATTTTTTAGAATTTTTAAATCTGCTGATGAGTTAATGTACTAAATATTTGACATTAAGCATGTAAGCTAGAAAAAGTTAAGAAATCGTGAAAAATTATATTTGAAGCTCTTTTGTAAGTCGCTATATGTTCCCACTATCGAACACTGGCTGAATACAGTCTGCGTAATTTGGGCGGCGTTCTATGAAAAAGCTAGTTTTTCAAGCGTCTCCCTGTTTATGACGCCTATCACCTGAACTAAGTGTCGTACAATGATATAATTCTGCAGGTACATTCAATGGTATACTGTCGGGAACATGTGTTGCGAATAGAGTTGTTAGCAAATAAATAATAAATTAAAACTTAATGCCTGATGCTGAAGTTTTAATGTATGACAAGCGGAAATTTAGTAAACGATAAACTGTCTTTCTTTTATGATTTTGGGACGAATGTCTGCGGGAGACAATATATCGTAAAGGTTTGAAATTATTGTGAAGTTTATTGGAAATGGCTAACTGTTCTCATTATCAAATACTGGATGAATATAGTCTGAATATCGTCTACGTGACTCAAGAAATATACGACGGCGTGCACAGTTTCTAACTGTAGTACTTATATTACTGCTTTAAACATGTAAGGTTTTACCAATTAATGAGCAGATTAGAAGGCATTTTAATTTTTTAAGTTATGTCAGTAATTATATGAAACATTGAAAACGAAATTTTTGTTGTCCCTGGAAACGGACAGACAGCCTGCAATTAGGAGCCGGCCGGTGTGGCTAAGCGGTTCTAGGCGCTTCAGTCTGGAACCGCGTGACCGCTACAGTTACTTAGGTTTAAGTAATTCTAACTTCTAGGGGACTGATGACTTCAGCTGTTAAGTCCCATAGTGCTCAGAACTATTTTTTTTCAATTAGGAATTTGCACCGTACACCAGGTTAGCCGTTTAGTAATGTAAATATTTTTAAGTAGCAATACCTTCCTCTCCCCTCCCTTCCGCCCCATCTTCGCACAAGTAGCGCTATCTACCGCTGGACGACTTATTTATAATACGAAGTGATACACAAACCTTCCTCGTGAATCACTCTGTTGGTGGAAACCATGTGGAAATCCATAGAGTAGTCCCTGAGATTAGCCCGAACTGCTAATTAATATGTGTAGATATTAATTTAAGTAACCCAGAGAGTCGAGCGTGCTAAGACGTCCGATTCGAGGATGGGATTTTCCACATTCACCTAGGTAAATACCGGTCTGGTTTCCACGTCCCGTCTCCAATCCACGGTGCGCTAACATTGGGATACTACCTCACGTTCGACCATGCGATCACACTAGAGGCAGGAAAAGGAGTTCACGGATTCCTAATCCAGGGAAGGCTGGCAGTAGGTTAAAATGCCATCGTAATAATACAGGGTGTTTCAAAAATGACCGGTATATTTGAAACGGCAATAAAAACTAAACGAGCAGCGATGGAAATACACCGTATGTTGCAATATGCTTGGGACAACAGTACATTTTCAGGCGTACAAACTTTCGAAATTACAGTAGTTACAATTTTCAACAACAGATGGCGCTGCAAGTGATGTGAAAGATATAGAAGACAACGCAGTCTGTGGGTGCGCCATTCTGTACGTCGTCTTTCTGCTGTAAGCGTGTGCTGTTCACAACGTGCAAGTGTGCTGTAGACAACATGGTTTATTCCTTAGAACAGAGGATTTTTCTGGTGTTGGAATTCCACCGCCTAGAACACAGTGTTGTTGCAACAAGACGAAGTTTTCAACGGAGGTTTAATGTAACCAAAGGACCGAAAAGCGATACAATAAAGGATCTGTTTGAAAAATTTCAACGGACTGGGAATGTGACGGATGAACGTGCTGGAAAGGTAGGGCAACCGCGTACGGCAACCACAGAGGGCAACGCGCAGCTAGTGCAGCAGGTGATCCAACAGCGGCCTCGGGTTTCCGTTCGCCGTGTTGCAGCTGCGGTCCAAATGACGCCAACGTCCACGTATCGTCTCATGCGCCAGAGTTTACACCTCTATACATACAAAATTCAAACGCGGCAACCCCTCAGCGCCGCCACCATTGCTGCACGAGAGACATTCGCTAACGATATAGTGCACAGGATTGATGACGGCGATATGCATGTGGGCAGCATTTGGTTTACTGACGAAGCTTATTTTTACCTGGACGGCTTCGTCAATAAACAGAACTGGCGCATATGGGGAACCGAAAAGCCCCATGCTGCAGTCCCATCGTCCCTGCATCCTCAAAAAGTACTGGTCTGGGCCGCCATTTCTTCCAAAGGAATCATTGGCCCATTTTTCAGATCCGAAACGATTACTGCATCACGCTGTCTGGACATTCTTCGTGAATTTGTGGCGGTACAAACTGCCTTAGACGACACTGCGAACACCTCGTGGTTTATGCAAGATGGTGCCCGGCCACATCGCACGGCCGACGTCTTTAATTTCCTGAATGAATATTTCGATGATCGTGTGATTGCTTTGGGCTATCTGAAACATACAGGAGGCGGCGTAGATTGGCCTCCCTATTCGCCAGACGTGAACCCCTGTGACTTCTTTCTGTGGGGACACTTGAAAGACCAGGTGTACCGCCAGAATCCAGAAACAATTGAACAGCTGAAGCAGTACATCTCATCTGCATGTGAAGCCATTCCGCCAGACACGTTGTCAAAGGTTTCGGGTAATTTCATTCAGAGACTACGCCATATTATCGCTACGCATGGTGGATATGTGGAAAATATCGTACTATAGAGTTTCCCAGACCGCAGCGCCATCTGTTGTTGAAAATTGTAACTACTGTAATTTCGAAAGTTTGTCTGCCTGAAAATGTACTGTTGTCCCAAGCATATTGCAACAAATGGTGTATTTCTATCGCTGCTCGTTTAGTTTTTATTGCCGTTTCAAATATACCGGTCATTTTTGAAACACCCTGTATCTTCGTCTGCATAGATACTCCACAGGCGGAGCGTGGCGGAGGGTACCCTGTACCACTACTAGTTATTTCCTTCCTTATTCTAGTCCCCCCACTCGCAAACAGAGCGAGGGAAAAATGACTATCTATATGCCCGTATGAGCCTTAAGTTTTCGTGTCTTATCTTCGTGGTCCTTAAGGTGCGTTTACACTGTCATTTGTATCGGCACATGTATGAGATACATGTATATGCGACTTTGCGACATGTATCGCGACTTGTATGAGTTGACAAGTATCAACCTCATACATGTATGAGCGTGCGTTTACACTGGTTGATATGTATCACTGTGCGATAGCTTCCGACGACGATTTGGAAGATTTCACGTTTTTATGTGCTGATACACTTGCTCTTTTGGAAGATGATAGGAAGAAAAGGCGGAGGAAGCGTAGATGGTGGCAGAGTGAGTTTCTCGCGAATTAACGCTAAAGGATGGCGCATATTTTAGAAATTATGTTAGGATGAGTATGGAGGATTTCCGCGGTTTGTTATCACTTGTGGCTCCTCTTGTGTCCAAAACCAACACACACTTTCGGGAAGCGATTCCACCAGAGGATCAGTTGGCAGTAACACTCCGTTCTTTGGCCACTGGGGATTCCTCTTGAAACGAAGATTTCATTACAAAACATTTGCATTGTCGCGCGATTGCTAATGCCAACGTCTCACACACGATTGTCGGCATCCGTTGTCAACATTATCACGCGAGGCCGCCGGAATAATAGCAAAAAATTGATATACGTGCCAGATGCATGAAAAAATTATAGAATGTATTACATACCGTGATATATATAAAACTTTTACCTTCACGTCTTGGAATAAAACTTGCACAATGGCCTCGCAAACACGAAGAATAATGTTGCATACGGCACTTTTTGATGTTCTATGCAGATACATTAACGTCGAAACGATAGTCGGCACCTCCAAAACTCAAACAGCCGCCAAAGAGCCTGGTACTACGCATGCGCTAATCGTCAAAATAAGCGGCAGGCGACAAGACGACAGGAAATGATAGTACTGCGCATTCGCGAGTTCTTCAAATGTCGCTCATACATGTCGCGTATATGGCCAAAAAGCGATATACAAAATGTATACGCGACATGTATGAGCTGGAGGGTCCGCATACAAGTTCCGTGAATTTTTGTGTGAGGTGATGTATCGCGACATGTCAAATTGACATGTCGCTCATACATGTCGCAACACATGTATCCCAGTGTAAACGTACCTTTACACGCAATGTATGTTATTGGCAGTCAGCTTCAAATGCCGGTCCTCTAAATCTTCTCAATAGTGTTCCTCTAAAAGAACGTCGCCTTCCCTGCAGGGATTCCCATTTGAGATCCCGAAACATCTTCGTAACACTTGCGTGTTTTTCGAACCTACCGGTAAGAAAACTAGTAGTCCGCCTCTGAATCACTTCGATGTCCCCCTTCAATCCGACCTGCTACGTATCCGGATCACTCGAGCAGTATTCAAGAACAGGTCGCACTAGCATCCTTTATGCGGTCTCCTTTACAGATGAGCCACACTTTCCTAGAATTCTCCCAATAAACCGATGATGACCGCTCGTCGTCTGTACCACAGTCATCACATGCTAGTTCCATTATATATTGCTTTATCCCGTTACGCCCAGATATTGAAACGACGTGACTGTCAAGCAACATTATCAGCATTAACTTACATTTTCCCACTTTAGAGCTTACTAACATTCCTCACACCAACTATAAATTTTGTTTAAGTCGTCGTGCATCCTCCTACAGTCATCCAACTTCTTCACCTTAGCGTACATCAGAACATTATCAGCAAACAACCGTAGATTGCTGCCCATTTCGTCTGCTAAATCATTTATGTATATAGGGAACAACAGCGGTCCTATCACCCTTCCCTGGGGCACTCCTGACGATACCCTTGTCTCTGATCAATATTCGCCGTCGAGGACAACACACTGGGTTCTATTACTTAACAAGCCTTCGACTCTATCACATATCTGTGAACAACAACAACATTCCATATGATCGTACCTTTTTTTAACAGCTTGGAATGGGGCACTGGGTCAAATGCTTTCCGGAAATCTACAAATGTGGAATCCACCTGTTGCCCTTTATCCATAGTTCGCAGTATGCCATACGAGAAAAGGGCAAGCTGAGTTTCGCCCGAGCGATGCATTCTAAAACTATGCTGATTCTTGAACATAGGCTTCTCAGTCTCAAGACAATTTTTTGTATTCGAACTGAGAATATGTTCAAAGATTCTGCAGGAGTCAACTGCACTTCTTTTTAAGTCGTTTGGGACTTTGTGCTGGGCGAGAGATTCGCAATAAATGCAAGCTAGGTAAGGGGCCTAAGCCGTAGAATACCCTTTGTGAAATCGAACTGGGATTCCATCCTAACCTGCTGATTTATTTGCTTTCAAATCTTTCAGTTGTTTCTCTGCGCCAGGGATGCTTATTACTGTGTTGTCCATAAGGGAGTCTGTGCAATGGTCAAATGACGGCATGTTTGTACGATTCTTCTGCATGAACGATTTCTTGAACGCGAAATCTAAAAGTTCGGCTTTCGTTTTGCTAAATTCACCTGCCACGCAGACTGGCCAATGAGGGACTGAATAAAAGCCTTAGATCCGGTTAGAGATTTTAGATAGGACCAGAATTTTCTCGGGTTGTCTGCCAGATCTTCTGCTAAGGTATCATTGTGGTAGTTGTTGTATGCTTCCTGCATGGATGTTTTCTCTACTAAACCTAGCTTGTCGTCATTTGTGCATCCTCTTTTGAACCTAGAGATCAACAGCCTGTGCTTCCTTGGCATCTTCCGAATTTCGTTATTAAACGATGGTGCCCCTTCTCCATCCTTTATTCACTTATTAGGCACATAACTCTCCAAAACACGATTTGCAATCTGCTTAAACTTTGCCCGTAATCCCTCTACGTCCATCTTATTGGAGCTGAGTGACGTCAGTTCACTCTCTAAGTAACATGCTAACAACTGCTTATCTACTATATCTAGCAGAAACACTCACCTAGCCTTCTTGACTGATTTATTAATTTTCGTAACCATAGTTGCTATAATGACATCGTGATCGTTAATCCTCGTTTCTGTCGGTGAGATCCGGTATATTTGTTGCTACAAGGTCTAAGATACTTTCGTTGTGTGTGGACTCCCGAGACAGTTACTGAAGACAGTTTTCAGAAAACATGTTCAGAAGTACTGGGTGTTCAAAAAGTCTCTCCGCAGTGCCGTATGATTGTTAGACGCGCGTGCGGTATGATTGTTCTGCGGCTTGGAAGGACTTTGGCCTCTACGATCGCCTGACCTAACGCCACTTGGCTTTTTCTTCTGGGGTGCAGCGAAGGCAGCTGTCTATAAAAACCGTCCAAAATCCATCTATGAACTGAAAACTGCAATATCCACTTTCATTGCTTCCGTTACAGAAGAAATGTTACAGCTTTTGTTTGGAAACGTGATTACACGAATTGAATTCAACATTTAATGTGAAAATTTGTAAGTAAAAATGAATACTCAATAAATTAATAACTTGTATTTCACTGACTTTCATTTCGATATATTCACTGCGGCATACGGCACGCGCGGCTAACAGTCATACTTTTTGAATACCCCGTATTTCGCACGACTGTCTGTCTGTACCCTCCGCAGTGAATCCATAGACATTCCAGTCTATACTTGGTAGGTCAAAGTCGCCTGTATCTAATATTGCGTGTTCTGGGTATTTGTACGCTACTGACCGTATACTTCCTTTGAATGATTCTAGAACTATCTCAGCGGAATTGGGTGGCCGGTAAAAATATCCAACAATTAACTTGGTGCTACCTACACCTGTTATGCGCGACCAGGTAATTTCACTGTTAGAGTCAACCCGACCTCATTAGGGACAATATTTTGTGAACTGCAATGAACGCTCCCGCTCCTACGGCCTCTAATCAGTTTTTCCGATATACTTTCTAAGACTCGTTAATACCTCAGAGCTTTCCACTTTGGGTTTCAGCCAGCTCTCGGTCCCGAGAATAATTAGAGCGCCAGAACTTTCCTGGAGGGCAGTAAATGCGGGAACTTTGTAACGAGTACTTCGACAGTCTACTGATAAAATTTGGGCAGTCAAAGTGTCTTTACTCTGAACGCAGTCTGACTTCCTTGCTGTATATCGATTGGCGGATGTTCACCAGAGTATCTCAAATTACCGTAGAGCCTAAAAGACGCTGATGTTAACTCGACAAGTACTGTGCTATCCGAGTAGCTGCTTCCTTCATGTAGTGCATCCCTGAGCTGTCAAAGGGAGTCCTGCAAATTCCCGCTCGATAGCGCAGGTCTAGAAATCTGCAGCCAAGACCGTTACGGAGTCGACAGATCCTTCGGCTGAGATCCTCAAATGGCTCAAATGGTTCTGAGCACTAAGGGACTTAACATCTGAGGTCATCAGTCCCCTAGACTTAGACATACTTAAACCTAACTAACCTAAGGACATCACCCACATCCATGCCCGAGGCAGTATTCGAGCCTGCGACCGTAGCAGCAGCTCGGTTCCGGACTGAAGCGCCTAGAACTGATCGGCCACAAAGGCCTGCTTGAGATCCTCCACTCGGTCCCAAACCAAAGGACTCCGATAGACTCTGGGAACAATGCTGCAACTAGTGAGCTCTGCTTGCACCCGGCGCACGAGGCCAGCAGTCCACCACCTCTGTTTGAACTGAGGATGGCTTCAGTAACCACGCGAAAGACGTCGTTGATGCCGACGTGAGCCACAACTTGCACACTACCGCACCCTCCACACTCGATAGCCGCAGGCAGGGCCGCCTCCACATTCTGGGTTGAGGCCCACCCGTCAGACATACCGGTGTACACTGGCTCTCTTTCCAGCACTGAACGCTATCTATGTAAGAGACTTCATAACACGCCTAAAGTTGGAGATTCCGATAACTAGTAAACCATCTCCACCCGTGTGCTTGCTCGAACCCTGCTGAAGCAACCTAATAATTTCTGTAAATAGTCGTAAAGGCGGCAGAACAACCTCTTTTGGTCTGTCAGCCAACTATGTCATACGATTCTTTCTATTCTTTACGTCTACCTCTATCTCTCTCTCTCTATTTCTCTCTCTCTCTCTCTCTCTCCATCCCTCCTTCCCCCCCCCCCCCCCCCCACTCTCTCTCTCTCTCTTACTGCCCATTAAAATTGGTACACCACGAAGATGACGTGCTACAGACGCGAAATGTAACCGACAGGACGAAGATGCTGTGATTTGCAAATAATTAGCATTTCAGAGCATTCACAGAAGGTTGGAGCCGATGGCGACACCTACAACGTGCTGACATGAGGAAAGTTTCCAACCGATTTCTCATACACAAACAGCAGTTGACCGGCGTTGCCTGGTGAAACATTGTTGTGATGCCTTGTGTAAGGAGGAGAAATACGTACCATCACGTATCCGACTTTGATAAAGGTCGGATTGTAGCCTATCGCGATTGCGGTTTATCGTATTGCGACATTGCTTCTCGCACTGCTCGAGATCCAATGACTGTTAGCAGAATATGGAATCGGTGGGTTCAGGAGGGTAATACAGAACGCTGTGCTGGATCCCAACGGCCTCGTATCACTAGCAGTCGAGATGACAGGCATCTTATCCGCATGGCTGTAACGGATCGTGCAGCCACGTCTCGATCCCTGAGTCAGCAGATGGGGACGTTTGCAAGACAACAACCATCTGCACGAACAGTTCGACGACGTTTGCAGCAGCATGGACTATCAGCTCGGAGACCACGGCTGCGGTTACCCCTGACGCTGCATCACAGACAGGAGCGCCTGCGCTGGTGTACTCAACGACGAACCTGGGTGCACGAATGGCAAAACGTCGTTTTTTCGGATGAATCCAGGTTCTGTTTACAGCATAATGATGGTCACATCCGTGTTTGGCGACGTCGCAGTGAACGCACACTGGAAGCGTGTATTCGTCAGCGCCATACTGGCGTATCACCCGGCGTGATGGTATGGGGTGCCACTGGTTACACGTCACGGTCACCTCTTGTTCACATTGACGGCACTTTGAACAGTGGACTTTACATTTCAGATGTGTTACGACCCGTGGCTCTACCCTCCATTCGATCGCTGCGAAACCCTACAATTCAGCAGGATAATGCACGATCGCATGTTGCAGGTTCTGTACGGGCCTTTCTGGACACAGAAAATGTTCGCCTGCTGCCCTGGCCAGCACATTCTCAAGATCTTTCACCAATCGAAAACGTCTGGTCAATGGTGGCCGAGCAACTGGCTCGTCACAATATGCCAGTCACTTCTCTTGATGAACTGTGGTATCGTGTTGACGCTGCATGGGCAGCCGTACCTGTAAGCGCCATCCAAGCTCTGTTTGACTCAATGCCCAGGCGTAGCAAGGCCGTTATTACGACCAGAGGTGGTTGTTCTGGGTACTGATTTCTCAGGATCTATACACCGAAATTGCATGAAAATGTAATCACATGTCACTTCTAGTACAATATATTTGTCCAATGAATACCCGTTTATCATCTACATTTCTTCTCGGTATAGCAATTGTAATGGCCAGTAGTGTATATATATGAAACTGCTGCGAACTGCATGGGAGAGAGTACCTAACGTATGGAACCTCTAGTTAGGTTTTCTTCGCCCTCCAGTAGCGTATGGAGCATGGACGAGTATACGGTGGAAATAAGTATGAAATGACCGATAAAATACCGTTAGGTTCGTCAGTATCACCAGCCGTAGCTAATTCTTTCGTAGAGTATTTCGAAGAACGAGCGTTGAGTTGCCGCCCGCCCCCCCCCCCCCCCCCTTCCGTCGTTCCTGCTTCTTCAGGTCTGCAGACCTGCTCGCATGGCCGTGGATCGCTGGAGAGGGACGGAAAGTTGTTGGCTGTCTTATGTGTGTTGCTCGAAAGGGAAGTAGATGGACGACTCGGCCAGTCTGTCTATCGAAAACCGACGCTTAAACACGTGTATCTCATGGACCGTAGCTTTCACCATCCACTTCAAAAGAGAGCTGTGATGAACACCTCAATACATTGTGCAAGGACTATCTCGGACGAGGAGCACTTCGGCTCCGAGATTCAGAATGAACGGGTATTCAGTCCGTGTTGTTAGGTCAAAGCCGTTCAACAAAGGAGTATGAACACAGTGTGGCTTCCATTCTGCGGCACAACTTCTAATAAGATAAGGGCCATCCAAGAAAGCAAAGAAAATGTCGCGACACGTTGAAGATTATCGCCACCTGGGAGTACCAGGAATTTATACAAGGGACGTTCAGTAAGCAATGCAACACATTTTTTTCTCTGCCAGTTTGGGTTGAAAAAATGCGACATTTGTTGTGAGACATCGTGGAAAATTCCTGCTTCAGCCCCTATATTTTATGAATTTCAGATAGTTGGTGGCGCTGTACGTAACACCCAGACTGTCATCTGTAATAGCGGTGTGTTCTAAACAGAGAACTGTCAGAGTTTCCGTTGGCGGAAAACCAGAGCATCGCAGATATTCATAGGCGTTTGCAGAATATTTACGGACACCTGGTAGTGAATAAAAGCAAGGTGAGTCGTTGAGTGAGGCGTCTGTAATCATCGCAACAAGGTTGTACAGACCTGTCCGATCTCCTGAGTGCCCGTCGGCCGCACACAGCTTTGGCTCGTGCAATGTTGGATCGTGTGGACACCCTCGTCAGAGGTGTCCATGAATCACAAACAAACATCTCGCTGCTCAGCTCGTAGTCCTCACGCACTCGTCTACCAGTTGGGGCAGTTGGGGTACTCAAACATATGTGTCCGCTGGGTTGCTCGACGCCTAACAGGCTATAAAGAGCAACGGAAGACAATCTGTGCGGAATTGCTTACGCGTTACGAGGCTGATCGTGTCAATTTTCTGTCTAACTGTGTCACGGCCGATTGAACGTGGGCTCATCGCTTCGAACCAGAAACAAAACAGCAGTCCATGGGGTGGCGCCGCACCAACTCTTCCTCGAAGAAGTTCAAAGCCGCAACCTCAGACATTAAAATCATGTCGAGGGTCTTCTGGGACTCTGAAGAGGTTATTCTGTTTGCTGTCTTCCCTCATGGTGCAACAATCGACCGGGAAGTGTACTTGTGCTACCCCACAGGAAACTGAATAAATGAATTCAGCGTGTTCGTTACCACAAACATGCAAACGAACTCTTTTTCCAAGACAATCCAAGTCCTTACACAAGTCTGCGTACCCTAGAGGAGCTCACGAAACTTCGTTGGACTGTTCTTCCTCATCCAGCCTACAGCCCGGACCTTGCACCTTAACGAATTCCATCTGTTTGGTCCAGTAAAGGATGCATTCCGTGCGAAGCAGTGTGTTGGTGATAGGACGGTTATTAATACAAAAGACGTTGGCCCCGACGTTGACAAGTAGAGTGATGTCATGCGGGCATACAGGCCCACTCAGTAATGTGGTTGTAAGGTCGTCACATTGAATGGAGATTGAGTTGAAAAGTATGGTTTTGTATTCAAAAGAGTAGGGAATAATATGGTGTGTTGGAATCCTGAATAAAACCTGTCTGCTTTCAGAAAAGGAAGTGTTGCGTTACTTATTGAACGCCCCTAGTAATATTTCATGGAACTGTGGCAGGGAGTGCGTCGGACAATCTGTACAGACTATTGCTGGGCACTTTGTTGAACGTCAGCGTAATCTTAAATACCCAAATTCTGGGAAATGAGCAGTATCCGAGTACAGCCTGTTAAATAAACACAATATTATGTCTGAATATACGAAAATTTTTACGCACGCTTGGAACTATTGGGAGAATGTTATTATAGAAATAGTGGAAATTAGACTACACGATAAAAACTTCGATAGAGACACCGGATATGCGCTTAGCATTGGATGTAAGCGTGCTCCTGATGAAGAGAGAGCACAGAGGGAGGTTTCTCGTAGTTAAACGCCTGGGTAGAGAGCGCAAACGTAATCTATGGACGTCTCTTAAGGCAGCCAACCAGACGGCTTCCTCCGGCATAAAAGTGGGAGCCTGGCCACTTTCACGACTTCAGACATTTCCCATGACGACGATGATGGAGGAAGTCATCGAAATATTAGGATTTTATCAAGATTTGACTATTTTATTTACGTATTTAACGTTTGTTTGTAAAATCTCTGTGAAAAACTGAGTATTCCGTTTTGCAACCACGAAATATTTTAAATGTGGTCGCTATTACATGTCACTATCATTTATATTACTGCCAACAACAGAGCAAATCCACGAGAATCACCCCATAATGGATCTGTGGAACGAACAATAAGTATCTGACGTAATTAACATTCAGCCTCTTCCGCACGGGGTAGCCGCGCGGTCTTAGGCGCCTTGTCACGGTCCGCGAGGCTAGCCCCGTCGGAGGTTTGAAACCTCCCTCGGGCGTGGTTTGTGTGTTGTCCTTAGTGTAAGTTAGATTAAGTAGTGTGTAAGCTTAGGGACCGATGACCTCAGCAGTTTGGCCCCCCTCCCCCCCCCCCCACACACACACACACACATTCAGCCTGTGATGATTAGTTGCCTTCTACCCTAGAGAACTGAACAATATACACGGTCGATATAAAATCCTATTTATTCTCCAATGCTTGTTTTATTCCACGATAATAGGAGGACTTTCCATTCAGATAACTTTATTTTATGAATACTGCTTTCAGTAATTTCTGATGATTGATGATTTAAACATGGAAAGCCAAATGATGAATTCGTGACTCTAAAATGCATAGCTGTGCTTTAACATTGCTTTACTGTGTGTGTTATGTGCTATGTAAGTATAACGAGCCAATTTACCAACCTCCAACTCAGTGAAGACCATCAGATGAGTAATATTAAAAAAAGAATTAAGGATAAGGAAGAGGGAGCAGATGAACGTGAGATGGGGGATGCGATATTGTGAGAAGAATTCGGCACAGCACTGAAAGATCTAAGTCAAAACAAAGGCCCCTGGAATAGATTACTTCCCCTCAGGGTTATTAAAATCGTTGGGAGAATCAAATGAGACAAACTGTTCAACCTGGTATGCAGCACTTATGAGACAGTCGAAGAACTTTTCAAACTTCATGTCGAATGTTAGAGGCCCAATACCAAAAGAGGCAGTTGCCGACAGGTGTGAATATTACAAGAACATCTGTTTAATAAGGCATACTGCCAAAATGGTAACAAGAATTGTTGCAGGCGAAATGAACGACTCATATAAGTCTACCTGGGGAAAAATCAGTTTGGTTCCAGATAAATGTAGAAACACGCAAGACTAGCTTTAGAATATAGAGTGCGAAAGACAATTACGGCAACACGTTGGCGCTGCAGCGATTTCTTTTATATAGGAATAAAAATTAGCAGTTTAAATCGCAATTTATTTTTTTACTACTGGTGGTCACCTGTATCGGTTATAATAAACATCATCAGATCAAAATTAATTTATTCAAACCACATTAGGAGCCGATGCTTGGAGTCGCTGCGTGCACCAACTGCTCTGGGTAAATTAATTTTGATCTGATGATGATTCTTATCGGTCACCAGTAGTAATACGAGAGTAGTTTTCAGTTTTAGAGTTCTACTTTTTGTTCTTAAAGGTCGACGAGTAGGTGGATATGGAAGGAAGTGAGACAGGGTTATAGTTATTCAGTCTGTACGTAGAGAAGCAACAAAAAGTAAAGGGAAAAACGAAGAAATTTGGGAAAAAGAATTGAAGTTTAGGATGACGATAGAGAAGCTGTGATGTTTGTAAAGTAGTGGGCCAATACTGTTAGTGAAGGGAAACATGGAAAATCAGGTGAATGGAATGGACATGTTTTGAAAAGAGTTCATTAGATAAACGTGAGCAAAAGGGAAACGAAGGTATGGGAATTAGATTAGGAGATGAGGCACTGAAAGTAGTAGACGGGTTTTGCTGTTGGGACAGCAAAATAACTGACGATGGCATAAAATGTAAAATTCAGTATGGCAAAAGCAAGAAAAACTTTTTCGAAAAAGAAAAATACGTCAACGTGTAACATAAATTTGAGTGTTTTCTGGAAGCATTCCCGTACGGAAGTGAAACAGGAGTGATAAGCAGTACAGATAGGAAGTGAATAGAAACCTTTGAAATTTGGTATTAGGGAAAAATGCCGAAGGTTAAATTCGTAGATCAACTATGTAAGAAAACATTAAGTTTTTAATCGAATTGGGAGGAAAAAGAGTTTTTGAATTCTTTCGGCAAGTAGATGTTTTGGAGGCTCTGTCTCCACGTAGAACATTTCAGAAGAGCACTGTTAACAGAAATTGAGTTTAAGATTATTTATTTTCAACGTCTTCATTTAATAATATGCTCCAATCGTCTGATTTTTGTTGTCCGATTGCACAAGAATATTGTTTGGATAATGTTTTATTGTATTATCTGATGTACAACGCATATATATCGACGCACGTCGTCAGATTCCAGTTTTTCGCTGTTAATACGTTAACGGTAATTTCTTTTACGGCTACCCCTCGTTTTAGAGCGTTTCATAAACTTAAAAATGTAGAAAAATGAAGGAGTTTTGTTATAAGTTACTAAGCAACATGTGTTTTATGTTTGTAACAACGTCAAAGATAGTACTGCGACTGGCGGATTCCGCGAAATTCTCCACTGCTGTAGCAGTTACAAAGTGTTCGTACAGGTGGCAGCACGCGTTGTCAGTGTTCTCTCTCTTGCCAACGCCGGTTACGATTGTTGTTCCACATACGGGCTGCACAAAAATGGCGCGATGGCTCTAGTAGTAGTGTCTCCTCGTCTGCCACGATTAAGTAAATTAGTGTGACGCGTATTCATTTTGCAGTTTCTAATAATGAAACGTATCAGTATTTTGTCTTGTCGTTCGTATTGTTGGATTCGGTACTTCAGATTTTCTACTGTGATGTGGATCTTACAGTTAAAACTTCTCTGATATTAGTTGAATTTTACCGGCGTGTATGTGAAGATACGTGAAGACGAATTCGTCACGCTGGTGATTAAATGATACAATGGAGCTGGTTGAACATTACAGGTAAGACAGCAAGTATTCACTACCGTATCATTGGACGTATGTTGCTAGAAATGTGTGTTTTTTAAAAGCAAAAGTGCATGTATTTTTTAAATGCAATCTCTTTCTGCCTGCGTCGGGTGCCATTTTGTTGTAATGCTTTTTGTTGCAATGTTGCCCTAGCTGCACTCCGCAAACCTTATCTGTTCGTTCATAATTACATGGATGAAAAAATTACGTACACCAAATTTTTTTTCGTATGTAGTCGCCTCTTTTAGTTTCCTTTTCCAGATGCGAATTGTTTTGTAGACTTCTTTTCAAGTTTCGGTGAATAAATGCGGTACGTAGTTGTGGCCGTAATTTACTGGAAAGTATCCATAAGAGAATAGGGCTGAGCTGCGTTGTGAATGTATCGAATGACTTGCTTAAGCGTTCACATACGCATATTGTCCTTAACTCCGATTACTTCTATATACGTCTTCAAAACCACGACTTCCTTTGCATGGGCGGTGTGCTCAGTTCTGAGGTGATTTGTTTCGTAGAAAAACTGTTTGAAAACCGACATTGCTGGTCCCACCGGAATTATCACAGGCAGAAAACGATTGTTGAAAGGCAGCGGATCTTACTCTTTTTTTTTTTTTTTCAAATTACAGACCGACATGGAGCTTCATTTATTTTTGCGACACGACATTGTACATTAATTCTGTGTACATCTTTTTCTCTTTCTGTGACTATGTGTCTCGCTCCACTTCTTTTTCAACTGCAGACTGTAAAATAAAATATGTGAAAAAACGCAATACGTTCGCAGTATAATTACAAAACTGTATAGAATATCATTCAGGTTGACAAGGCCAGAGAGACATGTTTTGAGATTATTTTACTTTCATTTGTTTACTTACGTTATGGGATAGATCATAAAACTGCGTTTTATCGAGGTACCACTAATTAGATGTATGAGACAACTAATAGCTCACAATAAATATATAAATTTTGTAATGCATACTCATATGCAAATTACGCAAAATGTAGAACAGCAAACAAGAAAGGCAGAAAGCCATTAATGTAGTATTAAAGATATTTAGTGAACGTCACACATATTGAATGGTGAAACATTACATTTGTCAAACAAACTGACGCAATATTATGAAATACAGTAAGAGGACAATAACCAAATTTCCAGCTTGTGAGATGGCTTTTGGCCGCGTCTTTTCTCATTTCAGTGCAATCTGTTGATCGTCACCTGTGTTAATTTTCGCCACATCGAAGTTGGAGATTGAGGAGTTTGCCTTTCAGTTGAACTGGCTGTACACGTTGCAGTTAAAACTTTGTCCCTCGTTTTAAAATAGTGCTCTACGTATAACGTTTTTCCATGCTCCGGTACGTTTTCTTTTTTCTCCTTTATTTCTACGCTTACTCAAGACATAAAAAATACTGTATCAACAGGTACAAAAACTAAAATGAAAAATAATCGTAGTAAAAACAAAATACCATTTCATATGCATTGGGTAAGCAAGATAGCTGTTAAAATGGCGAAAAATTTGGTTTCTGTACAACTTGTATCGCAGCAGTTTCGCTATTCAGCAAAAATATTCAGTATATTTAATTTCTGGGCAAAGAGTCTGTTCTGGGAACAAAATTTGTCCAGGACTGTAGGTGATATGCACAGTTCTTGTAATGATAGGGTCAGTCTATTGGTATGTGATTACTGACAAGCAATTAACTCTGCAGCATTTGTTTGTTTCACATTAACTTTAGATTATGATTGCATGTATGTTAAGACGGCGTTAGCACTAACTCGATGTTTGTGCTTTTGAAGAAGCAACAAAGCGAACAAATATTTGCATTACTTCCGCCGGCGGTGACTTGACTGCTCGGAAGTGCCTCTACGATATTCGCACCAGGAGCTTTCCGTAAAGATTTGCGCTGTCTCTCTAATTCCAGATACTCTATAGATACGAAATTTCTACACGTGCTCTACTGTTCACCTTTGAAGTACAGTATATTAGAATAATGAATATCGGCGAAGTTCTTCGAAAGTAATTCTTCTTTGAGGCCACAACGATCTCAGTGGTCTTCGTAAGGAAACACCAAATATTAATGCAGAAGTAATTGTACTCAGGAAAGCATTAAAATACAACAGAGAGAGAACACGAAAATCTAGAGTGATATTAACCGATTTTTTAAGCGTGTAGTTGAGGGTTAAAAAGCTCATATGGAAGAGTCTCTTACAGTTTCATTTAAGTGTTGCTAATGGTAGACAGGCGAGTATAATAACAAAGGCTTAAGAGATTCGTGTTCAGAGTACCTTGGCATCTCTTATTATGAAAAATTTAGCAGTTTAATCGTACGAATATAAACTTAGGTCAAATCCCAGGTGATAGACTTACTCCTCATGAAATCCTCAACTTAATAAAGAGTAAAGGAATGAACGTATGGTCCGTACAGAGGATCCATTACATGTCATGAGAGGAGAGCATTATAGTCTACCACAAAATAACATCTTCGCCAGATTTTATACGAGGCGTTATAGCAGGCGATACATAACGACGATTGCGCAGGTACTATTAAGTCACGGTAGATATCTTATTCATCTCTCCCTAATAGATTGTAAAAACCTTCGGTACATGATAAACATAATGAAAAAATATAGTATGACCGAGCGAGGTGACGCAGTGGTTAGCACACTGGACTCGCATTCGGGAGGGCTACGGTTCAAACCCGCGTCTGGTCATCCTGATTTAGGTTTTCTGTGATTTCCCTAAATCGTTTCAGGCAAATGCTGGATGGTTCCTTTGAAAGGGCACGACCGACTTCCATCCCTATCATTCCTAATCCGATGGGACGGATTACCTCGCTGTTTGGTCCTCTCCCCCAAATCAACCAATATAATATGAGAGTGTTCGAAGTTTTTACAGCCCAGGTACGAGAAAAAATTCTTACACCTATCAATCCAAGAGTTCTTTTCCTTCATCGGTTGCAATTTAGCGTACTTTATTCGTATGTATGTGCATCTGAAGATCAGTTATTTTACTACCTACGAACACTGTATTCGCAATATGTTGTTCTTTCGTATAAATATGTGTGTTTTTTCCGGGATTTTTATGTATATAAACTCTTTCTAATTTCACGATTGTAATACTTACGAAAGATGCATTTTCGAAGAAGTAAAGTATTTTTGAGATGCAGTGAAATGTGCGTTCGTAGATTGTGAAAAAATTCTGTCCCATGTGCGCGTCGTCTTTCTTTCACGTATCCCATAGCAGTCAGTTGAGCATTTCGCCAGCGTTCTCGGGTTGCATGAACAAAATTGTTGAATTGAGCAGCTCCCTCTTTGAACTTTCTCGATAGCGTAGCTAAACAAAGATTGGTAAGTGTCTCAGACAGACGAATAGTATCCAAAAATAGGTCGATCAAGGCTTTTGTAAGCGAGGACCTGAGCATTCTTTAGATGAATGTGTGCATCTCATAGCCAGGTTATGGTACTCGTTCCACCTCTTGAGTCACTCTGGGCAGATGCTCTCGATACTTGGTGATTGTGATTATACGCGCATTTTATATTTGTCTATGTTGGGCGTCAAGTAGAAGACTCTGCATTAAGCGTTGATTATCGGCAGTGGATATTGCCACCCTAGTGACAGTAGCGTCACATGGATATTTCTATTGTGTGGGCGTCCTGGGACACGAAGGCCGGTTCATTATATTTCATAATTCAGTAGTAATCACGAAGAAACTAATCTATTTCGTGTTTTCAGAAACACTCTGTATTACGTAGACTATATATGATTGGCGATTTTGAGGGGAAAAAAATCGTTTAAAGAACTGTAATCATAAAATATGAAACTGTGATGTTTCACTTTTTTTCTCGGAGTCAGTTTGGACAGAAAACCTGTAAAAGGCGACGACACGATTTAAGTGATACATACTCATACGTTGTATGTACGTATAGAAAACATTTTAGATATTTATTAGTGCAACGTCCTCAGAGAAAGATGGTGTCATTGAAACAAATTAATATCGGGAGGCTTTCCTTGGTTGAAGGTGAATACCGGAATTGGTAAACCCATCCCATGGGGTCCCATATGTGCCCCACTATCAGCTCCTCTGATACTTGGCATCTAGCGGTCAGAACCAGGGTGGCAGGACATTTAAAACACTTTACAGTACATTGATCATGGATTTACGGGCCTCACAACCTCCGCCTGCTGATACTGATCAGAGGCAAGACTTTCTGTTACTGCAGGATTCTAGGGATACTCGATGACTTGTCTTTTCATCTCATTATTTGCGATTGACAAGCATAAGGCAAATAATACACAGCAATGAGACGTACCACTGGACACAGAATCGGTGCAGGGTGTGGTTCAGGGAAAGAGATATATTGGACAGGGACAGAGATATATTGCTATCCTGCATCATAAAAATAGAATATTTAGGCTGCAACTATGATCACTAGCCATGGCACCTTCAACTGCTTCATACCTTTGATAATTGAAGAAAACCCCTAACTACCACGTTTTTTTTTACTTGAGCAACAAACCTCTTTGAAGCTTCCTTCTTTGAGTCATCATCGCCCTTTAGGGACACTACGATGAAAGAATTCAGATTGAAATTGTGAAAGTTTGGAAAATTCATCATTACTGGCCTCAATTATTTTTGAGTGAATATGAACTATTTCTGGTTGTTCGAAATTCCCCAATTTGGATAAGCAGTTATAAGAAACAGTTTAAACAAGCTCAGCTTCATATTTTTCTAGCATCGTGGGACGGATTGTGCTAGAGCTCATTCTGCAGCCTATGTATTCTATTTTTATGATGCAATATGAGAATAAATTCGTATTTTTGTCTGAGGAGTGTCTGAACCACATCCTGCTCTGGATCTCTGACCAGTAGTGAGTCTTATTTCTGTATAGTATTTCCTTTATGCATATAAATCGCAAATAGTGAGGTGGGCAGACTTTCATTGGATATCAACAGAAATATGCGGTAATAGTAAATGCCTCAAGTCAGTGTCACCAGGCAGACGTTTGAAACCCGAAATTCATGATTAGTATAAGGAAACAATCTGTATTATGTCTCAAATGCCCAACCATTCTGGTTCTGATCGGCAAATGTTGGAAAAGATATCATGGCGTTGCCATTTACATATTTTCTATGAAAACTGACTGCAAGAAAAACGCAAAACATTACATTTTCGTAAATACCGTTTCAAACGATTTTTTTCAGTTTCACCACTCACATATAGCCTATATAATATGTGTGTTATAAGAACAGCTTAGTTTCTCCATGATTATTTCTCCATTATTAGGGCTAAATATAATGAATGCATCTCTGCGGCCCAAGCCGCTCACAATGTGGAATTAGCTATTTGACGTTGGAACCACCCGAGTAGCAATATCCATTGCCTTGATCATCTTAATGAACAGAACTTGCTGAGTTTCACATGACCGCTGTCTCCGGAATTCGTGTTGATTATGATTCTTGATTTCTAATAAAAGTTTTCTCGAGGCTAGGGGATCCAGTGTACTCCCCTGTATTTAAGGTATTATAAAACACCCAGAGACTGAACAAGAAATTTTTGTTATATTTCTTTAAAAAATGGATTCTTTATATTTTTTTTACTTTTTACGCGAAATAAATAAATATACGCTGTGTTTTAGAATGACTGGATGATGAAAATTTGAAAATGTGTTTTAATTCGGAATTGGTAATCTTTTTCAGCCAGTTTCAAGTATTGTATTAAACTAGACTCTTCCGTTAGACTGCGTAGTTGTAACGATATTTTACTAACATTCGACAAATATGGACGTAAAGTACGTTGTGCGTACGGAAATAATAGGTGGGATGGCAAAAAAAGCAAAACTATCATTGGAGCATGTTAAATGACACCATGGCCTTGGAAGTATCGAAGATTCCAAGACCTTTCTCCCATCATTTCTGCCGAAAGGTAGGCACACGATGTAAAAGACTATAACTTTGCTATTAAAGTTTTTAGTTATAGTATCGGAAAAGCGCAATGTTGCGATATCTTTTTGTTAATATTAGTCGCTACTGTAGTCCATATGCAAGTTGTATTCCCGCAGAGAATACATAGAAGTATTGTAGCTATCAATTCATTGTATCCAACGGTAATGGGAGTTTTAATAAATTCTAGTTTATATTGTCAAGCTACAATACTAATCTTCGGAAAGTGTTAATTTCGTAGTCGTCATTTTACTATAAGATTATGAGGGAATTCAGCTCCTGATAATAACTAGTTGAGCAATTATAGTATAATTTGCGCTTGCTGTTAAAATCGTTCTCTGATGGCGCTTGTAACTGGAAATTATAGAGTCATCACGCATGGTAATATACTTCATAAGAGAAGCAACACGGAAGGGGTTATTCACATGCTTTGGAAAGATGTCGGTTAAACGCGATTTCGTTTGTTGGCGACTGTTTATCGAGGTTGACGACTTAGAACTTCTTTCTAGCAATCTGGATTCCTTAGTTATCTCTGTCAGTGCATCATCTGGTTACAACATACCCCCAAATAATCAACAACGTTTATCTTGAAACTTCCTGGCAGATTAAAACTGTGTGCCGGACCGAGACTCTAAATCGGGACCTTTCGCAGGAGAGATTCTTCGTGCTTGGGTAGCTCAGTTGGTAGAGCACTTGCCCGCTAAAGGCAAAGGTCCCGAGTACGAGTCTCGGTCCGGAGCAGTTTTTAATCTGCCAGGAAGTTTCATATCAGCAGACACTCCGCTGCAGAGTGAAAATCTCATTCTGGAAACGTTTATCTTGCATATATTCCAATCTGTGCAATCGAACAATCGAAATGTTTCATTAAAGTCATCAATTTGAAAGGCGATCCAGTCAGCTTTCCATCTAAGCAGGTTTGTTCCCAAGAGACTCAGTGGACGCAGCGGGAAGACGCTCGCAGTTGGAGAGAGAGACACTCATAGTGCCCCCCTGCTTTTAGCGGCAATGGCCTTCAGCGCGGCGCTTGCGCTGTGGGCAATGACTGTGCTGCCGGACGCTCCTGCGGTTAAAAGCTGAATTAAATTCAGCAGTGCACTGCTTCGGTTCATGAATCGGAAATTCTTGATTCTCCTGTTTTAATTTAATGGCAGGAATATCATGGGATTTGCACAATTTGATCCGGCGCCTGCCGCGCGGTCTCTGGCGTCTTGCCGCGGTCCGCACGGCGCCCCCCCCCCCTCCCCCCCCCCCCCCCTCCCGTCGGAGGTTCGAGTCCTCCCTCGGGCATGGGTTTGTATGTTGTCCATAGCGTAAGTTAGATTAAGTAGTGTGTAAGTTTAGGGACCGATGACCTAAGCAGTTTGGTCCCATAATATCTTACCACAAATATACAATTTCTTCTCTCTCTTTTCTTTTTTTTTTTAAATCCGGCGCCAAACCCGACAAATGTGTTTGCAACATATCCGCCGAGAAGGTCTGGAAAGTCACTTGAATGCCAACTGTGAAATGAAAGTCATTTGACATTTGTGGCTCTCTGGCTCTGGGTACTATGGGACTTAACATCTTAGGTCATCAGTCCCCTTGAGCTTAGAACTATGTACACCTAACTAACCTAAGGACATCACACACATCCATGCCCGAAGCAGGATTCGAACCTGCGACCGTAGCAGACGCGCGGTTCTGGACTAAAGCGCCAGAACCGCTTGGCCACCGTGGCCGGCTGACATTTGTGCAGAGGCTACAACATAGCATCATGGTTTGGTATGTACAACAACTGTGCTTATTTGAGAAGATACTCCCAAATTGCCAACCACATTTAGTTTTGTAACAATTTTCTCGAGGTGTAAGAACGGTAGATGCTGCTGCTTGCTCTTTGCACAATGTTTCTCATAGCTAAGTCGGCATGAATTGATCCTTGACAGTTGCAGTGGGCTGGGCGTAGCAGCTTCGCGCGCCACGCTCAACCAATAATCTAATGCGATTTTGTAAACGTCTACGTGGCAATGTCTCAGTGTTGTCACAGCTGTATAGACGGCTATTGTTTTCCCCTGCAGCCGTTGGCACTTCAGAGGTGAAAGCTTTTAGGTACCTGCTTACACCGTCTCGACTGTGAGAGCCGTTTATTTTTGATTTTATCAGTAGGACAGAGACTGAGGGAATCGACCTTGCTTTTGAAACAACTGCAGAAAGTTCTGCACGGGGCTGGGCGTTATCGTAAGGTTTTCGTGTGATGCCCCGTGTAAACATATGCGCTGATGAAAACAGTAGCGACCATTGCAGAAGCATAACAAGGAAGAGATTGAGAGCTTCCGGCGGCTGTTGACGAAGAGGTGTGGGCAGTTAGTCATCCACGTCAACAACTGCAAACACGCCTTCTGTCAGGCTTCACAAATCGTCAGTTGGTGTATTCCCATGTGTGACTTTCTACAGAAGTTCCGCGAAGTGCTTCGCCAACGTTTCTCGAAGTTGCAGAAGAAAGCGTGCAGCCAACACGTCGACGTATACACCGTCTGTGGTCCGCATTGCCGTCCAATGCCCCGAGTCCACATTAAGATTCTTCCGCAGTGTTGCAACAAGCGACCACCCTAGTTCATCAGAAGACCCGAAATGAATTTTTACTCACTTGCATATAAAAGAGGCAGATACGATAAATTCTGTCGTAGGTAGAATATTATCCTTTGTATTATCAGTTATGAATCGTGTGCAAAGCCACTGAATTTCCATGGCTGATGTATATCGGTCACTGCAAATGTCGAGATGATTTTGTTAAAAAGGGACACGACTATTTTTCTTGACAGTGATTTCCCCAATCCTTGTTTGTGGTCTCTAATAGTCCCGCCGTCGACGACACGTTAATTTCTAGTTTTCCTCCCCTCATGAAATTTCAGTCTAAGCTTTTTGAGAAACAATTTCTCATCCTAAGGTTCTTCACATACGATTTTTGTATACTTAACGTAAGGATGAGAAATTGCGTATCGAAACGGATCGTTAGACATCATATTTCTAATTACATGTGGACGAACCAAAGCTTAAAACTCCACTACCATGACCTGCCACTAGTTGTGATGAGAAAATCTAGAATTTTAGGTATCAAACGTTTAGTGTAATTTGTTCATGCACCATGCTATTCAGTAGCTTACATCAATTGTTCTAGTTATTCTATGCTTTACAAAGTTTGAAAATTCACATATCCAGCTTACTCACAGTTTTTGGTACCGAGATAAAATTGATCCTCAGGCAGCCTAGATGTGAATACCGTTCGAAGTATTTTATTTGCTCCAGTTCGCTTTGCGCAGCAGGACCTCCAGCACGCATTCTTCTACCTTCAAAATTAGGGTAAAGAGGCATCATTCTGCTACGTACAGAGGCACTTTCGGAATCCATGGCAGTAAGACAGCAGATGGAGCATCCACACATACGCTTCAAGCAATCTCTACCTCTCAATCGGCCATCTCCTTGCGCTTCGCTGTGTTATTGTGGAAGATAGTACCAATTGTTGCAAAATTATTGTTGTTGCGCTCTTCCCTCAGAAGACTCGTTAGATGCAGCTCTTCACGCTAATCTATCCTAAGCAATGCTCTTCATGTCTTCAAAATTACTGCAGCCTAAACTAATTTGACTCTGCATGCTATACTTTCAAGGTGCTTATCCACCAAACTTCCCTTCATTACCAAACTGACGATTTGCTGATGCCTCAAGATGTGTATTATCAACGATCCCTTTTGTTACTTATGTTGGACCGTAAATTTGTTTTCTTCCTTATTTAGTAACCCTCCAATAGTTATTCTATAGTGACTTGTCTAAAGAGTGAATTAGCTCCGATTGGTTAAACAGCCACCCGATCATTACAGTCCCGTAGAGAAAATGAGGAAATATTGCTTCTCCTCCTTGTAACTGCCTTATGTAAGAGCTTACTTCTCCATAAAAGAGAACCACCAGTGTGTGATACCAGAGAAGTGCCGCACATCTTGACGAAATGAACAAACGGCAGCAAATCTGTTTGGAAGAGCACCTACTCTCTGTTACGGGCAATCCCGTCGGCAGTGATACTCGCCTGTTCACTTTCTGTGAGCGAAGCAGTTTTGGGCCTCGACTACTAGAGACCCGATATGTAGATTGTATGGATATATTTATATGTTTTGTATTCAAGTTCGGTATCTTTTTACATTTATCAGCTTACTATTTTACTCTTCTCTGTAAAAAATGATATATTCCTAATTGAAGTGCTTTGATATCTGGAAGCTCTTCAGTGCCCACACCCGACTCTGAAAACTAAGTCTTTCCTTCTTTCGAATCTCAGCAAAGGGAGACTTTTCATCTCCGAATATTGGTCGGTAAGAGAACAGTATAGTGTTTCAATAATCAGATTGCGCTTCAGCGTTTTGGCGGATGGGTAAAGTTGGGTTTCGATCTATCTTTGCTTCTCCAAAGGAGTATGGCGGCGTAGGAGTATAATATTGTACATTTAATCCATTGAAATAAAATGAAGTGATCGTATGGCACTGTTGGCCGGGAGTCCCCACCCAAGGGAGGTGCGGCCGCCGAATCGAAAGTCTTTTCAGTTGACGCCACATGGGGCGATTTGTATGTCGATGATGGTCAAATGATGATCAGGACAACACACTGTCCCCAAGCGGAGGAAATCCCCGACCCGGCCGGGAATCGAACTCGGGCCCGCGGCATGGCAGTCAGACACGCTGACCACTTTTATATTCAGCTGAGTGGCGGTCACGCCATCTATCAGTTTCTTTTTATGCATTTTATCCTCTTCATTACTTTTCACAGTCGTGTTGCAGCGGTCGCATTACAGATCATCGCAACAATATTACTGTTTGTCGACTGTCGCACTTTGTGACTCATATACGCAGATTTTGCCATCTCTACATGTGTTGCAAGATTTTTCCTACATATCTGTACAAAGGATCAAGCGAAACGTCTATAATGTCCTTAACGTGGAACGAAGTTTAAATGTTAAAACATCGTAACTTGGTGTCAGAGTTCAGCGAAACCCTTTGCATTTGACGAGTATCATAGCGTAAAGGTGTGGGCGAATAATGTTTTCGTAACATTTTGCCACATGACTGCTGGTGACGCAACTGCAAGGTGCCTTCTACAATTTTGACGTTCACACTGCAGCAGGGAAAGGTGCGACACTTGCTCACTGTAACATCATTGCACGACGCTCAGTGGTAGAGAAAAAAAAATCCCTCTACACAACAGGAGCTTGCAGATTTCAGACAGCATCGGCCACCTTTTTCATTACTATTCTACCTCTTCTTCCTCTGAACGTGTCTGTGCTAAGTTCTGTCACCCATGTGTGAAGCCAGTTGCTGTAGTAGATTTCTCTACTTGTTGTTGTCGTGGTCTTCAGTCTGAAGACTAGTTTGTTGCAGCGTTCCACGTTAGTCTGTCCTGTACAGGCCTCTTCATCTCTGCGTAACTACTGCAGCCTACATCCATCATAACCTGCTTACTATATCCAACCATTGGTCTCCATATACAATTTTTACCTTCCCATTTCCTGCGAGTGCCAAATTGACGATTCATTGTTATATCAGGCTGTGCCGTATCAATCGATCCCTGCTTTAGTCACTTTATGCCAGAAATTTCTTTTTTTTTTTTCCTTTTCAATTCAGTACCTCCTCGTGCGATCTACCCAACCGAATTTCAACATACAGCACTACATTTCTGTTCTTGTCTAAACAGCTTATCGTCCGCGTTTCACTTTTGTACAGGGCTACGATCCATACAATATCTTCAGAAACGACTTCGTAACAGTTAAATTGATATTCGATGTTAACAAATTTCTGTTTTTCAGACACGAGGTTTTTCTACTATTGCCAGTAGTCATATCCTCCCTATTCCGGCCATCGTCAACATTTTTCCCAAATGGCAAAAATCACCGATTACCTGTAGTGTTTCATTTCCTAATCTAATTCTAAAAGCATCACATTATTTAATTCGACTACATTCTATTACCTTTTATTACTTTTGTTGATGGTCATCTTATAATCTCTTTTCAAGATACTATTCGTTCTGCTCAACTCCTCTTTCAAGTCCTTTGCCAGCTCTGGCGGAATTGCAATATCATCAACAAACCTCAAAGTTTCTATTTCTTCTCCCTGAGCTTCAATTACTTTTCCAAATTTCTCATTGTTTTCCTTTACAGCTTGCTCTATGTACAGATTGAATAGGCTACAACCCTATCTCACTCCCGTCTCAACCATTGCTTCCATTTCATGTCCTTTCTATCTTATAATCGCCGTCTAGTTTTTGTACAAATTGCAGATACTACGTTTTATCCTCGTCAGAATTTGAAAGTTATTGGTCCAAACAACAGTACCAAACATTTTCACTAAAGCAAGGAATGCTGCATACTTAGGTTTGTCTTTCTTCAGCCTGTCTTCTGAGATATCTGCTAGGGACAGTATAGCCTCGCGTTTTCCTACATTTCTCCGGAATCCACAGTGATTTTACCCGAGGTCGGTCTCTGTCAGTTTTTCCGTTCTGTAAATATATTTTAACTAAAGTTCAGTCTTGGTCACAACACTTATGTCTCAATAACATAGGTGACCGGTTTCGGTTATATTTATATTTATTTTTGTATCAGTTGACTTCGTAGCAGCTGAGGAGAGCTCCGCCTATCATCCTCCAAGGAAGCCATGGGTCTGAAGATGGTTATATAAATATAACCGAAACCGGTCACCTGTGTTATTGAGACATAAGTGTTCAAAATGGTTCAAATGGCTCTGAGCACTATGGGACTTAACTGCTGTGGTCATCAGTCCCCTAGAACTTAGAACTACTTAAACCTAACTAACCTAAGGACATCACACACATCCATGCCCGAGGCAGGATTCGAGACATGAGTGTTGTGATCAAGACTGAACTTTAGTTAAAATATAATAATCTATTGATCACTGTATTCCAAAAATGCTTACCAAAATTGTACTTCTGTAAATAGATAGTGGCATTAATTTGGAACCAGCTTATATCAACATCCCACCTCTTTGAATCTTAACGCGGCAGGACCTTGTTTCCGCTTTGCGGAAAAATACATCTCGTACCCATTCATGGATAAAAATGACAATTCACATTGTCTTTTCGTTGCAGTCTTGATGATATATCAGCTGTCACTTGGATCGTAGCGTCTTTTCTTATTTGTGCGATGACGCCGTCCAATGCCAGACGCGTGGTTGGGTCATCATTACGTCTCTCTCTCTCTCTCTCTCTCTCTCTCTCTCTCTCTCTCTCTGTCCGTTCTCTCTCTCTCTCTCTCTCTCTCTCTTTCTCTGTGTGTGTGTGTGTGTGTGTGTGTGTGTGTGTGTGCGTGCGTGCGCGCGTGCATGCACATGTGTGTGTCTATCTCGAACGTGACTTGCCGCTTCGCCTTTTGCCTTTTCCACGACTCGTTGCAGCAGAATTGGGCGCGGTCTCGTATGTATGTAAACATTGCAGCTACAGGCCATTGACGTCAGCCGCAGCACAGCTTCTTCTCAATGGAGGGAAAACCATCCTCGAAATTTATTTGAGTTGTTAGTGCGTCAGAGCGCCATTCGTAGGCACCGTGAAATCACTACGCGACGTGACACACGCAGTGACGAAGCGGAATGACAGGCTGGTCGTGGCTTTTACCCCGCGATAAACGCCGGGAAGTTGTGTCCTGCCGACAAGGAAACCACTGTGCTCGCACTTATCGGACGGATCAAAGTGTGTCACCTTTAGTAACATGAGAATGACATCTCTGTTCTGGGGTATCGTATTCGCGATTCATATTCGCTTTTTCTTATCTAATCCAACTTCTGGTACTCTGGAATTACATCTCTAGAAACTCAGATTGTACCATTTCCTGCTTCGGTGAAAACTACGATTGTTGTATCTGAAATAATGCGTAAGTGACCGTAATTTCTTGATTAACGAATGTAGAACTTGTGAACTACACACGTACTGGCAGTAACTCTCCCTCTATACAACATGAAACGAGCTCCTAGTCTCCGCCTTGGAGGCCCAAGGCATCCCGACCGGCCGCCGTGTCTTCCTATGCGTCATGCAGACGCGACCTGGAGGGGCTTTTGGTCAGTACATCGCCCTCCCGGCCGTTTTGTCGACTTTCCAGACTGTGGAGCCGCAACTTCTCGTTCAAGTTTCTCCTCAAATGGAATCACGAGGCCAAGTGCATCCCGCATTTTCTTTCGTTCTATATCTCTACCTGTTTCTACATCATATTTCGTCAGCCGCTGATTTGAGGATTTCGCATTATACCTCTGGAAACAACATCGACGAAAACTTCATTCAGTTTTTTATCACAGAGGATGCCAGTCCTCTGACCTTCACAGGCAGACTATACAGCATTTATACCACTAAAAGCTAGTCAGTTGCATCGTCGTTTACCATGTATCTAGCACCGTCTTGAAAAAGTATGTGCACTGTCGCATCTAGGCAACGGCCTTACCGCAGTGGATACACCGGTTCCCGTGAGATCACCGAAGTTAAGCGCTGCCGGGCGTGGTCGGCACTTGGATGGGTGACCATCCAGGCCACCATGCGCTGTTGCCATTTTTCGGGATGCACTCAGCCTCGTGATGCCAATTGAGGAGCTACTCGACCGGCTTCGGTCAAGACTACTATCTTACGACCGGGAGAGCGGTGTGCTGACCCCACGCCCCTCGTATCCGCATCCTCCACCGAGGATGACACGGCGGTCGGATGGTCCCGGTAGGCCACTCGTGGCCTGACGAAGGAGTGTACTGTCGCATCTACTTGTCTGTTCCCCAAAGACGTACGGACGCTCATCATGTTTGATTCCATGGAATTTGGACTAATGCTTGTCGCTATAATTACGTTAAGACTACATGATTACTTACAAGGCACTGATGATAGCTGCACTGTCAGTTGATATCTAGATCTGCAATGCAATAAAGACAGATGATATTTCGACCGATGCTGACCTCCTTTCTTTTCTGGAATACATTCGTGTCGCCCGTTATAGATTAAAATCACCTTGACTTAATCATCTCGACGGCCGCACATGTTTCATGGTATTCGTTCCAATGCAGTGTCTCCCACTATACTTTTGCTTTTAACACTGGTCTTCCCGTCTGGGAACGTCCTTAGCCGCCTATTGTAAGGTGTCGTCTCTGCGCAAATTCTGTAGCTACTGCACAGCTAACAGCTTGCGCTCCTCCTGCGCCAGATAACATGTTGTTACCACTTTTAATCCATTACTTTGCTGCAAGGGAAGAAACATATCGTGATACAATAATTCAAAATAAAAGTGATTCGACGCTCCCTTCATTGATCTCTGTAATCTCATATTCGCTTCGTTCAGCTTTTGTTTGTCAGGTAGGTTGCGACTTCTCTTAAACCTGTGATGAAATCTTCTTCGTTTACGTAGAAGTTTTCTAACAAGGCTTTTAAACCATGGTGGGTTTTCCCCGTCTCTTAACACCTTGTTCGGAATGTAAGGTGTATTGGTCACCGAGGCTTTTGAAATTCTTTACATTTGTGATCTGCGTCGTCGTTCTGAGCACTCAGTATTTGATATTGACTACTCAGATATTCAGAAATTTGTACCCTTTCACCTTTGCGAAGCAAAAATATTTTCGCATCTTTCTTAAAAGTATTTATGACACCTGAAGTCATTGATCCTATAACATTGTTACTGTAACTGATACTCTCCTGTGCTTTAAATAATACGAAAATTTCAGGTCTGTTGCTAAGAGGTCTAAAACTTGACCTTCACGAATTAGTTCTCTATCTGCTGTAAGTATTTTTCGGGTAAGACATTCAGACTAACGTCACACGAATCCTTGTCTCTGGCATCAGTTTGCAATGACGTGGTCGATACTGTTACCGGATGCCCGTAGCGGTGCCCGTCGATTACGATTTTGCGGCCACTTTTAAACTTTTCTACCCACGCGTAAAACCTCGCACTGCTGTGTTGTTTGTTCATCAGATATAATATTTCTGACGGTTGGATACTTTCCAGAAGTAAAAAAGGATCACAGCACGCTGTTCTTTCTCGTCGAGCGAGTCCGACAACAAATACGATAGCGTAAAAGTTAGTCGAGCTAATGACAAGCACTCTTCTCAAGGTTACCAAACACCACTGAACAGAAGTTACAGTTCCCTTCAGGAGGCGTTGCCCTAACTATACATGTTTTATTGAATTACTGAATGACCACATATTCTGGTAGCAACTGCCACACCAACAAATTAAATTAACCGCGACGAACTTACGCAGCAACATAATACATACCGTATTGACCGCTGCAGTTACCCCGTTAGTTCTGTTACTGCTTAGACAACTTAATTTGACATATGTGCTTCATTGCATTGTCACTGACATATTTCGTGCTGTTTGTAAACATGCACACGTGTCATTAGCCGCTAAGGCATACTGGGTGGTGGCCCGCAGTGTTTGCGTCCTCGACAGAGACAGGCACGCTCCGTTACTGTAGAACGCAGTTACAAGCTTCTGTAACGATTGCTAAGCTGCTACGAGAAAACAGGCAGGATTGACATTTTTCTCTGCTGCTCACGACATTTCGTTAGCAGTATATCTCATTCGGTTTATATGGCAATGTCTTGATCTTCGTCAGCTGTGTTCATAGAACTATTTTGTAACGGGTCGATTGTGGTAATTGAAACCCCTATGCATCCTATCTGTCACTGCGGTGTGTTGAGTATATTCGTGAAAGCATGCCCAACAGCACTCACCACACATGATTTATCGTGGTACACCCATTTTTACTTCAGTGTAAATAGGAAGACTACCTCAACTTTCCAAAGCTTAATAAAAGTAAAAAAAATCGAAATACTGTCTTCCTGTCTTCATTCAGGGTAATACAGCAGCTTGGTTAAAATAAATTTCTTGCAAAGTATGTTTTAGATACACAAGAGAAGGTACAATTGTCAGGGATAGTGACGAGCCGTCCTATGAAATCAACATTAAAGCCTCTACCAAAACTGGCAGTCTGGCAACTTGCCATGAGGTCGTTGGAAGAAGGTATGGGCACTGTTATTAGCTTCGTGCTTCAAGGAGTTATTATACTGGCACAGTATGTTCCTGAAATTTATTATCGTCCGCTAAGCTATAACTTAAAAACTATAGAAGTGCAGAACGGTGGCTGCATTGACGTTAGCTGATATCCGGCAAAAGAATCTTCAATAAGACAATTTCCACAAAACGAAAAAGAGAAACAAGACTGTAAACTGCTATTGGTGACTCATGATTCCAAATTAGATTGCACGGAAGCGCATCATTAATGTTCAGAATATTACGCTTAATAGTTCCACATTCCAAGATAATTTTGACCCGATGAAGCTTACACATACGTTCAGAGCTAGTAAACCCGTGAGTTAAAAAGTCTAAAGTAGCTTCATTCAAATCAAATGTCAGTTCCAGGAAAAATGTTAAGATCTTAATAGTGTGTATCTAAAAATAATTCGTTCTACATGACAGACTACAATGATCACGTTTACATGCGACGCAACTTGCGGAGACAAAAATCGGTTTTCATAAACCGTTTCTCACTGTCGTGTTTACATGTCAGGTCTGAATTGATTTCGCTGGTCCGAACAGGTATCGATTTTCAGAGCGCCATTTGTTTTACTCGAATGGTGTCCGTAAATCAGCTGCTCCGATTTCGTCGCCACGATTAATTGAAGTTATACCAGTACTGACTAACATTTTTTATAGATAGAGTGTAATGTTTCTATTTATGTCTCAGTGAACTCTGAAAGTGAGGAGGGGAAACAGCTCATGAAAAGATGTTTGAAAATCTTATTCTCGCCAATTAATGAGTGCGAAACATTTTTGGCAAAAGTAAGAAGTGATTTTTGGAGGAACGTTACTCCATTCCAAGGCTTTGCAGATTTCAAATTGCAAGAAAACTTGCTAATGAGGTAAAGAGACATTCTGAATCCTGTGCACAGAATTAACAAATATTTTTTCACAAGTCGTTGACTGTGTTCGAGAGTCCTTGCCACTAAAAGCGAGAATGGGATGGAAATTTGCAAATTATCTAACTAAGCAGGAAATAGAGTTCTTGGCAAGCAGTTAGATTTGAAACTTTATGGCAGGTTAAAACTTTGTGCCGTATGGGACCTTTATGTCTTTTCATCTAATAAGCGTAAAATTTGCTTCTCCAATGCAGATAAAGGAAATGAGTGATTTCCTGCAACCTGACAATCCAGTGACGACTCAAATCCTATAAAGTGTTAACATGGCGTGAACACCGCTGGTATAAGCTGAAATCCGGCTGTCAGAACAGCATTTCCAGAATCTGTAATGAAGTGCTTACATGATCAGCCTGAAACGGAATTCAGAAATCGATGTACGGAAAACCAGGTTTGGGACTCCATGTCAACGTAGACTCTCGTGCAAATTCCATGTCCACGAACGCCCACGAGATGGTGGTATCTTGTGTGTCTTGCATCGGGATATTTACCATTTTTATAGTCACACTTTACGAAATTATGTTACTTTTCACTCCTTACAACAAGTGTGGCGAACTGACGCAACTTCCTCTTCCTTGCACTCAAGACAATGTCATTTCGGGTCTTCGAGGTCTTGGCGGAGAGAATACTTTGCATCCTCAGTAGCCGCGTCGCTAATACACACCTTTGCGGTGACACTCGTTCGAATCCTGGGGATTATAGAAATTTTAATCGCCAGTATTTGTTGGCAAGAGGAGAAAGGTGGTGGCGTAAATTTCTTGATCATCAGATGTCGTGTCAATGTCTTCGATTAAATTCCAAAACTATGTGACTCCGTTGATAGTGATCCATCTGTCGGATTGAGACGTTAAACATAGCGATCCCATTGGTGTTTTATTTTTATTTTTTTTCCTTTCACAAAGGAGGCACATCACTATATACACATCCGTCGCAGGCACCCACGTTCAGTAGATACATTTAAGACTCAACTCTCAGACACTGCGTGGAAAACGGCTATTAAGTGCGGAGGAAGACAACCGTTTCCGGTTGGATGCTTGAACAATCCTTTGGAGTCTCTCAGCCAACGACGATCTCGTTGATCCAATACTAGCGGCTTCTCTTCTTACTATCTTCTCTGGTGTTGATCTGAAACATACGAAAATACTGTCCTGCAGGCTACTCTTGTATATACACTACTTCCAACGTAAATCTGAGAACTGTACGGTCTAGCTACACCACTAAGAAATTTCTTTCACAAATTTTACCGGCACAAGCTGCATTAAATCCAAATACAGCATAATGACACTCTGATGTGTAGATAAAAGCGGTACCAAGAATACAATTGCTACAAAATAGGCTATTCTAGTAGATGTTATTTTATTTTCACGTAGAGAGTTTTGTACCGAAAAAGAAACGTGTTTCACTGTCGCGGTGTTCAGAAAAAAATGGTATTCTGCAATAAATTTTAGTACCGTTCTTATGGGACGCTACTGCTTCACATTGTTTGCCCGATAATTAAGATAATTAATATTCATGAAGTTTCCGGTATCAGTAATCTATCAAATACATATAATTAAGATACTAATCAGTCTTGATCGCAAGGATTAAAAACTAAAAAACTACACGTCATATGGTAACCGCTTTAGATTTTATCAAAAATCACTTTCAGACCATACCTCATGACATGGTGTGCAGAGACGACGGCAGAGTAGTTACCAGTGGCCCCCTCCGACACTTAACCGATGCTCCGTCGATGTTTCTGCTCAACACATGATGAGGCATGGTCTGAAGATGATTTTAATATCCTAGCGATCAAGGCTGATTTGCATTTTAACTACTTATCAGATCGCTGTTAAAATCCAACAAACGTAAATCTGTCTTATAATAATCTTTCGCATGCTGTTGCGTATGATTGTGTTTGCATTCTCAAGTACACATAAATTAATGACTTATCACTATTAGCGGAATCCTACGTCTGATAGTAAATGCAGTAAGTGTATCACAGATACCTGTACCCCATTCCGTTGCGCTCGATGAACGTTATACATTGATCCCTCGCTGGTCACTGCACTTTTTTATCTACAAGTACTAAATTTAATCATAAATTACCTAATTATCTATTTTAAAAACAGAATAGGTCCTACATTTTTCGTGGGTTGAATTAGCCCGTCACAATATAGAAATTCTGTATCTATGCTCTGAAAGCCACTTTACCTCGTGTGGCCGGGGACACTGCTGGCACCACTGTCGTTATCTCCTTTCCCGTTCATGTTACGAATGGTTCATGAGAAGAAAGACAATGTTCATGGGAAGAAAGACAATCGGATAAATTTATGTATTGAACTAGAACGTATCTGCTTTTTCTGCTGTCAGTTCGCAAGATGTAAATGAGGTGATGTAATGTGACCTGACTTTTCTTGAAACGCACGTTCTTCTTGTTTATCTCGTTTCCAGTAGCGTTCTTAATATTATCACAGCTCAACTAGTACTGGTTGCTTGCCTAGATAAAAATCGTGTTATATGTCCGTTATTGCTTACTAGGCTTAAGGTTGCAGGCCGAGTGTTCTGCAAGTCTATGGTGAATTGTTGCGCAGTGGGCGTAATCTAGTCTCGCTCTGTACCCATATTTTAATTGCAGCAAAAAACGCCTGATGAGATTCATTAGTCTCTGGTTCCTACCATCTTACGACAAACTGGTTACTTTTATCCAGACGTTAGAGGTTTACAGCCTTAAAGTAATATTTAATCCCTTTTCCGAGTGAGCTGTTTTGTATATCAGTCGTTACTTTTAAATCCATATTTTGTGTACTTGAACGTAGTAATGTAATCATTCGTGCGCCGTAGTTTTTGCTAAAGTTACATACGGGATATCAAATTATATTTCAGCTATAGCAAAGAAATACAGAGTGTTTGACGTACAACACTACCGCTGAGTCTTGCGTGCGCGGGAACCGTTCGTTGGACTGTGGCAAATGGCGTATCAGTTTAGCCTTGGAAAGAAGTGCGAGAAAATCGTTACAATAAATGTGCATTGGGTATCTTCCAATTTATTAACATTTCAGCATATCATCTGGTAAATCCCTACATTTTTGTAGGGCAATTTGATGTGATAGGACGGGACGCACTCGCGCTTCTGTAATTGCTTATATGCAGAGAACTGACGTCTACCAGTGAAGTGCTTACCTTTTTATAGTGTTAACCTGACCTGTTCTTCCACAGCTTTGAACTGTGTGTGAATACTGTTGCTGACTATACTGAATAGTCACTTGAAAGCGTGCTCATTGTGTGCGTGTACCTTTCCCTAAAGGCCACACTCAACTGCGAACGATGATGAAGCCTTTCAAGTCACATCGAGAGCGGGGGTCTATTACACATCTCTGGGGACACCATTCCGATAATAATCGTTGCCTGATACTGCATACTGTATTTCTCACCGACAATATGACATGCTTATGTGGGTAGTTTCAGATAAAGTTTACATTACGCTTCATTTACCTTTAATCTAGTTGGACACACGCACACGCGCGCACACACACACCTATTCAGTTGTTAACTATTCAAAAATTCTAGTAGAAGTAGTTTTCAACCGGAAATTATTTTAATTCAGTTTTAAAAATGTTGCCACATTTCTGTATATAAGTAATTAATGCGATAGGCTAAATACAAGGCCTGAAGGAAAAGAAAAACTTCATACCTCACGTTTGTGTACTTTTCAAGTGTACTCTGTTGACAGTGAGTCGTATTTCAGTCCACGTCCATTTGCATCCACACTTTCCACCATTCACGCGGAACATTTGTGCATGCGTTGTACTTTGATGCTACACTGGAGACCCTCCTCCATGCCTCCCCCCTCCCCCAATTCCTGTTCTCAATTCGGGCAGACTGCAAGAACACGTTTGCACTAAACAGTTCGTTCACCTTTAGTGCTTCTATCGAGCATTTAGAAACTTGCAATACTATAGGATAACTATAGGACACACCTTACAACCCAAAAACAGTCAGACACCAAATACCCGACGACAAATAGTTTCTGAGTTACATGAGCAGTCTTTTTTCTTTTTCCCTGGATTCGTAAACGTCCACTTTAAGCAACATTTCACTTCCCATACAAGTGCTAGTGAAACAGATCTTCTGAATGAAGCGTAGGCCATGATCCGGGTGGTTTGTAGCGAGTTTGAGCATGCCGTAAATAATTAAGACAGGCGTATTGAGAAACGTAGAAATTAAGGGAATTTCCCTTGCTGATGGTTCCTGTACAGCCCATCTCAGACTTGAACTGGATGGGCTTAAGCGAGTACAGATGCAATCAAGCTTAGTTTCCAGGCATCATTATCCAGAGTTGGAATATCGTGCAAGTTTAATATAACTGTGGCCGCACTGTACTCAATTCGCAATAGAGAAATAGCGTATCGCTCGAAACCCTTCAACTGTAACACCATAAACACCGAATGATGAACAAAAGTTGGAAATCATAGCGCTAGTGTGTTCGGAATGCCTTCTGGTTTCCTTGGACAAGATGATTTTGATCAGTTAGGTCATTACGTTTTAACTGTTCCAGAATTATTCTACAAACGAAGATGAACGATAAAGGGTCATACTCTTGTGAACTCATTCTGCTGCCCTTCCCCATCTTTGACACAATCCGAGCTCGTACTCCGTCTCTAATGCCCTCGATGTTGACGGGATGTTAAACCCAGTCATCCTTCCTTCTTCCTTCTTAAAGCTGAGGACAACAGGTACATCAAGGACCAACTGTAGCTAATCGAAGAGTGAAGATAAAGAATTCATCAACGTTGGTTCTTTTTGCAGGAGATCACGTTGTTGGTGCTTGCAGTTTACCTTGGTTTGCCGCTAGCGTGTCTGTGGTGACACTTCGCATTGCTAATATTGTGAAACGTAAACCTGCTCGCTGACTAATCACTTTGGTCGTGAAGCCCTTTCAGGATCTGTAACGGGACCAGACGTCTCCCCCTCTGTTCAAACATCGGACGGGCTCGCTAAATAGCTTCTCTCACTGTGCCTTTCGCAACCTTAGGCCCCACACTCATACAGCCTCGTATACACAGACACTACTGGAAATGAGTTTTACGCATAAAGGACTTTCGGTTGACAAACAGATCACTTAGTTTATTGGCAGTCACCGCATACGAGATGTTAAATAGTAACGGCTATCGTATTTGTTGTCGGACATTACATATTGTCGTCCAGTCCTGATTGTTTACTTGCGTTGAAATATAAACGGGCTCGCTCCGATGGAGCGATCTTGCAAGTTTGCTGGACTGACAAGGGTACTGCGTCTTCTCGCTATCACCGATTTAAACCAGATTTTTGGTATACGAGTATGCAGGGCTTGGGAAGAAATGGAAGTAACATACGTGGGAGATCCAGGCGGCCAAGCGTTTAGAAAAAACAGCAGTTTTGGCTTGGGTTTGGCGAGTTATGTGCCATTTGTATCAGCGTAGTTCCTAGGCAGTGCTGGTTAACCGGAAAGAGTACAGAATGGTAATGCGAGGGTTGCAGGTTCGCGTACCTATCTGAAATTTTTTATTTTTTTTTACTTTCAATTTTTACTTTACTTACACTGCAAATAAAACGAAATAAAGCACAATATACAATGACGGGAAAAAATCGCAGTGCCAAAAAATACTTAATGCAGAGTAATGAAATTTCGGTAGTACATTTGTCTAGGTAACATATTTAAGTGATTAGCACTGCAAAATCACAAGTCAATGTAAGCGCGACATTGCAAATATGAAATGCTGGTGGTGTGATAACTGATGTAACGGCCAAAATATTGGAATGATGCAAACGTGCATGCATTGTGTTGTACAGGTGTCGGATGTCAGTTTGTGAGCTGGAGCTGTCTTGCACTTGGTCAGTCAATACAGGGATGGTGAATGCTGTTTGTAGATGACGCTGGAGTTGTTGTCTGATTATGCCCCATATGTGGTCGAGTGGAGATAGATCTGGTGATCGAACAGGCCAAGGCAACATGTCGGCGCTGTGTAGAGGATGTTGGATTACAACAGCGGTATGTAGGCGAGCGTTATCCTGTTGGAAAATGCCCCTGGGAAGCTGTTCACGAATGGCAGTAAAACAGGTCGAATCACCAGACTGACTGCAAATTTACAGTGAGGTGGTGAGGGATAACCACGAGATTGCTTCTGCTATCATACGAAATCGCACCCCAGACCAAAACCCCTGATGCAGCGTGCAGTGTGTCTAGCGCGCAGGCAAGTTGGTAGCGTGTGCTCAACTGGTCTCCTTCTAAGCAACACACGTCCGTCACTGGCACCGAGGCAGAACCAGCTTTCATCAGAAAACACAATAGACCTCCACCCTACCCTTCACTGAGCTCTCGTTTGACACCACAGAAGTCGTAAATGGCTGAGATTTGGGTCAGTGGAACGCACGCTACAGGGCGTCTGCCTCGGAGCTGTCCGGGAAGTAACCGATTTGTAATGGTTGTGTCACTGTGGTGTCAACTGCTGCTCAAATTGCTGCTGCAGCTGCAGTACGATGCGCCAGAGCCATGGGGAGTGGCTACATACCTACCAAGCCTTTCTGTAATCTTGCAGAAGGAACATCCAGCTTCACGTAGCCCTATTACATGATATTCTTCAAGATGAGTGAGGTGTTGTCAATGGTGTCTTTGTTGCCTTAAAGGCAGTCTTGACTCACAGCAACTCACCACGTCAAGTCTCTAAGGTAACTAACGCTCACATCGTGTTCTTAAAGATGATTTGCATCCTCAGAGTGGCGCTACTTACATCATGTTTCAGATGCAGAAACACGCCTACCAGCTTTCGTTTATGTCACACAACTTCCCTTGTTGTTGCAATTTTTTCCATCAGTGTATTTTAGGTATTAATATTTTACGAAAAGGCATGTAGAGAAAGGCAAAGAAAATTTGGCATTTCCTATAAATTTCCGGGAAGTGATTGCAAGGTGCGCTCGAGAAATTCCTATATAAAATTAGATACAGTTGATGATTTACACGTGATGGGGTAACAGACACAAACCTGATTTACATTCATAAACGGTTCTCACTCATCGCACAGTTTGACAGCAAACTGCCCGTAACACATTATTTTGTCAAATACTGGCTAGGTTAGCTGGTAATGACAGTGGAATGTATTTCGATGCAGTCTTCACAGAATGCTCTTTCCTTTTCTCTCTTGACAAGATAAGAGCTTTTTTGAAGCTATTTCATCAAATTCTTTACCTGACGTAAACATAAGGAAAAAAATTTTCACATAGGCATTCGACCCCACGACCATTTGATTACTGTTCTGTACTCCTTGCGCTTCGCCAACGACTGCCTGGAAACTAGGCTAATATAAATTACTCATGCCTCTCCCAACTCGTGCCAGAAATACTTTTTTTGAATGCATGACCGTTTAAAGTTCCGGTCAAGCCCTGCATATACTATAAATTTGAACGAAATCGGTGATGACGAGTAGGAGCGGTCGCGTTGTGAAATGATCATTCAAATGAATGTCAAGTTAGTACTAGAAAACGACAAGAAATTTTCTTTTTGTCCGCTGCTCAGCGATATCGCGATATTTGTCATCTATGACTGTCAACTGTCAATTCGCCCATGAATGGTAATGAAGACTCTTCTCTTGTATACGTGCTGTTTGGTGTTACGGTATTCTTAGTAACCGTCAAAGCATTTGTCATTCAGTTATAACCACGTTTACTTTTCAAACAAGACTGACTGACTCAACGCAGGGATGGAACTCTGTTTTTAGGCCACAGAAAAGGCGTCGTTAACTGTATTATTTCCGAGATTTGAAATAAGTTCGCAGGGATATAACGCTATTTTTAGGCCTTATAAAGAGAATCGCTAATCGCATTATTTGCAAGATTTGAAGTAAGTTCTTCCTAATCTCAGTGTGGAGGGCACAGCGGCTGTAACAGAAGGATTAAGACGTTTCCTTCCAAAATGTTGCGTACTGAATACACAGGAGGAGTTACAACAGGTAAAAGATTAATCAGTGCTAAGGTTTTCACTAGAATTGCATATTGACCCGCTTGCCAGTACTGAATCATCGTTTAATGTTTGAATACACGACTCATAGTATAAACTGTTGGCTATTTGCAATAATATTCTTAGTTTCTCTCCAAAAATTCACCCTGGCAGCTACATGACGTTCGTACAAAACGGGGCAAATAAAAGTGGCCCTCACGGGTGGATACCACTGGACGTGAATGTAAGCATAACTACACCCCGTCAGTCACCTCCAACAGGATGGAGCAAGTGCCCATGCAGCCGGCTGAAAATTGGAGCTCAGTTACATAATCTTCAGACCTGACAGAGTTGTTAGCAGAGGTCAGCCTGGACGCTGCCCTAGGTGGCCATCCAAGTCACTTGATCTGTCGGTGTGCGATTAATTTGCGTGGGGAATCCTCAAATCCAAGCCGTATCGCATCCGTCCTAGTCTTCAAGAACTGCAGCGGCACATTTCGGATGAGACTTCAGCAATTCCAGCAATCCAGCTTCGATCCGCCTTCAGCAACTTGCTGACCAAGGTCCGGAAGTGCCAAGAGATGAGTGGTGGTCACTTTCAACATGTGCTGTAGTTATCTTAGTACTGTTTTTCCTTTCCTCTACTGTGTTTCTTTGCATCCTGGACCTCTTTTCTCCGGGCCACATTTATTTGCCCCACCTCGTGCGTAGCCACGAGACTATTACGGCACCTTCGAAGCGGAAAGGAAACGCACTGGCAAAGCAAAATTTGTCCTCTTACAATTAGTGACCATTTACACGTTCATTTTAACGCATGTGGTTCCACCGAGTTGCGCAGGCCGCCTGAACTTGCTACCCCCACTCTGCTGCTACATGATGCACAGAACTGAAGGCAAAGCTATATCCATACTTGCTACCGTATATCCAAAGTTCTTGTCCAGGTTCGGCACACAGCTTTAATCTGCCAGGAAGTTTCATATTGCTGTACACTCCGCTGCAGAGTAAAACTTTATTCTGTTACTCAGACTATATTTATCTGGTATTTGAGTATGAGAACACGTAGCGACTTTCAATAAGCTTTACACATAATTTCAAACCTGTTCGAAACTTTTTCTCACCAGAACAAAATAATGAAAAGAAAAAAGCTTTATCACTTAACTATATTTTCGACGGTTGCGCAGTAAAAACTTAAGCATAAGGCATCACGTTTTTTTTATTACTTCTTTACTACTAACTCTGTTTCCAACACATTTTGCAAACAGCATCCACATATACCGGTGAACATAGTGCAATATTATAGCAGTGTACGAGAAAGTGTTCGGGAGGTATACCGTTCTGATTCTTTAAAGGATTGCTGGTGGAGGGGTTTACTGTTTTGGGAAGAACGGGCTATCCGGATTTCACCCAGTCCCTTCTCTCTTATCATCCTCATCGAGCCAGTGGCGTCATTACCATCACACGAACTCGCCGCAGCCACCTATACGTCACCAAAGGAGGAGAATAATTTAACATCTGGTTGACGACGAGGTTATTAGAGAAATAGTTCGCTTTGGGAAGGGGGAGGGAGGAAATGACTTGTTCAAAGGAACTATTCTGGCTTTCGTCTTAAGGGGCTCCGGAAAGGCTCAAAATCATGAAAAGTTCAATTTTTACTTTTTTGCGTTTTCTGAATCTGCAGACTATTACTTATTAATAGATATATAATTTATTCAATTCCTAAGACTACAACTATTTTTAAATTTTTTTTGAAATGTGTTCTACATGGACGTGACCCACTGTGGCGCTGTTAAACTACTGTCAAATGGTGTTATTATTAACGTCCGTGTTCATCAGGTACATTTTAGTGATGTGAGACAAAGTATGTGTTGTGGCTAACCAGTGATGGTTCAATATATATCGCTGGTGTGATTGTCGATTGTTTCATGTTTATTTACTCTGTCGTTATCTCGAAAATATTCGTAATTAATTCTGTTTCTTGAGTCTCTGTTGTGTTGAAGTATAATAATGAGTAAAAGTAAAGTTATTAGAAATCCTCTGAAGGCTTTTAAGAAAAGGAGAAATGTTGGAAAGCCAAAGGTATGTGTTATTACTGTAAACAATAAAGACGATAACCAAGTGAGTGAACCTAACCTCTCAAGTACACCTGCCCATAGCAGTCAAAGTGGGAAAGAAAATACTTCATAGAAGAAGCTTGGTTCAATGAGTGAAAACTATGAATGTTTTATGGGCGAATCGGATGTGAATGAAATATTTGATATGTCGGTTCTCAAAGGAATTTTTTCAAACTGTGTAAGATGTATTCATTGTAGTGAAGTTGGTGTGGAACTCTCCATAATAAAGCACGTAGGACTTGCTAGTGAAATACAACTGAAATGTGATAAGTGTTCATACATGACCACCTTTTGGAACAGTGTTGCAGTAACTGCAACTGAAGAAAATGGTAGCAAAATCTACGAACACAACAACGAGCGATGCTTGCTTTAGACAAGGAACGCCTTCGGGCTGCAGACAGGGCTGTAAAGAGTCTAGAAATACAAGCAAGAGTAAACAGGAGGAGGAACAAGAGGAAGCTGGAGGAGGAGTTTGCAGAGGATGAAGATAATCCATCCTATGGACCTGGAATGCACTAAAAAGTTAATCCAATCTTTGTCGCTCGATTCCCAAAACTTTTATTTTCTCATACTAATTACATGTTTTCTAAGGATCTTCCAAACATATTTGTTTCAAACTTTCAGTAAATGTTACACAGTACCTTCTGCATAATTTAACACAGCCTTATTCCAAAAAACTGTATATTTTTGAATATATAAATAAAAAATTGCAAAAAATGTTGTGAATTTTCATTACAATTGAAAAAAAAATCATCTATAATAATTGAACTAAAATTTTGTAAAATCCCTGTGTTAAGTTGTAGCCCATATTCCAATAAATAATCTGTAAAAAGTTCAACTTCCTACCTCGAATACTTTGTAAGGAAAGATGTAATTTATAAGCGTTATTTTAACATTGCAAGTATAGGGCGTTCCGGAGCCCCTTAAGAGCCGTAGAGAAACAGTGGAAAACCGAAATTTTGATGGCTGGACGAGGGTTTAATAGATGTCCTCCAAACTGCTATTTTTGCAACACCTCCCTTGGCGACACGTTACACTGATATACTTGATACGTCGGACACACAGGCTGCCGACAGGGCAGCTTGCAACGCGTCACGCAAGAAATGAAGGGAGATTATGTTTTAAAGGCAATCGATGACGAGGTCAATAAAGAAGACGCGCAAGTTCGGTTGGAGGAAAGGATAGCGGATAAAATAGGCCCTGTCATTTTCGGAGGAATCAACCCAGTATTTGTCTAATGCCATTTCAGGACTTTGTAGAGATTCCACGTGTGGATGACCGAAAGGTCATTTGAACTGCCATCGTCCCGAATGCGATTCCGGTATGATAACGCCTGCGCCACCTTGCTCGGAAGCTGGAGTACCACAGAGAGCCATCTTTTCTCCATTACTGTATAGTATATACACTGTCGATATACCTCGCTCAACTCGCTTGAAGGAAGGCTTAGAATTGTACACAAATGACACTGTATATCAGTCTCTCGAAACTAGACAGCACGCAGAACATCAGTAAGCTATAAAAGTGATTCAGTCTGTCGCCCGTAAAACTTAAAGCCCAATAAAGTTATCTTAAAACACAAAAAAATTATAACAAAAATCAGACACCAAAAGACGTAAAATTAAAATTATGAGACAAGAAATAGTACCAAAAACGAAAACTAATTATCTCAGACGGATTATGGATACTACATTATCATGGAATCCTCACGAAGACAACATCATAACAAAGTCAAGTTGATGACTAGGACTCATAAAACTAATTAGAAGGCGCGTAAACGTCACTTCAAACATTAATTCGTATGTACAAGGCCTTCATTAGACTACTTTTCGATTACGCAATGCCTGTCTAATTGGCTAACCAATACCAAACAAAAAGATTATTTAGCACAGAAAGAAGAGTTCTAAGAACAGTAAAAACCTAAGAACAGTAAAAATATCATGCACGCAATGCCAAACAACGCAACAGACGAAATAGCCAGTATAAATTCATCAAAACATCGGCTCATCAAATTTGTTAATAAAATTGGTCTCAACGGGCTAAGGACCAATAAACTGACGACTCTCGCGGTAAAATAAAATGTGTGGGGGCGAGAGATGATTGTGATTTGGATTTGATTTTGAACTGAATTGAAATTATTTTTGAGATTTTATTTATACTTTTGAGTGTATGCTTTTAGTAACTGGCTGATTAATAAAGATTAAGATGAGAAAGGCAACTTTTTTTTCACGTTAAGGTTACTTTAATATGAGCCAGTCCAGAAACACATTGCATTTAGACTGAAAACTGAAATAATATTTGTGTACTTGCCTCGGCTAATATTTTTAACAAGCATGAGTTCTTTGTTATAGTTTGCAACTGCCCACACACGACTAAAGAATTGTTCTTACCGCCTTTAACAAAAAATTGAAGTTCGAGTCGTGGCCCTGGACTGGGTGAGTAACTGAAAATAAAAATCTTGAAAACCATGTTTTCTTCCGCTGCGTCAGGCGGCTGTGGAAAAAATATTTTTTATGTTTTGAGCGGGCGGTCTCTTTGCTTCCGCTACATTCGTGAGTTAAAAATGCCACGTAATGGCGTCTGTTGCTGCAGCGGCGGCTGCAACTGTTGAGCTAAAAATTACTCAGAATACTGATTTTAAAAGGAAACGGATGTGATACAGGGCACACCTTCTACAAATGAGGGTGAACAATAACTTTAATCCATTATATTTTTGAATTAATATCACAAATGAGCTTACATTCGTCAGCAATTAACAAACATGTCCGACCTCTACCACATCAGACAAGAGGGGAAAAAAATAGATAGTAGAAGAACAACTGAACGCTGTTCTTCTTCACATTAAATTTTGCATAATTAGTAACTTTGCACTCAAATATTAAAATTAACATTTTACATAATAATAATACAAATGAGAAAAATTTATGCCGCGTGTGCGGCCAGTATCGCACTCAATATAATATTTCGGATCGAGATAAAAGCTCTCGTCCATATTAAATCTTTTTAATATTTGCGTTTAATTTTTTCAGTGTTTTCACTGGGGACGGCACGCGACGGAAGTATTTTTTTTTTCAATTTCAGTGCAATCATCCGCCACATACAGAGCGTCACATAAAAGGGTTGTACAAAAATACTGAAACACTGCGAGAGATGCATGTTTGAACCTAAATGCAGATCCTAGCCAAGCCAGCATGTGGCGCTGTTGCATTTGACCACGAACGAAAATGTCCTCAATACGTTACAAGTGTCAGTCTAGTCAGAAAAGCGTTTCGTGTAGTTGTCAGTGCGGACTTATACCGCATGCAGAGAAAGCGGAAAAACACCATCCGCTAAGTAACAACGTGGACGAAAGTGTATGTTTAGTGATCGTGACAGACGTTCATGGAAGACGATTGTGACGAAAAATAAGAGAACCACAGCCGCAAAAGCCACTGCACAATTGAATGTTGAACTCGAAAACGCCCCAACATAAAGGGAGCCTCATGAACAGGGAATTGCAGGGCCAGCTGGAATTCCAAATATCAGTGATGCAGATGTCCATAGCCGGGGAACGTTGTGCCGAAGCCATAAAGCCTACACAGTGGAGCAATGGAAGAATATCATGTGGTCGGATGAGTCTTGTTTCACACTGTTTCCAACATGCCGAGATTCCGTCTGGCGCACGCCGTGCCAGGGCTACGATGCAGACTGCTTGCTGCCAGGTGTGAAACATGGTGAGTTGGCAGCCATATCGTGGTATTCCATGGGCCCCAAGGTTACTCAGCGAAGTCCATTACTGCCAAGAATCACGTGACCAATTTGGTTGATCAGGTGCATCCCACGGTACAATAGATGTTTCCCAGTGACGATACTGCGTTCCAAGACGACAGGGTCCCTGTTCACACAGCTCACATCGTCCGGGGCTGGCTTTGTGAGCACGTAGATGAACTGTCGCATCTCGCCTGGCCACCACAGTCATCAGATCTCAGTATTATTGAGTCGCTTGGTGTACTTGGGAGAGAAGGGTGCGTGATAGCTATCCACCGGCGTCATCGGTACCCGAATTTGCCACTATTTTGAAGGTAGACTATCGTAATGATCGTTGCCCAAGTTTGCCACTATCTTGCATGTAGAATGGTATAAAATGTATTGAAAACCAAAAAGGACCTATACTTGTCTATTCCGAGACGACTGGTAGCTGTTCCGAATGCCAGCGGTTTTCCTATAGCGTGTTAGACATGGTAATGTCTTGTGTTTTTGGTGTTTCCGTATTCTCTCCACCCCTTGTACAGCAACCCAATACACAAAGAAAACGAACGAAGAATACGATGAAATTAAACTGCAAACAGAACTAACCACGAACATTACGCCTCTCGTATAAGAAAGCAAAGAAAGACAAATTGGAAAAATAGTACTCACATATACTGTGCAAAATTCCAAGTGAGATTGTAAAGGTATGTCCCTCTAATGTAAGGCGAAAGAAAAACAAGCTCTCTCTCATCAACCCACTGTCTTCCTTAGGGAGGGAAAGAAAAAAGACTAGTCCGAAAAAGAACAGGCGAAAGAAACCAAGCAGAGACCACAACTGTTCGTCCTTTGCCTGCAGCTCAGGACGGTAATGGAGTGTGACCAAACAGACCGCGTGCCAAGGTTTACGGGGGAGACGTAATTGCACGCACGGGCGCGCAGAGCAACGCAGCAGTTGCACTTCCACAGTAACACACGCCAGGACCGGCCGGGCCGCTTGCCGAGGCAGGCGGACGTGCCATTAGCAATGCAAAGTGGACGCCCGCCACGCGACCAGGTCCAGCTTAACGAGCCGCAGTCGCGAGCCAGACCTACTACCTGTTTGTTCCCTGGCACCGTTCCACCCTACCAGCCTTGCCGGACGCTGCTGCCCAGGCCTTGGCAAACCCGTACACTGACCCCCAGCCAAAAAATCGTAATCGACGACCGAGCCACCTTTGTCACGAGTGGTGAAGGAATGGAACCGGTAATTGAAACCAATGCTTGAAGCTTTTCAACATGCCCCACGGCTGTTCAGTGCGAATAGCCCTCATGATCACACTGACTGGAGAGCTGAAGGAAGAAAGAAAGATTGCCACATAACGACCTATCGACGACGGCGTCGTTAGGTACGGAGAATTACCGTCCTGTGCAGGCAAAAGACGAATTATTTGTGGTTTCTGCGTGAATTACTTCGTCTTTCAGATTGGGAAATATTGGAGAAAGAAATAGACAGCGGCCTTTCAAAGAAACCATCACAGACTTCACTTTAAGTGATTTCAGGCAATCAGGGAAAACTTAGTTTTAAACATGACTGTTACTCAGCAACCATGTACTACACTGAAGAGCCAAAGAAACTGGTACACCTGCCTAATATCGTGTAGGATCCCTGCGAGCACGCAGAATTGCCGCAGCACGACGTTGCATGGACTCGCCTAATGTCTGAGGTAGTGCTGCAGGGAATTGACACTATGAATCCTGCAGGGCTGTCATAAATCCGTAAGAGTACGAGGGAGTGGAGATCTCTTCTGAACAGCGCGTTGCAAGGCATCCCAGATATGCTCAATAGTGTTCATATCTGGGGAGTTTGGTGGCCAGCGGAAGTGTTTAAACTGAGAAGAGTATTCCTGGAGCCACTCCGTAGGAATTCTGGACATGTGGGGTGTCGCATTGTCCTGCTGGAATTTCCCAAGCCCGTCGGAATGCACGATGCACATCAATGGATGCAGGAAATCACACAGGACGCTTACGTACGTGTCACCTGTCAGAGTCGTATCTAGACGTATCAGGTGTCTCGTATCACTCCAACTGCACACGCCCCACACCATTGCAGAAACTCCGCCAGCTTGAACAGTCCGCTGCTGACACGCAAGGTCCATGGATTCGTGAGGTTGTCTCCATACCCTTACACGTCCATCCCCTCGATACAATTTGAAACGAGACTCGTCCGACCAGGCAATATGTTTCCATTCATCAACAGTCCAACGTCGGTGTTGACGGGCTCAGGCGAGGCGTAAACCTTTGTGTCGTGCAATCATCGAGGGTACACGAGTGATTCTTCGGCTCCGAAAGCCCATATGGATCATGTTTGGTCGAATGGTTCGCACGCTTGTGGAACGGTTGCGCTTCTGTTACTTCGAACGACTGTCTTCAGTCGTCGTTGGTCCCGTTCTTGCAGGATCTTTTTCCGGCCGCTGCGATGTCGGAGATATGTTTTACCGGCTTCCTGATATTGACGGTACACTTGTGAAATGATTGTACAGGAAAATCCCCACTTCATCGCTACCTCGGAAATGCTGTGTCTCATCACTCGAGCGCCGACTATAATACCACGTTCAAACTCACTTAAATCTGGATTACCTGCCATTGTAGCAGCATTAACCGATCTGACCTCTACCCGTTTACATATCTCTGTATTTGATTACGTATGCCTATAGCAGTTTCTTTGGCGCTTCAATGGTGTTTCAACATAGGAGTGTATAGCCAACCAACTGCAAACTTTCCAATAAGGATCCAGTGTCCTACCACAGCGCCATTTCGCTCGGGAGGAGTTTTGACGAACATTTCAATCAGGCGAGAAGTGTTTGCATGCAAATAGTTCTTTTTACTGTGGTTTAATGACTCCAAGACGACTTGTCAATATTTTGAAGTTGTGATCGTGCAGCTACGAGACAGGAAGGTAGTCGCTAGCGCAAAAAATTACAGATATTGGTATTGCACTGCTTCTGTTTCACGGTGACGACCATGCACTCTAGTATACAGTCCATAAAGACATTTTCCTTCGGTAACATTGCATACTGCAAAGTCAGTTTCATAAGAAATAAAATGTTACTTTCGATTCTATTTCTGAACAGCATTGGCAGCGGAATGAAAAGCTTGTATGTTAATTTGATTCTAACTTCAGTTTTTTGATACTGCACACATCTCATCCTCCCAACTCACTCTGTCCCATCTCCATCGGCCCTATCTCTCTGTCGATGCCCCCATCTTTCTGTCCATCTTGTCCTTCTCTTTTTTCTCTCTGTAGACACTGGCAGCGGAATGAAAGCTCATATTTTGATTCTCACTTCAAGTTTTCGATGCCCTGCAACGGGAGGCTGATCCGTCAAGAAGGGCTGTATTTTTCTTGTATTATTCTTGACGGGCCTTCCTCCTGTTGCAGGTCATCGAAAACTTGAAGTGACGATCAAATTAAGAAACGAGCTTTCATTCCGCCGCCACAGAATGGATGGGTAGTCAATAAACCGACTGTAATAATAGAAAGCGTATTGTCTATGCAAACATACACTTTTTAAATGAAACAATGTCTATTTACATTAGCAAACTAAAAATACGATTAAATGTCAGTGGTGTCTCTTTTGCAGGATTCAGTTCCAAAAAAAAAAGAAAGGTTCCAAACGGCTCTGAACACTATGCGACTCAACTTCTGAGGTCATCAGTCGCCTGGAACTTAGAACTAATTAAACCTAACTAACCTAAGGACATCACACACATCCATGCCCGAGGCAGGATTCGAACCTGCGACCGTAGCGGTCGCTCGGTTCCAGAATGTAGCGCCTAGAACCGCACGGTCACTCCGGCCGGCGAAAAGTTCCAACACCGACAATTGTACGATACCTGTGGTAGCACACTAAACAATAGCACAAGCGCATACATTAGTCATGTGGATTGTGACCTGTAACGAGACAACCATCACAAACTGTATTCATATTGACCATCGGCAACGCAGCATACGCTTCCAGTCTGGTGTGGAACGACTGCTTCACACGTGTTAGCATTTCAACGAAGATGTGCGAGCAGGCTGCAATAAGACGTCGTTGTGTATCACCGGGTGTAGCTGATATGTCTTTCAGCTTTTCCCACAGAAAAATGTCTACAGGCGTCAAATCTGCGGAGCGGGTCAGTCACGGTATAGCTCCTCTACGTCCAATTAAATGATATGAAAGCAATTCGTGAAGACATATTGTAGTACTTTGTGCACTGTCACTAGACACCCATCATGTTAGTACCCCAGGTTCCTCCTAGTCTGCAGAGGAACGTCTTATAGTATCCGGGGAAGATGGTCTGTTAGGAGGCTGTCGTATTTGTACGCGTTCAGTGTTCCCTCTTAGAATAACGGGTCTGTGAACTGATGGTTCACTATCCCACACCACACGTTCGCACTACATGGTCGCTGACGTTGCATCTGATGAAGCCAACGAGGATTATCAACAGACCAGAAATGCATATTTTGGCGATTTACCTGACCATGGTTGGTAAATGTGGCTTCATTGCTAAACAAGATACGTCTCGAGTATCCTGTCTTAATGCCCACGTACAGAAGTTAACAAGATTCTCATAATCTTTGCCATGGAGCTCTTGATGGAGGGAGATGTGATAGGGATGGAACCTTTGTCGATCGAGAGTGGTTAGGACACTTGCCTGATTCATGCCATTTCCTCGTTTTGTTGCGCGGGAACTAACGTGCGGATCAGCTGCAACAGCAGCAAGAACACTAATTTCCGGGTCTTCTGTCTTCACTTGTTTCCTTCTGTTACTTCGTCTACGAGTTACTCTAACATTTTCACTTAACCTATTGAAGAGTCTGATAAATAATTGCCGAGATGATTGACGTCTATTGAGATATCTTGCCGCATAGACCGTACATTCTTCCTACACTCTCCATACACCATCAGCACATTGGCTCTTTCTGCATTGGTAAATCCCATCGTGATTCACTGCTTGGACTGTCACACATTAACAGACTAGCAAGTCGCAATGCACTGAAGGAACACACAAGTACACTGCAAGCAACTCGTACCTAGTAACTATGGGTTGAATGGCAGAAACAAGTGTCGATGTGGAAACTCTTCAAAATGTGGTATTTCGTAAAAGTGTCGCACTATAATCCTGCAACAAACACCACTGACATTCTAATTGACCTTACTTTTACTTTGTTACTGTCAGTAGTCATTGTTCCATTTAAAAATGTTTATGTTTGCACATACAATACACTTTCAAATTATTATAACAGTCTGTTTATTGCCTAATAATACGAGCCTCTAACTATTAATCCATTTTATGAAGACTACAAATCAATAGCACTTCCCGTTTCTGCAGTATTTACGTCGCAAGTTTTAGGTGATTTGCCCTGTATGGGGTCAGTAGGGTGACCAGAAACAGTTTGGAAAGCTTGTAAGCTTGTTTCAGGGGAAGTTGTGCTGGGAAATAATTGTAAAAAAACTGATACGTTGTGCCGTTTCCTAGTTGTTTATCATCGAAGTTAGCCAATTAGGTCATTGCGCGCATATTAAGCAGTTACACGCGCTAAAATGCGGTAATGCGCAGACATCCGTAGATCCGTGAGTTACGACTTGTTGAAATGGCCGTTACCATTTAAAATGTGCCTTTTACGGAAGTAATCCATTTAAGTTAGGTGAGCAATAGCTACGTACGTTCAGCTTGAGGAAACCAATCGATGGACATGTATGGCGACTTCGCCTCTGGCAGGCTGCTTTAACTGGCGCACGCGACGCCCTGATTGGCTAACTTCAGTACTAAGTAACTCGGAAAAGGCTCAACGTATCGTTTTTTTTCTTAACAGTTATTTCTCTGCACAACCTCCCCTGCACCACCTTTACAAGATTTTCAGTCTCTTTCTAGCCACCCCGTATAAATACGATCCAGGCACATTAATGTGACCACCGCCGAAGTTCGACGTCAACGGGGAGTAACCACTCGCAGACGGCAGCTGACATCGCTGGCAGTGGAAAATGGTCATTGGTTTTATCACTGTCCTTAGGTTCAGGATAGATTTGGAATAGAGCTAAAATACGTTGTGGAGTTATATAGTTGTTTCAGATAGATAAAAAAGATACTACCTCTAATGAGACAGCGACGAGTGGTCTCGTTGCGGTCTTTAACCTTTTGAAAATCTCATACAAATAAGCATTCGGGAAAACATGTTAGTTTGTCAAACCACAAGGCTGTCAGTGCTACTTGAAAAATGTACTACTAAAGGAAGTATTTTTTGTTTTTGGTTAGACAAGGAGTGTTCTTGAGCCAAAAGCAACTGCCTCATTTAATACCACCTCTTAGCAGCAAGTCCTCGTTTCATATGTATGGTTATGTTTTTAACTCATTAGTACTTATGGTAGTCGAAAATCGGGAAATTTCTCATTCGTTTAGGCACAGAATTCCGATTTTCCGTATTTAGACCAGCTACATAGGATTTTCAGTGAGACATGTCAAAACTCATATTTGTGAAATATTGAGCATGATACATAATTTCAAGTGTAATTACATTACAAGCCATTAATTTACATTAAATTAAACACAGTTTATTTATAAAATTTGCAAACCACATTTCTACAGCATCAGGCTCCTTTTACCTACCGTATATTAATGCATTACTGATGGTGTGCAAAAGTAAGGCATCAATAAGGCAAGGAACGTAAAACTGTTGATAGCAACATTCTGCCAAAAGTCACGTACAAGTAATTTTTGAAAAATAACAAAACACGAGAACCTGTTCCTTGTATCCCAAGTTATTGTAGCAATAATAGTCCTCTTAAGTCACCTCCAGTCCCACGATGGAAGACATGAAAGTGGGAACTGTATCTCCCTTACTTCCAAGCTCACTCGTGTTGTGTATTTCGCAATGATTGTCTAGCTGGGACATCATGCTAAATTCTACTTCTCGACAGTCCGGTTTTTATACTCCATTCAACTATCCTCCTCAAAATATTCTATTAAATAATAATGGAATGGTGTCTAATTCAGTGCTCTTCGAGAATCTCGAAACACATCCTTTTAATTACCAGATCCGTCGCTTTCAGAGATTTCTGTGTGCCGAGTAAAGTACTAATCGGATTCACCATGACTCTGCGTGTCGATTCCTCAGTATACGTACGTCTGTGTCTCTGATGCAATGTTGACGTGCAACACATTATTAACGAATGATCGAATGAATGCTATTGTAATTTTCGCCCAATCAGTTATTTGGTTATACCGTCTTTAGAACAGGGCTTACAGTGCTACGTACATTTTATACAAAAGAAGACATCATACAAAAGGATATCTGAAGACATATTGAAACCAACTACATATTAGTAGTTGATTTCAGTTAAGAAATAAAAACTTGCGAGAGCTCCCTACTCGTCACCACAATAAACAGCTTTACATATTATGCAACATTTCACTTACAGTTAGGCCACTGCGCACAACGGAAACACCATCACGCGAAACAACTTAGTGTATGCGTGATTATATTTGTTGTTTAAGGATCGCCTAATCGTAGGAGAAATTGTGGGAGGTAGGTTTCATAAATTGATGTGGATTCGACAATTACCAAATGTTTATTTACGTTTGAAGACCAACATGGAGTCCTACTGCAATTTATTCTACAAAAATAAAAACGCAGAAAACTGACATGACAAACTAAAGCTAATTATGCCAGATTTTGACATCGTTAGGAAGAGCTAAAGAAGAACAAAATCAGAGTTCGTCATCTGACCAGCTCGCATCTTCAAATGAACAAGAGAAATAACCCAGTGCACTCCGCATCGAAGATGCACAAAGAACCAGTTAAATGAGAGATGCTCAGGGTTCGAACTCTCAGATATGAAACCAACACCTCAAGCAAAAAGGGACACTTATATCTTCAAACTGCACAGTCAGCGCGGGAAAAAAGCCAGGAAACGAATGAATAAGAATTGTAAGTTCTCAAACTCTGTTAGAGCGGCGACAGCGCGCTTGTGGCCAATGTGACGAAAGTTAATGTTCCTTAAAACTTGAAACTGAGGGATTTGCTGCATGAATTTCCCTGACAAGGCGTACGCATACGGATAAAGAATTTATTAGGCTGCTACCCAGTCTGAACGGTCTTTTGCGGCTGGTGGAAGTAGCACACAGTATTTAGTAGATGAGGCATAGGCAGCATTGGGCCAACAGAAATTCTGTTCAGATGGTAGGAAATTTCTTACTTTTCAGGGGAACGAAGAGGCGAGATTATTGTTGACATCCATGCGGAATACATACCTGTCAATGACTTTTGAATACATCGTGGGAGCACACAGTGATCAATGTTATTACTAATAGTTACTATTAAAATCAGACTTGATCACGAATTTATTTATTTTGGTAACCGGATGAGAAAAAAGAAATTATTCAGATAGTGAAGGGAGACGAAAATTTAATAGTCATGGGTGACTGGAATTCGATAGTACGAAAAGGAAGAGAAGGACACGTCGTAGATGAATATGGGATGGGGGGTAAGAAATGAAAGAGGAAGCCGCCTGCCAGAATTTTGCACAGAATATAACTTAATCATAGCTAACAGTTGGTTCAAGAATCGTGAAAGAAGGTTGTATACATGGAAGAGGCCTGGAGATGCCGAAAGGTTTCAGATAGATTATATAATGGTAAGACAAAGATTTAGGAACCAGGTTTTAAATTGTAAGACATTTCCAGGGGCAGATCTGTTGTTTATGAACTGTAGATTAAAACTGAAGGAACTGCAAAAAAGTGGCAATTTAAGGAGATGGGACGTGGATAAACTGACAGAACCAGACAAGAGTTTGTAGAGAGTTTCAGGGAGATAATTTCAGGGAGAGCATTAGGGAACCATTGACAAGAATGGGGGAAAGAAATACAGCAGAAGAAGAATGGGTAGCTTTGAAGCATGAAATAATGAAGGCAGCAGAGTATCATGTAGGTAAAAAGATGAGGGCTTGTATAAATCCTTGGGTAACAGAAGATATATTGAATTAAATTGATGAAAGGGGAAAATATAAAAATGTAGTAAATGAAGCAGGCAAAAAGGAATACAAACGTCTCAAAAATGGGATCGACAGGAAGTGCAAAATGGCTAAGCAGGGATGACTAGAGGACAAGTGTAAGGATGTAGATTCATGTATCACTAGGGGTATGATAGATACTGCCTACAGGAAAATTAAAAAGACCTTTGGAGAAAAGAGAACCACTTGTACGACTATGAAGAGCTCAGATGAAAAACCAGTTCTAAACAAAGAAGGGAAGTCACAGAGATGGACGATGGTCTATACAAGGGTGATGTACTTGAAAGAAATATTATGGAAATGGAAGAGGACGTAGATGAAGATGAAATGGGAGATATGATTCTGCGTGAAGAGTTTGACAGAGCACTGAAAGACCTAAGTCGAAACAAGGCCCTGGGAGTAGACAACATTCCATTAGAACTACTGATAGCCTTGGGAGAGCAGCCCTGGCAAAACTCTACCATCTGGTGAGCAAGATGTATGATACCGGCGAAATACCCTCAGACTTCAAGATGATGATGATGAGTCCCATACTTCTTTACAGAGCGTAGGGGAACGACGCGGGAGACCCGCGCCGCCGTACTAGGCAAGGTCCTAGTAGAGGTGGTTTGCCATTGCCTTCCTCCGACCATAATGGGGATGAATGATGATGATGAAGACGATACAACAACACCCAGTCATCTCGAGGCAGGAAAAATCCCTGACCCCGCTGGGAATCGAACCCGGAACTCCGTGCTCGGGAAGCGAGAACGCTATCGCGAGACCACGAGCTGCGGACGAAGAATATAATAATTCTAATCCCAAAGAAAGCAAGTGTTTACAGGTCTGAAAATTACCGAACTATCAGTTTAATAAGTCACGGCTGCAAAATACTAACACGAATTCTTTACAGACGAATGGGAAAACTTGTAGAATCGACTTCGGCGAAGATCAGTTTGAATTCCGTAGAAATGTTGGAACACGTGAAGTAATTCTGACCCTCCGATTTCTCTTAGAAGATAGATAAGGAAAGTAAAACCTACATTTCTAGCATTTGTAGACTTAGAGAAAGCTTTTGACAATGTCGACTGAAATACTCTCTTTCAAGTTCTGAAGGTGGCAGGGGTAAAATACAGGGAGCGAAAGGCTATTTACAATTTGTACAGAAAGCAGATGGCAGTTATAAGAGTCGAGGGACATGGAAGGGAAGCAGTGGTTGGGAAGGGAGTGAGACAGGGTTGTAGCCTCTCCCCGATGCTATTCAATCTGTATATTGAGCAAGCAGTAAAGGAAACAAAAGAAAAGTTCGGAGTAGGTATTAAAATCCATGGAGAAGAAATAAAAACTTTCAAGTTCGCCGATGACATTGTAATTCTGTCAGAGGCAGCAAAGGACCTGGAAGAGCAGCTCAACGGAATGGACAGTGTCTTGAAAGGAGAATATAAGATGAATATTAAAAAAAAAGCAAAGCGAGGATAATGGAATGTAGTCGAATTAAGTCGGGAGATGCTGAGGGAATTAGATTAGGAAATGAGACACTTAAAGTAGTAAAGGAGTTTTGCTATTTGGGGAGCAAAATAACTGATGATGGTCGATGTAGAGAGGATATACGAGGGCAGTTCAATAAGTAATGCAACACATTTTTTTTCTGAAACAGGGGTTGTTTTATTCAGCATTGAAATACACCAGGTTATTCCCCAATCTTTTAGCTACACAACACTATTTTTCAACGTAATCTCCATTCAATGCTACGGCCTTACGCCACCTTGAAATGAGGGCCTGTATGCCTGCACAGTACCATTCCACTGGTCGATGTCGGAGCCAACGTCGTACTGCATCAATAACTTCTTCATCATCCGCGTAGTGCCTCCCACGGATTGCGTCCTTCATTGGGCCAAACATATGGAAATCCGACGGTGCGAGATCGGGGCTGTAGGGTGCATGAGGAAGAACAGTCCACTGAAGTTTTGTGAGCTCCTCTCCGGTGCGAAGACTTGTGTGAGGTCTTGCGTTGTCATGAAGAAGGAGAAGTTCGTTCAGATTTTTGTGCCTACGAACACGCTGAAGTCGTTTCTTCAGTTTCTGAAGAGTAGCACAATACACTTCAGAGTTGATCGTTTGACCATGGGGAAGGACATCGAACAGAATAACCCCTTCAGCGTCCCAGAAGACTGTAACCGTGACTTTACCGGCTGAGGGTATGGCTTTAAACTTTTTCTTGGTAGGGGAGTGGGTGTGGCGCCACTCCATTGATTGCCGTTTTGTTTCAGGTTCGAAGTGATGAACCCATGTTTCATCGCCTGTAACAATCTTTGACAAGAAATTGTCACCCTCAGCCACATGACGAGCAAGCAATTCCGCACAGATGGTTCTCCTTTGCTCTTTATGGTGTTCGGTTAGATAACGAGGGACCCAGCGGGAACAAACCTTTGAATATCCCAACTGGTGAACAATTGTGACAGCACTACCAACAGAGATGTCAAGTTGAGCACTGAGTTGTTTGATGGTGATCCGTCGATCATCTCGAACGAGTGTGTTCGCACGCTCCGCCATTGCAGGAGTCACAGCTGTGCACGGCCGGCCCGCACGCGGGAGATCAGACAGTCTTGCTTGACCTTGCGGCGATGATGACACACGCTTTGCCCAACGACTCACCGTGCTTTTGTCCACTGCCAGATCACCGTAGACATTCTGCAAGCGCCTATGAATATCTGAGATGCCCTTGTTTCCCGCCAAAAGAAACTCGATCACTGCCCGTTGTTTGCAACGCACATCCGTTACAGACGCAATTTTAACAGCTCCGTACAGCGCTGCCACTTGTCGGAAGTCAATGAAACTATACGAGACGAAGCGGGAATGTTTGAAAATATTCCACAAGAAATTTCCGGTTTTTTCAACCAAAATTGGCCGAGAAAAAAAATGTGTTGCATTACTTATTGAACTGCCCTCGTAAAATGTAGACTGGCAATGGCAAGGAAAGCGTTTCTGAAGAAGAGAAATTTGTTAACATCGAGTTTTGAATTAAGTGTCAGGAAGTCGTTTCTGAAAGTATTTGTGTGGAGTGTAGCCATTTATGGAAGTGAAACATGGACGATAAATAGCTTAGACAAGAAGAGAATAGAAGCTTTCGAAATGTGGTGCTACAGAAGAATGCTGAAGATTAGATGGGTAGATCAAATAACTAATGAGGAGGTATTGAATAGAATTGGGGAGAAGAGGAGTTTGTGGCACAACTTGACTAGAAGAAGGGATCGGTTGATAGGACGCGTTCTGAGGCATCAATGGATCACCAATTTAGTATTGGGGGGCAGTGTAGAGGGTAAAAATCGTAGAGGGAGACCAAGAGATGAATACACTAAGCAGATTCAGAAGGATGTAGGTTGCAGTTGGTACTGAGAGATGGAGAAGCTTGCACAGGATAGAGTAGCATGGAGAGCTGCAACAAACCAGTCTCTGGGCTGAAGACCACACCAACCATCAACCAACCGGTTTCGACCACACCTGTGGTCATCTTCAGACCAAAATGCTGTATGAGGAGGAGCCTCCTTCTGGTGGAAAATCACGACCAGTGATTTACCACCAGGAGAAGGCTCCTGCTCATACAGCATTTTGGTCTGAAGATGACTACAGGCGAGGTCGAAACCGGTTACCAAAATAAATAAATTTGTAATCAAGACCGCCGGTCGGAGTGGCCGTGCGGTTCTAGGCGCTACAGTCTGGAGCCGAATGACCGCTACGTTCGCAGGCTCGAATCCTGCCTCGGGCATGGATGTGTGTGATGTCCTTAGGTTAGTTAGGTTTAATTAGTTCTAAGATCTAAATTAATCGGATAGTGCTCAGAGCCATTTGAACCATTTGTAATCAAGACTGATTATATTAGTAACTACTACATACACGTCAGATCTGAAATGGACACAAAGGACTGGCGTCCAGAAACCGCTACTTGAGAATTCGGACGAGCGGCTCTGGAAGCCTACCCAGAATGTCACCCAAGTCTTCAGGAAATCTTTTCTGCTACAAATGGACAATAAACGCGGGTTGTCCCGGAATCCACTTCCTTACGTGAGAACCTTTCAACCACTTCCCAACAGTTTGCACTACCCGCTTTTATTTATGAAATAAAAAGAAACTGAACTGTTATAGAAACGTGAAGCGATCTATATTTGTGTTACAATTTTTGAAAGAGAGTATCAGTCATCTGAGAAGGATTTGAGAATAAGTTCTGACAAAATAGACGGAACACCTACAGGTCGATTAAGATTTAGAGACTGGAACGGAGAAAATAAAAGGCTGTAAATTTTTCGCGTACTTGGAAGTGTCGCTTAGTGAAGATGCTTTGTAAGTGGATTGCTGGAGATGAAGTAGTAGCGGTTTAAGAAGTAACTGTTATAGAAAGGACACATAGAAGTAATTTTTGTAGTATGGACGTTTCCAGTGACATGGGCACTCACGCACTCTATGTGAGTTGAAGATTCATTCCGGAAACAGGCTCTAGGTTATGGATAAGAATTTCTTCGCATTGCCCGTTCTTCCAGAAGCGTTGGTCCGGTAAGGTATGCAGGAGAGCTTCTGTGAAATGAGGAAAGTAGGTTAGGGGTACTGGTAGACTTGAAACTGTGTTTGGAGTTGGCGAGATGTCCATAAATCCATAGACTGGTCACTCCGTACAAGCATTACGTGCAAAAGACAAATCTCTGATTCGAGTGCCGGCCTAACATACAGTTTTAATATGTCAGGAAGTTTCACAATGTCACATAGTGCCGAAGCCTGGCGTTTATTGAAACTGATTTCTTGTTATAGAAGTTTCTACCTGTATGGAAGGCGGTATCCATCTTTCTTGCTGTTCCTCCAATGCTTTTCCTCTTGGCCATGTTGGTGCTACTCATCCCCTGGCCACTTAAATTTCCCATTGGTACATTGCTTCATTGCACCGGTAAGGCGTCTTCTGCATACGAAGAAATAAAAGGGAAAAAACCATCGCAATAGTCAATGTAAATGAACAGATGAAGCGACAGTTTCAAAGACGGGGAAGAGGGCAGTACGTGAGGTGATATGAGGTGCGTCAGAGAGGCTGGCTACTTTTGTCGTCGGGCGGATGAAGACGCTTGTGTTAGTGATTCACCCACGAGCTTCCGCCGAGAAGATGACGCGGCCAGGTGAGATTCCCGTACCTGCAACCGGAGCACGTCAGTCGCTACACCTTGTCCACTGCGTAACATTTCGTAATGTGAGGAGCCCCCTCTCAGTCTTTCATGTTATTGGCGTACAAACAAACACTCTCAAGCTTCGGGAATACCACACAAAGAAGGATAAACGCAACTGAAACGTATCTTTTACCATACATTAGATGCACTGGAGTACACATATTATTAGGATTAAAAACATATACACATTCCTCTGAGAATTCAGTAGGATGCTATCAAAGCCAACAAACGTCTTTGCATGGAATCAAAGTGTGTCTGGATACTTTCCTGGCGATCTACTTCCACGCAATTTGAGAGGTACCCGTTATTCTTAGACGTAGTCTCTCTGTTGATGTAGTGTTTGCTGTTCAGTTTGTCCTCAATACGTAGGAATCGAGGTTACATCTCGCGGATCATAACCGAAAGCTCATTTTGCCTTTCATCCCGAGAATGACAGTGTTAACGCCCCCATTTGAGTATCAGACATTTGTGGTTTCGTGGCAATGAAAACCCACGCAACGGCACGCGTCACCAGTCCAGCCCGCAACAGATGACGCCGAGCGGTTGAGGCAGTTAGATTTACACCTGTTGAAATACTCCAGCGCTAGGAAAATACTGTTGTTAGCTTTATCGCCTTTTTATTTCATTGCTCTCGTTGCATGTACTCTCTGTGCTTATATAATAGGTCTTAACGTTTTTTGAAGTTGTTACATGCTGTAATTGATTACAAAGTTATATCTCAACTTAGTAATTGTTGTGTCTAGACAAGACAGCCTAGACAGAATGAGAGGAAGCCGAAAGGCACGCGCTACGCTCACGCAGATGAGCGTGAGCTCTGAAACAGGATACGTAATGAATGCTATAAAGAAAAGTACGTAGCTTCTGGAATACTTAACTTTAATCCATCCTTTTGGTACATCTGGAGATTGTGGCGATACAAGTGAGACTCTTTAGATACATGCAATGTTACTAATGGCGCCTTGCTAGGTCGTAGCCATTGACTTAGCTGAAGGCTATTCTAACTATCGGCTCGGGAAAGGAGCGAGGCTTCGTCAGTATAGTCGCTAGCTACGTCGTCCGTACAACTGGGGCGAGTGCTAGGCAGTCTCTCGAAACCTGCCTTGTGGTGGCGCTCGGTCTGCGATCCCTGACAGTGGCGACACGCGGGTCCGACATGTACTAATGGACCGCGGCCGATTTAAAGCTACCACACAGCAAGTGTGGTGTCTGGCGGTGACACCTCACAAAATATATATATATATATATATATATATATATATATATATATATATATATATATATATATAAGGAGTGGAGGGGATGGGCTACTAAAAGATTGGAATAAATAAATATTCAGGCAAAGCTGGTTACTCAGTTCACGGATAACTGTACTCGTATTTTTACAAGACGGTATTATTCATAAACTACTTCTCTCTACCCATAGTGCCCTTATGTAGAACCAAGTGTAAAATGGCTCTTACTGTTGTCTTTCTTGTGTTCATATGTATATAATATGTGTGTGAGACGAATGAACAATAGAGAGACAATAGTAAGAGCCATTTTACACTTTGTTCTAAATAAGAGGGCTATGGGCTGAGAGAAGCAGTTTGTGAATAATATCATCTTATAAACATACGAGTACAGTTATCCACGAACTGAGTACCCAGCGTTGCCTGAGTATTATTTATTCCAATTTTCTGTTAGCTCATCCCCTCTTTATCCACCTTTTCCACCCACCAGTCTCTGTCCACGTAATCACGCTCATCCCAATAGGAGGCTGGTGATCTCACCCGCACAATATTTCTTTCCAGATTGTTTCTAATATGTGTACCATATTTGGTTGAAATTGTTTACAGATTTGGTTGGAATTGTTTGAGGTGTTTGGGATGACTATTCATCCGCCCACGCATATGTCAAATATATTTCACATTTATTTGACATGTTGCACGGGTGTTTGTACAAATATTTCACCTCTATGTCTAGCGAACACTCTGCAGTTTAATTTTCACACAGCTCAATGTTTACGACTATGCCCTGTACAATGATATAATTCTGTAGCTACTTTTGTTGGTATATGTGGCTACGGTCTGTGAAATGTGTTGTGAATAAAATTGGTCGTAAAGGAGCGAAGCCGCATTTTTTCACGCATCTCAGTGCTTATGACGTCATACCTGCTGAACTATGTGTCGTATAATGCACAATTTTGCGTGTACATTCAATGGTATACGTACAGGGTGTTTCAAAAATGACCGGTGTATTTGAAACGGCAATAAAAACTAAACGAGCAGCGATAGAAATACACCGTTTGTTGCAATATGCTTGGGACAACAGTACATTTTTAGGCAGACAAACTTTCGAAATTACAGTAGTTACAATTTTCAACAACAGATGGCGCTGCGGTCTGGGAAACTCTATAGTACGATATTTTCCACATATCCACCATGCGTAGCAATAATATGGCGTAGTCTCTGAATGAAATTACCCGAAACCTTTGACAACGTGTCTGGTGGAATGGCTTCACATGCAGATGAGATGTACTGCTTCAGCTGTTCAATTGTTTCTGGATTCTGGCGGTACACCTGGTCTTTCAAGTGTCCCCACAGAAAGAAGTCACAGGAGTTCATGTCTGGCGAATAGGGAGGCCAATCCACGCCGCCTCCTGTATGTTTCGGATAGCCCAAAGCAATCACACGATCATCGAAATATTCATTCAGGAAATTAAAGACGTCGGCCGTGCGATGTGGCCGGGCACCATCTTGCATAAACCACGAGGTGTTCGCAGTGTCGTCAAAGGCAGTTTGTACCGCCACAAATTCACGAAGAATGTCCAGATAGCGTGATGCAGTAATCGTTTCGGATCTGAAAAATGGGCCAATGATTCCTTTGGAAGAAATGGCGGCCCAGACCAGTACTTTTTGAGGATGCAGGGACGATGGGACTGCAACATGGGGCTTTTCGGTTCCCCATATGCGCCAGTTCTGTTTATTGGCGAAGCCGTCCTGGTAAAAATAAGCTTCGTCAGTAAACCAAATGCTGCCCACATGCATATCGCCTTCATCAATCCTGTGCACTATATCGTTAGCGAATGTCTCTCGTGCAGCAATGGTAGCGGCGCTGAGGGGTTGCCGCGTTTAAATTTTGTATGGATAGAGGTGTAAACTCTGGCGCATGAGACGATACGTGGACGTTGGCGTCATTTGGACCGCAGCTGCAACACGGCGAACGGAAACCCGAGGCCGCTGTTGGATCACCTGCTGCACTAGCTGCGCGTTGCCCTCTGTGGTTGCCGTACGCGGTCGCCCTACCTTTCCAGCACGTTCATCCGTCACATTCCCAGTCCGTTGAAATTTTTCAAACAGATCCTTTATTGTATCGCTTTTCGGTCCTTTGGTTACATTAAACCTCCGTTGAAAACTTCGTCTTGTTGCAACAACACTGTGTTCTAGGCGGTGGAATTCCAACACCAGAAAAATCCTCAGTTCTAAGGAATAATCCATGTTGTCTACAGCACACTTGCACGTTGTGAACAGCACACGCTTACAGCAGAAAGACGACGTACAGAATGGCGCACCCACAGACTGCGTTGTCTTCTATATCTTTCACATCACTTGCAGCGCCATCTGTTGTTGAAAATTGTAACTACTGTAATTTCGAAACTTTGTCTGCCTGAAAATGTACTGTTGTCCCAAGCATATTGCAACAAACGGTGTATTTTTATCGCTGCTCGTTTAGTTTTTATTGCCGTTTCAAATATACCGGTCATTTTTGAAACACCCTGTAAATGCTGTAAGCGAAGCGTGTCGCGAACACAGTACATAGTAAAGAAATAGTAAGTAAAATTGGCATAGCTGATGTCACGATTTTACTGCATGGACAGTTTAAATGTAATAGGCGACAAACGTTTCTCCTTTCATCATTTTTTGAGGTTGGATAGAATACGGCACTGTATCGCTCAGGAATATATCGAATAACTCTGTCAGTCGATGCCAAGCAGAATAACTGTCTGTGTAAGGGCCAGAGGTGGACCAACGCGTTATTGACTTGCTTAATTTGTGAAGCTCTTTCTGTAAATAACTCAACCAATTTTCTGAAACTGTAATCATTTAAAACTGTCGCGACGGTATTTTCCCTTTTATTTCTTCGTATTGCCGAAGACGCCTTACCGGTACAACGAAGCAATGTACCAATGAGAAATTTAAGTGCCCAGGGGGATGAGTCTGTACATGTGCTTTACGTTTACTTGTTTCCGTCCCATTCGGGTTATTCTTTTGTAGAATTTTGTAAAAAGCTTTCAGAAGCGAAACTCAATTGTCAAAGCTTGTCTCATCGGCGCGACATTGTGGGTTTATGGAGACTTTGACTCTGTTAGCTTGTCTACAGTACCCGAAAAAAATAACTGAAGTTCCTTAATTTCATCATTTGAAGCGGTTTGCTTTATTCTGAATGCAACCAGCACGAGTATAAGAACCGTTACCAATAGCTGTGACGCATGCACTACGTCACTATGTTCTACACTACACTTCCTGAATGTGTATGGTGAACGACTACCTAAGCAGTTTGTAGTACACGTAAAAGGAATGTCGGCATGTTGTGTAAGGAGGGGCGATCCCCAGCCTCATATGTTCACACAAGGAAGACTACCTGCGCGGTGCTCCACCATTGAGACATCGTTTTCCTCCACAGCTGCCTTAGCGGAAACTTGTGCGAATCACTCGGAATACTTCTTACTCACTTCTGTAGCAGTTTCGTACGGCGGAAAAAAAATCACACTGTCTCACTGGCATTTGACATCGTTGTTGGATAATGGCTTCCACTATACTTTTCTGTGCAACGCATTATTCAACTGTACACTCCCAATAGCTCAATTGTGTTTCCTGAGGTCATCTGCCCGCCTTTCACTCGGTCATCATCTCGGTTTTCTATTATTTGTGGTAATCCGGGAAAGAATTACCATTTACCACGCATTCGCTTTGATTACATATCCTATCTATTACAGCCACAATCGCGTCTACCATTCCAGTCTATTCTCTGATCCAAAGAAAAATAAAGTTTGACGTCACGTCGATGATGAGATTATTAGAGGCGGAGCACAGTCTCAGTTTGGGGAAGTAAAAATAAGGAAATCGGATGCGCCCTTTCAAAAGAACCACCCCCTACTTCACCTTAAGTGATTTAGGAAAATCAAGGAAAACCTGAATCGGGGTAACTGGACGGAGACTGCAACCGCCGTCCTTCCGAATACGTGCTCAGTGCCTTACCACTGCGCGCCTCACTCAGTGTATTCTCTTATCAGTTTGTATGTTTGTTTGTATTTAGTAATATTTTCCAATATCTATCTCTTCATTGCTTGCGTGGTATTTGAAAGGTTTTCGCGATTAAAATCCGTATCTAGCCGTTGTAATTTAGAACTAGTAATACGTATTTGAACGTATATCCAGGTCTTTTCCACGCATGCAACTTTCTTTAGTGATTCGTAACCAAATGTTTATAATTTTACAAGAAGCTTACTGTAACCTTCTTCGGCAGCAAGTGTACCAGCCTGACTGAAATCGGCTGCCACCTGTTTCATGTCTTGCATCTAATTCGTCTTATTCATAATATGTATAGCGCTTCCTTACCAAGGCTTTAAAAATAGCATACTATTCTCTTGCTACATTTTCTTGATCTAAAAGCGGTAGTTGTGTTATAGAGTAGGATGATAACTGCGCGCCACTTCCCAGACGATACAAAGGATCTGTAGAGACTGTGCCAGGATCATAGATGTAGAACGTGATATCTTTTTGAAACTGATTGTATGTATAGTACGGGGAAGTTTTGTGAGCAGCTTCATTCTAGCATCATCTTGGAAGCTGCTTCACTAATCGTTTACTCGAGGAGAGACGGGCAGTGGTCCACTTGTAACAATACCAAAACATACCTGATTCCCTTTTTCTCAGACGAATACACGCCGGTCCTGTTCCGTTGGCCGAAGTTACAGCTTGTCTTGTCGGATAGCAATTCTGATTCGTTATTATTAAACTCGGTTTCGAGATTTCCGCTGCTACAAAGTAAGCGGCGGTAGTCTGTATCCTGTCCTCAGGTGGCCCGACGACTTTTCTTATGCAAAATTATTTAAATATGCCGCCGTTAAGAGCATGTCTCTAGGCGGACGTATCCAGAGACATTTCAACCAAAAAGGTAAACATATAAATGAAGTACGACCTTCTTGGCGCGATTGTCCGGAGAATGTGGGGAAAATCACATTATGCTGCTGTGTCGCTCAAGGCTGGAAAAGGGTCTATAAATTTAATAAGGAGCTTGTCGTGAGCGGACGAAGCCGTCGCTGACCTGCTGCTGGGGGAATCCCGCCCTTCTCTTTTTGGTGTCCTTGCTAAAACGCTTTCCTTATTTTGATGCGGAGTGTTTATTAGTTTGTGAACGCTCTATCATATCACGTAGCCTGCAGCCGCCGCGCAGTGAGAATGCACTGGAATTTCCGCACTGCACAGGGTGGGGCTCCAGCAGGCACGCGTGTTGACCTCCCTCTCGTTTCCTCTGGGTTACTTTGCCGCCCAGTAAAATTAAATCATTGATAATGTTGCTACCAGTCGTTCGATAAGGAAGGGCATGCCATTTGAAAAATCAAGGCTCTCATAGGATATATCGGTCTAGGAAAAACGGTAGGCAAAATAAAGTGGTGTAATATTTTGAAATTCTATGAAAAATTGATGTACGCTTTAGGGAAAGACGGGTAATACACAATACGTACAAGAAGCAAGAGAGAGGGAACAGCAAGAATGGAAAAACAGCGGCGAAGTGCTCGAATTGAAGGGGCGCACAGGACACGGATACTTTCTTTCACACCTACTATGCAACTTGTAGATCAAAGAAGCACTAACGGAAGTAAAAGAATATTTCAGAAATCGCATGAAACTTCGTAGTGAAAGTGTATCAGTGATAACATTCGAAGATGACATTGCTATCTCCAGTGGAGGTGAGAAAGAATTACAGGACCTGGTGGATGGAATAAACACTGTAGTTATTAGTTTGTGAACGCTCTATCATATCACGTAGCCTGGGAATAAACCAAAGAAAGACGAGAGTAATTAAAAGAAGCAGAAATGAGGCTAACATCGAAGTGAAGGGATTCTACTACCGTGAAAGCAAAATAACGGATGACGGACGGAGCCACAGAGGGCACGAATTGTAGGTCAAGACAGGGGCTTGAATACATCCAAATAAATAGTTTCTGTTGTAAGTTCTCCTACTTCGACGGTGCCATGCTTACAGCCCACGTGAGTGCTAGCGAGACATTCACATCTCAAGGAGTAATGTATATGGTACTTCTCGTATTGCAACTTAAACTTACTTGATTAGTGCACGTCGTTTTGACGCTATTCTTTTATTATTAAACCACGTGTTTGTGATAGACAGTGCTTATATTGTGGGAACATAGCATGTCGTACTCTCTTTGCAGGTGTAAACGTTGTGTATTCTCTTGGTCGCATAATGACGAGCGTGTGAATGGATCGGTTTTTAATCGGTGATTTTCGTATGCGCCATTGGATAAGGCCCTATGTGGTCGAATGCAACTTGCTATACTCGAGGCGGGTCTCTTTACATTTTTGTCCATCGCATTTAAACTGCGCTGTTCTCCAAATGTATTTGAGTAAGTTACGCAAAAACGACTGAGACTGTGTTTGTACTTGGCAAATTTGTTCAGATGGATTTAGTCTTCTCCAAAAAGGCTTTAATTGACTTCGTACACTGTTCTTGTTCCTTCCACTATGGAAACATTTCTGCATGTCGCTTTCAGTGAGGCTGTCCGAAAGATACGTTGTTTTTGTTTTTACCTCTTTCGCAAAATGGTCACCTTCTAGCGCGAACTTATTGCCGACTAAAAATTGTTTCACAGATAAACCAGTATGAGCGGGCGCATTGCTTTGAAACAAAATCCGTCCGGTTTTTGGCAGTTGAGGGCGCTTCTTACGTATACTTTCTGAAAATTGTTCCAGGATTACGTTATAACGTTTAAATCAACTGTTTAACCGCAGGGTTTTCATTCTGTCACATAAATTCAATGGAACTCGAAAGAAACAAAAAAAAAGCATTTCTTTGAAGCCGGCCGGGGTGATGACTTTCCATGCGTGGATTGAGGTTCGGTTTATGGATCACATGTAAAAATACAAATCTTATTAATGAATAATAAGACTTAATAAACAATTCTGATACTTCTCCAACGCTTCTAAATATCGGAATAAACTTGGTTCAAAATGGTTCAAATGGCTCTGAGCACTATGGGACTTAACTTCTGAGGTCATCAGTCCCCTAGAACTTAGAACTACTTAAACCTAACTAACCTAAGGACATCACACACATCGATGCCCGAGGCAGGATTCGAACTTGCGACCGTAGCGGTCGCGCGGTTCCAGACTGTAGCGCCTAGAACCGCTAGGCCACTCTGGCCGGCGAATAAACTTGTTTTCCCCCATATTCATCACACAAATTTTTCTGCTCCATTTTCGCGCACTTACCTCTTGTTTATCTCTTTTGGTGAAATACGTCGAACACCTTCACTACCAATCGAAACACTTCAGGTACACGATGAACACTTAATCTCTTGCCTGCTGTATTGCTTCTAGAACTTTTGCCATGTTTTCCTCATCATCTTCCACAAAGTCAATGCCTTCATAAAACCTCTTACGCCATTGTGAGAAAGCAAGCGCGACACTTCTCATCTCTGTAGTCTTCTGCATGCATCTGGTGAGTCTCCGCTAAGTTTCACAACCATAATTTATATTAACCTACCTACACTAATAGTGTGTTAAACTTGGCAAACGCCGGCCGCGGTGACCGAGCGGTTCTAGGCGCTTCAGTCCGGAACCGTGCGACTGCTACGGTCGCAGGTTCGAATCCTGCCTCGGGCATGGATGTGAGTGATGTCCTTAGGTTAGTTAGGTTTAAGTAGTTCTAGGTTCTAGGGGACTGATGACCTCAGTTGTTAGGTCCCATAGTGCTCAGAGCAATTTGAACCATTTTTGAACTTGGCAAACAACTGAGTCGCTAAATGCGTTTTCTCATTGACAAGTTCATCTCTATATATAGCGTTACGGACGATGATGTCCGCCATTCAGTTACATTCACACAGTTAGTTAAGTATAGACTTTCCTGATTGTCACCTTTTGTAAAGAAGTACTGTATCATACGTGGTCTCTGCAGCTGCTGATTTCTCACATTGAGCAACATCAGACACAGTATTAGTTAACTTCAAGAAATTTAGAATAGGGGTAAGCGTTCTTTGGTTGGCAACATTCTGACTTGAAACGTTGAGATATCTGTATACGAAGCTTTAAACTGACAGCAAAAACATTGTTCTGGAATTATTCCGGAGCTTTAATGTCGTGAACAGATAATAAAAGAATTCTTTAATAATTAAAGCTTATGTCTTTGATGGTCTGTGTTGTGTTTTAGCGCCGTTAGGGTTAAATATTCATATGTTTGCAATGAGTGTATAGAATTAAACTCTAGAGCTGTTGTGAAGTTATCCGCTGGTGTATGATAATTATGCCAACTCGTCTCCTGGGCTCCGATTGTTGTTACGTTTGAAATATATCATTTATGAATCTTTGAAACAAACTTTTATAACAACAGAAAGGAGGTACCTGGCCAAGAGAAAGCACCCCGCAAAGAAGAGCAAATAACGTTGGAGGGGAACGGGCGGGGCAGAATGGATGGGAATGTCTGGTAGTGAGCCAGAAGCGAACTAATCCGCATCTTGAATACTGACTGGGTGAAAGTGATTTACTAAAGCTTTCCGCAGTTGTTTTGAAAATAAAATTTCGGTTAGGTTAGCATTTTGTAGATAGTTGTAGGCTGTGTTTGTAGAGCTAGCGTTATTTCACTGTTTCGTTTCCCTAGGAATGTGGATACTGTGGAATGGGTGTTTGTAGAGTCTCCATTATGTTTTAGAGTAATTGTTGGTGTTTGTCCGTGACAGCCTTGCGCGAGGTTGTCGAACTAGTAGATAGCTGGGAGATGTTTTGTCAAGGGAACGGACTTCTTTAGATTTATTGGAATGTAAATAAGCCCTATTATTTGTGTGAAAAGTGAAGTATTCGATTTGTTAAGGTTTTTATCTTGTAGTTTTTGGCTGTTACCTTCTCATTTTTATTTTAGACATTCTGAGGACCTTCGTGGCTCTAATTAGTAGATTGAGCGGAAATTACTAACATTGCATAATTTCAGGTGCTGTGGCCAGATATGGAGCCTATCTGGATACAGTCAGATAAGCTCCAAGCCGAAAATCAGTGGTCGGTAAGAATCAACAATTTAACCCCGCGGGTCAAAACGAGACCCGCCGTCCTCCTTAAAACATTTTCAAGAGTATACAGATTTAGCAAGCTGGTTCGGTTGGGCCAGTGTAGTGTTACTGACCTTGGACTTATTGCGTTGCGCGTCGACTGGAAAACCTAAACGATGGAAGAAGCGGTTTGCTTCGCGACCCTGTAGAAACACAGTAGAAAAAAGCATGTGCACTGTTTACTGATTCTATCCTCTCGATGCTTTGCTTTACGATTGTGTTAGTTAAGCAGTTTGGATGCTGTTTCACGAGCGTATTGGAGAGTGCTATAATTGATATACTTGATTATATAGTATTTTGTTTTCAAGGAGGATATAAATTAGAAGTATAGTGTTCTTAGGAGATCAGAGGAACTATTGGAGTAGTATGTTTTCACTATTTACCAAGTATTCGAGGCTGTTTCTGACGAATTTTTTTTTGCTCTCGCTGATTGACAGTAACATCCAGAAACGGAGTAAGCAATATGAGGCATCCAACTTGTATGAATTTAAAATCAGCATGCCATTCCTCACAGATCTGTGAATGTAACCTGCTTTGTAAAGAGTTCAATCAAGTAAAGAACTTTTTTTTTCCTATTCGTATTTTGGCTACTCGTGACACGAAAACTGATGTTTCGTATTTTTATCCTTCACATACCTGGTCTGGATGAAAGGAATTTACTGCCTTGTGCTATACAGGGTATTTTGTATGTGATTTTATTTATTTGAATGGCAGCACACAAACATGTACAAAATAAAAGTGTACAGAAGATTTGGCATGTGGTATGTGTAGGAATGTTCCAGGATACTTCCGCTTTGGGCATTAATTTTGAGCAAATGTCCGACAGTCTGTGTACGAGATCCGCAATCACAAGCGAGAGAGCTGAGGAGATCCTCATTTATTCATTAGGGCTTTACATCCAGTGTGACCAGCCCTCAGTCAATGCAAGACTGTCTGCACACTCCTCTTCAAACAGAATACCTGTTGTTTAGCTGACTGGTTTGTAGCCCAATGATGGTTAACTGACAAAGTTTCATATCTGACACCATTCTTCTCTCCTGTCTTTCCGAATAGAATTCCTTGACATAAGCTGACTAGGGCTACTTCGTCTAGGACTATATGTAAGAGAAGAGATAATTCCACCACTCCCCAAGAGATACTAACTACAGCTTCTTCACAATATTGCTGTGTGTTGAGTTTCTGCTAGTGATATTCTACTGCCTTTTAAGGTAACAGAGCGAGCCAAATTTATAGTGAATTATTCAGTATGAAAAATGTATTAGTGCTTTACTACTACTAATAATAAGAGGTCTCATTATGTTGTTGTTTTGTTCCTCTTAGTATTCAAATGCAGTTGTAGATAGGACTGATTTGAACTAAATTTAAAATCTCCACTTCTTCTGCTATAAACTCAAGGCTTCTAGGTCATTAAACAAGAAGTTCTCTCTTTTCTTAATGGGTTAATTTGAGCAATTATTTAACACAGCTAACATTGACGGTAGTGGGGCTAGCCAAGTCAATGAATGTACAAAGAAAAGAGTACTGAAGCCAGTAAAGAAGGACTGTGGACTATCTTTCTGCTTACTCTGAATTACGCTACGTCTAATGCCGTCATCGATAACACGATTTGCGAGCATGTTCTTTAGTCGGGTACACGGTTTCTGTGCGAGGTAGATTTGAGTTTAACAAGGAGTGCATCGAGCCATACCATATTTATGCAGGATAAAGGTAAAGAAAGAGCTGCTAGAGGCTACAGATTCTTCAGGGATCCTGACTCAGACTAAGATATCAATGGCAGTGCCTCTTCACAACACCTAGCCTTGTTTCGGAAACCAAGGATCTATACCTTGAAGCTCCCCACATTTACGGCTCGTGAATGTAGGTCATCTTAAATCCTATGTTGTGAAGATGATTCACAGAACAATACTCGCAACGCAGAGCTCTTCGCAGTTCTCTACCTGCCACGCTTTAGCGATGGCGTGGCTGCATATGTAGTAGGGGTGAGGTCGTTGGGCGAATCGTGTTGACAGAAAAGGGGTCGTAGACAATGCACTAAGATTCCTGGTACTACGTATAGTTCATGTGTTGCTATCACATCGCATGTTTGTGATTTTGGTGGAGCTATGTGGTCTTCCGACACATGTACACAATTCCATTCTTTCGAGAAACTGTCATCCTTTATTATAAATATACAATTCGTAGGCGCCCTTTTCATTTTGATAATTGCGCGAAGCAAGAGCTACTGTGTCAGTCTTCCAGGAAGTTTCGTATCAGCGCACACTCCCCCCCATAGCTAAAATTCATTCCGGAAACTCCCCGAATATTCAATAATTCGACATTTTCAGCCAGTCTGCGTCAAGGTATATGAAGTTTGGTTGTTTCTCTCTAATGCGGGCATTATCGTTGATTCTTACTCATTTCTTCCACCATCGCCTTTGTCTGCAGAGTGCTGCCTGAAAGCTGGCTCTCTAGTAACCATGGCTTACCTCTTAAAATTCACTGGAAGCCTCTATCGTCCCGGAAAAGACACAAGCCCCTAATACTAGCCCAGCCTTCTACCGAGTTCACTCAGTCACTGTGGGTAGTCTGTCTTATATGTTAGGGGAAAACCGCCTCATGAGTTTCGAACTGCGACCAAAACATAAACCTCCTAAGGCCGGCACGCTGGTCTTGGTCACTAAATTCGTTTCGACAAGGCTCGAAAACGAAACATTACAGCACGTCCAGTAAACACAATGAACATCGACAACAACGAAGTCATAGAATTAACATATTAAAATTTCTAGCCAGACGCGCCATAGTATTTTTATTTTTCTTGTACATGCGCTATATTACTGTTGTAGTGACACTGAATCAGCCATATTGTGAGTCCTAGTTTTTTGATATTCTTGAAACAAAAATGCTTTCTTCATGTACAGATCACATCCTCAAAATCTGTAGGTGCTTCAGCATGTCAATAGGTAAAACGATACCGAATGTTAACTATACTACATAACAGTCGTCTCTATATAACATCGTACGCTTTTGATCTGTTGAACCGCTTGTAAAATATAGTCTGAGTTACTTAAGACACATTTGTTATAATTTTTAATGGTCTGTCAATTAATTAATTTCATTATAGCCGTGGAAGTTCCCAAAAAATGTTTGATCTTCATGAATTTGTATTTGTTCTCGGTATAGCAAAATAATAGTGATTAAGTACACGAATACGTTCAGAGTAAAATACGATGCAGTGCTATTTGGACGTTCGCGACACAGCTGTCGCTACGTTCACATATAACACAATTTCCGGAAGACGAAAACAGAGTTTCTAAAGCCGTTTTTCGCTGCCTAGTGTACATATTAAGGCCTGAGGCGATTTTGAAAGACCGGTTGTATATCGGTTTTCTGGTCGTCAGTTGTTTTACACAAATGACGTCTGGAGATCGGGTGTTCCGGTTTCTGACTTAATTACCACAGTGGCTGTTTCTCTTCAGTTAAATAGTAGGTGTAGGCAATTTCGTGTGCAATCCAATATTTCTACGTCTCCTTCACTGCACATAAAGGCACTCCGTCCAGGTTAACTGAACATTTAAAAAAACAAAAAAAAACGAGATGTAACCTGATAACACAAACATGTTTCAATAACGGTTGTGCATTTACATGGGAACGAAAATCGGTTGTGGAAGTGGAAATCAGGCCGCTAGAACAGCATTTACGCTATGGACATTGGAATGTTTATACATGGTATTCGGAAATTCCCCTTACGAACTTCCAGGACTTGAGGAGGGGAGTGAGTACATAATATTTTGAACAGGAACCCATGTCCGGAAATGTACTGTTCCCGTTCTTTGACGGTTTCAATTCAGATGTTTTAACTTATTCATTTCTACTGGAGGCATTGAATTAGGCGTGACGCAGTACAATTATTAGGTAACAGTTCGAAAGGGAACATAACGAAAGGTCTGTGTATCACCTAAGCACATTTTTTGTATTAACACGTAAACATTACGTGTTTACATTATGGGAAACAAAAAAGAACCCAGCATACTGTACGTACAGAACAGTACTGATGAATTGAATAGTGGCTCGATATGGCGATCACCAGCATTTTTACAGACATTATAACTACGAAACATGTTCCTCTGCCTCCACAGGAATCTCGTGAATTAAACTTTGCATATGACCCCACAAGAAGTGCTCCATAAAAGACGTAGTATATGTCATCCTGTCTTCCGTATTGCATACCAGGAGAAGCAACTCTGAGACATTTCTCTTTCCTTCAGTAGACGTGGGCGCGTTATACGTCTGAATTGCGGACATGTGTTCCTATTCAAAATATTTACATTACCGTCCACAAATCCTACAAGTTTGCAACGGGAATTTCCGAACACCCTGTATGACCAATCACAAGTGGTACTATGAAATGGATTTACGAAATCCGGTTTTGGGAGGTCCCATGTAAACATAGCGAATATGTGGCGCTTATGGTTAGTGTCAAAGTGGTCACACGGCTGGTTGAACGTAACCTGAAAGCCTGCTAGGGTGCGTCGGTGCACTCACAATCACTGGTATTAGATTGGCGTCGACGGCTACCGGAAAAGCACGAAGGCGCTCGCCGGTCCAGTACTTGTGCATGTGCAGGGGTGACACGGTTTTGACGTGTTCGTGTGGGTAATGCTGTTTGCAAATATGCAGCAAGATACCTTGTTATCGTTTTTTACGAATCGGTGTGACAGTGAAGTGGAACTGTGGAGGGAAACAAACGGCGCCTTCGGTAGGCAGGCAGGCAGCCAGCTGGGCACTGGCATGGCGCCAGCGGCGGCGGCGGCGCCGTTGCGTGTCCTTGGCCTTGCGGCGACCAGCTGAGCGCCGTGGCCTGCAGCTGCCGGCAGTGTCACCGTTCGCCGAATGGGCCCGCCTCTGATAGTGGCGCAGCCGCGGAATTACCGCGCCGAGCGCCGTACAGCACAGCCGACGAGTCACCCGCTTCCCGAAACTCTGGCCACGTAGTGAACAGATCCCCCTCAACCCGTGCTCGAGTACACGCCTGGCGTCATTTCGTGAGCACCAGCTGCGTCTATGCATATTTTTCGCAACAGATATCCCGAAGAAGGGAAGCGGATGAATCAGAAACAGAGTTTGAGTATACGACTTGTACCTCACCAGCAAAATCTTCTCACCGAATTCTGTATCAGTCGCGATGCACAAACCCCATAAAATACACCGTCGGTGAAAATTGGAACTACAGAAAAGGCCGAAAGGATCTGAATACGGAGAATGTGCGGGACGTTACAAATGGCGTTAACTTAGGCCCAACAGCGTCCTCTCTTGTGTAAATGGAAAAGACAGTGCTGCGCTAAAGGCAACTAAATAAAAACATGAAAACAAGACCCTGAGTATAAAATGTAGAATCAAAACATCTTCAGCTGTCTACATTTCCTATTGTTATTTTATTTGACCAACCAGTTTCAGCGCTACATTTCGCCGCCTTCAGTCCGTCTTACCGACGGGTAGGAAGAATTCCACCTCTGGGGCAATCAAAATAGGTTCAAATGGCTCTGAGCACTATGGGACTTAACTGCTGAGGTCATTAGTCCCCTAGAACTTACAACTAGTTAAACCTAACTAACCTAAGGACATCACAAACATCCATGCCCGAGGCAGGATTCGAACCTGCGACCGTAGCGGTCTTGCGGTTCCAGACTGCAGCGCCCTTAACCGCACGGCCATTTCGGCCGGCATCAAAATAGGGGCAAGTGATGATCGAAGGGATCACAGCGTCAAAAATCTACGGATACCAATCACTAAATGCTGGCACCTATTTTGACTCGACCAGAGATGGGATTCTTCTTGACATCTGTCAGGAGGCGTGAAGATGACGTAATATAGCGCCGAATCTGGTAGCTCAAAATAACAGCTGGAAATGAAAACGGTAGAAGGTATTTTGATTCGATATTTTACATTGAAGGGCCAAGGTCCCGCAACCATCTGTAAAAAAGGTGGACTTAACAGAGAGCCAGAATAAGTAGATTTATCACGAAAACAATATTATTGTTTCTCTCTGGTAAGGGATATTACGTACAGTGACATTTCAGATCATATAGACCAAATTGCTGCATGTACACCTATACTCAGCAGACGACCCGACGGTGTGTAGTGTCTCCCCCATACCCATTCCTCTCACGAATGGTACGTGGAGAGGACAGTTGTCTGTAAAGCTAAGTGTGCACTCTAATTTCTCTCATTTTCTCGTTGTGATCTTTTCGCGTGAGATATATGGGAGAAAGTAATACGTAACATAAGCCTTCGAAATTTCGACAATAAACCTCCGCGATGCACAATGCCTCTCTTGTAGAGGTTGCACTAGAGCTACTTTCGCATCTCCGTAATGCTCTCGCACCGACCAACGATCCCGTTAAGGAACGCGTCGCTCTTCGTAGAAACTTCTCTATCTCTTTGGTTAATCCAACTCGGCAAGGTTCGTAGACTGATGAAAAATCCTCATGAATTGGTCGGACAGCTGTTTTCAACCAGTCGATGATAAAAAGAATTCGTTGCAGCGCCTAGCAGACAGGGGCCATGGAGTCAGCAAGGATGATTAGCAACTTGTCTTCGTGACGGCTCATGTTCGCCCAGCTCGGTAGACTCTGACGGACTGTATTTTTCGACATGTCTGTGCCGATGGTTCTATGGCGTCTACTAATGGCTTGGCTGATGACACGCATGCCGTCCAGTATGAGTCAAGTAACGTATTACTTCCTCTGACATCCATTACAAGTAGAATTAATTAATAATACAAGCGTGTACCGGCAATTTTTCCCGCGCACATTTCGTGGCTGAAGCAGGAAGTTGAGGGAGGGGGCTAAATTGATGCACCATGCAGCAGAAACAGCACTACGGCTTGCAGAACACAAATGCAAATATATTTCGTAATAGTTCCCTATTGCCGAGCTATCAGATGCAGTTCCGGAACTGCCGTGTTCGTACCTCTGAAAAAGAGTTGCAGTAATTAAATTATTTGTATACTGTTGAGCGTGCGCGCATTTACAATGACACTCTGTGCGACGGTCTGCCTGCTTAGCTGGATGGCAACGTGCCTACCTCCCATGCACTGGGCCGGGTTCGATTCCCGGCCAGGTTGGAGATTTTCCCCGCTCGGGAACTGGGTGTTGTCCTCATCGTAATTTCATCCTCATCATCGGCCACAAGTCGCCAAATGTGACGCCGACTGAAATAAGACTTGCACTTGGCCGAAACCGACTGGTACATCCCGGCCAACAATGCCATACGCCCATTTCATTTTTTTTTCTGTGTGACAGTGCGATTTTGTCATTCGAGGATAATTTTTAAATTAATGTTCTCCATCGTAAGGAAGTAGATTGACTATTTCTGTGACTGTTACCTGAATGTTGTACTTTTTGATTGCAGCCGACTGCCGGTCTACACAGAGTGAGACATGACTGATTTGTGTCTCCTTCGTACAGCGAGACGCGCAGTTCGTGTGTTGGGATGTCAGTTTCACTGCTTAGAAAAATTTTGCAGGACTCGGTACTCCCTACGTGTGAATGTTCCCTTGTGTCATAAAATAACAGAGATTCAATGGAAAACGGTCTGCATTAGCCCTAGTGGTCGGCCACTGATTTTATTCTTTTTCTGCTCAGGTCGACAAATAGATGGTGTCTTCAGAGTAAGGCGCTCAGTAGAGGCCTAATCCGGTATAAAGGGCATCGCTAAACAGTTAACACAATTAAGGGAGGCTGTTATAACTTGGTGTCAGACAAAGACGAATCCCACTCTTAAAATGGAACGTTTGGTGTTACATTAGTTTTACCATACAGCTAAAGCAGTCTCCGTAGGATTTGTTGACAACATGAAATAATGGACCAGGGTACTCTTTCTCATTAAAATACATAGTTCTTGATTTTGAAGTTCATTCACAGACACAGAATTAAAATAACATAAAATAGAGCTAGAAGACAAATAGAAAAAAATCATTTTGAATAGAAAAGTAAACACAACACATTTCCTTGAAATCGATCCTCTCACAAGCTTCGTATATATTGCTCGTGCATTTCCCATTGAAACTATGTTCTGCACTTCAAGGTTTTTATTTTTATTAAGAAGTATACTGCACTATAATCCATTTTATTGGCGTTTAAAAAGCGGTAGTTATCAATAAAAATTTGCTGAATTGATACATCAGCATTTTAAGACAGTGCTTGAATTTTGCTTTGATGAAAAAAATACAAGCAGTTAAGGAAGACTTTTCCCAGAATATTTACTTTCGCCTCAGTGTCGGTTCTAGCATGCCCTTGTAGTGAAAAGACTGCGTGTGAAAAGTTAAGAACCATTTTAGTAAGGTACAGGACAATAGTGACAGGGTGTTTTCAAACAGTGCAAACGCCCGCTGTACTGCCGTGGGACGCAGGGGAAGGCCATTGTTACGGCCACTAAAGCGTAACTTTATATTTCAATTCTAGTTTAGTTTCTGTCGGCATCTGTTCCGTCATTGGTTTTCGCTTTCCTGGTCTTAAGTGACAGCCCCATCCAAGACGCAGTACGGGACTGTTGTTTATGAGATATCTTAACAAGAAGTAGCTGAGCTGTAGAGCATTCTGGTCACTATTTTAACTGTATTAAGAGTTTCAAAGTAGTTTACAAGGTAAGTGCTTTCAGTTACGGGTTATTCACAAGTCAGATACTATCATAGTCTGAACTGGACTTGTATTTGCTAGTTAGCAAGCGCAAAATGGTGTACCCTGAACGAGTGCGAGGAGAGGCCTTGGTGGATAATCCACTGTACACTTCATTGCAATTTTATTTTATTTATTTTTTGCCGAAGTAGTGTACTGTTTTTTCTGTACGAAGAAGACCGCTAACAGCGACAACTCGTTTTTAAAAATTCTTGTTTGCCTGTCCAGTATCGGTCAGCTACATCCTTCTTGAGGGTAGTACTTTCACATGTATTACATAAAAATATCATCACCTTTAATGGTATAAGACTGACTTAAATCGATGAAAAAGCTAATATTTCTATTATAAATCGATTTTAATTACTGGAAGAAACAGAAAGTAACTAGCGATTTTTTTAAAAAAATTCTGGTTTTGTTAGTACAAATTTTTATAAAAAACCAGTTGTCACTGGAACATATTCAAGTTTCAGTATTAGATCACATGGTTCGTAAACCCATCAGATTTGTAATTTATTTAAGTTATTATCATAAACAGCTGCTCCAGCGGGTAAATATTTGACATAAAATGCAGCATCGAGACACACTTGCAGAAGACATCGAGTAAGTAATGAATGCAAAAGTAGCCTCCGTTCGTGTGCAGCTGCAGAAACCGTCTAAGGCAGTAAGAGAAGGAACTTTGAAGGCATTTGTGGCTAAATTGGGTCCCTTTCACCAATCCTTCGTCAGGGGTTAACCGAGATTCATCGGGCATAGAGTATCATCAAAATATCTGTAACGAACTAGCTCGGGAAGTGTAAGCAAACATCGCGTTCAGTGGCAATGATTCGTGTTTTATCGTGGGCCGATGTGCATTTTGACCACTGTGGCCACATCTTCAGGAACAATTTGCTTAAAAGAGATGAATTCATGGGAAAGTGCGTTCCTGTTACGGGAAGTGCGTGTTTTAAAAAATTTAAAATTGGAATCGAAGAACAGAAAATAAAACTGACCTTTCCAGACATTTTCACGCCACAGTTATCGGTTCTGGAACACCGTTCACCACAAATTCACATAGCTCAAGAGCATGGGAAAGATTGGTAGTGCAAAAAAGCAAATTGCTCCTAAAGATGGATCCAGTGGGTAAAAAACATGCGTAGTGTAACACAGCAAAACACTAATATTTGGCACCAAAGACTGTGCTCGGTACGCGTGTCTTCGGATCAGTCACCTGTAACAACGAATTATTGAAAGCATTAAACGATCGATTCGACACAGCACACGTCGTGTAAACTTGCATTGAGCCGTAGCCTGCCATAAGTGCCGCAAAACAATCCGTTGCCTACTCGCGAGGAACATGGATGCTGTAACACAGATGCGCGCGGTCGCGACGAAGCTCGTATGTGTGTGTGTGTGTGTGGGGGAATGCAGAACCGCCGATTCACGAGCACCCGCTCGCCAGCGCGTTTGCCGCGAGAATGACGCCAGCGGGGTCCCGACCGCGCCGACTGCCCCCTCCCTCTGTCGCTGGGCCCCCTCCACCGCCCGGGGCCCGCGTGTTGGCGCCGTGGTGGGGGGCACCATCGGAACCGGGCCGCGCTCAGTGACAGCGCGGGAGGGCGCCGTGCGGCGGCTCGCGCCGTGTGCGCATCCGCCAGGAGCGCCGATGCCAGCGCTGGAGCCGCGCGACACCCTCGCGGCCGACCCCCGCCGCGCACGCTTTTCTTGTGAATGACCGAGACCCCACCCTCGCAGCACACTCACCTGGACAGCCTATTGGCTAATCGGACGTGTTCACCTTAACCGCTCGGAAAGGCCCAGCCTTTTGTCGTACTGCAACACCGCTGCCGAGGAGGGTGGGAGGGGAGGGAGGATAGCCGAGGGTGGGGGGGAGGAGGGGCGTTCGCGAGGTGGGATAGTCCGTACACCCTTCTTGCGGTGACTACTATGCGGCGGACTTTATTTAAGTGCCGACGCCGGCCGGCCCTTGGCAGTTCCGCTCACCCGTAGCTCGGTGGTGAATTGGTGATGACGTGTGTGGTTCCAGCTAGCGAGAGGTACTAGGCGCGTATATATACACCAGTTGGTATAGCTCAGTGTCAGTCGAGCGCGCAGCAGGAGCCGTAGCAGTCGTCCTCCGACCGACACCGTTGTCCGCCTCTCGTGTTATTGCACCTCCGTGTGGAGAGATGGAAGTGACGCCTTGCAGCCTGGAGGACATGTTCGCCGTCCGCGAGTCGCAGTACACGTGCACGGTGGCGAGCCGGCGCGCGCCTTCCAGAGGCGCTATCGCTGTACCGCGCCCGGCGCGCCACCCCTCGCGGCCTTCCTTCCTTTGCCGTCCGGCGCCGCCCTCCACGCCGTCGACGTCTTCGTCGTCATTGTCGCCTTCTTCTTCTTCGCCGTCATCCTCGTCGTCCAGCACGGCCAGCTTAGCGATACGTAGTAAGTCCACTTTGACGTTCGGTAACCGACTCCTCTGGTCGTTCAGCGCCGTTCGTGCATACCTACGATGCGATTGTCAGTGATTTTTAAGCTATTTTTGCATAGCGCTTTTTGCTTTTGAATAGAACTAATATTTTGAAAATATTTTTCCACGATCGGATCAAACGATTAGGTGACTCGCGTTATATTATTCTAAATGTTTGCTGCGAGGTAAGGCCTGAACACTTCCCTTTCATTTTGGGCGACTATATACAAACGTACAGTAATTTTTTGTTAATCTTCCAGTGTTTATTCGGAATATAGGGGAGAACTTTCGTGTTTACTAACCAAAATTTTGCATTTTGTATGTTTTAGCGATTTTTTCATATTTTGTGCGGGGGGCTGCTGTGTTTTTGCTTTTTTCATTACTTTCGATATCTGGTAACTTTTAATTTCCTGTTCTTATGTATTAATTTAGTCTGATCGTTAACTACCGGCCCCGAACAATAAGTATGTTCTGTACGTCGTTGACTCGCCTGTTCGAGAAATGGTGTTAAAGCCCGTGTTCGATTGTCTGCTTTAGATTTTCCTTAGATTATCTAAATCGCTTAAAGCGAAGGCATTCATTGTTAATTGGAAAACTCCACGCCCGATTTCCTACGTCATTCTTGTCGACTGTGAGCTGTGATGCGACTTTAATTAAGTTGTATACGGCACAACTTACTTACTTGGGGTGGAATGCCGCATCTCAAGCTTCACTGAGCAGACGTCATCCGAAAACCTCTAGTTGTCTATTGTTTCAGTAGCCATTTTCAGACCACGATTCCGAAACTACAACATACCGGACAGCTTCAGTTGCAACCTGTGACTTAACGTATGAGGACGTTTTAGCCGATTAAAACCCTGTAATGTTAGATACTGACAGAATATCTATTCAGTGTAAAGAAAGTAACTAACTCTGAAGGTAGATAAAGGCAAAGTTGTATACTGCAGGATACGTCAAACATTTGATTACCGGTAAGCTATTTGTGTTTCATTACTACAGTCAGGCGAATCATACGAATATTTAGTGGCAAAATGTATAGAAATCCCAAATTGAGGGACCACATAGGTATACTGATGCGAGACTGCAGATTATGTGCGAAATAGATAGCTGACGAAAAGCTTGTATGCTCCATATTAGCACACTATTGAAATATGTGGAATTCATACGAAAGTGGGGCATTATCTCCTGGAAATAAACTTTTAAAAATCCTGAAACGTGCGCTCGGAGAGGAAACTAGAAAATAAATTCAGTTCAGAGTAATAAAAGGTCTCTCGAACGGACAAGCAGAATTTCTTTTTATGCTGTCTGTAAATTGGACAGGTAGATTCCCTACTATATGGCACAATAAAAAAGAAATGCTCACATCACCAAGTTCATGGTGGTTGTCTAAATATACGCGTGGGTGTTAAGATAGAACTTCGGCGCAAGAGTGATGGATGGTGTTTGGCTCTCCACGTAAGCCGTGTAATGAGACGCAGTGCTTGTTCGCGCTGCGTGTGTCGATAACGCATCAGGCGGCGCCCCGCGGTATCGCACGCACAACCACCTGTTGCTGTTTTCCCGTGTCCTTTTGCCAGGCTGCGCGGTCGAAAAGTTTCGTGTGGCCGCTGAATCATAGCGTAGACGGGTAGTTACGATCCGCGGTGAGGAATGCAGTTGACACGCGGCACAAAAATGTGCCCGGTGGCGTTGCTCTGGGTTGCGAAACCTGCCGTAGGTCATTGCGAGTGTGTGGGCCTCGCGCGGTGACGTCAGCGCCGGCACTACCTGCACGACAATGGGCGTCCCGTTACTCTGGCAGTCTCTGGTACCAATTACCAGCGAAAAGTCGGGACTCTCCACTGGTTGCTACATTTCTGCAAACCTACCGTACGCTGCGTCGTTGGAGGGTTACATAATGTACGTGTTCCGTCTCCTACGAGAATTTGTTGAAGAATTCCGTGATACACCCGCGCTGAGTAAGCAAATGTGTGTAATTATGTTTTGTATTTTCTCTATCTCTTCAATTAATCCATATTCGCAAATGTCCCAGACTTAACATTTGGTCCAATTGGAGTTCTGTAAGCTATATTCTGCGTCGGCGAATTACACTTCCTTTAGATCCTACCGATGAGTTTTAGTCTTCCCATCGCTTGTCACGAGGCTGCATTTTGTGGTCATTCTAGCTTAAATCACTCCCATGAGATGCTTTTGCATGTGATTCCAGCAAGTGATCCGCGATATTTTTCGTCTGCTTGTCGTTTACGAGTTTTGCACCAAGAGCATTTGGATACCACCCTCAATTTTATAGCCGTTTTTCTAACGACATTAGCCTAGGCTACACACCAGCGTAATGTGCGAACACTTTCAAGAGTTAAAAATGTGAATTACCTTTCCGTTTATTCCTGTTGTGAAAAGTAAAATATACATCACACTTTCTTGAAATACATTGAACGTACCTTTCGTTTCCCCCGATGTCTTTCAGTGATATACCTTTTTCTGTAAGCACGGTATCTCACAGGTCTCACGTGTAGCAACGAGTGTCCCGAAACAGCGCTCCAAACCTGTTCGAATTAGAAACCGCGGGGGCCCACCCAGATTAGCCAAATCTGTGCGTCTGCGGAAGCTTTGGTGGTCCCTGCTGCTTATACTACCTGCGTTGTAGCTCCGGCAATTACTGCAGGAAGTTCTACGAAACGAATATCCCAGGATCTTTCCCGGCTTTGCTGGGTGTTTTAAATTTCTAGGTACAAGAAATCCATTCTACCTAACTAGATAGTACGTTGCCGTCAGACGAGAATGTCCCTTTTTAATTGCGTCTACATGAGTGTTTGCGAAAGGCGGCGCTTCCATTGTGGGGCACATTTGCGCGCCTGGTACCGCACGGAGCGCCTTCGCGGAAGACCTCGTCTTCACCTGTTCTGTGTGTTTCGGCTACGGGGAAAAACCAGTCACTTATCCTTCATGTGCTCCTTTTGCTGGCTGGTATTTGAAGTCAGTTAACGAATGTTACTTCCGCAAGACGGCGCTATCTGACCACTTGCTGTTTTGCTGCCGCCTCTGTATGCACCCTTTTATTTCTGGGTCGTACACACGTAATGACGACCAATTCCGCCGCAAAGGTTCAAAGAACAAATGATTTTCTGCAGTCGTCTTTTGCGCTAAGCTGAGAGCTGCAACGACATCGTTCTTGCTCCTTAGCGAGGTGATTGTAAAATTATGGGCATATTTTGCGCTCGCGCACTGTAACTTTTGTCGAGACCAAACAGCACCTGTCATTATTTTGTAAGCACCTTTCGGATGAAACTTTTTGTTTTCTTTGTATATGAGTTTCAGATAGCTACAGTTAACGGAGGAGCCCAGTCAGGTTGGTGCCCTGTTTTGGTTTTTTTTTCTTCTTTCCTTTTTGCCTTTCTTCGTTACAATTCCTCAGCATCACTTAATTCTTACATAATACCGAAACATATATGCAGTTCGTTGTTCTTAAGGGGCAGATACCGTCAAGAACGACAGTGATGACCAGTGCATCTCAAAGGAATATGATACCGTCTCTAGTGTCCACAACATACGTAGCCCACCTCACTGACGTGTTCGTAGTAGTATACAGAGAGATCTCATCGCTTAAAAATGGTTAGAAAATGCACAAAGATTTGCAGATACGTTGCATTTGGTGCAAAGATACTCGGACACTTTCCTGTGAATAAATGTATTGTAATACAATGCACGTACGTAGATGAAGAGGCCGTACATCTTTTCTCGACACTATCAGCCATCAATCAAAACCTTCAGATATTTAATTGAAGTTTGGAGGGTGATTTAAAGTTCAGCAACTTCGTAAATCTAGCCATTGGCGTCAGATGTGCAATTCTCCCATGGAAAAGACCACTTACTCTTAGCGACCCATTGTTGTTTAATTCCAAGTCGGTTTATGGCAAGTTTTTGAGAAGGCTCAAAGGAGAACTGCTCTGGTTTGTTCAGTCAGCGCCACAGCATCCTAGAAGCTGTCATCAAAGTTCGGCGAAGGACGCCATGAGAAAGACATTATGCATCGCGGAGCTTTGTTCTTTAAATCTGATAGGGCCTCTCCCAGCACGAATCTGTTAACTACGTTGTACTCCCAATATACGCCCCGCGTAATGGCGAATGATAGAATTAGATGAATTCGATCATTTACAGAGGGATACGTACAATCATCCTGCCCGCAAACAATCCGGAGGGTAAGAGAGCGAGATGGGAGGTTGTTGTACGGTATGTATTACATACAGGTGGATTTTACCTCGGCAGATGCGTGGCTGAGGGCCTGCCTGCTGCTTAGCACTAGCCGGCCTCGCGTCCTGCTGCAGGTCTGGATTCTGTGCTGTAGTTTTTGGTACAGCCGCGACTCGGCGGGACGCTGCGTTGGAACCCGGCGCGCCGGCGTGATGGATGCAGCCACTTAGCAGCAATTAGAGGACGTTACAGATCACTCGCCTCGCCTAGGCTTGCTAGGGCTTCTTCCCGTACACTTCCTCCGCATGCCGATTCTCGGAACTGGCCGCGTGCCGTCTTTTTCGTGTCGGCGTCTGCTCTTGATACACGAGTGCATGAAATCCGGGACCTCACATCCCGAGCGACTGCCCCGCGATCCGTGGTAGGCAACAATGTTAACGGCGGCGGTGCAGTCATTCACGTCCGTGCCGCCGGCTCTTCCAGAGACACTACCGTTTGTGCGATGCCAAGAAGGATGCATCTCGTCGAAATAAACTTGATACCACGGAGCAGTACACGGCAGTACAGAAATTATTAAAATGACAGAACGGTTCAAACTTTCCCCAAACTTTTCGGTATTTAGCATAGTTAATTTTCACTGTTTGTCCACGATATTTTGTCGCTTTCATAGCCGGCTTTTCGATTCAGACTTCTTTAATAGATAGGCGATAAATGAAGCACACACATCAGTATCGTAGTGATATATCATGCACGAGCTGAAATGCCAATCTATGGAAAACCCATTTTCCGAGACCCATAAATTTGCCCCCTTTCAGTTAACTCACACGCTGACTTCGCGGTATATGACTTGAACGCTCGTCCTTGCTCTCACGTCTTTCCATAACTGCGCTTGACGTAACATTCAACTCTACGGTCACATTGACGACTGCTCGACCTTCGTGTCTACAATCTGAATCACTTGTTGGTACACATCACTGTTTCTACGTGCAGCATGTGACTTCACGCTAGGCGCATCAACACTTGGCGTGCATGTAGTGCTTATCGGCAACCTGTCAATGCACTGCATTCTATTTTTCTAGAAAGTATTACGACACAGTAATTCTCTAAAGTTACGACACTCGACTGAATATATCAGGGTCAGATTTATTGCACAGAGAAAGATCCTACATAACTCGCCTTTCTTCGAATATCCGTTTTATTAGAGCGCTCCGTTCAGTAGCGTGACAACGGTTTCGACAGCTGGCAACGTGGTTCCTAATTTTGAGTAATGGCCAGAAGCTCTGAAAACATCCAGGAGGAAGCCATATTGCTGTACGCATAAACAGACGTTGAAGCGTGTTAGGAGTAAACTTTAGGAGCCATAATTTACAGTTAAATTGGTCGTAGCGGCGCAGTTCTTTCCTTTTGCTTTTGACTCTTTCCGCCGCTCGTCTGGTCCAGCGCAGAGAAGGGCTTTTCAGGGAGCCGTTAAACTAACGGGCGGCAACGCGCTGTCTACAGGTTCCTGACTCTCTGAACTATTACACGTCGTGCCACGGTAACTCGTTTACAGACTGTTGTCATTGCAAATCGAGGCATACAAACGAGGTGGATCTTGCAGAGAGCAAGGCAACGGCCATTCAAAATCTGTAACAAAATGCTGCTGACTACGAAGTACCTGGCAGCTAAGTAATGAAATATTTTTGAAAAAATGTTCATTACTACTAGCAAAGCATTTGATTGTTATAAAAAATACACACTAGCCAAGAAAATTTAACTTATTGTCTGTGTCTTCGTTGAAACGTATAATTCTGTTTTCTGCAGTACTGGACAGGAAAATGGTCGTCTAAATTCAAGTTGCTTGTTTTGTCTCATTTAGTTATTGTATCTCCAAAGAATTGTCCCTAAAAGCTTATTCATGTAATTACCCAAGTCTCCCTCTTCACAAGGTGGCACAATTTATTAGCGTTGAGGTTTGTATACGGTTGCTCGTGACTCACTGACGAATGACCGGCTACCAATGATTCACCCATTTTCCCGGGTGTGCTTATTCCATTTCCGAAATACATTACGAATTTTTATCTAGTTCTTAATAAATTGAACTTTACCATTGCCTAAGGTCCCGTCTAGGGTGAAGCTACTGCCATTTGACAGGACGTTGCGTTTCCGAGACGTAGCGTCGGGTTGAAGTTCTGTGTGACTTAGCGGCACGGCGCGTGGGCTGTCAGTAGCTGTTTGGCAGGCTCTGAGTGAGATAAGCGCCGGTGGCTCAAGTTATTTCCCAGCGGCTGAGCGTCTGCCAGGTCGCAGGCTTGCAGCCGAAAACAAGGTGCGCGTCTTGGCCGTGGACCAGGCGCCGACCATTGATTGCCTGCCCGGGGGAGGCCTGAGACTCACCGGGATTCGCGCAGGAAGCGTCTGGAGGCCGCTCTCCGGAATAAATCTCTTCCCAGAAGGCCGCCCCGCACCACTCACAGCTGTGCCGTGAGCCGTGCTCGTTTTTTGCCTGACTGCCTGTACATAGATGCACAACTGAGTGTATCCACTGAAAGCCGTTGCACATTCCTCAGTGATGAACTCGAGAAAAGAAATCAGGTGTGCAGTTTCGTGATCTCATAAAATGCCTAGAATTGGATTAAACGGCTAGTAAAAATCGGAAGAGCGCGTACGGTGGATCGGCGACGATAGACAAGTCTAGGTGACCAGTCAGCTCTCTTGTTGCTTCTGAGATCACTCATTCTCTTAAGAAATTTCGATAGTTGTTGAACTCTTCGTCCTAAACGCATCTCTAAGAGGCGGGAATATCTCACTGCAACACACGGTGAAGATCTGGAGCCGCGTTGTAGAAATCAAGAGCACGACGCCTTTATCGACCACGACAAAGGCTTGCCATCATTTTTTGTGCTGGTCGCTGGTTCTTTCTTAAACTTCTGATGCCCCCATTTCATCCTTTGAAGTAAGAGCATTGACTTCAAAAGCTTCAAACAGACCAGAGCATACTCCTCCCCTCTCTCCCTGTAACTGGGTGCGGACTGTCGAGATATCCTTTTCACGCTGCCCCCGAGGTTTTGGTATCGTATCACGCCACAGTTCTGTGCAGACAGCACACGTCCGATCTAACGAATCTTCCCGTCAACTCGCTAATGATTCGTGTCAGTTGATGGTCTCCTATGCTGTTGCTTTTTATGTCTCATGGATACTTGACCACTGTTTTCTTCAGACGTGTCGAATAGCTAACAGGTTTCATTCCTCAAAGAACTTAATGCAGTTTGGTGGTCCAGCGTGGTATGCATTATTGTCGTATCTACTTTTGCTTTACCTGGTACATTCCATTAGGTTGCGAACGACGGTTGATTTAGAAATCTGTCTGTAGAATTTCCGTCGCCATTGTATTAGTTTGAAGATTTTGGTTACGTAAAGAGTCTTGTGAAATGCTTCGGCCTTCCTTCAATGCTGTATATAAAAAAGGGCTAAGGGAAGAAATAGAGGGAAATTTCAGTGCAGTGACTGGATGGTACTTCGTGCTCTTCGCCATTACTGTCGACGGGGAATCGACTCTGTTCAGCAAGCTAATTTCGGAGACTTGCTAAGACCGAGTTGGACAGGTGGGACGCGACTACCCACGCATTCCGGCGGCGGAGATGTGTGCGGTCGTTCGGCGTGCCTTATCTCCTGCAGGTAGTATACCGACTGTCGCGACATCCTTAAGCCTCTCGGAGTGCGCATTCCACATCTGTCTTTATTGTGTCTGAGCCATCCACGATAACAACACGGCGCGTGCCTGCCGACAGATGACCACAGTGTGCCAAAATTCAGGCGTAAACACAGCGGTTGTGACACGGCGGCCTGCTGAAGTGTCGTATCCCCCCGCCCCCCCCCCCCTCGCCGTTTTTTTGTTACCAGTTGCCGGATAGTCATCTTGTCATCTTTTTCAACGAAAATAATACTGTTGTTATTGCGTTAAAATGTATAAATTCTTTCGGCGCTATGTTCGCGTTGGTGGGGAGATTGTCTCCAATGAGCAACAATGTGTCTGAAGGGATTCATTATGAGCAGGGTTCAAGTTGTCAGCCGTTGGGATTGTGTAACTCCGATGCCGAAAATTTTGCGTGGATGATGCGTGTGAATGACATGTTTGTAAGCTTTGTATTTATTATAGTAAATATTTGCGAGCCGAATCGACGCTGGCTTGCAAAACAATAAATATCACTTGTGATGTACTCGCGATGGTGTTTGCCTCTCCTTACGGCTGCAAAAGCTTAATATAAAAATTACGAACATGTATCTTCCGGGACGAATCAGAAACATAATACTTCCTCCTGAGGGGAAAATTCAAGCTCCCACTAACGCAAATTGTCAGTCCATCTTCCCCGCACACTTTCCAGAAAAGGGTGGGGCGAAGATACTGACACTCTGTGTAGCACCAGTCATACAACGTTTAGTGGCTTGTGGAGCAGTGATGTCTGTGTAAAAGAGATATCTTGCATGCACTTGCGGAATGTCTAATTTATACATCGATATCCAGTTAAACATCGGGCTTTAGTTTTCGCAGGGCACCCCCCTGTGTATTAGTCGGCTGTATTCATCAGTTCTCTGGCGACCCTGTATTCGGGCAAGTACAACCAGCCTTAGAAGTAGGGACTTGTGGTTGTCCTGCGAGTACCTGTACGCTCCACTGACGGACAAAAGACGTAGCTCTTCTAGCAGAACTAGAAAACGCAGTGGCAAGGGCTGGCGTGGCGTGACTCGGCACTCCTAGCGGCTGTTCGGCGGTCCGGCTGCGGGCGGCGCCGGGTTCCGGGCAGTGCGGCGCTGCGCGGCCTTGTCACAAGGCCGGCCGCGCCTAGCCTGCCCGCAACGAACGCGCCGTTTATTCTGGTTTATTTTATTGCTTTGGGCCTAAGCCTGTTTCAACAAATTTCACATAACGATACAAACAGGACGTTGATCTTACGTCATTACAAAATGTAAAATATAAAACTTCCTGGCAGATTAAAACTGTGTGCCCGACCGAGACTCGAACTCGGGACCTTTGCCTTTCGCGGGCAAGTGCTCTACCATCTGAGCTACCGAAGCACGACTCACGCCTGGTACTCACAGCTTTACTTCTGCCAGTACCTCGTCTCCTACCTTCCAATTTAATGAGGTAATTAGTCTACAAAGTACATTAGTCTGACCGTACCGTTATCATAAAAACCACAAAATTTTAACATAAAATCCAATTTAAAAACATTTGGCAACCATGCCAAAATTTTTATCTCGGAAACGGATAAAGATATCAAGAAAACAACGAGATTTTCACTCTGCAGCGGAGTGTGCGCTGATATGAAACTTCCTGGCAGATTAAAACTGTGTGCCGGACCGAGACTCGAACTCGGGACGTTTGCCCGCGTAAGACAAAGGTTCCGAGTTCGAGTCTCGGTCCGGCACAGTTTTAATCTGCGGGGAAGTTTCATATCAAGAAAAGTTTCATGGTTCTTCGAGATAGGGATCTTAGAAGTATATCCTAAAAAATTCACCTGTTTGCTGTGCGTAACCGTCCCAGAATCTGCCGCTCGGTTTTGGGTTTTCTCAGGAACCCTCCTTGAACTAAATGGCATCTCCGTAAGGCTCTTACACGCCGGTGATTATTTTGGAAAACCTGGAATTCTCAGGGAATTTCGTAAAATCTCAGGAATTCTGCATTTTTAACCTAGACTGAAACCGAATTTCATCGAGTTTTATAAATCACCAATTTTAAAATCCTTAATATCACAAAGTGTGTTAATCATATGAATATTAGTCCGTACTAATTATCAGTGTTAAAAACTGCGGTGCCCTCCCCCCCACCATAAATTTATCTGGATTTTCTTGACACCATCTTCCTCTCGTCACACCTGGAACTATCAGGAATTTTTTCTCCTTGTTTGAGTAGCCACTCTGCCCTTGCGGCGCCCCGTAGGCGACATTTAATGCCAAAAGAATCAACCGATTTGCTCCATTTGCCTAAGCAGGAGGAAGTGTGTAATATTCAAACTTCCACCTTGTACTGTAGCATAGTTTCAATAAGACGATCGTTCTGTTCGGTGTACAAGTCGTCCCTCGCCTAAGGCCTATCCAAAGCACTTGACCGTACCGTTCTATCCCCAACAGAACCCGAGGTATGACCCCAGAAAAAATCCTGTTTCTTATGTGCTACGTTTTGGAACATGTTGGGTAGTGAATGCTGTTGCACGCGTTCCGATACAGACGAAAGAGCAATGATAAAATGGTGAAAAATTTGACAGTTTCTAAAAATAATGGAAGATGATTTTTTTGGTAGTACGTGCAGAAGATTAAACTGTTGGTGTTCTGTTTTTTTTTTTATATATGAAAATATAAAGACTGAAAGATGAAGCACAAGATTTGGTACGTAGGACATCCGCAACTGAGTGGCATGATAATTAATTTATTGATATCCGCTTCAGTTGTACTCACATTTATTCAAACCACTACCAGTGTGGGCATTTTAAAATTCCATCTTCAGGTGTATGAAATTATTATATTCGGTAACACATAACATGCGTTCTGGCCACTTAGTGCAAGAACAGCGTTTCCAGACCTCTGGCGTGGCTCTCCATACAGTAGTGGTTGGCTTTCCTACCGGCTGCCCGGTGGCGGACAGTTTCCGCCAAGACGATTTGAGTGCAGCTCTTGCACTGATAGGCCCGACCGCACGTGTGTTACCAAGTACAATAATTTGATACGTCTATGGATGAGATTTTAAAATCACGAAACCGGTCGCGGTTTGAATAAATATTAATGCAACTGAAGCGGATCTCCCTAAATTAGTTAAAAGCTAAAGAGATGAAGAGCGTGGACTAGCGTGGAGACTGAAGACTGACGTGTGTGTTGGCAGGACTGTGCAGAGCTCTGGTGGTGTCCGCGTGCGTGCTGATCGTTGCCCGCCTGCCGGCCGCCATGTCCGCCCCCACGGGCAGCGCGAGGCTGAGCGAGCTGAAGCAGTCCCCGGCGCGGTGGCTGACGCCGTGCGGCGACGCGCAGCCCGACCCCAGCCCCGGCGACCTGGCGGACCAAGGCGACGCCGCCGACGCCGGCGCCTCCGGCCCCCTGGGCCACCTGCAGCTGCAGGTCGGCATCGCCTCCGACAACGCCGCCTCCTTCTTGAAGTCCTTCGTGAGTACCGAGAAGGCATGTTGTGTTCTGCACGTCTCATCCCAGCACTCGCTCTGCCGATGCCGCCGCCGCTGAGTACACCCGCCTCTAGCTCCACTGCACGCGTCGTTTCAGTTCTCCCTCTCCCTCGCGTCAACGCAGTACACGCCACACAGTAACACTTGTCGCTGCACATAGACACGTCGACACTGTGTAATTTCCTGTGCAAACCCTTCATTTGTTCTCCTCAAACTAGTTTGGACGAATTCTTATCACCGTCAGTGGGTTCTCTTTTATTCTGTAATATATGAAGTATTGGTTCGTTACCTACTGGAACACATTAATACGAGGGAAGATAGGAAAGTAACGCAGAATAATTTTACTACCAATAAGTTTAATACATAACAAAACAAAAAGCACAAATAAACTTCTATCTTTTATCTACTTGTGTACGTAATCACTAATGTTCTGAACACATCATAGTACAAGTTTCAATATCTCCTGTTCGTAGAAGCTCGTTTGTTTGGGGTTCAGGCATCTGCGAACTGCTGATTTCACTTCCGCATCTGTCACAAAGCGTTGGCCGACCAGTAATTTCTTCAAAAAAATGTTCAAATGTATGTGAAATCTTATGGGACGTAACTGCTAAGGTCATCAGTCCCTAAGCTTACACACTGCTTAACCCAAATTATCCTAAGGACAAACACACACGCCCATTCCCGAGGGAGGACTCGAACCTCCGTCGGGACCAGCCGCACAGTGCATGACTGAAGCGCCCCAGACCGCTCGGCTAATCCCGCGCGGCGTAATTTCTTCGTGGGACCAAACAGACGCAATTCCGACGGTGCGAGGTCCGGACTGTATGGTGGATGCTAGAGCACCACCTACCCAAATTTCGCTGTATGGTTGTGTATCAGTTTCTCAGGCACCCAGCGAACACCAACTTTATGAAATTTTAGGGTGTCGTGAAAAATATCGCACACCGCACCACGGGAAAGGTTGAGAACTGCTGCGATAGGGTTCGCAGTTGCACACGCCGATCGTTCAGAATTGCTGCCTCAATCGTTCCGGGGTTGCAGTTGTTACCGGTCACCCGGAGCGTGGCAAATCACTGAGGTTCACACGACTCTCTTGGAAGAATGCACACCACCTAGAGGAATTACTACAGTACATGCAGTCGTCCCCATACGACTACACACCACGCTTGTCCTTGCGAATTTCACTCGTTTTATGCTCTCTGGCTCCCAAATATTGAACTACGCTTAGCTGATCTTCACAGGTTGACGACAGTAACATGCACGCCATTTTTGTTTAGTAGTTCAGGCTTGTCTCGCTAGAGCTGCATGTGAAAACAAAATATCCTTTGTAGCGCAAACTTAAAACTATGTCGTCGTGTAATTTCAACATTCCAGCTGCAGTACGGGGGGAGAAAAAAATTATTTTGCATTGCTTTCCGGTCTTCCCTCATTAATTTTTTTTTAATTAGTTTTCGCTACCGTCCACGTATTGTACTTCATGTTGTGCGTTTATCATACAGTTTGTGAGGTGCAACGTGTCTGTAATAATTGAAATTGAACTTTTGTCTTTACGCGACGTCTCTGGTCCCAAATAAAAGACAAATGGCTCTGAGCACTATGGGACTTAACATCTGGCATCATCAGTCCCTTAGAACTTAGAACTTCTTAAACCTAACTAACCTAAGGGCATCACACACATCCATGCCCGAGGCAGGATTCGAACCTGCGGCCGCAGCGGTCGCGCGGTTCCAGACTGAAGCGCCTAGAACCGCTAGGTCACACTGACCAGCAATAAAAGACATTTAAACAATCATCGGTACAAGTTACTTTTATTTTCCACGACGACGCGTTTCGAAGGCTTACACCGCTATGTTCTGGTTGATCAGTGGTTTAGCCGAGCATTTGCTTTCCTTTAACTTCTCTTTTATATCGTAAACAGTCGCAGTTTCAGATTGTCAGTCCAACATAGGCGAAGTAAGTATATGTTACGAAACTAGGAAAATACGGCTGTAATTCGAATATTCGTTGATTGATAAGAGAGTATACTACGCATTAAACTCAGGTATTGGCCACAATTTGCACGTGAATTAATGCGTGATGGTATACTCTCTTAAGAATCGTCGAGTCATCACATTACAGCTTTTTTTCACAGTTCTGAACGTAGACGTTAGAGAAAGTTATAACTTAAACTAGCGAACTTATCGCCTTCGCTGTCTTTTCACGGTAGCACTCAGTACCTACGCCCGAACGACACATTGGCGTACCGGTGATTCTGGTTACAGGCCACTGCGAAGAGTTTTGATTAAAATTGGGAGAACAACCGAATATCAACTCCAAATTCTAGTATAACTTAAGCGATTTAAGCAGCGCACGGCAGTAGAGTTCACTGGAGGCACGACTTAATCAACAAACGTCATCATAGATTGGCAAATTTGCACGAAATATTTATGAATTGTGTACGCAAACCTTCCCCGTGAATAGCTCATCGGTTAATGAAAAACGCATCAGAATTCCTACAGTATGTTATCCGTCAACCCCTCTTACAAGGATACGGGACATGTCTCGGTATTACAATTTAAGAACAAGAAAAATAAAGTACTTCACATTTACAGGCTTGTAGGTCTGGTAAGATACGGACGGTACCGATAGTATTTATTTATGAAAAAAGCTGATGCTACACTATTCATTCATCTCTCACTCCCAGTCACTGTACACACTACGCACACATTGTTTCATAACACTATTTCGCGCACCGCAACTTCCCATTTTCTAGCCTGAAAAACTTAGTCAGCATCCCTCTGCAATGAGTGAGATGTTGAGCTCAGAAAAAGGATTTCTTCGGCAACATATGCTCATGTCGCAAATGACATTCTGTATGAGAAACGCACAACAGACCACTTAAGTAGTGACATGTTGGAAATATAAAAAGTAGAAGGTTTTGTATTTAATTTCATCAAAAACTATTTCAGAACAACATAACAAAATTACGTATGTTATTGAATAAAAGAAAATACACTGATGACGGTGAGCATCCGCCGAAACTAATTTGATGTAACCAAATAGTGTTTGCATCAACGTGGGCCCAGAAGTCCGATATTTTTTACGCCAGACACGAAGAAATCAGGATATATTCACTGAGATGGGCCAGGCCATAAACTATATACCTTTTTTTGTTTCTTGCTGCGATTTTGGGGAAAGGGGGTGATTTGTTCTTACAAGCTCCTGTAAAGTCAGGTCACTGGAATCTTAGAATGTTGTTCGACAGTTCGATGGGAATTGCTGCATAGCGCTAGAGTTGATTTTTTTTTTTTTGCCGTGAAATACTTTAAAAAAGGTGCATCTCACTTTTTGTCAACCCTGTGTGAGACGCTGTGCCGGCGAGACCGACGTGGCGGGAGTGAGAGATGTGGTCGGGTGCCGGCGAAGTTGTGTTGCAATGCCGGACGGTGAGGTGAGGTGGGGACCAAGGCCGGAGGGAATTCCCTGCGGCCTGTCACACCTCCACCAGTCTGTTCCGCCCAGCTGATTGGCTTGCTCCCCTCAGCCTCCCGTTCTAATAACAACCACTGGTTCTCAGTTGAAGCACTATTATTCTTGGACGACTCACAGTGCTCTGACCAGTTCGTTGACAAATATACCTCCTCCATTCCCCATGTGTGCATCTCTGTATATTGTGTGCAGGCCATTGCACAGTGCACGGCGAAGGGTACGTTCTGCCAATATCAGTCCCTCCTCGTGCTGCATCGCGTTCTGAGATGTTTTTGAAATTAATTGTCATTTGGCAGCTAGCGGGCTGCACTTACCCGCTGACAATACAGCATTGGCAGCGGCTGCCTCCCGCGGTGCCCCTACTTTTGCTGCGCAAAGCGTTGAGCCTGCCATTTCTCAGATAGGAAAATATTTTGCTTATTTCAGGAAAGAACAGCACAGGTCATTGAAATTAATAACCGATCGTTGAGACACTTAGACACCCTGCAGTCATATACCAAACGTACAAGACATGATTTTCAAAAATTTTACGTGGGTTTTGTAGGAGTCGGGACAGAAAAGCGACTTTCCATCACCACGGAGAGCGGAACGCTTTAATGACTACCCGCAGCTAGAACTTGAATTTGTATAGGATTGGTGACGCTGACGTTTCGTATGCGGTTTCGTCAACGGGGGCCCAAAGTTCTCGAGATTCGTAATATATAAGTTTTCCATTCGCCTTCTAAGCTACTCATTTGAGGCATTCGTTCGTTCTAATTCGTATCGCGGCGTTGACTCTTGCCTTGGCTACGATGTGAAAGACTTTGGATGTTTCTTACAAATATTTTTATCGGATGCTGCCGAAGTTCTCTCGCCCCTCAGTCTCTTTCCTGCACGTACCCATGACTGGGGATATTAATCGCTCAGTACATAAAATCAAATAAGGGAAAAAATTCTTACAAACTGCCGTATACTCGTTTAGAGAGCAGCTTCATCGGCGGGTAATTCCGAGTGATGCTGATTCTACCTCATAAATCATTTATGTACAGTATTATGCGAACATATGCAGTTTTCTTAGACTTGCTGAAGGAATGCCAGATATTACTTTTTTTCCTCAGGTAGAAGACATGAGTTCTGTCACCTTAATATATTTTCCGCCTAGTTTATATATGGGGAAATATCGTATGACTTCGTTGCATCGTGATTATCGTATCTGGGAAGATATCGTATGACTTCGTAGCATCGTGGTTATCTGTGGACTGTAAAATTCGTACTATACCGAACGTCTTATGAATCTGGTCATTCCGTTGCATCTCCAGCCTGAAGATATCGTATTTGATAAAAGCCGCGAGTGGCGTTTTCCGAAGCCATGTTGCTGTTTTGCCCGTAGTGGTCCTTATCTCAGGAGAGTCGGTTCTGATGTGAAGCGTGTTATATTGGTATCAGTATCAGTGTTGGATGTGTCGGGGAGAGGGCGCAGTGAACAGCGGCTGCACCCGACGAAGGCGATGACGGGAGCCGTCGGCCCGCGCTGCGGCCGTACGTGGCACCTGCGCGCCGCGGCGGCGACATCAAGGGCCGCGCGTCCTTCCTGCGCTTCCGCCGGAGGTCCGCCGCCCAGCACGCACGCACTCGCGTTTTCTCCCCGCTAGCGCAAACGCAGGCCGCGTGTCTCGATCACGCTCTCGACCACAGAAATCTCTTTCAGTCTCTCTAGTACGGCCGTGTCTGCAAAACTTCCCGAGTGCTATAGAGAACTTCTTCGCCAGAAGTCACTTGCATAGAGCCACTGGCCGTGGAAGTGTGCTGAACTTGTCGGATCGATCTACGAAGTTGTGTCCTTAATCGCCTCCCATTGTAGGTCGCAAACAGTACAAATTGTTTTGTTTTATAGCTCTAGATTTTTCACTTGCAAGTTTTGTCCCGAATGTAACTTTTCGAGGATATATGAAGTGCTCGTGGAGCGGATACCGGAGTATTATACGTGAGGTGCAAGGTGAGCAGTGTGTAGTACAGATAGCAAGCGCATCACGGAAGTTCGTAGCCTGAGACAACTCTAACTCTCTTACTTTTATTTAATTTCTGTGTTTATTATCGGGTGGTAATATTAACTGTGAAATACTGAATCAGAAGTTTTCAATAAGAACAATACTATTTTTATTAATTACCGATCACATGAGAATAAACTAAAATTTTACACACATGCGAAATCCAAAAATTATATACCTCCGTAATACTGATTAATATCTAGAAATAAAAAAGTTTTTTATTTTCTATTAAATATTTCCCATTTGGCACCAGATTTTAATTTGTTGCCAAGACTTACTTTTTCATTCAATTATTAATTGAAAATAAAATGTTGTATTAAAAGATCGCGATACAGTCTTCTTTAATTAACATTTCCGTTTGTTAATGAACATGGAATTTCAGTAAGAGAATAGAAAATGATGCTAGGAGTGAGATTCGAACTAGCGAGTTAAACAGTACAAGAATTCCACGTTGCGTATGTAGCTACCGAGACACTGGACTCGCATTCGGGAGGACGACGGTTCAATCCCGCGTCCGGCCATCCTGATTTAGGTTTTCCATGATTTCCCTAAATCGCTCCAGGCAAATGCCGGGATGGTTCCTGTGCAAGGGCACGACCGACTTATGTTAATAGACTCTTAAGTGTTTTGTACTTATTAGCGCTGGGAAATTTCCTAATTCCGAAGTCGACATTTTAGAGTTTTCTGAGAATTTCGTCGTACTGATCTAGGAAATTTATGTCCAAGTTACTGACCTTCGGATACTATACGTACGAGGGAAATTGAAGAGAGCGAGTGCGCACGGCCCCCTTATAATATACAGTATATGACAAGAAAAGCAGTGGACTTAAAAAAGAACCTTGTAGCAACCCCCCCCCCCCCCGCCCCCTTCTTCCCAGCACTTTACAGCACGCTAGTCGTATTCAAATTGGTTTCCCGTTTGCGAACAGCAGAGGACGGTTATCTGCGACCTACTTCTTTGATAAGGAGGCGTTTTCCCAAATTAAACGGCGCAGAATTACAGTATTGGTGACAGATTGGAATTAACGCGACCCGCGCCGAAAGAATGGGATGTCATTTTAAAAGGCGAGGCGCAGAGTCGGCTGCGAGGGACGAGCGCGCGGCAGACGGTTGGCCGGTGGAGGAGCGTCCGCGGGCAGGCCAGGTGTCGGCGGAAGGAAGCGCCATCAGCATGCGCGCCGCGCCGCCCCCGCCTGCCGCCGTCTGCCGCTGCTGCTGCTGCTGCTGCTACTGCCGGGCCGGTGGCCGCTGCCGCCAGCGCGAGCTTCTCCTGCCACGCTAATTGTCCACGTGGGCGGCCGCGCCGGCGCTCGCTTCCGCCTCGGACCACACCGCGCTGTCTTTGTACCAAACGTCCCTTCCCGTTAACGCTGCCCCTGGTCCCGACCAGGGGAAGGTCGGCCGGTGTCGGACACGTGAGCTTTTTCGAAATTATAATATTTTCTGAATGTTTCATCGAAACATTCTTCACACCAAACAGTACTACGATACTTGCTGAGGTAACAGGTCTGTAATTTGGCAATAAATAAATAAATAAAATGCATTGCTTATAAAATTCGATTTCATAAGAATATGCATTCTTTGAGTTTTTAATACTATTTCCGCCCTTTACATTTTAGTCATTTGAAAGGTTGTCTCAAACATGAAGTTGTAATATGCAAAAAAGTCATTTTTGCTGCGAAAGAAGTTTTAATTGAATAGGAAATGGTTAGAAACTTGAAATTGTCCGTCGGCTCACCTAGATTTTCAAAGAGACTGTCGACGTGTTTCTTGCTTAAACATGTCACTGTTACAAACTCGTGGACTCGACCGTCCTCAGCCTTAAGTCTTCATGCCCTTTCATAAAATCATAGTAGACGTCTCTAGCCGCCTTTATTTTTGTCTGGCTGAATCGATACTCATTTGTACGTTAGATTTAAGAACTCATCTTTACTCAAAGGCGGAAGTTGGATGTTTACATTTTTAACTTTGTTCAGTACTGCTTGCTGTTCATTGCTGGAGGTTCTTTATGTTTTCAAGTCATCTGCTTTGTGCAGTACAATCCGATATAGCCTTGTCCGACATGTCACTGACAACTCGAACGTACCGGTGCGGTAAGGTTCCCATTGTTATTACTTGGTCTAGACATTGTCACAGCTATGTAGCACTAATATCATTTCTCTGCAAAGAGAAACGTAATATTTTTTTTCTTTCAAAACCGAGTGAGTGATCTTATTCCTAGCAGCACTTCCTTTTTATTTCTCTGAGTGGCGTGACATTTCGCTACCCCTTACGCATATGCTGGCATTTCATTTGGGTATGCGCAGTATTATGTTCATCGACCGCCAAAACACTTATACCGAGGTCATCTCCATCTTCCACAGCTCTTCCTACTTTCGTGATTAACAAGCCTTGTTCATTGAATACACAAGGCAGCTGTGAGAATACACGTCACGAATGGTAAAGCAGTGACTCGTAAATCACCTCGCTGTCAACTACATACTGTCATTCACTCTTGTCCATTTGTCTGTTTCGGCACCTATGAAACAAAATAGCACTAAGAAAATAAAAAATTCTGAATATTCCGTTGCCAAGTCAGCCCATGCCTGTCTAATAAAAGCTATAAAATTTTCATGGAGCTGATATGCAGTGGTGCTGTTTGGGCCACTGAGAGATGTAGGTCGTTAATAGAACACTTGGCGTAGATGCTTTTCATCGTCCTCCTTCGTGAAGAACATTTTAGGAAAGAAATACTATACCGTATTTTACAAACTGATTTCTTAACAATACTTCTACCTCTTGGATTCACATTTTCTCAACGTCAGCTCTGTCCCTCCTCCTCCTCTTTTCGTCCTCGTTTGACTTTATAACTGAAGCTTTCGAGCGGGACTCGTTTTCTGTGTTGTTGCGTTCTTGAACGCAGCCGTCCCTTGCCACGATTCTTAGCTTACGTGTTGGAGCAGCCGTCATTACCGTTGTCTCTGACGAATAGTAAAATCCTAAGTATCTACATCCATGGCCAGACTCAAGCCACGGCAATTTATTTACTACCAAGAACCATGCGGAATGCCCTGATTCCTGTTCGATTTGATTACTACTGATGTTTCCCGGTACATCGCTGCAGATGATTGCAACGTACGAAATAGCACCGTTTCGTTCAGCACGCTGATGTTCCCTCTGCACAGATACGCGATTTTACACATATTCGAAACCGGAAACTGACTGTCCAACTGTAGATTTGAGAACTGTGCGTCAGATAGTTGTTTGGCAGATGTTACATTAGACAGTAGCAAGGCGGAGAACGAGCCGTAGTCACCGGCAGTTGCATCAAGTGCCGGCCGTAACTCCATTAGCTGAACCTGGCACTCACTATATCAGATGGTTACGGCCCAGACCATCGTGTTAGTCACAACTTATACCCACCGTTACAGCATCAAGCCGACCGCGCCTCTCATGACCTGTGATCAGCAGTGCACTCCGTTACGCTAGCCAGTAAAGTTGCCGCCATATCTGACTGTGTCTTCAAATACGAATGTATGGATACTGCACGTTTCAGTTATTACTAACGTATCGTAATTAGACGATTTTGACAGTTTCAAGTAATGAACCAGACTAATCTGTTACATCATACATACCTTATTTATTTTTAAAACTCTCTTGCACACATACTGTAAACAACAGCTGGATATTTTATAGTCGCTTCGAAAATATACACTTAGAATGCACAAGCGAAAACAGTACCGGAAAAAAAGACACGTAGTGGTATATTGTATTGTGTGTTGAACCGGGGACGTAGAAACAACGGAGAGGCTTCGTCCCTCCATAGCCCTCAGTGGTTCACAACCCCACAACAGGCCACAGCAGTCCACCCACCCCACCGCCGCCCCACACCGAACCCAGGGTTATTGCGCGGTTTGGCCCCCAGTGGAACACCCCCCCCCCCCATCCTCCCCCCAGGAACGTCTCATACCAGAAGAGTGTAACCCCAAATGTTTACGTGGTAGAGTAATTGTGGTGTACGCGTACGTGGAGACATTGTTTGCGCAGCAATCGCCGACATAGTGTAACTGAGGCGGAATAAGGGGAACCAGCCGCATTCGCCGAGGCAGATGGAAAACCGCCTGAAAAACCATCCACAGGCTGGCCGGCACACCGGACCTCGACAGTAATCCGGCGGGTGGATTCGTGCCGGGGACCGGCACGCCTTGCCGCTCGGAAAGCAGCACGCTAGAGATGGTATATTAATTGTCGATAAAAACACTATGTATCTTAAGATTCGCATCTTATGGCAGGGCTTCACAGAAAGTTGATGAAAATTATGTAAACGCATTTTTTTAAACAAAATGTTGGTTATTTTTCGCTTCACAGTGATTCTTCCACCCCTTTTTGCAGTGTAATCTTCCTAGGCTAGAGAGGATGTTTATTGATGGGCAGAAGCAAACGTCGGATAAAAATTTTGGAAAAATGTCGTAACCTATAAAAACAAATGCCCTGACTACAGAAAGTAATCAAAACTATTTCCAATCATTTTATATCGGAAGTCATGCGTACTAGGAACCCAGCCACATAAGTAGTTTTCAATAAAATCAGCAAGATCTGAGTAATTAAGCTGTGATAGAATCCGGTGAGAGTTTTTCGTAATCTGCGTTTCAGATCTTTGTTGGTACGACTGCAGTAAATCGGGTTTCGTTCAAACCTGAAGTTCGCACTTAGCTAGTCTTCCCGAGGGAACCATAGCCATCCCACGGGAACCATCGAAATACCAGACGCCTGGTATGAAACGGTCCTGCTCCTGCTAGAGCACTTGGGAGAAGTGCATTTCCAGTAGTTCGCACCCAGTGTACGATGGAGCCGGGCGTGTATTGCATGTCGATCGTCCAGGCCGATGCGCAATTCGCGTTCATCCTGTAGATATGAGAGTGAGTGAGGTCTGTGCACGGAAGCAGTTTATCTTGCATCTTACTGTGTTAAAAGAAATCCATCGATATTTGTGTACTTCCCGTTTAGAGACTTAGTCAAAGAATGTAATTCTCTTTCTCCCCCCACCTCTCTCTCTGTCTCTTTCGTGTACTGTTCATACAGTTTTATCCTCATTTTAATGTTAACGAGGGAATGTGTTTATAATTTTAGTATATAAATTTTGCGAACATTGACTTCATCTCCCTTCTGTCAAACATGTTTAGTTTTTTTGTATCATAGTTTCTAGTTGTTAAGCCGTAAAGTACTGTTGGGCGAAACATGTCAGTCATAGATATTTATCCGCGTTTAGTATAACAAATTTTCGAATCTTCGCCATTGTGTGTGGTGACAATTCATCCCCGTATTTGATATTCTGCTCTGACTTTTCCACTTGCAGACGGTGGAGGCTTATATTGTTCCTTCTTAGGCATCAGCACATAGTTCTTATTACCTCGTTGATCTGCAGGCCTAATTTCGCCGCTTGTTGCCTTCGTAGGCTTGGAATTTATGATTCTCTCTCAGTTCTACAGCATTCAACTGTCGGCCACCGGCTCATCTCATGACCAGTTTCAGCACTAAATTGAATAAAAGCGGAGATATTGCCTTACCCTTCGAAGAAGCCATTCCCAATATTTAGGGATTTAAGGGAAAACCCAGATCTGGTTGGCCGAAACGGGATTTGATCCGTCGCCCTCCCGAATACGAATCTGGGGTCTTAACCACTGCGCGACTTATTAAAGTTATTAGCGATTCTTGTGTGCACTGTGCTACAACGATCAACATTGTAGAGGTACTTAGCTGGCCGCTGGTTAGGAGTTGAAAGTCAGCTGTGAGGGCGGCGAATGATTCACGGCGGCACGACGGCCGGCGCTGGCGCGATCGATGTCCGCTGTAGCGGCCGTGAGTCAGCCGCGCGGATATCGGCGGCCAAGGCCGCGCCAGCGCCTCGCCTCGCTTCGGGGAAGCGGGCCCGCGCCTCCGGGAACCGTGGCGCGTAAACACGGGCTGCGCAGCCACGTGGGCCGGAGGCGGCAGTACCTGGTGAAACGCCTGTCGTCTCGGGGCTTCCGCAGGATCTGCGGGCGGACTCGGCGCACTCTTAGCGCCGTGTGGCGTGCGAGACACATACACCTCCTCCGAAAAGTTTATTGACAGACCCGGACTGACACTATCATGCTAAATAAGGGTCGCTAGCCTTTTTTCGGGCCACGAGACAGGGTTAAAATGTCTCTATTCTGTACCACTAATTAACCTCGTGTCGCAATCCAGCTACTGTTAAGAGATTCTTATATACGACCCCTGGATTAGAAAGCGAGCACAGCGCTGTAGCGTCTTCCTCAAGTAGCTCCTCCCTAAACGAGGGCCAAGTTAAAACGGATAAGGACACAGGCAAGCCGGCCGGAGTGGCCGTGCGGTTCTAGGCGCTACAGTCTGGAACCGCGTGACCGCTACGGTCGCAGGTTCGAATCCTGCCTCGGGCATGGATGTGTGCGATGTACTTAGGTTAGTTAGGTTTAAGTAGTTCTAAGTTCTAGGGGACTGATGACCTCAGAAGTTTAAGTCCCATAGCGCTCAGAGCCATTTGAACCATTTGACACAGGCAAAAACACTAGAAGTTTCCACTGTGCCAAATGGAATTTTTTGTCTTCTATAAGACATTACCAGCCCCTTTAATTATTTTCAAAACGAAAATAGAAATAAAAACTTAGTCAAGATAGCTATTTTATAGAATTTATTTCGATTACATGTTTCGGCAAACATAGTTGCCATCTTCGGAACGTAGTCTGCTGGAACAGGTAATCTGAATAAATGCGATCTTGGATGTCAGAAGTTTGTTACTTCTCTTTAGGGTTCCATGTCTCAATCTGCACAGACAGAGCCCTTGCAGGATCGCCCTGTTGTCCGTCTTTCTGTCGTTCTGTTTGTCCGACTGTTAGGAACCCTTTTTCTCAGGAATGGTTACACGTTTCAGTTTCAAATTGTTATATATTAGGCTCTATGGTCCCTTGGCAGTGTAAAAGTATTAAGCTTTTAATTTAATTAAATAAAAAATACTGCCGTTTATGTCACATAATTCACTCATCAAAATTCACTCATCAAAACCTATAAGACACCTCCCGTTGCCCTGTAATCGTAACATCTGGCAAGAAGCAAAGATTCACAGTACAAATAAAGGGAAAAACCGGAAATCCTTAATTTGAATTATATCACACGAAAAAAATTGTCATTTGTTATCCGACTTCACACTTCATATTAAAACCTTCTCGAAAATGTTGGAAATCTCTGGGACCAGTGTCATGCCGGTATCAATGTCAATAACAGGCAAAAATTGTCAGTATCCTCTGTTCCCGGAATGAATAGCCTGTTAACATATATAACTAAGTTCGTACCGAACTCTCAGTGCGCAAGTCTTCCTCGCACCTGGCCAATGTATTTTTCATATTAATCTAGATCGCCCCCATAAATGAAGAATGGCAGGCATAAACAATATACTGTCAAAATCATGATTCCGTATAACTACCGGCCGCGGTGGCCGAGCGATTCTAGGCGCCTCAAACCGGAACCGCGCGACTGCTACGGTGGCAGGTTCGAATCCTACCTCGGGCATGGATGTGTGTGAGGTCCTTAGGTTCGTTAGGTTTAAGTAGTTGTAAGTTCTAGGGGACTGATGACCTCAGATGTTAAGTCTCATAGTGCTCAGAACCATTTGAACCATTTACGGGCGCTGGCATTCAGTACGGCGCAGCCTTTGCCCGAACGCTTTCCCCACTCCCTGTTCGATGACTGCCCGTTGTTCAGATAAACAGTATTACGATGCTGTTCTGCTGTATGCCCATCTTTTACATTCACTCGAAAACTAGTGTGCTATTGCGGCTTTGTCTGCTGTGGTAATTTAGTATTTGCAGTGCAGTTTCTGGATCAGATAGTTTCAGCGCGATTGGTGCAATGTTTTTCCAGTCATACATCAACGCTGCAAGTCCGACTGTTAATTGTGGCGTCATGATAGAAGCTAAGAATGTATAGGACCCTGGCGGTTCAAAGGTCGGCGAAGACCAGAGCGTACCACATGTAATAGTCGGGGCTTGTGGCTGTGTTGTCTGCCGCCGTGGGTGTGTGCAGCCGGCGGCATCTGACGTCAGCCGCACTCACAGCCAGGTGCGCTGTGCCGCATGCAAGCGGCGTTTGCTCTCCTGACTCAGGTCTGGGCAAACGCGCCGCCATCCGCAACAACTGCCGCTATTGTCTGCTGCTGAGCTGGCCGCTCCGGAAGCTGCTGCTTCACTCGGCCTCACTAAAACGTCTGGCCCTTTCCCACGTACTCTTTTCCTTCAATTGGAAGAGCTGTGTGATACTGGATGCCGGTTTGACTGTATAAGTGAACGAGTTTTAAGGGAGTTAAGCCGAGTGACTGGATAACGCTACCAAATGCACTGCCGGCGTCGCGGTGACGGTCAGCGTGTCGCCTGGGCTTTAGGCAGCCCGGAGGACGGCCGGTTCCAGCCTGACGTCAGCTCGCGAGCGCGGCGCTCGCACACAATGCTGCGGCGCGGCGCCGGCTAATGAAACGTGAAATGCGACTTACGTAAGGCGAGGCGGTCACCGTCTGCTGTCACCGTCACCTCCCTGCTGCACCGGCCTGTTGCAGGATGCATGCCAGCGTACCTCACTGCAGCAGGCAGCGCCACTCGCTCGAAGCTGAAACGGGACACGTGTTTGAAGGACAGACATCTCACAACCTTCGATAGCAGAACCTTAGTGGTCGGCGAAAAGAAGGCAAGCAAGGACAAGGTATAGGTCTTTAGGCTTTCCCAGCGAGGCGTTGTTGTCTTGGAAAATAGGGTTTTCTGTACGTAATCCGCGTCGTAGGCCTCGGGGTGCACCGGATGAAGATTGCGATTTACGCAATCGAAATATCGTGCAAGTACTATCCGGATTACTGGCAGAAAACCCGATTTTTCAAGATGAAAAGGACAACATAACTTATGTCATCGATTATGCCAGTCAATTTTATTGTAGACCCCTAGCGAAGGAAAAGTTCGGCGAATATTCTTGTTGATAAATAGTAGGCGAGTAATTATTACCATGTACCTTTGGTTACATTTGTTGTCCTGATAGAGTATCTACAAAGATAGCGTAGTTTCCGCTCTTAATGTGGGAGAATATGTTTGTCGGATGGTTCCACTTGGTTGTGGAATGACCCGTAACGCTGCAGAGGACTTTTTTCTTAAATTCCCTCACATTCGCATCGCGTCGATGGTGGGAATATCAAGTTACACTACTCCAATGATTTCGCAGTGGCGTTCAAACCAAATCAGCGTGAATGGGCGTAAGTTGTAAGTTTCAAACTGCTGTATCACATACAGAATTCCGCAAACCAAATAGTTATTAGTTTAGTTAGTGAAATAGTCACATTTTAAGACAATTCACAGACTGACAAATTCTCACTACGAACTTAGAAACCGAAGTCATAGGTCAAGCGTCATTTCACTGCATTCGGGAGAAGAAAATTCGATCGGTTAGATGTAATAATCTGTGCAGAAATCAGCAAGGCTTTGTATTGACATACAAATATTCTAACACAGTCATCACATACCGAAACGAAAACTCATGTAACTGTAATGTGTCATTGAACTTCACGTTCAAGATACAGGCTGCTTAAACATCGCCATTAATTTATATGAAAAAGGTTACACAATAACGTTTGCTTTCGTAAGTGGGCATGCCCAGGGGCTTTTTACCTTGTAAAGTTCGTAAGTGTAGTTTATTTCCGAATATATAGAAAAAAATAATGTCGTATTTCACCCCTAAATGTACTCAAATAGCATAAAAGAGAATATCAGTAATTATTGCAAACCATATGGCGTTGAAGAACCTTTTCCCGGGCTTGGGACTAAATTGTCTCCCCTGTAAAAAATTAGTGTAAGGAATTGACTGTATTCGAAACTAGATTCCTTATATATACGCACCACCCAAGTGTGGTACAAAGTATTTCGGAGCACTGAGTCCAAGTCCCTTGAGGTTTAAATACGTCAGTGTTTGTTCGTAAGGGGTGAACGTGGCATACAAATTGTGGTTGAGAAGTGTTTCTCCACTTAGTGTGCAGGACTTCTCCATACTGCGAGTAGTTTCTGGAATACGTTGACGATAGGTGCGAACGTCGCGTATCAAACTGGCGACTTCGAAACAGGTCTGCAAGTGGGGGAGTGAGGCAGTGGCGAATTACCGCTTGGTTGGGTCACGCCCGCTCGCCCGCGCCACCAGTCTATATTGACGAGCTGATCTGGCCGCTGAGGCATTCGTCTGGCCGCTAGCGAGCACTACCGCCTGTCGGGCCATGGCTGCAGCCTTCTGGACCAGCTCTTCGTCTGGCCATAGCACATGGCGTCTAGGAAACGTACCGTTATCATCCGCTACTAATGGCGTTTTGGTCGATAGCTCATATCCAGTACCCTGTCCTCTGTTTTATGGAAATATGCAGACTCTAATACTGAGTCATTAGTTATGCCTGTTTCTGGTTTCCTACATTTCTTGGCTTTCTTGGTATAAGCCCGCATCTTTCCTCAGTATCGCGTCATTTTTCTCTCGTTCGATCGAGCGGACCGATCGTATTTATTCCTGATTGCAACGGAGTGCAGAGAGAGGTATTACAGTCAACCTTGGACACTTTCAGTTCTCTCACGTTGCAACAATCTGCTGACTGCCAAGACTTAGTGCGCATGCACTATCTTATAGTTCGTATGAGAAAGAACCCAGTTGTGTATGTTGCTGCAGGTACATAATAAACTTCGAGAGTCTGTTACATCGTTTAAATACGTAAGGTAAAACAACTCCTGGGGACCGCGCGATACCTGCCGGCCGCCGTGTCATCCTCTGCCTTAGGCGTCAGTGAATGCGGTATGGAGGGATATGTGCTTAGCCTCCCGCTGTCCCGGCCGTTGTCAGCTTTCCTTGGATACTTATCATTCACCTCAGTTGACGTCAAGAGGCGTAGTGCATCTCGCTCCAGTCTTCCCACAAAGCAAAAATTCTTCGAACCGAACCTAGTTCCTCTACATGGTAGTCAGGTACGCTGACAATTCCGCCACAGAGGCGGATGTAAATACGTGGACTAATATTGTTACTACGTCGAATAGATATGAGATGGAGCTAAGACATGCAATCCTTTATTTCCAAAGCGAAAGAGAGATTTTGATTTGTTCAGAGTTCTGGCAACGCGTGTGTTATGGAAAACGCATGAAGGACTCAGGCATCACCTGTTATAAAGCACTGCTGCAGTGTTAAGTGTCCTTATCAGTTCGGAAACGGCGAAGAAATCCAGAAGGTCGGTACAGGGTATTCGAAAATGTGACAGAGGCTGGAACGCAGTCTGGCGAAACGTTGCTGGAGAAAAACAAGTATTTGAGTTAAACTGTGTAACCGTTTACTGCCTCAGTCGTATATGTCGCATAGGGGTCGTGAGCCTAACGTAAGGTAATTTAGGACGTGTACAGAGGCAAGCAGACAGTAGCCTTCCTATGGATATGGATCTGTAAACGATCGGAATGTGACAGATTACTGTCCGCCATGCACTGTACATTTATTTTCCGACGTTAACTGTAGATGTGCAGGCGGACGCTCTTTTCTTTAGTCCCAGTTTGCCTGATCTTGGACATCCCGCTAACGTGATTTAATTCAGTTGGAAATATCGCACTGCAGTACTGAATTCTTGACACTAGTCGATTCTGTAGTATTTGTCAGTGCTCGAAAATTTTCTCTCCTTTTCATGCGAGTGTTGAAACTTCCTGACAGATTAAAATTGTGCCCCGGACTGGGATTCGAACCTAGGACCGTTACCTTTCGTGCAGTCGAATTTCGGTCCGACGCATTTTTAATCTGCCAGGTAGTTTCAAATCAGTACATACTGCGCCGCAGAGTGAACATTTGTTCTGCTCAAAAGTGTTCAAATGTGTGTGAATTTGTAAGGGACCAAACTGCTGAGGTCATCGGTCCCAAGACTTACACACTACTTATGCTATGAACAGCACACACACCCTTGCCCGAGGGAGGACTCGAACCTCCGGCGGGAAGAGCCGCGTAGTCAGTGACATGGCGGCTCTAACCGCGCGGCCACTCCGCGCGGCAACATTCGTTCTGAAAGTGCTGTTTGTCAGATGGCAGACTGCCTATTACGGAAACATAAATGTTTCAACGGTAGCGATGACGTGTGAGATGTTAGACGCCAATCACGAGCACAGACATGGTCGCCTGTGCCGGCAGTCGGCCGGTGTGGCTGGGGGACGCAGACGGCGTGTCGCCGCGGGCTGGCTATCTGTCGCGGTGTCCCACGCGTGCCCAGCAACAGGTGGCGACGAAACCGGAGCCCGGCCGCACGCAGCACATTGCTGCCCGCTGACGTCTGGCGCAGCTGTGCGCCCGCGCCTCGGCACGCCGGAATCCGCGCTCAGCGCCCGGCTCTTCTTTCCATTCCTGCCGTTTCCATCGATGCGAGTCGCCTAAGCCATCTTGCCAGAGACAGCTACCGACGTCCCCAGGAGTTCTGTCGCGGCTTTCGGTCGTCCCACGTTAAGCGACCCCACTCACACTTCGGAAAATAGCAGCACGTGGATGAACCGATTAAATCCCAAAAGCAGGCCTCGTGACGTTTCCTATCACATCTGTCTTTCTTTGATGAAAATATCTGACCTTAAGCTTTTCGAGTAACCTGGACACGAGAAGGGCAAAGTTCATCTCTATTTCCTTTCTTTTCTTAACTGTTTAAATATTTCTGATGTGTTTATTGTTCTTCCTCTAATGATGGTCACTCAGGCCGCTGTTTTTTTTACCTCCCATTTGTATATTGTTGGTAACGACACTGGGACAGTATGCCACAGAAATCAGCTAATACTGTTTTCCTTACTTTCTTCGATCGTCGAAACTGCTTGCTGAAAGTTTTCTCCATGTTGGTCGCTTACAGTATCGCAGTTTTGCCGGGAGACACTCCAATCTTTAGCACATTTCACTTTAGTGTGTCATAGCATTGCAAAACATTTTTCCGCTAGATAATTACGTTGTTGACAAGAGGCGAAAAAAGGAATTACAGCCTAAATTCTCATCGCACGCGAAAGTATTGAGATGGCCATCTGTAAATAGTCGGCGCATCTGTAGAACAACGAAAACTACTACCTATATTTTGGTGTAACTGACGTGGAAATTCGTGTGATTCTTCATTTTTATGCGTGCCCGGAACAGAATTTTGCAATTTTAGAAGATGGCCAGAGCGTAAAACTTTCTGGGTTCTACCACATGTGAAAATTTGAAGACAGTTTCAGAAAAATCATAATGATTTGAGACGTGAACCGACAACCACGTGTTCGTTGAAGTAGCTGTGATGGGAAGATCTCAGGTTGTGCTGATTTTAAGCCGGGCGGGGTGGCCGAGCGGTTCTAGGCGCTACAGTCTGGAACCGCGCGACCGCTACGGTCGTAGGTTCGAATTCTGCCTCGGGCATGGATGCGTGTGATGTGCTTAGGTCAGTTAGGTTTAAGTCGTTCTAAGTTCTAGGGGACTGATGACCTCAGAAGTTTAAGTCCCATAGTGCTCAGAGCCATTTCAACCATTTGTGCTGACTTTAGCTTTATCTGGCTTGCTACTGTTTCAGTCGTATGCTGTACGACCCAGCGGCCAACTGAACATTTCACCCATAAATGATAATTAAATTGGAATGTATGTAGTGTCTGCGTGCGGCACTCATATGAGTTTTCGGGAACAGAACAGCTGATCTGCTCGCTCTCTAGCAGCCCTCTCCACTGAAGCTAAAGGAGACCAGGAAAATGGCTCACGTGTCTTAGCTCTTCGTACGTGGTGCAAGACAGTAGCCACCGCCTCCTGGTCTCTGTATTTTTTTAATTGTTAACCTTTTTATAAATACTGGTTATCACACCGTTCCATCAAAAGAAATAAATCTTATTTCACATTAGCTGCTGGAATAATGTAAGAAGCTGTTGAGACGTCAGTTGGTCCTCGATTCTGAAGACCCAAGTAAAGTGATTGCGTGTAGGTGGACATTCCCTGGCTAGCAGTCCGGTCAGCAGTTTTTCCCCGTGCCGTCTCGCTCGTCCTCCCTTTACGGCTGAACGTGACATTTCGTAGCATTACGGGCGACACACTTTTCGCCGTTGTTTTTCTCGCCTTTCAATGAGATTCAGAGCGTTGCTCTAATACGGTGTTTACGCCGCTTCTTTTCCTAACTGTGGCAGTCGGTGACGCACGTCGTCTAAATGTTGGGGATTCCTGCAGTCAGCCTCCTGACATTTCACGGAGGCTTGCGCTCTGGCACGGTTAGGTTGCCACAGTTTCGAAACCTGTTCGATTTCTTTTCGAATTCTGCCAGACAGTGTTGCTTGCGTCCGCTTAAAAGTTCGAACTGAGCGAACTGACGGAATCAGTTATGTGCAAGGGTCTCCCTCCCGCCGGAGGTTCGAGTCCTCCCTCGGGCATGGGTGTGTGTGTTGTTCTTAGCATAAGTTAATTTTGAGTAGTGTGTAAGTCTAGGAACCGATGACCTCAGTAGTTTGGTCCCGTAGGAATTCACACACATTTGAACGTTTTGCAAGGGTCTTGTTGGCGGGCAGGTAGATAAGTCATACGCGCCGGGCTAAAGCGTAGCTGCTACCAGTGGTACACTTGACGGAACTATTTAGAAAGATAGTCAGGACCACTTAAAAAATTCCATAGCTTTATGAATAAGCGTAGGAAAAAGCTCAATAAATCGTTGTATTTTATTTTCCTGTTTAAGACCAATACTTGCCGGATCTACAGTTCCATTTCCAATGACCACTTGGGTGTTACATCTGCTAGTTTTATATTGCCGAAAGAAGTTAAGACAGCGTATTACTAGCAAAAATATCCATAACGTGTAAGTTACAGTCACGAGCAGCTCTTGACCAGATGTGTCTTATTAACGCCCAGAATTGCAACACGGAAGGAGTTAGCTTACCCGTAGGTGTTGTGTGTGAGAAATGCGGCTCGGACCCTCCGCCGGTGCGGATGTGTGTGCGCCGGGCACGGCTCCCGGATGCTGGCCGGACACCTGGCGGGGGCCGGCCGTCACGTGCCAGGCCGCATTCACCCCGTCTCGTCCCCTCGCGGCACGCCTAATGAATCCCCGATAGCCCGCCTGCTCGCTATCCTACTTATTTCGCCGCAGCCTTTGTGCCCCTTGTCAGTCGTAGAGCCGGCGGGCCGCCTTGTCTGCCGCCTCTCGACTTCCGGTTACGTGTGGGCGGATCCCTGCTGTACACTGTGTGTTTCATGACGTGCTCAGCGGCGCTCTAGTTCCGCTTCGGACATCACACCCAGTAACAGCACCATACCCTCGTGCAGCCTCCTTTTGTTACGGTGTCTAGTTCGTTTCACGTCAACTCTGACGTAATCTTGTTCATTTTTACATTCTGACGTGTTTGACGTAGAGAACATTGTGAATAAGAAACCGACACGATCTTTTGATCGACATAGCTGGGGGGGCTGGGCGTCTATTCTGCTTGAAGGCATTAAGACTTCCGTGGAAATTTTATCTCTTGTTTGGTTGCTGTCATTGCCTTCTTGACAGATAACATGCTATCATGCACTGCTCTCTGTTGGTGCCAAGACTTCCGAACTAGAACTAACTAGAGAAATGAACTTACGTCGTACCTGCATGTGTAATTAATAAACAAAACTTGTATACACACGCCGTATTTATTAAGACATGACCCACAGCCTAAGTACAACGTTAAAATACAGCCCAACAATTAATTATGTCCACCCTCTACCGTAGCATGGAGGTAAAAACAAACCGTACACTAGTGCAAATTTCTTCACTTCTTAAATTAAGTGAAATTATTGCAGGAGTCTCTGGATAAATATTATTACGGCAGCTGAAGGCCGCTCCACTTACGTCTTTGAGCCTAAATGAAAGTTATTAATAATAGCAAGTAGTCGTCTGGGAATGATACAGCAGTGATCCGCCCGTTTCAGTTGAATTAGTCTCACTGAAATGAAATCTGTGGAGCTCATTGAAGATTGATGAAGATTCGACGGGTTGCTAGTCCCTGTTCCAGTGTAATAGATATGCCATGACACACACATGATAAAATCATGTCATTGCATCTTCATTGGTTTCATACGTATTACGTACCACCATTCATCTACTGTCAGTCAAATTGATATATATTCCTTGTGGAAGAGTAAGCCACGGTTCGGCATAATATCCGTTCCGTTTTCCTAGTGACCTCTTCGGGAATGCAGAACCGTCTGTGTTTTTTTTCTGAACCAATTGCAAGAAAAGTTTGAGACGGGCCTGGATGCGTGCTCAGATAACATAAAGGTTAAGGTGACTGCCCCGAAATCCGGATTCGAATCCCGCCCTTGCATAAATTTTCATTATTCTCGACACATTAATTGACCACGTAACAATTCCACACTTGATACCGGATTTTATTTGCACACTCTCAATATTACTAGAGCGAGAAACAACGTAAATGACAATTTGTACTTTACAGCAGAACGAAGTTCAGTAGGTTCGCGGCGCCGTCGATCGGAGTGATCCTGATTTCCGTAGTCCGAACAAGAATCTCTCGAGAGCTTGCGGGAATCGATACAAGAGGCTACAGTGGAAGGTACGAACGCAGCACCTTTGCCTGCGGCCCAGGTGGTGCGGCGGCTGCTTCCGGTCGGTCCCACGGCACGGTTACGATCGGCGGCGCAGTTTTACGGCAGGCAAATCACCCCGCGGCAAAAAGCGACCACTCTCACGGCCGCCGCCACCACCGGCATCGGCCACAATTAGCGCCGCCTCCCGCAACACTCAATAAATTCCCCGGAATGCGGCGACTACAGCTTCTTGCGCCGCTCTGCAACCCACCAGCCGACCCTCGCGTACATTTTCATCTCGCCGCGCTACAACACGCCGACACGTGCTCTGACTAGATGTCGTCTGGCGGTACCGGAATCTAATTCAATCGGGCGCATGATGTCTCTTGAGGTCGCCGTGACATAATGTACATATTGAATGACTGTATGGAAGGGCAGAGAGTAAGCACACCGCTGTCCCGGCCGTCGTTTGCGGTTTCTTTATAACCGGAGCCACTTCCTCTCGTCCAAGTGGCTCCTCGATAGCGTGAGTGCACTTTGCTCCACTTTAAAATCATCAAGAGCGGTGAGGACCGAATCCGGGCGGGTCATTCGCGCGATAGACCAACACTTTCACATAAGCAGCAGTGGAACGCTACCCTCCAACCGACACGTGGTCACCTGTGGTGGGAGGATTCTCCAGTGTACTATATTAATTTCCAATGATAACATTAAGTGTTCGCTAGAGAAGACTGCAAAGAGCATAACTCACCTAAACTTTAGGGAACTCTAAGATGATCGTGAAAAAGGTTTATTATTTTGCGTATTATGTTTAAGAGAGACTAATTCATTATCTTTTTTCGGGTTTTATCGGCCGGCTGTTATTGCTGATCGAGCAAAGTCTCTCCACATTTTTTTTTTTTTTTTTTGGTATACGTCCATTTCCCTCTTTCCACAGATTTTAACAAAAAGTGAAATTTTGTATACTCTTTTATCATATGTGTTTATTATTTTACATCTTTTAACCATAGTCATTAAGTAGTAAAAACAGTAAGTCGGTTTGTTGGCCTGCGGCGCAGAGGTAAAGTGATTAACGCTGATATAGTGATCGCCGGTGCCATTGTTCCTCCGGTAGGTGGCAACCTTTTCGATAAAAATGTTATGGTATTGGGGCATGCAGTGTTTCGTTCTGCTCTTCTCGTATACCCGTTCTAATACCAGACGATTTCAGTTCCGATTGCATGAAAGATTTAGGCATTGATTACCTCTGTATATCACCCTTGCATTAGTAGTTAGCTTGGCGAGAGTTTGAAAGCAAATTTGCCACGCATTATTTGTCAGCCTTGTAGGAGAATTTTGGAAATTTTCACTCCGCCCTCTTGTGGCGGCAGTCTGGTGAGAGAACAAGTGATTGGCTGGTGATATTGGTATAACCGACTTTTAATTTTATCATTTAGCCATTCAGAGTGTAAGCTGGTGTCCGTTGGCCTATTTCAAAACAGGCTACAGTCTTGACTACCGTTTACTCTCTCATGACTCGTCTGATACTGGATTAATTGCGGAGCGGAGCTAGCCTCCACTTTCCCAGCAACCCCGTCCGTTAGGGTTCACGGGAATAAAAGTGCACCGTTGATAAGAAAACATTCGAGGTCACTTAACGCTCGACTGTATTGCAATAATGACCTGCCGTCTAGCCGAGAAGTGTGTGCATAGCGGAGCGACGGGTGCTGTGCGAGTGGCTGAGTAGAAACTCATTCTGTCTGTTTATTTCACACGCTTTTCAGTTGACTTGTGCTTCTGAGTGGTTGTCGTAGATGTAGCTAAAGCTACCTGTGTTGTCCTGTGTTGTACTAGCCTTGCTCGTAGAAACTGTGACAGTAGTAGATGTCTTGTGTTGGCATGCTGCATAGTAGAAGACAGCAGATCGAAAGTGTAGCGTAGTGAAGGCGGTAAGCGGCGGCAGACCGGAGGTGAGTACAGTGGTGACGGAGCTGCAGGCACGCTTCATTGTATTTCGGCCAGTGACGTCAGCGCCGCCTCCCATTGCCTCACCTAGCCGGCTGCGCCTCCAGCCGCCAGCCGTCACGGCCCGCGCAGCGTCCGGGAGGCTTCAGTCAGTCGTAGGGACACACTGTTCCAGCTCCACGTCTGCGCCACAGACATAGTTTCACATTCGGGGATCAAGTGCCCGCGCAGTGGAATAATAGTAAATTCCGAAACGCATTGCTTTTACTTGGCTGTCCTGCCTGGGGAGGAGAAAGTATTATTTATAGCTGCAAGTATTTTATTGGTCACTATGTAGGTACAATGGCGGGTCCCTAATAAGGGACAAGCGTACAGTCCTTAGTTGTGTGATAACATCACAAACAGTAATCATAACGCTGTCCCTCGATAGAGTTGTTCAGCCGCTTGATGCCTTTCAATTGGACGCCCCTTGCGGCGACTGAAGTGCACTTAGCCTGCTCTAGTAATCCTATTAACGAAAAGTGAATACGAACCACGTGTCGTTCCTGGCACACTGGCATCACATCAGTGGGAGATAAAGCTTAGAATAAAGGCAGACCAAAAAATTTAGATTTTGACTGGGATTCGATCCCACGACCTTTCGGTTCCCAGACATGCTCTTTACTATTGAAGCATCAAGCTGGACGATGCGACAGGTGGACAAAGACTAGTCTTGTTCATATATTGCGATACCATCATTACGTAGCATCTAGTAGAAATTGTCGTTAATAATAATAAAACCGTACAGATTTGTGCTAATAATAATAAAACCGTACAGATTTGTGCTATAGTGCATGGTGACGAGGAGCCGAAGAACGCTATAATGGGAACTGCATACGTACGTGCAGTAGCACATCCTTTGTGGATTGCCCCTTGGAGTGGCTCAGTGCGGCAGACGTCGAATGTATCATCAGTCTTGTTCTCTTACACATAAAAATACCTCGTTTCCCTCGATTCTGCCCTACGTTTTCGAGAGATTTCCCTGGTTTGTAACGGAAATGCCAGAGATAGTAATCCCCTCACAAATATTCTCAGTTGGAAATTCCTCTGTCCCACTCCCAGAATGTAGAGCTTTGGCCGAAAAAAGCCGGGGTATGCAATGAGCCCGCTCTAACCCTCGGAGTGGAGAATAATGATAAAACAAAAGTAGGGTGAGGTCAGTCACTAGTCAACCGTGAATGAGCAGGCACTTACCGTTCATTGCCAAGTTGCCCGAGATATTAAATCGAAAACTGCTGTGACGAAATAATGATTTTAAAGGACACTGCGGAATTCCCCGAAAACTAGCTCGCGTAGAGTAGAGCGAAGCCGCAGTGTCGCTCGCGCGTTTGACGTAGCGTCACCTCGGGCTGACGCGAACTGCGGGGTACGTGAGAAACTGTAGGGGTCGGCCACCTCGGCGGGCGTGTGGCGATGCGGCGGCCGATACCGGCGTGGCTGGGAGGAGCCATGTGACGGGTCAAACCGAGCCCGCCCGTGCGCTTGGGAAAGCGCCGCCCTCGCGACAGCCGCGGTGTACTCACACCTAGGCCGCGCTCTTCCAACTAGCGTACACACGGGCCTCTGCGGCCACTAAACCACGACACGGTGTGCTGGCGCTGCAGTCACAGTCTAGCCGACCAGAATCGTTTTCCCTTCTGCATATGTTTATGTTAAACATATCTTTCGTGGGAGGCTGCTTCGAGTACCGAATGTAATCTCTAACCCACCCGAGCGATCAGTTAACTCGTATAGCAATTTTCAGAACCACGTACGCGATAAGCGACGACGGTCTTGTACCGTTGGCGATTTTACACAGATAATTGTTTTTTAGATCGCAATTATTTTATTTTATAATTTTTCTTACAGCGCGTTCCGAAATACGCGATAAGGAATATTTTAAATGAAGTAACTGCGACTCAGCAGGTTAGGGCGTACTGCCTAAGGGAAACATAGTGGTCGTCATGTGAACAAAAATTTTTATTCTATTTTTTTCAGCGTCGGGCCTTATAAATGGCGTCATATCCCGTTTCGACTTCTTGGGACATCGGCAGATGGGTTGTTTAAAAAGACGGAAAGATACTTATTATTCGCCATTTTTTTTTTTTTTTTGTAGGTCACCTGATGACTTTCTAATAATATTTGTGTGACCTGAAGCTGACAAACTTCAATAAAAGAAGTTTAATAACAATCTACACTCAAAATTATGTGATGTAATTGCTAAAAACGATCGCTAACCTTTTTCCGAATTTTGTGCTAAATGTTATGACCATTGTAGATTGTTTAGTATTTCTGTGACCCCCAACTGTCAGTCTTTGCGCCAAACACTGATAATATGCTAGGCTTGCTGTATTTCTCGACAGTTTACTAACGTCTCACCCCTGTGTAAAACTGCGACATCTGTGAATAGGCTGTGAGAATTTCAGTTGCAGTTAAATTGTCTAATCTGTGTGTAATGCACATCATGATTTACTGAATATACTGAGGTATGAAATGCGAAATTAGTTCGTTTGCTACCAACAAATTCGCACGTTCAGGCATACTAATAGGAAGTGGTAACATTGTCGGAGAAATATTAAATCGATTCTGTGTCGTACGATTCGCAAAGCTGATTGCTGATAGAGAAATACGCTGTCCAATTTGCTGTGACCAATTTGGAATTTTCTGTTCTACGTAATACGTCTAGTCTTAGAAGAGGAGCTGAATAATCACGTGAGCAAACAAACGCCCACGTTTACGCGCAAGCTGCCGAAATGTAAAGCACGGCAGTGCACACTGGTATTCAGTGCCCGCTGACAAGCCGGCAGTGTCAGAGCACCAGGTGGGAGGTGCGAGCAGTAATTGCCTTCGGTGCGGTGCGCCGCTCGACGCTGCGGGCTCGCGGCTCGCGTGTCGGCGGCTTCTAATGACGCGCCTCGCTCGCCCTGTTTTCTTCTCAAACCATTCTCCTTAATTGGCCTGCCTCCCCTACCACGGACGCTGTCCAAACAGAGGACCTTACTCCGTCTTCCTTGTATCGTTTTTCGTTTTGAAAGGAGCGCACGTAGTAAAAAAAAACTTGAGACGAATACCTTGTTGTTTTGTCGGCAGACAACCTGCATACTACTCCGTACGGCCAAAAACGACTCTGAATTTCGTGCTTTGTGGATTGACAGCCGTTCAGAATCCGTGTTCCACGGTTTCGGTGTTGTACTGTATGAATGTTTCCTCGGCGGACGCTGCATACTATTTTCGCTAAACCTGTGGTTTTAGATACCATCCAGGAACTCGACATATCTCTCTCAAAAACTTCTAACGTGTTTCAGCGTGTTTATGCCACCAGTAACTGCAATAATGATAAAAACTGTGTCTGCCGCTCATATTTAGATAGAGAACAGGCATTGTAGCTTGCCAATATGTCAACTCCAGCGATGTGATTGTTTGGAAAGGTCTGTGGAACGATATGGAGTAACACAAACAATGTCCATGATTTTTCCCTCGTTGCGAAGTACACAGACAGATATTCGTCCACATTAGGGACTGGTATCTATTCTTAGCCCCATGTTGATATTTTGTCTGTACGAATATGCAATTTTTATTCCGAGAGGATATTAAATGCAGAAGTTAGAAAAACTTTCCTGGAAGAGAAAAATTTGTTGACACATAATACGGCTTACAGTGTTAAGAAACCTTTCCTGAAAGCTTTTGTGTGGAGTGTAGCCTTACATGGGAGTGAAACGTGGATGATAGACAAAAAAAGAAGGGAACGAAGATTAGAGTTAACGTCCCGTCAACGATGAAGTTATTAGAGATGAAACACGAGCTCCAATTGGGCAACAAAATAGACCGTGTCCTCTTGAAAGGAATCCCACCCCGGGATTTACCTTAATTGAGTGTGGGAAGCCTCAGGAAAGGTAAATTTGGATGACCAGACGGAGATCTGAACCGCTCTCTTCCCAAATGTGAGTCTAATGTTTTACCACTGCCCACCTCGCTCGGTGACTATAATCAGCACACACAGGAAGAGAATAGATGATTCTGAAACGTGGAAGTGCAAAACAACTCTGAAAACTATGTAGCTAGATGTATGGCGGATTAAAAGAAGAGATAATTGATGGGACATAGGCGGAGGCGTCAAGGAATAGGTAATTTATTAATGGATGTAGGTGTGTGTGTTTGTGTGTGTGGGCGCGCACGCGGATGCTTGAGTGATGGGTCGAATAGGAAGACCAGACAGATGCAAGTAGGTTGCAGCAGTTATGCAGAGATGAAGACTCCTACGGGATATATTGCACGTGTAGAGTTCCATCAAACCAGTCTCAGGACTAATGAATGCTTCAACAGCGAGGGTAACTGCCTCAGACTGCAGCTGACGCTACCACTGACTAATAAGTCTTTAATACTTTAATAAAAGTATAACAAGAACAGTAATGATCCTATCGCGTTTCCCTACTGACCACGTATGTACTAAAGCGTGTTTGGTGGAGAACGTGCCTTGTATTAGCGGTCAATAAGATTTCAGACCTGGGGAGTGTAGAGCTAGTGTCTTAAGTAGGCTAGTGAGCCGTGTGCGCTTGTGCAGACTGTTTGCGGGGTGGCGTGGAAAAGCGCCCGCCGCCCTAGCCGTGCTGCGGCAGCACGCTGAGTCACGTAGCGCTGTGCGGGCGTAAACAGAATACAGTATCACTGCACGCCTGCACCGAATAAGGCGCTGTCGCCCGCGTCGGGCCGGGTGTCGCCTTATGCTGGGACCGCTCGTCTAATTTAGCGCTGTTTGTCCACCTGCACGTGACCGCGGCGTATCGCATCGCCACAACGGCCCACAACCCACTGACATCTGGATGGGCTCTTAACACAGAAAATTATGATTGAGGAACATGCGAAGTAATTTCAAATGAAACCCTGTATCCCCACTAATAATTGAACTGTTATTAGAATTGCAACACCTACAATGGCGTATGCCTTTGAAATGTAGTTTACGGGCTCTCGAGGAAAAGAAATAATAAGATGAGAATATGCTTACATGGCACCTGTCTCGAAAAATACTTCATTACGTAGGCTATAATAATACGCATGAAGTAACGCTCGGCTTGGAGATAGTCTGTTCGAATCCTGCTGGGGAAAGAAGTATTCACCGGCTGTATTTGGCCAGCAAGGGAAGGAGTAGTGGTGGTCGGAAGTCCCTGATCACCAAACTTTGCCCCAGTGTCCTGGATTAAATTGCAAACCTGTATGCAATGTGTCATGAAGCGAGGGAATGTGACACTGTTGGTGGTAATCCGTCCGTCGGATAGGACGCTAAGTCCAGCGGCTTCCTTACTACTATTCAAGAGGAGTGGGGTATAGCCGGCCGCTGTGGCGGAGCGGTTCTAGGCGCTTCAGTCTGGAACCGCGTGACCGCTACGGTCGCAGGTTCGAATTCTCCCCCGGGCATGGATGTGAGTGATGTTCTTACGTTAGTTAGGTTTAAGTAGTTCTAAATTCTAGGGGACTGATGACGTCAGATGTCCCATAGTGCTCAGAGCCATTTGCACCATTTGAGTTGGGTATATGTCGGTACCGGGTTTCATCCCCTCTCCGTTCTCTCTTCATCATACAACTTGAATATGGTACCACACTACACACACAAGAGATACCCTACAATACGAATGCTACATGCTGCGTGCAAAAGTGATATTGTGCACGTGGCAGAAAAACTCTTTCCGCGCACCTCCCTCTCGGGGTCTCATTGCCAACGAGTAATTCTGCTATTTGTTTCTTCCATCGAGTTGTGATTCATTGGACTCCTCCTTACAACTTCCACAAACGATTTTGCTTTCGCACTGGGAAAAGCTAGGCTTAAGAGGTGTCATATCAGTTGACTGAGATTAAAGAGAAGAGTCGTGTTGTAGAAATTAAACACTGAATAAGTTAGAAAAGCGGTCTGGTATAGACCGTGTACCATTCAACAACCGCGTCGCGTTGAATGAAGGCTTTAAGTCGCGATTGTAACCTTTCATCCAGTGCTTCAAAAAGCGTTTGTTTTTTAGATGTAATTTCCCCTTCTTTTTTGCAAATATCGGCAGTAAACGCTATGATTACTCGTTACATTAATTTGCTTCACCGAGCGTTTCGCGTGGCACAGATGCTATATCTTCGACAGGCTCGCCGCTATACGTGGGTTACAGCATTAAACTGCGGAGGAGAGAAATACGAGTAGCGCCTCTAGCTGGAAGGCGCGCAGCACTTGTGCCTTGCATGAGGTGTCGCGAGGCTTGCCATCATTCCGTGCTGAAGGCCACGGATGCTGCGCTTACGTAACGAGGAAGCAGCGACCGCCTGCCGCTGCCTCTGCGGCTGCCTTTGTCAGCTCGCGATGCCGCGCATTGTCTGCGCTGATGCACCTCCTCTACGGGTGAATCTCGACTGCAGCGCAAAAGCCCTGCTCGGCCGCCTGCAGTCACGTCCCATGGCTTAGTATGCGCCGGCGCTGCCAATGAAAACCTCACGAAAAAGACTTCGGGGAACACATGACAATCTGCGGGCCAACGTACACAAAATAGTTTACTTTTGTATTTTAACATCGCCAAGTTACGTGCATCCGGATAAGAGCTCTCGAGTAAAATTTCCAGATTGTCGCTGCTCAGCATCTTTTCGGGTAGGCGTGCTCCCTGTTCCGGTGACATTATTATACCGTCATCATCACTCGTGCTCTTTCCGTAGCGGCACATCTTTCGCAGCAAGGTCTCCGTGCCTCATGTCCACCAAGGTTTTAGTTTCCTACTTTGGCGAGTTTATAGTGATCATATTATTAGCTGACTTCTGCTGTGTCCTATAACCTTACGCCCATCGCCCATTTACAGTTCTTCTAAAATATGAATTATTATAGTATCTGTTTCATTGTAACCCAGCGAGATTTTGTCCTGAATCTTGACTGACCTTAGCAATTATCTTTTCCTCCTCCACCATTTTAATACCTTGTGTCTTTCGCGATATTCACACTTCAGAAGCTTTCATACACTACTCTTACCGATTTGACTCTGTGTGTGTGTGTGTGGGGGGGGGGGGGGGGGGGGTGCGTGCGCGCGCGCTTTTCAGACCATGGAAGGCTACACACTGCTTCTTATCGAAGGACTCATGCATAATTTTCTGTGTTTCTCTAAAAGTATCCTTTGTCGTTGCTATTGTTTTCACTTGTTGTTAAGGTTTCAAATATCAAAAAATATTGTCGTGCGTTACCAATTACTGTCCCAATCCTTGAATTTATCTTCCCTTTTTTCCCTGGCAATAACAAATGGGTACATCTTCATACCCTGTTGTTCACAGGTGTTTCTCAGTTCTTTTGAACTGCCACTGATTGTCCTCACATCTTGAGCCAATAACGTCGCATCACGAAGAAACTGTATGCACTTTATTTCCTCCCACTTATGTACCTCTTCCTCTCTTGTACGATTCTGCCTATCGCTGCCGAATGACTGTTGAACAAGATCGATAGTAAAATGCACCGTAGCAACATTCATCTTCCAATTTTGATTTCCTCTGTCATTCCGTTTCAAAAAGATTTTTTTGTTCAGTGGAATGTAAATTATTAAATAACTTGTTTCCTTAGAAATCTTCCAGACTAGGACACGCTCTCCGCAAGTGTTGTGCATTTCATTGTATAAAGTCCTTTTCCTAGTTACACAAGTACGACGAACACACACATCTTCCGCCATTTATTCGTAACAGCCTAAGGGCATCACTTGTCTTTTTTTCCATTTCTTAATCCAGACTCAGTACCATATCGGTTACAATCAGTCTTAAGAAGCTCTGAAAACGTAATTCATATGTAGCTCAGACTGACATCAGTGCGGATGAGATTCTTTAAAAGTTTTATTGCTGTCCTGGGAGATATATGAAAGTGTAAGATACGGGGTGCGCCGCAACCTGTACGTGTAAAGGAGACGGTGAGCATGTGCTGCGCACGGTGGAAGTAGTGGCGACAGCGCGGGCTGGTCGTCGGAAGAAGACGCGGAGGAAGCGGGCTTCCGGTGGCCAGCTCCTCGGCACCACGCGGCGCCCATTGTGCGTGGCCCGGGGGACGAGCTAACGCCAAACACACGCTCTCAAACATACTGAACGCCTCCGCCGCTGGGGCCAAAGTCGTGCCTTCGTTCTCATCACGCCAACACACCGCTTGCGTTCTTCACCTATTCAGATCATTTTATCCCACATGCTACGGACGGACTGATATTGCGCTCTGAAGTCCTGTGGCGCAGCGACGTACACGTCGAGGCACAGGCAAAGGGTGGGTTGCATTGGGCGCTGCACGCTGTCATCCGGAAGACCGTGACAAAAAAAGCAAGGAACTAGCCTTTTAGTGGTTTTGTAGCTACCCATCCGTGGTCTAAGCGTCGAAACCCCACAGTCAGTAATCGAAAAGGAGTGGCTCTTAACGACATTTGAATTTGCTGCATAGACGCGCGGATATTGTCGCAGTACACCGCGATATTTCCGTGAAGCACTTGCTCGTTTTCGGGCAAACAATTCGACTGTTGGTAGAAGGCTCTAGGAAAGTGTTAACTGTCACAGCGAAATATCTTAGTGCTTGTGCGAAACAACGTTATTTAGCTCCGAAACTCCTGGTAACAACTTCCTGTGTAGGAAGGCAATCGTAAATGTCATGTACAGAAATCTCACTCAGTAGTTTCCAAGACATGAAATACTTCATTCATGTTCCACATATATGCTTTACTACAGCTGTTGATACTTTGAAGACGTATGTAAATCTCCTCTCAGCTGATGCTCAGGAAATTTTTCATTTAAGTACCAGTTGCGTTTGGGGAATACGACGTGACAAGTGCTTCGAGTGCTTTGGCATGTATCGAGAGAGTTTCAGTAGTAATAGTTCTGTATCTGGCCTTATGATGTAATGCCATCGGGGACAAATGCCGTTTCGTTCCTACGTTACGATGATATTTACACTTAACGGCATTGTACAATGAGATTAGCTATAGAGCTACATTCTGCCGAAGCACCTGACAAGGTTCCAGGCACTTGCCACATGATGATAATCGATGAATGCAGCTGGTAGGGAAAATTAATACATTTTATAACGAGCAGCTGAGGTGGTGATTTGAGTCTATCCCGATGTCGCAGTCAGGTCGTGGGCCAGAAGCGAGAACAGCGTCCGTCCGCCACTCGCGATGTCTCGCGCCTGCGGCACTGCTCCGGATTTCCATCCTCGCTGCCTTCCCTACCCTGGACCCTTTTTTGTTTTTGTGTAGTTTTCTGCTCCTCCGCGTCGCACGCATGCGCGCAAAACGGCCGTACTGTACTGACGCCGGGCCGTGGCGTGCTCTAATGAAACATAATTTATCCCGCCGGCGCGTAATGAGAGCCTTAGCGAACGGCCTAATCACAGAGCGCAGCAGTGGACAGGTCGCTCCTAATTGCGACAGCCCGTGGCGACAGCTGCCGGCACGAACGCGCCCTTGCCGTGCCTGTACCTGCACCAGTCCCCGCTGCTAACGAGGCGACAACCTAGCCACCTAATCCATTAATACTCCACACTTTGGCAGAGGGTCATAGCCGCGAATCCTACCGGTGCATTTGAGTGAACTCATCAGCTCACAAGCACTTTAAATACCGCAGCTTCTACACTATACAGAGCTTTCGGAAATTCACGTTACAAACTTCTAGGACTTGTAGAGGAGAGTAAGTACGTATGGTTTCAAGTCATTCCGTTGTTTCACTCATCCACTTCTGCTCGAGGAATTGAAGTAGGCGTGACACAGTACAATTATTAGGTATCAGTTCGAAAGCAAACGTAAGCAAGCAACTCTGAGACTTTTCTCACTCCTCAGCAGACGATCTGAATTGAAACGGTCGTAGAACGGAAACAGTACGTTCCTGTTCAAAATATGATGTACTCACTCCGTTTACTAGTCCTACAAGTTTGTAACGGGAATTTCCGAATACCCTGTATAGTGTGGACGCTTATCGTGGCGGTTGGCCACGGGCGTTAACAAACGTTAACATACACCGCCCGAGGACGGAGGAGAGTTGCGGGGAAGAAGCGCAGCTTCGCTCTCATAGGGCTGGCAGTCTGCGCCCGTTATTTGCCGACTTGCAAAAGTAGAACTGACGTATGAACAAAGGGGTCGCTGATGCTTTCTTCTGTCGTGGTAGTCGAGCCACGTGATGAACCAGGATTAGTTTCTTCACTTCTAACTCTCCTGTTAATCCGACATCATGCGGATCTCAGAGCGACGAACTAGTCTCGAGAATTAGTTGAACGAGGGACCAGTGAGTAATTGAGTCCGTATATGAATTCAATGTAAAACATCGCATCAAAACACCTTCAGCCATCTAAATTTCCAGTTATTTTATTTGAACAACCAGTTTCAGCGCTACATTACGCCATCGTCAGGACCCCTGACCGACGCGTAGGAAGAATACCACCTCTGGTGCAGTCAGAATAGAGGCAAGTGATGATCGAAGGCATCACAGAGTCAAAAATCTGCGGGTACCAGTCTCTGAATGCTGGCCCCAATTTTGACTGGATCAGAGGTGGGATTCTCCCTACGCGTCGGTAAGGGGCCTGAAGATAGCGTAATGTAGCGCTGAAACTGGTTGCTCAAGTAAAATAACAACTGGAAATTTATATCCCTGTAGGTGTTTTGATTCGACATTTTTTGCTGAACAGCCGAGGACCCACAACTATCTGTATATAGATCGACTTACAGAGACTTTAATGTGAATTCAAGTACATTAGAATATTCCAACAAATCTTAGTTTCGCGTCTGCTTTCCCGTCGGTGTGAGTTGTGTGGTCACTCCACGTTAAATTATTAATAAAAATTAATGTCGTGTGACTAGGGCCTCCCGTCGCGTAGACCGTTCGTCGGGTGCAAGCCTTTCGATATGACGACACTTCGGCAACTTGCGATGATGAATAGGACAACACAACACCCAGTCCCTGAGCGGAGAAAATCTCCGACCCAGCCGGGATTGGAACCCCGGCCCTTAGGAGCGGCATTCTGTCGCGCTGACCACTCAGCTATTGGGGTGCGGACGTTATCAGCAACGAATTTCCAAAATGTAAACGCTTCATCCGATTTCGTCGACCAACATGTCTTTAGAAAGCTATTAGTGTAAACCTAAATTGGTATAAATTATAGGCATGTAACTTAATATTATTGCAGGCATAGCACTAGATGGTAGGACGCAGAGACAGAATGGCGATTGTGTAGTCTAACATTATCTCGTCCATGTAAGTATGTCGTTACTGAAGGTAAAATAGTTTAGATTGTTAGCCCGCGTCATGTTCCTGCCAATTTTTTCTTACACAATCGATGTTTTAATTCCCCTGCTGGGTTCTTCTTCGATGTCTTCTTTCCAGCGATCTGGAAGCGCCAGAAAATCCCGAGAAGAATCCAGCAGAGGGGGCGAAATGTCGATTGTTTAAGAAGAAACTAAAGAGGAACATGACGCTGTCTAACAACCTAAAAGCTTTACCCTTCATTATCGGATGTACGCACATTACATTGTTTTATATTGTGGATTCGTAGCCTATTAGCGATGAGTCTACTCTGGCTCACTGATGTTGTAGTAGCGACTGTGTCCTCTTGGCGCGGCAGCCCGGGGAGAGTGGCGTCTACACACGACGAGTCTGTCGGCCACAGCAGGGAGGGCGGGGACGAGAAGCGGTCGCGGCGTGAAAAAAACCTGCCGGAATAATCAGCGACAATTATGTCGTAAGGCAATCACACTGCGGACGGCGCGGCTCGTTTCGCTTCTTGTGCGGCCGGGCTGGTCGGGTCTCGTTTTTCAAATCCGCCTGTGGGGGGGCGCCCCGCGGTCGCGTGACTCCGTTCCAGGGCCACGCTCTCCTCTCCTCCCGGTCTCCGCAGCGGTCACTCCGAGAAGCGGCCGCCGCCTTCCGTGAAGTCGCGCCGCTCTACGCAGAACTGCACTCTCTGCCCCTTCATCTGCATACCGGCTGCAGACACGCCGCCCCTCTCCACCACTTTCCTCGTCTCGACCCCATACTCCCCTTCCTCTCCTCTTGCCTCCCCCCTTCCTAGACTCAAGGTTCCGCGACGTCTCTGCGCATTCTGTTGCCGCCGCGTGCTGTTGTGTCTGCGTATATTTAGGTTCTTACGCGAGAGCCCACTGCAGCCATTGAGGAGAAGTCGCGAACTACCCGGACGTACTGTAGAATCCTGCTACCGGCACTGTGTACTGACATATCACACAGCACTTACTGTTACCACAACAGCTTTCCCTCCCAATATGGAAAAATCCACAGCAAACTTTCACACTGTGGATGGATCTCTTCTGTAATTCTCCATTGTCCTCAATCCAACAGCTTAGCATCCAAATGAGTATATACCTTATTATTCATCACAAACATAACACCACGAATGCATTGATTTTGAAGCATTCGTTTTTAATAAAAGAGTCTGTGTCGCACAAAATCATTTTGTGTAGGTGGAAACTGAACTTACCCTCTGCGATGCGCTGGATAGAGCGACGGGGCAACTTTATGGGGACAAGACATGGAATCGTCACATACGCCCAGTCGAGTGTAAAGCAGGTGGTAGATTTCGGTTCATTGATACGACTCCGGAAAAATAAAATGAGTATACACGTGAAATTCGTGCATCCCCCCATAAAATAATGCTCAAGTGTGTCGGACTCAGCAAATACGGCTGACACTGGTTGTGAAAGCCTACTTACAAATTTCCAGAAGCCAGTGTTAAGCGAGAAATTAAACACTGTACTACCCTAAGTGTCTTTCATGGAGGAACCGCGAAGAGAGGAACAGACTGATTATTACTTGACAGACTGCGCATTCCACTGGACCACGTTTTAGCGTTTCTTCGCGACCCAGTCGCGTGTGGATCGCGGACAGAAAGACTGCATGAATAGTTATGTGCGCGTTTAACTATTGTAATTTTGTCTTGTCGCTTCCTGCAGAGGCGATGGTTGGGGGCTGTAGTATATTCCTTGATTCCTCGCGTAATACTTGTTGTTGAGATTGTATATGTTGGCTTTCGCGGGATATTTGGCGTACATCTTCAGGCGTCGGCCAGATCACGTTTTTCACCGTTATAGTGACACTCTCCCTTGAGTCAAGTAAATCTGCGACCATTCGTTGTGCCCGTCTTTACATGTGATCGGTATTCCTTGTTAGCGCTATTTGACATGTCTCACAAGTATTCTGTAACCAGAGTCCTTTTTAGACTGATCACCTTTCCCTAGTACTCTACCAGTGAAGCCTTCCGTCTCTGTTACCTACGACTGAACCTATGTGACATTCCATTTCATATCCACATACGTTGTTACACCTATTGGATGCACAGGGTGCAGATGTTGAATCCTTCGAATGATGTTAGGTGCTGTTCTTTCCTAATTAAAAGTGTATCACAGAAGCAACGGATTCAAGTTGTTGGCATAACCGGCGGGGAAAGTCCCCTGAGGCACAGGTAGCAGGGAACAAACAGGAGCTCGCCCTGGGCGTCGGGTGGCGCGGGGCCAAGGATTCTCGGAACGTCTTCGGAATCCCCCTTGAGCGGCGCAACTCTCCTCTCCTCTCCACCCCTCGCCGTCGTCTCCTGCGGGAGGGCGTTGTGAGCAGAGCGCTCAGTGACCGGGTCTCGATTTAGTTTCGAGTGCCGTGCGCAGCCGAGAAAACTAGCTGCGATCTGGACAGTTCGTGCTTGTTGTTCTGTTGGAATTGATTTTTTGTGGGATCTTGGTGAAACATAATTATTATCACATTTTGTCTCACAAACACCTATTCTTCAAGACCTCGATTTAAAGCCCATGTGTAGTGTCACAGTGTTAGGAAGGTGTTAGCCAACGTAAACTCCCACACATCATTTTAGGTATTGAAGTGTTCTCCCCACTAAATGGCGCCTGACAGGTGCTGTGGTGCTTTTTCAAATTACAAGACGACGTTGTTTATCTAGCTCACCTAGTGATTCTTTTCAAATCATTGCAATGTCGACAGTAGAAACCTACCTTCCCTTCATTGAACAATAGCTCTACATAACAACATTTTTTTTTTCGTCCCTGAACCAAGAGCGCGTGGACAATTCCACCGTAATGTGAACTTACCTAGATGTCTCCCACGGTCTTCCTAGTGCTCATCTGCAACGTTTTAAGACAGAGAGTACACGAACGTGTTGCTTTGCTCCGATTCTGGTCTACTCAGCGCGGCATTTCAGAGCTTGTGTTTTATACTGTCTTACAGAGATCTGGCTCGGCGAAAAGTTCTTATGCGTTGTTCTCTGTTCTGTTGCAGTCGAAGGAGGTCTTCCACGGTAATTCCGACATTGAAAGTGAATTCAAGGACAAGAAATACCCCTGGCTGCCTGAGCTGCCTAATATGGACGAGTGCCTGCCATCCGATCACTTCAATGGCCTGGAGGTGTGTACAATTTACGCTAAAAAATAAGTCTCATCTAACGAGCCCAAAAGAAAATGTCCGTTTTGTAATTGTAAAATACGCATTTAATTTTTCCATTACTTTTTCGTGATTTGTAACTAGATTGAATGAAGTAATGCATTAATAAATATGCTTTCAGTCACATGTATTTTACTCATTTGTGACAGTGAAATTTGATACTGGCAACTGCATACTCAGATGCAAGCTGTTGATACATGTTTTCTGCACCAAACAACAAACTAGTCAGGTTCTGACCACAGCGTTATAGGTGGACAGTGATTAGATTACTTGCAACTTTGCATGTTGTAGAAATGAAATATGTGCCTGCTGGTGGTGGTGGTGTTAATGATACCACATTTTTCAAGACGCAATCCGCAAAATAAGTACAGTATAAATGTGACTTGAAGGCAGATTTATTAATACATAGTATCATTTAAATGAGTCGCATATCCAACAAACAACTTAAGTGGCAACATAGTTAGCATTTTTATAGCAGGACCACAATACCTCGTATATACTCCTTTATATGGAGAAAAATAATTGTCTTTTTTTGATTTCAGAAGGGGGAAGCTCTCCGCAGAGCATTTACAAACATCCAGAGATTCGCAGTGGGCTTGGAGCAGATCGTCTGGGACCGGAAGGACAAAGGCGATGTGCTCGCAGAACAGTTCGCAAAAGCCGAGGATGAGCTGCGGCTGGTGAGTATTTTGACTGTAGTGTGTGCTTAAAACTGCCTAAGACACCACTCTCTTCCTTCACCACTTGCAATGGCCTGCCGAATCACACACAGTTGCTCATAATGTAAAACTGCAGAACTTCGTCTGTTCTCTGAAATCTGTTGGCAAAACTGAAGTAGATTAACACAGGGAAGGTTAAAATGAAAGCTCAGGTGTATGTGTCTTGAGTATCACTTACAAAAAATGGGGCTGAACCATCCACTCTGGTACATTTAAATCTTTTCCATGGGATCAAGTTGTACATCACGCCAAATACCAAACTTGGGCACACATATATGCATTCAGTCATACAATATATAATTCTACTTCATGCACATTGAGATACTGGACCCATAATCAGAATACTTAGCACTATTACACCAGTCCAAGTGCTTCGTGTAAGCCTTAGGTGTTCCTCTAGTTCTCAATTCCTGTTGCTTGCCAATTGTCGTCCTCATCATTCCAGCATCACTACTCCATGTCACATAATCAACAATCTGCATTATTATTATATCATCATCTTCATCATCTTACTGGAGATGTGGTCACATTTAATATGTTTCTTGAAATACACAAAACTAACACATGTTAAAACACGCACACACACACACACACACACACACACAATGGTAAGGAAGTGTGCTCACTAACTTCAAAAATAAGACACTGCTGATGTACACAGGCCAGTGAGGTACAATTCCAGGGCAACACTGATTATGTCTCATAAATAAAAGAGAGCAAAATGTGTATGGCATAAAAACAAACGGCCTTTTGTCTAATTGCACAGACAGACCAAACCACCAACAAGATAATAATAATAATAATAATAATAATAATTGTATTTAATAAGGAAATGTGATTCTGTCTTGAGCAAACAAGTCTTCTGTATTATTCCTTCCCCTGCAATCATTTCTCTCTGCCATCCCATCTGCTACGGTTTTGAGCAACTGATGTCGTAATATGTACCCAAACATTCCCTCTCTTCCTCTCATATGTATTTGATCAGACAGTTACTCTCATTTACTCATTATGAGACATCTTTGAGCCATTCTCAGTTAATCCACCTGACCTAATCATTTCATTTTTATCTTCCCCTATGTCTTGTGCTTCACATTTGGTGCAGAATCGTACCCTGTACAAAACTTTTCATAGATTTTATCTGGTCTTGAGATTATAAGATACAGATCAATAAAAATAAAACAACCGTAAGGAATGTTGTGGGAATACATTTGGTGATATTGGGAGAATTAGAGTAGGAAATGAGACAGTAAAGGTAGTGAAGGTAGCAGCAAAATAAGTGATAATTGCTGAAATAGAGAGGATATAAAATGCAGACCGGTGATAGCAAGAGAAACCTTTCTGAAAAAGAGGAATTTGTTCACAGCAAATATAAATTTAAGTATTAGGCATTTGATTGGTGAAGGTACTTACCGAGAGCAGTGATGTATAAGGAGTGAAACGTGGACAATAAGCTGTTCAGACAGGCTGAGAATAAAAGCTTTTGAAATGTGGTGTTACAGAAGAATCCTGAAAATAGCATTTTATACCATTCCACACTATCAAAAGCCTTCCCCAAATTTAAAACAACACTATTTTTCCTGGATTTTTCTAAAACTACTCTATGTTAGCAACTGCAGCTCCTAAAGCCACACTACTCCTCTCCTAATCTACCATTAGTAAAGAGCTGAGGTGCAAGTCTTGACATGAGAGTTGTTTGCTTCACAGGTATTGTGCGAGCTGGTGACAGTTATGCAGCAGCTGTCAGTGGAGCTGCCAGAGAGCGTGAGTCGTGACATCATGGAAGATGCGGTGAGGCTGGAGACAGGTGATGCCCGTGACTGGATCATCTACCGTGACTACGTGAACGCCCTCAAGTACACCAATGCTGTCATCAACTACTTCGCAAATCCTAGCGCCTATCCTGCCTGCGGAGGCTCTGCGTAGTTCCGTGTCTCCAATGCTACCGGCTTTTCCCTACACTGGTGGCATCACAGTTCCTAAAGCCCGGAACTCCAATTTTGACACGTGTGGTCTATGTAAAGTAGCCATTAAAGAAACCTTATTGCTGTTATAAGTAAGGGACTGTACGCTATTTGCAGTGGGCTACAAAATTCTATTGCTTAGTTAATGGTTTTGTCCTCCCAGTGTGTGACTGGTCCCTTAAATCCTGAAATGGAAAAAAGTCAGTGACAATGGATGCAATTCATTTTTCTAGCTAAGTGTTTTTCACTGCTTGAACAGTTTTTTCAGTATTTTACCAAAAGTTTGCTCTAAATAACAAGCGTAAGAGGGTGGGTGGATTCACCTTACACTGGAACTGACATCCAACACCTACTGAAAAAAGTGATAAGAACATTAAAAAAATCACTTTTAACTTGTAAACTTTACCCTCCCTTCCACAAGATGAATGGTATATGCTAATTTAAACAGTGCATAATGAGATCCAATAGGTTTTGATTGACAAATACTGATGCAGTATAAATGTCATTTTATCATGGAATTGGGCCTTACTTCTTTATTCAACTAAGTTTTTTTGGGCACACATCTTGAAAGCAGGAAGAAACTTATTGCAGACACTGATCCACAACCTTTGCTTTTTTTTTTTTTAAGGACAAAAGGGATGAGTCACAAAACTCATGTTGAAGTATTCTTTCATAAGAGATGTTGTTTACATATGTTCTAACAGAAGATAGGCTATCCCTGTGGCATTACTGAAATTCCAGCACTAATGATTCAGTGGGCACTAATGAAATGCCTGTGATCTTTCACAGGTGTAGCATAAAGGACTTTGCTGGAATTGTTGGAGTGCTGCAACATATTAGCTACAGTGATAATATAGCCCTGACAGATGTCTGCCTTCGTTCCTTATAAAAGTAAATCTATGGTGTGCAGTCCCTGTAAATCATATTTATGTATGACACTTGATGTATTTATGTATGTCCCTGTGACAGGTTAAATATTTACTTAATTCCTCTTGTGATTCTGATAAAAAGTTGTGTAGCTGCCAGTAGGCATATTCTCATGTGTGAGAGTCTCTGTGTGTTTGTATCTGTGGTATGGTTTTGTACAGTATTAGACTTTCCTAGAATGTAAGACTAATTTATGAATATTGTGATGAGTTATTTATTTTGTTAATTTAAATTTGGTTATTTTAAACTCTAGTTATGTAAAAGAATGTTAAAAAAGTCACAATTCGTGCTATTTTAAGCGAAGCCATACTTAGCCGAATATATTTATATTTTCGTAATTTATTTCTTTATTTATTTATGCTTAGTGTCACTACTATAAAATGTAAAAAGGACTATTTTAATGAAAGCAAGATTAATTTTCCAATTTGCTGTATAAATAGTTGTTGTAAAATTGAGCTATTATAATGTGTGCAAGACTGTCACCTAGCAACACTGTGCTATTTTTACTTAACTGGTGTAATGTTTCTCCAAAAGTGTTGACAGTTGTTAACTTACACATTCACTGGACACCTGGGATTATGACATCTCTTTGTGAAAACTCTAAACTTACCTATGTGAATAGTCATATATGAAAACTGCTTTAAATGTAGATATTCAGTGACATCAGGTGGTCCTTCGCTTTCTTTTTGGTATCAGCTTGTGCCCGGTGGCAGTCTTGCTGGTGTCGCATCTCAGTGCATTGCATTTAGGAATGCAGCACTGGGAGGAATGGTCTGTGCACAATTATACTCGGAATAGCTAGTGTCCTTCAGCTGTCATGTAGTTTTACAGTTCTTGTCCAGTACGGTGTAGGTTTATGTCTTAGTTCGGGGATTTTAAGCGGAACTGACAGCCTGGTATGAGAAGTGAAAAAGAGAATGGATTCAAAGCACGTGCAATTTATTTGGTAGTTCAAGACATAAAGAGACAAGTAAAAGGTCTAAGTAAAGGAGACTGAATTTTTCCTGTCTTCTAGTATCTTGATTTAACTTGGGAACTGATGTATACTGTGTAATTGTGGACTAATAATGTATACTGAATAACTATGAACTAGTTAAGAAGGTCATGTGGTATTTCAAGAAGGTAATTATTTGGATATGAGGAACTGTTTTTCAGTCAAAAGCTTTTTCCAGTTGATCTATGTAATGTTATAGTTGGCATAGAACATTTTTTACTTGTTCCTATATTTATTTTTATGTCCGGTTGCATAGAATAGTTAGCTGAAAGCCTCATATTAGAGATGGAAATTTTTGTACATTAGCCTGCATTTTGTGGTTATCATTCAAGAAATTTTATGCCTCCTGTGCATTCTGTGTAAAAATACTGAACAGTGTATAATGACTGTTTGAAAACATGGCTGTGATATGAAAATATATTTATTATTTTTAAAGGAATGTTGTGCTTTTTGTTCACTCTAATCTGTTTACATGGAATCCCCATGTGTTCTTGTTTAAACATTTGCCATAGTGTTAATTATGAAGGAACTATTTGGCTAAAAGAAATGAAAGAGTTAATTCACAACATAGTCATTTCTTTATGTTATGCCTCTGCTACTTTTCTTGGTCATCAAACTACTTACCATAGTGGAAACTATTGGCTCCATCACACGACTTTAAAATACCATGTGATGTTCCATACTCATATCTTTTCAGGTTGAAAGATGGAGACTGTAGCACTGGAGTGGCAAATCTATTCAGGAGATTTTTCAGAGCATGAAGTGCGTGTTCTAATTTCCATGATATTTTCGAATTTTCTGATTAATACTGACTTCAGCAAGACTGTGCTTCTTTACTGAAATCCTTGTTCACATATCTGACAACTTATTTTCCAACAACACCAAAAAATGTGGAATCATAAACAGTATGTTATTTTTGGTAAGGTAATATTGCACATTTATGAAGAATGAGGATTACGAAAATTTTACTATGCCATGTTATGATGGTCTACACTACATACATTTCTGTATACTTCTTAAAAAGTGGTGCACACTGAGGGATGCAACACTGAAAGCACATCATGACTGGAATTTTCACCAGCAGAGAACTTTGGGTCTCTTGGCTTTTGGCAGCAGGCAAACTGTGAACAAGGACAGGGCTGTTGTTCAGTGTAGATAACATGAAGCCCTTTTCTGTGGAGAAGATGGGGCAGTATTTGATAAAATTTGAGCGGTGTCCACTAGAAATTATTGGTACTATTGCAGGTAATGTCCAATGGCCAAGGATGTTGGGAAAGATAAGTCACTGCCATGATACTAGAATTGTGGTGCTAAAAACTAAACATTTATTTGTGGTACTGGATGATTTGCATTTAGTTTTCATGTGTGGTGGGGTAATAAAGGTGTCCCAAACACAGGGAATGTGCAGTTCAGTCACTTGGCTGTGCAAGCTGGTAGTGCTGACTTGACAGATTGTTCAAAATACATTTGTGGATGTGAAAAGCATTCGGTACCTTATCTACATGATTACTCTGCTACTAATAATTACGTTCCTGGAAGGGGTATTGAGTCACCAGCCATTATCCACTGTCTTACGCTTATATCACACTATACAGTACCTTCATTGAACATCTTTAAAAACGACATTTAAAAAAATCTTCGATGTTGTTCTGGGACGCTTTTAAGTTCAGAGTGTGGTACTAGCTTTTATAAAATCTTTGTCAAAGGACCTCAATGATGAAATAAGGACCTTAGCCAAGAGCCAATTTCAGATACATTACCTACAGCTGCACACGGATGTTGCCAGAATAGCACTGGCGCATATGGGGCTCCTGCAAACCACACAGAATATTTGTCTCATAGCTCATCACAGTGAAGATCAACTTTGACACATGCTGTGACCCATAGGATGATTATGTGGATGTTAAAAGGATATGTGTAAGTAAAGTTAATTTTCTGGAACATGATATCAGCAAATCAAAACAGAAAATCAGTGAATTTGGTACAAGACTCAACTTTGCCTGGCAATATGAGTAAAGCTAATGGGTTCTGTTGTTTCCGAACCAGTTAACCATCTTCTACACTTATTCTGAACACATATTATCTTGCAGTTGGAAAGTACATAGTGGTGACATATAGAACACTTATATACTACTGTTTTAGGATTGTAAACAGTATGAGTATGTCCATAGAAGCATGGACAATTTGAATTTTTGTAGGTGAACGCTGGAAGTTTGTGCTGGATTGGGTGGTAGTGCTTCACTGTAGCAGAAGTGAACGTATGATTATTAGGTAAGTAGACAGGCTGAACTGTTCTCCACCTGCTCATTTTACTATAAATATTTTGTGATGAGCACCAGAAAATACATCAACAAATTTCTTTATCATCATGGCAGAGGTGGCTTTCATTGTTCCACATACTGAAGTACAGTTGTGTTTATGAGAATTACAACACAAGAAGGATACATTTGACTGAAACAAAAAATATTCCACAGATTAGGTACTTAATAGTATACACAATTAGAATCAGAGAGCAAACTTCAGGATTCAAGAATTCACTGAATGCTTCAGTACCTCTGCGAAGAATCAACGGTGGTTGCTGGAAAAAATTCACAACAGACTGACTACTGATACAGTATCCCAGACATATTTGACAAGTAATATGGTGTTCTTTGTATACTTACACTTTCTATGTGTAACCAGGTATTATCATGAAATATGGCATATGGGGTTGCCTGAAGGAAACTGAGTGTTTTGGTCTCTCAGACTTCCTCAACATTATGGTCCATAATATTTAGGAATCCAAATGAAAAATTAGCATCTTGTTGGTAATGCGGTCAATAAGGAGTGAGCATGCTATCGGACTGGAGAAGGGTGTGGAAGAAAATCAACTACATATTTTAGAAGGAAATTAGTTAGGTGTTATCTTAAGAGATTTATGAGACAGTCCCAAGCCATCACATTTTGTTTTTTCGCTAAATGCCACTCAAAGTTGCATTCTACAAGTGTGATTACCAACATAGTGTCTTAACAGATTTAAGACCTCCAATATTCATTGGACAAGGTGGAGGGGAAGTCATATGCACACACAGATTTACACTGTCAACAGCAGTTACTTCCTGATTATCGTTGGAAATGGCAATTGTTTCTCAGCATGTCGCACATCAATCCATACCACAAAAGACCTGGAGCCAGCCATGCAAAATGGTCCACACTTGTTGCAGAAATTAAGCCCTCTGCCAGTATTGTACATCAAGCTGTACACTCTATCACAAGATGTCAATCATTCCAAGCTTGGGTCATATTGTGTGTTACAGATCATATATTGTGTTTGAACATTATGAATTACCTTGAACAAAACGGTCTATTGACACACAGTCAACATGGGTTTAGAAAACATCATTCTTGTGAAACACAACTGGCTCCTTATTTGCATGAAATGTTGAGTGCTGTTGACAATGTGATGTCAGATCAGGCTTTTGACACTGTACCACACAAGTGGCTTGTAGTGCAATTGCGTGCTTATGGAATATTGTCTCGGTTATGTGACTGGATTTGTTCACAGTTCACAGTAATTGACAGAAAGTCATTGAGTAAAACAGAAGTGATTTCTTACGTTCCCCAAGGTAGTGTTATAGTCCCTTTGCTGTTCCTTATCTATGTAAACGATTTGGGAGACAATCTGAGCAGCCGTCTTAGGTTGTTTGCAGATGACGCTGTCGTTTATCGACTAATAAAGTCATCAGAAGATCAAAACAAATTGTAAAACGATTTAGAAAAGATATCTGAATGGTGCGAAAATTGGCAGTTAACCCTGAATAACGAAAAGTGTGAGGTCATCCACATGAGTACTAAAAGGAATTCGTTAAACTTCGGTTACACGATAAATCAGTCAAATCTAAAGGCCGTAAATTCAACTAAATACGTAGGAATTATAATTACGGACAACTTAAATTGGAAGAAACACATCGAAAGTGCTTTGGGGAAGGCTAACCAAAGACTGCGTTTTATTGGCAGGACACTTGGAAAATGTAACAGATCTACTAAGGGAACTGCCTACACAATGCTTGTCCGTCCTCTTTTAGAAAACTGGTTCACGGTGTGAGATCGTTACCAGACAGGACTGGCGGAGTAAATCGAATAAGTTCAAAGAAGGGCAGCACGTTTTGTATTATCGCGAAATATGGGAGAGAGTGTCACTGAAATGATAGAGGATTTGGGGTGGACGTCATTAAAAGAAAGCGTTTTTCGTTGCGGTGAAATCTTCTCACGAAATTTCCATCACCAGCTTTCTCTTCCGTATGCGAAAATACTTTGTTGACACCCACCTACATAGGGAGAAACGATGACCAGGATAAAATAAGGGAAATCAGAGCTCGTAGGGAAAGATATAGGTGTTCGTTCTTTCTGCGCGCCATACGAGACTTGAATAATAGAGAATTGTGAAGGTGGTGCGACAAACTCTGCCAGGCACTTAAACGTGATTTGCAGAGTATCCATGTAGAAGTAGATGCAGATACGGATGTACTCGTCAGTATGTTGGCCATCTTCCATTCACTGAATTCACTAAATGCTAATACGCTGTTTTATAAAGTCTCCGAGTTTGGATTCAGTTCGGCCATTTTCACCAGGTGGCAACGGCCTTGCCGCAGTGGATACACCGGTTCCCCTTGAGATCACCGAAGTTAAGCGCTGTCGGGCGTGGTCGGCACTTGGATGGGTGACATTCCAGGCGGCCATGCGCTGTTGCCATTTTTCGGGGTGCACTCAGCCTCTTGATACCAATTGAGGAGCTACTCGGCCGAATAGTAGCGGCTTTGGTCAAGAATACCATCATAACGGCCGGGAGAGCGGTGTGCTGACCCCACGCCCCTCCTATACGCATCCTCCACTGAGGATGACACGGCGGTCGGATGGTCCTGGTGGACTGAAGACGGAGTGCATTCTCACTAGGTGCTGGAATTTTTGCAGACTTGAGTGTTTTTTTAATTCAATGTAACAGTTTTGCTTGTAGTTTTCTTTATTTTGGGTCTTCATTGGTAGGTAGCAGACACTGCAGTCATCTTTTGCTATATTTATGAAAACTGGAAGAATATGCACTAGTCTAAAAAACCCCTCTACACACAGTTAGCAACACATGTCGGCAACATACCAAGTAAAGTAGTAATAGAAGGCAAATATCAATCTCTATTTAATGGTATCGCCACACAAAAGGCTGTAGGTTTCTGATAGCGAAAACTTAGTAGCAACTCATGTATTCATAACATGAACTGTGAATGAAACCTAAAATAACCTTCACAGTCACATCTTGGCAAAAAATCTACAAGAAAATTATTGGAAGTTCTGGTCACACGTAAAGTCAAGGGACGGGTGTGAACCCTCCACACAATGCTACATGGGATTGCCTGGCACTGAAACTGAAGACAACAGAAAGAAGGGAGAAACTTTACATGTATACTCCAACACAAAAACCATAAAGGAGTAGCCCAAATTGGACGGAAATCATTAGATGTGATTACACGTATAGATAAAGAAATGTTTACCATTTCAGAAAAAGCTACCTGGGTGTACACTGAGAGGACAAAAGTCATTCAATACCTCCTAATACCTTTTGCCTGCCAAAGTGCAGCAACTCGATGTCGCATGAACTCATCAAGTTGTTGAAAGTCCCCTAAAGAAATATTGAGCCATGAAGCCCCTACAGCCATTCATAAATGCGAAAGTGTTGCCGGTGCAGGATGTTATGCAGAAACTGACCTTCCGCTTACGTCATATAAATGTTCGGTGGATTCATGCTGGGTGATCTAAGTGGCCAAATCATTCGCTCGAATTGTCCAGAAGTTTCTTCAAACCAGTCGTGAACAAATTGTGGTCCAATGACATGACATCGTTGTTTGGTAACCTGAAAGCCATGGATGGCTGTAAATGGTCTCCAGGTAGCCAAACATAACAATTTACGGTCAATGGTCGGTACAGTTGGACCAGAGGACTCAGCCCATTCCACGTAAAAACAGCCCACACCATTATGGAGCCACGACCATCGTGCATAGTGCCATGTTGACAAGCTGGGTCCACTTACGCCCCATTCGAATCCTACGATCAACTCTTACCAACTGAAATGGAGACTCATCTGACCAGGCGCGGTTTTACAGCCGTCTAAGAGTCCAAGCGATATGGTCACGAGTCCAGAACAGCCGCTGCAGGCGATGTCGTGCTGTCAGCAAAGGTACTAGAGTTGCTGCCATAGCCATTAATGCCAAATTTCGCCGCACTCTCTTAACGGATACGTTAGTCGTACGTTCCACATTGATTTCTGCGGTCATTTCACACAGCGTTGCATGTCCGTTAGCACTGAAAACTCTACGCCAACGCTGGTGCTTTCGGTCGTTAAGTGAAGGCCACCAGAACTGCGTTGTCTGTGGTGAGAGGTAATGCCTGGAATGTGGTACTGTCGGCGCACTCTTGACTCTCTGTATCTCAGAATAACGAATTCCCTAACAATTTATCAAATGTGAAGTCGCGTGCGTCCAGCTCCAACTACCACTCCGCGCTCAAAGTCTCTTAATTCCCGTGTTGCGTCCATAATCACGTCGGAAAGCTCTGAACATGAATCATCGGAGAACAAATGCACGAATGCACTGCCGTTTTATACCTTGTGTACGCGATACTATAGCCATTTGTGTACATGCATATCGCTTCCCATTAATGTTGTCGTCTGAGTGTATTGCTGATGCTACTTTCACTTCTGCTGAACGCTCATCGTCCAATATAATGTACTGTGCTCTGTACTGTGTCAAATGTTCTGACTGTAAGAAAACAGTCTCAATCAAGTTTATTTCCTCTAGTGAGTGCTTTCAGTCGTTAGACAATCATTAGACAACTGTTAAACATAAAAAGATGTCAACAGCATAAAGTAACAACATCATTATGGCACAATATAATAAAAGGCGAAAGTGAAAAGAGGGGTTGAATATGTATCCATGTGTTGGGCGTAAAACTCATACTACTGCCTTGGACATCAGCAGAAATTTAACTTGAGAAAGGGGGGGGGGGGGAGTCAGGACTCTAAATTGCAATTTTTTTTATATGAATGGGTTGGTCATGTCAGAAGAACTAAATTTTACAGGTGTTGCAAAAAACACAGTATACTAGAGAAATGGTCTTTATCCCCTCAGTATTTATTAAAGGTAGAGTGATATGTAAAGCTAAGCAGAATCTCGTTATTGTGTTCAAAGTTCACGTTTTGGTTTTATGAACATTACTGTATTATTAACAAGAGTCATTTTTTATGTTTATGATCAGAAATTACATCCTTAAGTGCGTAAATCTGACATGTACCCCACAAATGATGAATAAGTTAGGAAATAAGAAGTAAAATATTTAGAAAATATATTTTTATTCACATATCAATAATGTTAGAGTGATGAGACTGAATTTCAAAAGTCAGAAGCAGAAAAAAATTAGAAATGAGGAAATACTGTTGGCCGGCCGCTGTGCCCGAGTTGTTCTAGGCGCTTCAGTCCGGAACCGCGCTGCTGCTACGGCCGCAGGTTCGAATGCTGCCTCGGGCATGGACGTGTGTGATGTCCTTAGGTTAGTTAGGTTTGAGTAGTTCTAAGCCTAGGAGACTCATGACCTCCAACGTTAAGCCACATAGTGCTTAGAGCCATTTGAACCATCTGAAATACTCATCAGGTTACCTTCCATTCAGAAGGCCGATGCACTCAGCGACTGTTATATTGACTTGTAAATAATTGATTTCAGCTATCAGTCGTCCTTTTTAAATTTTATTGGTATATCTAGATTTCAGCTAGAAACTAGCGATTCTCAATTCACTATTATTTTTTATCAATGCATGTTATGCCTGTTGGTCGGGATTCATCCACAGTTCATTGAATACTCATGAATACTCAGTGAACTGTGGATGAATACTTATGAATACTCAGTGAACTGAGGATGAAGCCCGATCAACAGGCATTACATGCATTGATCAAAAATTATAGTGCATTGAGAATCGCTAGTTTCTAGCTGAAATCTAGATCTGCCAATAAAGTTTAAAAAGGACGACTGATAGCTGAAATCTATTATTTTTAATTTTAAATACTGTTGGTTGTGAACAAAAATGTGTCGGACCTGACGCTTCCTGTGCCCCAACAACAACAGATACTATGAACTGATAGGGAAAAAGAGTGAGAGCTCTATTTCGGCACTGTCATGCATTTGTTTTGAGCTCAGGTCGGCGCAAAAACGCAGCTGCGACGGAATAAATGGCGTAATCTTCCATAAAAATTGTGACAACCAGACATCCATGAGCTAATTACAGTACTGTCTCACATCGATCAGCCACGTAACGCTGGTTGTAAGATACTTCTGTAACGAATAAAAACTCGGTTCTCCAGATTCCAGGCGGGCGTGGAAAGGGGGGGGGGGGGCGGGGGAGGGGGGAGAGGAGGGAGGGAATGGGGGACGAGCCGAGCTCCAAGTCTAGCCGCCCGCACCCTTATCATCGCCTATGCCTAAGGCATTGATTTTCGTTCACCCTGGGACATTTGCTGAATTTGTTATATTTATCAATCTAACAATTTTCTTCTGGAAGGGCGAGAGACTTACATTCCGGAATGATGAATAATATGTTTATTTCCAAAATGACGCACCTTACCATCTCTTGGAACAATTACAAATTTTAAACCCTGCTTGTAAGAAAAACTGGGAATATTTTATCGGCAAAAAAAATGGGTTCGCTTTTCTTTACTACACTACTGGCCACCAATGGCACCCCATAACATCACGCCGGGTGATATGTCAGTATGGCGATGACGAATACGCGCTTCCAATGTGCGTTCTCCGCGATGTCGCCAAACACGGATTCGACCATCATGATGCAGTAAACAGAACCAGGATTCATCCGAAAAAATGACGTTTTGCCATTCGTGCACCCAGGTTCGTCGTTGAGTACACCATCGCAGGCGCTCCTGTTTGTGATGCAGCGTCAAGTGTAACCGCAGCCGTGGTCTCCGAGCTGATAGTCCATGCTGCTGCAAACGTCGTCGAACTGTTCATGCAGATGGTTGTTCTCTCGCAAACGTCCCCATCTGCTGACACAGGGATCGAGACGTGGCTGCACGATCCGTTACAGCCATGCGGATAAGATGTGTGTCATCTCGACTGCTAGTGATATGAGGCCGTTGGGATCCAGCACGGCGTTCCGTATTACCCTCCTGAACCCACTGATTCCATGCTCTGCTAACAGTCGTTGGATCTTGAGCAACGCGAGCAGCAATGTCGCGATACGATAAACTGGAATCGCGATAGGCTACAATCAGACCTTTATCAAAGTCGGAAACGTGATGGTACGCATTTCTCCTCCTTACACGAGGCATCACAACAACGTTCCACCAGGCAACGCCGGTCAACTGCTGTTTGTGTATGAGAAATCGGTTGGAAACTTTCCTCATGTCCGCACGTTGTAGGTGTCGCCACCGGCGCCAACCTTGTGTGAATGCTCTGAAAAGCTAGTCATTTGCATATCACAGTATCTTCTTCCTGTCGGTTAAATTTCGCTTCTGTAGCACGTCATCTTCGTGGTGTAGCAATTTTAATGGCCAGTAGTGTAGTTGGAGCTTTACCAACGCAGGACTGAAGTAAAGGACATTTCACTTCAGGCAGAAACAACAATGACGCTTGACGAAAAAAGGAAAGTGTTCGTTAGTGTTTCCTTACTGCGCCTCAAAAATTGCTTTTCGAAAAATTTTACGCTCAACCCTTAAATGATTTCTATTTGGTTAGGTTTATTCTGAAAAAAAAAAAAGTTCATCTCAATAGCATTACGTTAACATGTGCTGACTAGAACGACAAATTTTAATACTGAGATACTTAAGTTTTGTAGTATTTAGATATTGTAAAAGTATGTCAACTTAAAATCAAAATAAAATACATTTTCCGCTTTTTAGGGTGCGTTTTGTATACTTGAGAATGTTTTATTTCCAGTGTTTCTTTCTTGCAGTGTGGGTACACTCTACGATGTTCATGAACACAACGGAATAGAAATTCTTTTTAGAAGAGTAAACCGCCATTTGACTGTTTATTACTTTACTTGTCTTGTGTGCTAATCTAGATTTCGGCTTTTATGCCGTTATCAAGTACAGCGCTAAAAGTCGTTAGACCACTACTCTGTTATTCCTGTTAAGACAGTCCGAAGCAGGTAAACAAGACATTTGTTAATCTTGCTTACCCACTTTGGACTGCCTTAAGAGAGATTATGTAATAATGGTCTAACAGGTTTCAGCATTGTGATTGACAGTTGCATAGAAGCTGAAATGTGTATAGAACAGAAGACAAATATGGTAACACACAGCAAATGGCTGTTTACTCTTTTAAAAAGTGTTGCATGACTATAGTTCAACACCACCGAGAATATAAATTCCCTTTTTCCTCATCTACGGTCAATAGCCCGTGAAAAGTTTAACAAAGGTTTCAGCAGATTTATTAACTGCTTTTAACTTCTCAAATTACCATCCTTTTAGGATCTAAATATGAAGTGCTGCACGTCCATGTTTTAGGGACTCTTGAATAAAACTAGTGTTCAGTATCTTCAGCAACAGAACAGATCTCTGCTCTTGCTTGACACGAAGTCGGCTAATATTTTCTGTGAAATGAAGAGGAAATTGAATTAGAAGATGTTAATTAACGAATTAAAACCAATAAGAAATGGTAACCAAAATAATATTAAACTTTCCATATAATGGTCCTTCCAATTTCCCCAAAACGAAAAATATCTCGTTTCCATTTGTGGACTCTCTCTGCCGAAATTTACTTTCATCTTCATTTTGGTTTGTACGCCTACGTCATCATCAGAACCGATGAGAGAGACAATAAATACGCAAATGATGGCTAAATTTCCTTATAGCTCTTTTTAAAATCGTGTAATATATCCTTTCATTTGATTTCAAATATTTTAAGACACAGAAATCCAGATGAGGAGCTTTTACAATTCCACTGCACTTAAGCCGCAGTTTGACATAACCAATTGAAATGAAAATAGAGACTTTTCAATGGATAGTTCAAGTTGTGATCCAAACAGAAACACTTTTAAACAATAAATCGCTCTTGCTATCCATCTTGATTTATGTATTGCTCCTGGAGATTTTCAGTTTTTCTCCAATTTCTCTTCCCAAAAGTACTATCCAGAGCTCTATGAGTTAACAGCAGTCTCCGCTAACTGTTGGTGTGTCTACACGTAATTCTCTTTCCAACGTCTTCTCAATTTCTCGCTCAAACTCCAAATCAAAAATCAATTTGCTTGTGTGAAGATTACTGACATTGATAATTTTTGCGGTTTTCTCTCGAACGTTTAGAAACTGGTATCTCAGGACTGTTTGTTGCACCATGTACTTTACATATTACTATGGCATGGGAAAAACAATTCTATATTCAATGTTTGTAAGATGCATGCCCCATTAAGACGCTCTCTATTTGATGCTGTTGCGTCGCTGCAGAGAATCTGTACATTGTGTTCAGTATGCTAATATTTTAATGCATTGCAAAGAGCGTTCCCTTGTTCTTTACCAGAAGCATTTTATAATTTTGGAGCGCCAATGAGCTATTCACTGTCCCCAAATGTAACAGTGACTGTTTCCTTCTTTTGCATCCCTGTCATTTAATGCTGGCAAGGATTACCATCCCAATGAACAATAAGAGCTGCAGGGATATCATTCTTGACAGGTGATTTTATTGTTTCAAACGTTCTCTTCTCTTCTTCTGTCTGATTCTATGAAGAGCAGAACTAATAATATAGAACTCATCAGTATTGAAACCAAATGCCTCTTCTGTGACCCGAAGTATCTATATGGAATCTCTTACACTCAGCTGGCATTTATCCAAGGCAGCAGCTAATTTTAAGTAACAAAATCGTTGGTAGCACGCCTTGCAGCATTCACCAATGGATTACTCGCAGCAATACGTTTCAAAAACATATCACCATCGACGTGGACTTCGTGTGAACTTGAAAATGCCTGTCTGATTCTTCAGATGAAGAAGACGGAAAACAGCGGTAGATGTAGAAGTAGATGCTGAACACTTTTCTTGCTCTCACCTTTTCCCTTCTTCCAATTTTCTCTGCTTCGCCCTTTCTTTTCTATGCGCAAGAATTCGGTCTACTCCTGCAAGATACCCTTTACGTCCCGGCTCTCTCTTTCGATGTAAAATCATCTTGTCTTCTCCGAACTTGATTGTTTGTAGAGCATTGGCATGTAAGATATCAGATAAATTGTCCAAACTACTTATAAACTTTTCTTCACGGCGCTTAAACGCATCTTGAGACTTTCTTTGCGTTTTTTAGGTATTTTCTACACTCCGGATGCAAATTAGTAAGTTTTTGGGAAGAACACTTAATAGCTCTTGCCAGAATTTTTGTTTAATCCCAAAATATAATGCATTCGTGAACCAAAAGATCAGCACTTTCACTAACGGTTAATTTTACTTCCCGTATATTATGAAATAAAATTTCACCCCTTGTCTACTTGATGATAACTTGTGTCGAGTTACATGATGTTCTATATCTCCTATTAAAAACACACGTTCCTTGGCATTACGTAACTGATGCGATATCTTAGCCAAGCACTTAACTGTGAATTGCAGAGTAATGATGTCGATGTAGATGTAGAGTAGCGACTGGAAAATGCTTGTGATACGATCGGGAACAAATAAGCAAGTGACTGCACTCGACGTGCACTAGTGACGTGAGGGCGACATCTGCAAACAATATGAAAGACCATATTCCTCATGCCAGTTGGCGCTCAAGTGGGCACGGGTTACGATGCTTGGATTAACAAAAAATTGTATGCAGACATGTTTTAGAGCAACCCCAACAATAATGGAGAACGAGCTCTCAAAAACCCTAAAGTTGGAAAATAAGGGATACCCTAGTGCTTATTCACAGATGAAACAAATCATGAATTGCCATTTGAAATAAATTCCATTCACAACTATTTTCATGATCTGTAAACCGACTAGTAAACTCCTCTGTTCGTCAAATTAGTTTTAGCGAATAGATAAATTTTTCACGTAGTTAAACACGTGCTGCACTTCAATTTCTTGTACTCTGTGAACAAAATACTCCAAAAATGGAATTAGACAAAACGGAGCTGTCAGAATGGATATTTTGTAGAAACTGAAACTGTGAAAATCCATGATTATCGTACATGACTGAAGAAAACTGATTCCATTCGCTATAGGTTACAGGTGTCAAAGTGAGTATTCGACAGTGGTTGCAGTGGAAAAAAAAAGATAGGATCAAAATGAACTTGGCGAATCAATTATGTCGCACAAGGACTGAAACAAACCAAATATAAAATTGATTAATATACGTAAGCTGTATCAACAGTGTCAGTGACTTATTATTTCTTGATTTAATAAATTATCTACAAATACAAGAGCGTTATATCTTTCTTTTACTTTTAGTCATTTTAAAAATAAGACTGTTGAAAAAATAAAGTTTTTAAAAAAAATCTTTGTTTAAGGTTGGCGCTAAATTTTGTTGGCGGCATCGGCTACAATCTGACGTCCTTCAGACACGAAGATCTCGGATGAGTGGACACCACTGCTCCATTAACATCCTCTTGAATGTGCTGAACCAGTTATACTGGTGTAGGAGCTGAGTACTGATTATGGCCATTGCACCTAGAGTTTTAATTTTGCTAGCGTGTTCCAGTTCCAAAGAATCCAGCTGCTGACAAGTGCGATTGTTACTAGATCATTAGTCATGGTTGCAAAATACTTTCACGTATTATTTTCGGAAACATTGAAAATCTGGTTGAAGCTGACTTCGGGGAAGATTATTTTGTGTTCACAAAGTTTTAGTATTCTCTCTGCTCTTTTAGACAAACTGTGCCATAAATTTCCTTTTTCCAGAAATTCGACTGAGTATCTCCTCATTAATTATCCGCTCTCTTCATCTAATCTTTCTTAGCATATTTTAGCACCACATTTCAAAAGCTTCTATTCTCTTCTGGTCTGAACTGCTTATCGCCAACGTTTCACATTCGTAGAAGGCTGCATTCTAGATTAACTAAGAAAAGACTTCCTAACACTGAAATCTGTATTAGATGTCAACAAATTTCCCTGTTTCAGTAATGCTTTTCTTGCTGTTGCCAGTCAACATTTTGTATTATCTCTGCTTCTGCCATCATCAGTTATTTTGCTGCCCGAATAGCCAAACTCATCCACTACTTTTAGTGTCTCATTTCCTAATTCTGACTCCCTCAGCATATACTGATTTAATTCGACTACATTCCATTATGTTTGTTTATCTTATAATCTATTTTCAGGACACTATGCATGGCGTGCAACTGCTCTTCCAAGTCTTTTGCGTCGCTGACGTGATTACAGTGCCATCGGCAAATCTTAAAAGTTTTAGTTTCCGAACTTTAATTTCCGTTTCAAATTTTAGCCTTGGTTTCCATGCCAGGGGAGTCCTGTCATACATTCCAAAAAATTAGTCAGTTCTCCGTCCCTTAATTTTATACTTCGGTGCTGCAGGTTGTTCTGATTCAATGCAATATTACTTTCAATATTTTCACAGCGTCACTACAATCGCTTTAAAAGAGGAAGGTTAAGATTTTGGGAGCTTTCAGTATTATCGACGAAAATCATGGTTACCATAATATTAAAAAATGTCTTCCTTTTAAATAATTTATATCAGTAGAGAAATTTTAATTTTCTTTTTGGCCAAAGAGCTGTTATTGTGCCGTTGCCAGCTTACATTCTTCCGTGACAGGCGGAGAAATGAAAGTTCGAACAGTCTGCTTGACATAAAATTTCACGTCTATCACATTCCAATGGCTGAGCGATTTCATACATGCATTCATGCATTTTAAGTTTTAAAGACTCGATGGGCTGGTGAAACAATCGTTCCACGTAATTCGGTGTTCGTCTGTATGTGAATGTAATTAAAGTCGGATTTTTGGAGCTACTCTGGATAAAAGATATACAGGCAAAATTGGGCAGTGATGGACTGATCACACATTGTTTATATTTTAGGAGGAACGATGTCATTTTGTAAATTAATTTGATTTGCTAATTACAAACTTTTGTTTATACGTACACATGTTTAGGCTGTTTCTCAGACACTGCTTAACACGACACTAAACCTTAAGTTTTTTATTTACAATGTCTTTCGGAGGCGTTCCTCAGTCATCGGGTACGGTAGACTCCTGAATTTTCGTTGTGGGCTTTCCTCGAGGGAACTATTTTTGAGCTCACCTTGTTCAGTGCTTACATACTTTACCAGATATGTTACATACTTCAGTTATTGGATTTAATCTTTACGTATTGATTGTACCATTTATTAACAACTCAAAATTAAGTGTTGCGTCGTATGTTGAATGAAGCATGTGTTTCTGATGCCCCATAGACAGCAGTGGAGAGCCGCAGAAAGAGCGTTGCTGGTTGCCTACATGTCCCCTGCGCTCCGACCTGTAGTCCAACTGCAACGGTGTGTCTTCAACAATTATTTCCGTCGTTGCTGTCCATTTTTTCGCCGATATTACAAGCGTCTGTTGCTAACAAACAACTGAGTACCGCTTCCGCCTCGACCATAAAGACACTGAACTTACCCCAGCACCCATCCACATACACACGAAACACTTCATAAATAAAATTGCAAAATAAAATAATTGCAGTCTGGGCAAAATTTTGTTTATGTATGCTATAACACTCGCACTTGTTGTTAAGAGTCTCATTTTTCAGGAACACGAGTGAAAAATGTTATCTGTAACGTAAACAGCGTTTAATCGCATATGCTTTCATCAGAGCAGAAAATTATTAACCCATCTTGCTTAAAAGGCAGAAAGTTCTTCATCTCATTTATCATTATTGATCCTGATTTCATGACAGTACTGTTACAGGAGTCATAAAATTAACTGAAACTAACGAAATCTTTCTAATTCATTAATATTTTGTACTTTTTGAAATGGTTAAAACTGGATAAATATCTGTCTGATTATCAGTACTCATCTTCATTTTTGATCCCCAACCAAAGTCGTCATGAGAACGGGGCAATGTGGTTTCAGCAGCAAGACACGGCACATGGGAGAAGAAATTGACGACCAGAATAAGAAAAGTAATAGTAGAACAAGACGTTTGTGCAGAGTCCAGAGAATACTTAGAGTAACGCTGTCTGTGGAACTGACTATGATACATATCACAGTCACCTTAAACCAGTAACAAGAGGAAGCACTTTTTCTATATGATCACATCCTACTATGTTTTCTTATAAAATACTATACGGGACCTGCTAGAAAATGTTCCTTTATTGGTGCCGCGAAAAATATTCGTTCACAATGGATAGTCATTGTCACTGTCATTTCAGTGATAATGCCTGTCGGCTCCTAAATAATAGATTCCATGACAGATGTATAAGAGTCTTCGTGTCGGTGTTGTGGAAAGCTGTGGAACTGTATGAAATACTGCAGGAATTCGTCAGCCCAACTGAAATTCGATGCGAAGCGGATTGATGAATGCATCAATACTGACAGAGAGCATTTTGATTATTTCATTTAAGAAAGACTTTTACATGGTATACCAGTATATTAAGTTCCCACGTGTTGTAGAGATTAAGGATGGAAATAAAGTGTTTCCATACCATGTCCATACAACGTATTTTTTCCTTCATTATGTGAGGAACGTTTGGTTGCAAGGTTTTCTAAACATTTTTTTAAATAGAACCTGTGGCATCTCTGATTTGCATGTTTCTGTTCTTCTTAAACGTAAAGAAATGGCGAAATACGTGTAGCCACATATGACTGCTGTGGTAAGACGTGGATTGAAATTCGGGAATAGTTCATAGCTGAAGGATTAAATCCTCTAGTAGAGATGTGTTCAAAGTGTGTCATATAAAACTGTTTTCGAAGATGTGAATGAGCAGTAATTAAATCTTGTGACCTTGTTTAAACATGAATACATCTCCTCGGTAATTTATCAGCCGTGAACCAGTAGATTAGTCGTGTACCAGTGAGAGTAACGTCGGTAACAGGGAGCTCGGGTGGCTTGCTACAATTCAGAGATGTAGACTAAAGCTGAGGCGATGTAGTAAGACAGTGTAGGCTCTAGATCACGGCGAGCCATAGTGTGACGAACAGCACGCGAACCCGACATCCGGGCTGCATTAGGGACGAGGCTCGACCAGTCTGGGCTTTGCTCAATACTTCTCGGAAGTACTCGGAACAGTGCGATGTTAAATTAGCATTACAGTGGGGCATTCTTCGGCCGACACGACTCTCTTCAGTTCGGCAAAATGGTGGTGTCAAAGCTGTTTACCATTCGCTATGTTTTGTGGTATAAAAGAAGTTCATAGGCCCAGTGACTGTTTGCACAAAAAGAGGCAGCTTCCGATCTATCGTCCTAAGTCTCTAAAATAAATGAGAATGACAGGAGAGAAGGATAACAATTCTCCATATCTATTACGCGATGCACAGCTATGTAATCAACGGATACTGCAAGTTTGCTATGAAATGATATTACGACACTGTGCAGTAAGAATGTAAATATTTAGTTCACGATGAAAAAGTAAAAAATTAAAATGAACGACAGACAGAATTGATTGTTCTGTACACCGAGAAGCACTTTGTGCTAAATTTGCAAGCATGGAGCGCATGATAAAATTGGTGGTATTACTAGAAACTTGTCTAAATTTGGAAATTTGTGGTAAGATCCTATGGGACCAAACTACTGAGGTAATCGGTCCCTAAGCTTACACACTATTTAATCAAACTAACTTACGCTAAGGACGACACACACACCCATACCCAAGTGAGGACTCGAACTTCCGACGGGGTGAGCCGCGCGAAACTTACCTAAGTCGCACGGATATTATTCCTCTGTTAGTAGCAAAAGTTTTACATAGAACTGAATGACGAGAATGCAAACTTTATATATTAATGCAAACTACGTTGGTTAAGTCAATGGAAATTACTGGAACTATTTTTCGATTAAAAACCCTCTATTGTTGATCTTATGAATTAAAACGGAGAGCAGGAACGAAAATTAGAACATCCAGAATGGATTGCATGTCTTGTATTCTAAATGGACTTGACTGCAAACTGCCCACAGTAAAAAAACGCAAAGTGAGAAACACATTATTTCTGATTTGATGGGGATGCATTTAAAAAGAAACTCGAATTGCGGTAGAGAGTAATTCTGACAAAAAACATCATCCACTTCCCTAAGATTGCCAACGGCCTTGCCGCAGTGGTAACACCGGTTCCCGTCAGATCACCGAAGCTAAGCACTGTCTGGCTGGGCTAGCACTTGGATGGGTGACCATCCCGCCTGCCGAGCGCTGTTGGCAAGAGGGTTGCACTCAGCCCTTGTGAGCCAAACTGAAGAGCCACTTGATTGACAAGTAGCGGCTCCGGTCTCGTAAACTGACATACGGCCGGGAGAGCGGTGTGCTGACCACATGCACCTCATATCCGCATCCGGTGACGCCTGTGGGCTGACGATGACACGGCGGCCGGTCGGTACCGTTGGGTCCACCAGGGTCTGTGGACAGAGTTTACGTTACGTTTTACTTCCCCAAGATTACGGAAGTCAAAGAAAACGCTACATTTGAACACTTGATTGTGGGTTGAAAGAATTACAAGGGCAGTTTTCTAAATATTTCGAGGGCACTGCTAGTCTTCCGTCTGTTTTCGATACCAGTTGAAATCGCCCCTGTGCATGTGCAGACGGAACTGACTGATCTTCAATGTAATATCCAGTACCTCTACATTGTTTTGATCGGGAAGGGTTTGCACATCACCGCAATGAGGCTACAAACGTGATAAAATATTTCGATCAACATATATGTGTGAAAGGTTTTCTCGATTACGAAACTAAATAAGTCACGATAATGTGGCAATCTGAGTGTAAAAATCTGCGAAATTTCTGCACCTGTTCGTGTACCGACAGTTTGTGTCAGATAAAAATTATATTATGACTTCAACGCTCGAAAAATAATTAAATAATATTGAAAATTTGCTTTGTTTATTAGCTATGCTGTTGAGATATGTGAAATGTAAAAGAACATTGTACGCGTTGTGACTGCATTGCTATTAAATATGGCACGTTCGCAGTTTCTGCCCGTTTCGCCTCCACACGCTCGGGCAGCCTGCCTTGGTGGTGGGGGAAGTGTGCAGCTAGCTGAGAGAGCTGTAACGCTCTCGCCAAGGCACGGCTCGTGTTCTGAACTCTTGGCCGTCCCTGCTCTAGGCGATCTGCTCAGTGAAGGAGACGCAAACGCGTAGGGTTACTGTGCCGTGTTGCTAAAATGTGACAGTGTAATGCCAAATTCACATGTCCTAGAAGCAACAATGACAGTGATGGGTTCTTTGAACAACAGAAGAAGTATGCTTGCAAAAACTGCATTCAAGTCACATTACACATCTGTAGGTCATTAGCTCTCGTAATAAGTGGTTGATCTCTAGAAAAAAATTAATTAGTCCAAATTATTGTTGCAGGCAGTATACAGGTCAAATGGGTTAATATACACTATGTGATCAAAAGTACCCGGACACCAATAACAAAATACGTTTTTCATTTTAGGTGGTGCCATCTACTGCCAGGTACTCCACGTCAGCGACTTCAGTAATCATTAGACATCGTGAAGAGCAGAATGGGGCGCTCCGCGGAACTCAGGGACTTCGAACGTGATCACGTGGTCAGGTGATTGGGTGTCACTGTGTCATACACCAGTACGCGAGATTACCACACTCCTAAATATCCCTACGTCCAATATGATAGTGAAATGGAAACATGAAGGGATGCGTACACCACAAAAGCGCACAGGCCGACCTCGTCTGTTGACTGACAGAGACAGCCGACATTTGAAGAGGGTCGCCATGTGTAATAGGCAGACATCTATCCAGACCATCACACAGGAATTCCAAACTGCATTAGGATCCACTGCAAGTACTATGACAGTTAGGCGGGGGGGTGGGAGAACTTGGATTTCACGGTCGACCGGCTGCTCGTAAGCCACACATCATGACGGTAAATGCCATACGACGCCCCGCTTGGTGTAAGGAGCGTAAACATTGGACGATTTGTAAGTAGGCTGTTTAGGTTTTTATGTTGGTAATGCCACGTAGTGCTCTGTATGAAAATCGCTGACTGCGCTGTGTGCAGTCTGTGGTTGGCTGGACTCATTGTTGCGATATTCGCTAGTGTAGTGTTGGACAGTTGGATGTGAGCAGCGCGTAGCGTTGGCAGTTGGAGGTGAGCCACCAGCAGTGGTGGATGTCGGGAGAGAGATGCCATAGTTTTATATAAATGCCATAGTTTTATATATATATATATATATATATATATATATATATATATATATATAATAACTTTTGAACATTATTAAGGTAAATACATTGTTTGTTCTCTATCAAAATCTTTCATTTGCTATCTATGCCTATCAGTAGTTAGTGCCTTCAGTAGTTATAATCTTTCATTTACCTGTTAGTACTGGTTCACGCTGTATTCCAGTAGTTCGATTAACGAAGATGTTTGTGAGGTAAGTGATTCACGTAAGGTATAGGTTATTGTTACTCAGGGCCATTCTTTTGTAGGGTTTATTGAAAGTCAGATTGCGTTGCGCTAAAAATATTGTGTGTCAGTTTAGTGATGATCAGAATAAGAAAAGAGAGTACTGTCTGAGTACGTTCTGTTTTGCTCAGCTGTTTGAAAATCAAATAACTGTCATTCTTTACATACAAAGGGTAAGTTTCAAATTGAACAGTGAAAAACGTTGTGTGGAGTGCCGAATCACGGTACACAATGTGGCGATCCGATGGCAGGGTGTGGGTACGGAGAATGCCTGGTGAACGTCATCTGCCAGCGTGTGTAGTGCCAACAGTAAAATTCGGAGGAGCTGGTGGTGTCTTGTCTGTTTTTGATGGAGGGGGCTTGCGCCCCTTGTTGTTTTGCGTGTCAGTACCACAGCACAGACCTGCATTGATGTTTTAAGCACGTTCTTGCTCTCCACTGTAAAAGAGCGATTCGGGGATGGCTGTTGCATCTTTCAACATGATCGAGCACCTGTCCATAATACACAGCCTCTGGCGGAGTGGTTACACGACAATAAGATCCCTGTAATGGACTGGCCTGCACAGAGTCCTGACCTGAATCCTATAGAACACCTTAGGGCTGTTTTGGAACGCCGACTTCGTGCCAGGCCTCACCGACCGACATCGTTACCATTCCTCACTGCAACACTCCGGGAAGAATGGGCTGCCATTCCCCAAGAAACCTTCCAGCCCTTGATTGAACGTATGGCTGTGAGAGTGGAAGCTGTCATCAAGGCTAAGGGGTGAGCCAACACCATACTGAGTTCCATCATTACCGATGGAGGGCGGCACGAGCTTGTAAGTCATTTGTCCAGATACTTTCGATCACATATTGTAATTATGTGTTCCATGGACTCATAAACTGTGTTGTAACATCTCGACAGTGGGAACAACTGATTGAACGTGCGGTATAAATTATCTAAGTGTGTCTTTTGTTTATTTAAATATAAAGTGAAGTTTTTCTTTGTTACGACTGGCATAGCTCTGGTAAATTACTTTGAGAGCTGACTTAGTCTGAGAATGTTTCTTATTGTGAGTAATCTACAGTACCACTTCTAAAACCTTTCCCTGATGTGTATCTGCGTTTCAGTTTTGTCAACCACTCGCCACCACTGGTGGGCTGGAATGGAGCAAAGAATTCTTTCCTGGGAAAAAGTAATAAATATTACTGCCGGCGGACTAGCAATTCTGGTTAGATACTAAAGGTAATAAGACTTAAACAAAAGGAAAGCTAAGTTTAACTTGGATAATGTTTGCTATAGTGGCAGCATCTACATCTACATGATTACTCTGCAATTCACATTTAAATGCTTGGCAGAGGGTTCATCGAACCACAATCATACTATCTCTCTACCATTCCATTCCCGAACAGCGCGCAGGAAAAACGAACACCTAAACCTTTCTGTTCGAGCTCTGATTTCTCTTATTTTATTTTGATGATCATTCCTACCTATGTAGGTTGGGCAAAACAAAATATTTTCGCATTCGGAAGAGGAAGTTGGTGACTGAAATTACGTAAATAGATCTCACCGAAAAACGTCTTTGCTTTAATGACTTCCACCCCAAATCGCGTATCATATCTGCCACACTCTCTCCCTTATTACGTGATAATACGAAACAAGCTGCCCTTTTTTGCACCCATTCGATGTCCTTCGTCAATCCCACCTGGTAAGGATCCCACACCGCGGAGCAATATTCTAACAGAGGACGAACGAGTGTAGTGTAAACTGTCTCTTTAGTGGACTTGTTGCATTTTCTAAGTGTCCTGCCAATGAAACGCAACCTTTGGCTCGCCTTCCCCACAATATTATCTATGTGGTCTTTCCAACTGAAGTTGGTCGTAATTTTAACACCCAGGTACTTAGTTGAATTGACAGCCTTGAGAATTGTACTATTTATCGAGTAATCGAATTCCAACGGATTTCTTTTGGAACTCATGTGGATCACATCACACTTTTCGTTATTTAGCGTCAACTGCCACCTGCCAGACCATACAGCAATACTTTCTAAATCGCTTTGCAACTGATACTGGTCTTCGGATGACCTTAGTAGACGGTAAATTACAGCATCATCTGCGAACAACCTAATAGAACTGCTCAGATTGTCACCCAGGTCATTTATATAGATCAGGAACAGCAGAGGCCCCAGGACGCTTCCCTGGGGAACACCTGATATCACTTCAGTTTTACTCGATGATTTGCCGTCTATTACTACGAACTGCGACCTTCATGACAGGAAGTCACGAATCCAGTCGCACAACTGAGACCATACCCCATAGGCCCGCAGCTTGGTTAGAAGTCGCTTGTGAGGAACGGTGTCAAAAGCTTTTCGGAAATCTAGAAATACGGAATCAACTTGAGATCCCCTGTCGATAGCGGCCATTACTTCGTGCGAATAAAGAGCTAGCTGCGTTGCACGAGAACGATGTTTTCTGAAACCATGCTGATTACGTATCAATAGATCGTCCCCTTCAAGGTGATTCATAATATTTGAATTCAGTATATGCTCCAAACCCCTACTGCAAATCGACGTCAATGATATAGGTCTGTAGTTCGATGGATTACTCCAACTACCTTTCTTAAACACTGGTGCGACCTGCGCAATTTTCCAATCTGTAGGTACAGATCTATCGGTGAGCGAGCGGTTGTATATGATTGCTAAGGAGGGAGCTATTGTATCAGCGTAATCTGAAAGGAACCTAATCGGTATACAATCTGGACCTGAAGACTTGCCCGTATCAAGCGATTTGAGTTGCTTCGCAACCCCTAAGGTATCTACTTCTAAGAAACTCATGCTAGCAGCTGTTCGTGTTTCAAATTCTGGAATATTCCATTCGTCTTCCCTGGTGAAGGAATTTCGGAAAACTGCGTTCAATAACTCCGCTTTAGCGGCACAGTTTCGAAAACAATTCAACGTCACGTCAAGTGCGTGAGATCGATAGAACTGAGTGCTGTCGGGAAACGTCAAAACCGCTACGCCGTAGTTGTTATTCTCATCCTCATGTTGCACAAACGTCATGATTAAGCGTTCGAAAATGAGCGCCTTTGTTAAATCTCGTAATTTTTGTTGTTAAGCTATGGCAGGACATATACTACACTGTACCATAGCTCATTACCATGCCACATAAACCAGTGTTTGCTATCGTATTTTGCGAAAGTCACTGACCCGCGCGTCTCCTAATTTTGACTTGGATTTCTTATTGATATCGTAGAGAGGGAAGCACGCGCGCGCACACACGCACACACACACACACACACACACACACACACACACACACAAGCGGGAAATTAAAAAGGCGGTCACTAGCAGCCCTGAACGCTGTTTCAGCATTGGTCCCCAAGATGAGCCGGCTGATTCTCTCTTAACGTTTGACTGAGAGATGGTTGTGCCAAAGAGAACGTACAAATCAACAGGCGGCACCTTCATTGGCAGTTACTATCCTGGACATCTTAGGTTTATGAATCACTGCGCACATATTTGCGTACGACAGGCATGCTCTAAGGAAGACGGGCGCTGGGCTTCAGCAGAAGTGACGTTAGAGTGTAGTGACTGGGTAGGGGTGCACACTGCAGGCTTACGCTACGCCTGATGATAAAATCACGGCATGCTGCCGAAATGTCGCACTAACCGATGTACATTGCAGTGGGTGCCGTATCGAGATAATTGTAAATCTGCTGTTAGATGATGACCAGCTTAGCGTTTGAAAAGGTACAACCATCACAGAGTCACCTCTTACATTATCCAATGCTTCAGAAAAGTCAAGTCTTCTCATACGATTTTTCCAAATAGAAAAAAGCGTTTAACAGTGCAAAAGTCATGTAAGATGTATGAAATCCGCCGCAGAAAATACGTACACGCTATAGTGGAAAAAGCTTGATATGTGCAATTTGTACACTTAACAACTCAAAAAGCGACAATGGAAAATCTTTGCCAGAGTCAGTAAAGCACTGAAAAGAATGATATGCAACAAGCCATTTTTCCACATTGCTTTGAGAACACGCAGAAGAGGAATTATTATTTGAAATACGCTGTCTGTATAGCAAATGTATTGCAAGGTCACACCAAAGCTTTTCTCCAAATAAAATACTCTCTGGTTAGCTACCGATACACTGAATACACCATCCGTCCGAAAAGTTCCGAGACTTTTATTCCTGGCAAACAAGCGACTTCAGCGCGGTAGCCACTGTGGCAGCTTGAACTAACAACTGTAAACAACAGAAGTGTATTCGAGCAGTGAATTGTGAGCAGGCGGTGTTGGGTGTTGGATGTACAGCCGTAGGTTGTCAACGCTGTATTGCAAATCGCAATGGACCAACGAACTGAACATCTCTAAATCACCTGTTCAAGATATTCTCCAGAATGTTTTGAAGAAGAGGAAAGTGTGTGAAAAGTTTGTCCCGCACTCCTTGACTTCCGAACAAAAACAACGAAGTGTGGACGCATGCGGCGACTTGATTGAAATGTAAAACGCGAACAATTATTTTCTAGAAGAAATCATCGCGATTGACGAGACTTGGTGTTGTCAATACGAACCTACCACAAAACGACGAAGTGGAGAAATTCACATGAAAGGTCTACGCTTTGACGACAAAACCGACATTCAAAGCAAGTTACGCTCGAATTGCACAACATCCCACAGAAAAACTTTCACGTAAAATTCACATGGTTGTATAAACGTTCCGGGCGTTGTACTGAAGTGAGGGTAGACTACATCTACGATCTTAGACTTTTCTCCGTTTTTTTTAGTAATTCTGTGTCCTCAATGTTTCAACTGACGGGGCACCCTATACAGGAAAATTTATGGAAATTGTTATGGTAGCTGAGCTGTAAACTGTAGGTCTATATTATGTAAAGGACCAGACATTCGAGTATCTACTAATTCACAACAGCTTTTTAGTTTTTCTTTCGCGCCGTAAGAGACAGCCAAGAACCTTTAGTAGCGACAAAAATGATAAAATTGGCGATGGCGTTTGCTGTTAGTCCACGCAATGGGACGGCTCTGAGTTTGGAAATAATAGTAATAAAGCAATAGCAATTTAATTCCACAACAGTCTAGCAGAAGGACGAAAATGGTTGAAAGCTAATTATTCAATCTACGTAACAGTAGCAGCACTAATAATAAGATTTTCTTATGATTGTAGTACTGAATTCTGGCTACTCCCTATGACCTACCTACTCTGATGTCCTTTAATGTACCTGAAGATCCACCGATTGCAATATGCTTTAATACATTGATTGAGGACCGCTCAGAAATTAACTCTTGTAAGAGTTTTCAAGACACTTGGCCCTAATTTTCGAAATAATAGATAGCACAGTGTGTCGGGTGGTAAATGTTGTAAAACGCTTCCAAAGACATAAATATTTTGGGCTGTGCCTATTGAACAAAGACACTTCGGCTCTTGCTCATTTATTTTGCCTAATAGTGACTGGAAAAGATCTTGAGTTAGTTAATGGTTATGAAGTGCCTGAAAGATAATAGAAGCGTTATCTGCTGTGGTTATCGATAACGGCGTATTGTATTTTTCGTACCTATGTTATTGTATTATTCCGTAGCAAAAAGTAAAATTAATGTTCAGTTCTATTAGATACACTTTTAATTATCCACTTGACAAAATTAAAGATTGTATGTGCAGCAGTTTTGGGCTGGCTGCGTTCCCGTGGAGAATGAGATGCTTCACAGGATTGTTTGCTCAGTGTACTCATGTTACGGACAATGTGTCAAAATCGCTTTGGCGAGACAACTACATCCCTATGGATTAGTCTTCAGGATGAGTATTCAATACACACGTAAACTGTGGTGCAAGTGTGGTTTGCAGAACCGAGTGGCGTCCTTCCATATTCAACGCCAGCGCCATTGGAAACGTGTGGGCGGAGACGAAATGGACCACGCGAGCATACTGGCCAGACCCGGCGCCAAGAACCCGCGGAGACCTTCGGAATGTCGCCTAAACTCCCTGGCAGCTGGTAGCAACTGGGAGACTTCTTACTAATCTTGTAGACTCGCTTCCTCTCAGGTTACAGACTGTCATTAGCCCGTCGGCGGAATACGCTGTGTCGCATTTCAACCAATTCTTTCATAAAGGGTTGTTGGGTCTCGCCAAACCCCGCCAAGCCTGGATTTTCACTCCGGCATCCCCCTTCACATCAACTGTCATTGAAACCACAGCACTTGACACTAAATTGGCTGTCACCTTATTTATTTGCTCCGTTCCATTACACAACTTAATGGCAGCTGCAGAATATTTGTTGTCAGCAGAAGCTCAGCTGAAAGTCTCTGTCCCCTAAGCGAACCTGAAAACACATAAAAACAACAATATGGGATTGTGGATCCGCCTTGAAGCAAAAAACTTTATTTTTTTATTCATTTATTCCCCCAAACTAGTTGAAACGCCTGGTTAAATCCGCAGGACAGAACAGGTAGTTGGAATTGTGTAAAGGAGCCAAAAATGAGCGGCTGTCAGTTACACTCCAACACACATAACTTTATTTTGTTGCTCAACCACTACAGAGAAAATTTCCGAGCTTAACTGTCGACTGATATGTCACAAAATCTTATGGCTTAAGGGCGCAACCTCTTTAGTTTTCAAAACGGCTGAAGGCCCATGATTTAAAACACAAATACAATAAATTTTTCAAAAGGCAGAAGGCGCAAGGTTTTATCCTTAAAAATATTTCAAATGATGCTGAAGGCCCAAACAGCCTAAGACTTGACAAGTAAGGAATTTTAATTTTTAAACGGCTAAAGGCCCATGATTTAAAAACAAAACCACAATAAATTTTCAAAGGCAGAAGGCCCAAAGCTTTATCCTTAAATAATATTAAAAAAAGGAGGCTGAAGGCCCAAACAATCTAAGACTTAGCAAGTAAGGAATTTTAATTTTAAGATGGCTGAAGGCCCATGATTGAGCAACGCCGGCCGGGTTGACCGAGCGGTTCTAGGCGCTACAGTCTGGAACCGCGCGACCGCTACGAATCCTGCCACGGGCATGGATCTGTGTGATGTCCTTAGGTTAGTTATGTTTAAGTAGTTCTAAGTCTAGGGGACTGATGACCTCAGATGTTAAGTCCCATAGTGCTTACAGCCATTTGAACCATTTTTGCACGACACAAAGCTTTTCGCCTCGAGTGGGCCCGTGAGCACCGACTCTGGACTGTTGATGACTGGAAATATGTTGCCTGGTCGGACGAGTCTCGTTTCAAATTGTATCGAACGGATGGACATGTACGGGTATGGCGACGACCTCATGCATCCGTGGACCCTGCATGTCAGCAGGGGAATATTGAAGTTGGTGGAGGCTTTGTAACGGTGTGGGGCATGAGCAGTTCGAGTAATATGGCACCCATGATACGTCTACATACGACTTTGGCAAATGACACGTACGTAAGCATCCTGTCTGATCACCTGCGTCCGTTCATGTCCACTGTGCATTCCGATGGACTTGGGCAACTCCAGCAGCACAATGCGACACCCCACACGTCGAGAGTAGCTACAGAGCGGCTCATGGAACACTCTTCTGAGTTCAAATACTTCCGCTGGCTACCAAGCTCCCGAAACCTGAACATTATTCAGCGTATCTGCGATGCCTTGAAACGTACTGTTCAGAAGAGATCTGCACCCCCTCGTACTCTTACGGATTTATGGACAACCGTGCAGGATTCCTGGTATCAGTTCCCTCTAGCACTACTTTAGACATTAGTCGAGTCCATGCCACGTCATGTTGCGGCACCTCTGCGTGCTCGCGGGGGCCCTACACGATATCAGGCAAGTGTACCAGTTACTGTGGCTCTTCAGTGTAATAAAATACACATGGATTTATAAAATGTACTTCACAGTGGTTATGTTTTCATTTAGTTACAGCCAGGTAAGTGTTTATTAAGAGCACACGTTTTTAGAGATTTGGTTTTAAGTCCTAAATTAGCTGTGCAAAGTCTATACGTTTTGTATGATTCTTAAGGCACGACAGTCGCTGACATGCGTAAACATTTCTCATATTATTGTTTAAAATTAAAAGCAATTAACTTCAATAATTTCGTGTTTGGTAATTTTTTTTGTTAAATACCAGTTTCACTTGATAGACGACAGAAAAGATAAGTAAGTTCAGAGAACAGTGTTATCCTCTCTCTTCGACAATGTTTGTCCCCTGTCCCTCTTACTCTTTATCTTCCATAGCCTAATATAACAACGGAGGATGCTCTTCTAATTTCGGTATTTTATCGTGTGATGATAAAGGTGTATAACGGTCGATCAAAAAGTTTCCGTTTGATGGCACTGTTGCTGCGTACATGCAACGTAACGAGTCTATAAGCACCGACGTGTAGGCGAGGGATTAGAGGTGCATTCGTGTCTATGTCTTTCCGACGAGCGTGCGATCACAGCGGAAACGTGAACTGCGGCGACGTTATTACCAAATACATCCAAACGGGACCAACGTGCTCCTAGTCTTTTCTTGGCTGCCGAAGGACAGAAACCGGTAGACATCCACCGGTGAATAAAGACTGTGTTATTTTTGAGGGTCAGTATGTCTGTTGAAAACGCTGTTGTGGAACGGGTGCTTCATGGTAACCCACGTCCCCACATCGCAATTGGTGTAACTTTATTTATTGATTGCCAAGTTATAGACCTGTTACCTGATGTGTTAAAACAGGTCTTAGATCTTACAATTGTCGTTTTTCATCTTTTTGTAGTTTTCTTTTTTTTGTTTTATCTATAACATTTACAAAGAATAATACTTTTCAAAATAACAATAATTTAAGGTTGAAATATAAAGAAAATTTTGTTGCTTTTTAAGAAGAATATAAAAAGATGATAGGATAGTGGAGAGATTTGTTAGTACCATCACCGAATGTGACTGTGGAATGGCAGTTGATCGCCAGTGTCACACACACACACACACACACACACACACACACACACACACACAAATGGTTATTAGTAGAGAAATGGTGTAACGCAGAAGCCATGTTAAATCAAGTGGAAAACAGTCGACCACGTCTGCGCTATAGTCCTGATATCTCCCCATGCTATTATCACGCCTGCGGCAACTTTAATAAGCCTTGAATCCACACCGGTATCTTCAATCTGGTATGTCAGTGGGATGACTACCTCAATGCTCATGGCGACTTTGCCTGACTGGCATAGCAATTCTGGATTGTACGACCTTCGAAAGGAAACCTCTTGATCGCCCTTTATACATTCACTGAAATGCTAGCGAACTTTATGATGTTCAAAGTGCCTAACTATACAGGGTGAATGACCTAAAACTTGCAACGCAAATATTGCGTAAATGGAAAGTGCTATTGATGTGCGGTTTTCACAGAGTGAATTGGTCGTCACGGGCTCGTATTGTTACCCAATCAACAGATTATAATAATACTTAGTATCTATTATTTGTGCAAATATACATTTTTTTAAACGGAACAAGCGTTGATATTAACAAACTAAAAATAGGGTAAATTAGAACTTGAGAGGTGTTTCTCACAGGATTATAGTAAGAGTTTTTAAGTGCTATCGTATTCCGAAAAGTTCCCATACCGACACTTGTTCAATACCTATAGCAGCATGCACTAAAGAACAACACAATTGCATACACTAGTTATGTAGGTTCTGACCAGCAACGAGACAACTGACCTTCGCGGGTTGAGTTCAAAATGACCTCCGGCAGCGGCAATACAAGCTTCCAGTCTGGTATGCAATGATTACCTCTCACGTGCTAGAATTTCAGCGAAGATGTCCGAGCAGGCCGCAGTAATACTTCGTTGCATATCATCGGGTGTAGTTGGTACGTCCTTCACGTCTTACAACTTTCCCCACAGGAAAGAGTCTACAGGCATCAAATCTGGGTAACGGTCCGGCCACAATACACGCCCTCAGCGCCCAATCCAATGATTTGGAAACAATGCGTGAAGACATGCTGTAGTACTGTGTGCACTATGGGACGAACAGCCGTCATGTTGATACCACAGGTTCCTTCTAGTCTTCAGAGGAACATCTTCTAGCATCCGTGGAAGATGGTCTGTTAGGAGGCTGTGTTCTTTGTACTCGTTCAGTGTTCCATCCATGAAAAATTGGCCTATAAGCTATTCAGTATCCCACACAACACGTTTACACTCCATGGACGCTGACGTTACACCTGACGAAGCAACGAGGGTTGTCAAAAGACCAATAGTGCATATTTCGGCAGTTTACGTGACCATGATTTGTAAATGTGGCTTCATCACTAAACAAGATACGTGATACATCTGGAATATCCTGATTTAACGCCTATGTACAGAAATAAACACCGTTCTCGCAGCTCTTGGTCGAGAGAGATGTGATAGGGATGCAACCTTTGTCGATTGAGAATGCGTAAGACACTTTCTTGTTTCATGCCACTTCCTCGAGCGATTGCGCGGGGGCTAACGGGCGGATCAAGTGCAACAGCAGCAAGAACATTAATTTCGCCCTCTTCTGTCGTCATTTGTTTCCTTCTCTTACGTTGTCTCCGTGTTACACTACCACTTTCATGCAAGTGGTTGAAAAATTTGAGAAATAATTGCCGAGATGGTTGGCTTCTATTGTGATATCTTGCCTCACACACCGAACTGCATTCTTCCTACACTCTCCATACACCATGAGCACGTCGACTTTTTCTTCATTTTTAAACACCTACGTCCACTCATGAGCTACTGCTCGGACTGTCACACATTAACTGCCCAGCAGGTCGCAATGCGCTCAAGGAACACACAAGCACAATGTAAGCAAATATAACAACATCGTTCCTGGCAACTAAGCAAGTTGAATGGCATTGTTACTGCGGTGTCACCGCCAGACACCACACTTGCTGGGTGGTAGCCTTTAAATCGGCCGCGGTCCGTTAGTATACGTCGGACCCGCGTGTCGCCACTATCAGTGATTGCAGACCGAGCGCCGCCACACGGCAGGTCTAGAGAGACTTCCTAGCACTCGCCCCAGTTGTACAGCCGACTCTGCTAGCGATGGTTCACTGACTACATACGCTCTCATTTGCCGAGACGACAGTTTAGCATAGCCTTCAGCTACGTCATTTGCTACGACCTAGCAAGGCGCCATATTCAGTTACTATTCTGAACAGATAATATTGTGAATCATGACCGCCAAGAACGACGTTCATCATTAATGGATTAAAGTTAAGTATGAAACTAATTACGTCCGCTTTCTGAATTCTCATTCCTTGTCATGTTCCAGACCTCATGTCAGTATAGTTCTTCCCTCTTCACGCCAGCCTGCGTGAGCTAAACGCGTGCATTTCGGCCTCCAGTTGTAACGCGGTGTTGGCTCTTCAGCCAACTCAACAGTTACATTTAAAAAAGTGTATGTTTGCGCAAAAATACACTTTCTATTATTACAATCTGTTTATAGGTTAACAATACGAGCCCCTCACTACCAATTCATTGTGTGAAAACTGCACATCAATAGCACTTTCCATTTCGCCGATATCTGCGGTGCAAGTTTTAGGTGATTCACCCTGTATTTGTGTATCTGAGGGAAGGTTTTTAGTGGATTAAGTACATCCGAAAATGACAACTATTGGCCGAAACCGGTAATGTGAACATTTTGTATATATCCATGCGATCACTGACGTAATAAATTTTTATAAAGACTTTACAAATGTCGCATACTTCCAGTTGGCAGTATGCTAGTTAAGAGAAAACCACTAACATATTCTGACCTCAATATTCCGCGAGTATTCTTGTCTACTCTACTGAACACTTTCTGCAGATCACGGAAAACCATCCCATCAACTCCTGCTTGCTGTAAAAAGTGGCTAATTAACCCACAGGTTAACAGAGGTTGGGTGCTGCTTCGCTGCTGCTCTTAATCACACCACAGAGCAGACTTCTACCACATCCCTACTGCAATGAACTTCCGGAATTAAAAACCAAATTGTTTATCAGAATTTTCATCCCTTCAGGCTCGAAAGTGTTACATTACATCGTTAATAATATGCTGTTCCTCTAATATCAGCCTAAAAAAATAATCGTCTGTTATTAGAAAGTAACTGAGACACTTGTTCAATTCGATAGTGTCTGTAATTCTGCACGTTGGCAGTTGCCATAAACGTAGCACGTTCTTATATGTTCCCATTCTGTTGCGAAAGCGTTTCAGTCATACGAGGGTAATCCCAAAAGTAAAGTCTCCTATTTTTTTATAAGTACAGAACTCTGTGTGGCAGTTGGTCACACTGTTATGAAGAGTGCTTCACGCGTTGTGTGTAAACATGCCCACGCCGCGCTGAGGCGCTGTCTTGGTTTGGCAGCCGTTGGGAATGGAGCTCCCGTTGGATGTTACCGCCAAGTGCGAATTGCGCGCAGTTTTTCAGTTTTTGAAAGCAAAGGGCACTGCCCCGATTGAAATCCATCGCCAGTTGACGGAAGTGTGTGGTGAGTCGTGCATGGATGTCAGATACGTTCGTAAGTGGTGTAGAGAGTTCTCAGCTGGTCAGACCGAAATTCACGATGAACAAAGGAGCGGGAGACCGTCAGTTTATGAGACAGTGTCGAAGGCTGAGCAAAGCATGCTTGAAGATCGGCGGATCACCCTGGATGATCTCTGCACGTTGGTTCCTGAGGTTTCCCGAAGCACCGCTCCCAGAATTGTCACGGGTGACGAAACCTGGGCATACCACTTTACACCTGAGACCAAGCAACAATCACGCCAGTGGCGGCATCCTTCTTCGCCAAAGCCGCGGATTTTTTACGCTTTGCTCCCTTGCAATGTGACACAAGCCGCCACACCACGCCATCTCCTGGTAGCAGAAGACATATCTGCTTCAGCTTTTGCATTCGCAGTTACACGGTGCTTTTCGACTCGTCTCTCTACAGTCAGGCGCTCATAGATGTTGACACATATTGCCATTCACGGTTCGTTCCGACCACCGAACGTTTTAGGTAAACCTTGTCCGCATTTAAAACTGCGAGTGTACTTTGTGAAATGACTCACGTATCGCCTAGAACCTTGCCGCGCAGAGTTGGAGTCTACAAGGGAATGGAAGATTTTTACAGAGCTGGGGAGGAACTGGAGCCGTGACGAGACGACTGGACAAGTCGAGTGATGACCCGCGCAGGGAAACAATGATCTGCGCTGCGATCAGGTGCACGCATTCAATTAGCGCCTTCCCTAATAAAGTGGCCACAGCCGCCGCCGCCTAATATGTATGCAAATCGCGCAACTCGGCGTCGCTCTGTGATTTACGGGTTCGTTAACAGGAACGCGAGGCGGATGAGCTCGAATACGCGTGACGTGATTGTGATTGGCCCCAAGCGCGAGGTGAGATCACGCTGCGGAATGAGTGACGCGTTTCCAGGGGGCGACTCCGGGCAGCCCATTGTTGCCGCGGTCACCTTTGTAACGCCGCTGCGTGTTTAGCGCTGGAAACGTTGTCGCTGCTAGAATAGCGCCCAGATGCTAGAGACAGAAATATACGTGTAAGAGACATTCACAGAAGATAGGGGTGAATGAGAGGGATTATGCGAATCATGAGTAGGTATGAATAGGACGGCGGTAGTGCTGTTGTGAGGAAACGATAAAAAAATGGCTCTGAGCACTATGGGACTTAACTGCTGAGGTCATCAGTCCCTTAGAACTTAGGACTAATTAAACTTAACTAACCTAAGGACACCACACACATCCATGCCCGAGGCAGGATTCGAACCTGCGACCGTAGTGGTCGCGCGGTTCCAGACTGTAGCGCCTAGAACCGCTTGGCTACTCCGGCCGGCGAGGAAACGATAAGTTCACAAGTAGCGTAAAAGCAATGTGCCATTAGTGAAGTTCTATGTTGTGCCGTTTAATAAGACCGTATGTCACGGCAGTTTAGTTTAATGTAAATATGTTGATTATTAGTAATGGTATGATATTATTATTCACAAATAATTATAACGATTCATTGTTTCTCCCGAACCGCTCAACAACACAGGAATAAATTATAATTACAGTATTAAATGTTTCCGATTATATGTGTAGGTTCAATATACAGGGTGAAGAAAAATTCGCGCACTCGGATTTCGCAGCGCAGTTCCTCACATACTGGCAATACAAAAACATCTTCACAATATTTCATCCTGCGCATATTTCCTGCAGTAAATGGACAGCGATTGATGTCAACTATTATTCTTGGCACGTTCAGGTCCATTCTGTTCCATTAAGACCTTACGTCAACAATGGGCATTGCAAATAATTTCGGTTGCACTATTGGGCGAGGCTACACAGAAAAGAGGCATGGAATCCAGCTAGATGTAGTGGCGTAAAACAATTGGCGTCTGCGACGTGCAAAGGCTTCTTTAGAAGTTGACCACTGAAAACGATTGTACACTTCCATTTCTGTGTTCGTAATATACAGGGTGAGTCACTAACGATTACCATCAAGAATAACTCCGAAAGTATGATATGAGCTGAAAAGTTAGTGCGACAGAACTTGCATGGGAAAACGGGGGCCATAATATGATTTTTTTTTTTTTTTTTTTTTTTTTTTGCTAGGTGTGGTCGCTTCAGAGATATGAAAGTCAACTTTGTTTTTTTAAATGGGATGCTATAGTTTGGTACTTATTTTCTGATAGCGGCTATCGAGACGAATACAATGATGTGTAACAGTAACGTCTTTTAAGGTCAACGAAGGTCACAGAGGTGGCATGAACGTCCATTTACAGAATGTGGTCGAAGTGATGACCACTGGTATCAATGCAGTGCTGTAATCCTGTTATCATGGATTGAGTGGTATTCCTTATCACATCGGCACTTATCGAAGCACGTGCTCTGACAATTCTCTCTCGCAAATCTTCAGATGTAGCTGGAACGTCTTTATGAAAAATTTCTTTTACGAATCCCCACAAGCAAAAATCCAGAGGCGTCAGGTCGGGCGAAAGAGCCGTCCGGCCACGACACATCTCCTCCGCGTTCAATCCAAAGATTTGGGAATTGTCTCTGCAACTCATTCCTAGCCATCATTGAAAAATATGCCAGACACCCATCGTGTTGATACCACATTCTGCTCCTTGTTGCTAAAGGTATTTCTTCCAATGACAGATCTAATGTTTCTTCCTACCATTAAGATGTCATTCGTTGAAATAGGGCCCTATAATTCTGACCTCCGGATCCCACACCATACATTCACCGACCACGGTTTTTGGTGTGCAAATTTTCAGTACCCCAATAATGCATGTTACGCAAATTAATATTTCCATGGCCGGTCAGTGTGGACGAGCGGTTCTAGGCACTACAGTATGGAACCGTGTGACCGCTAAGGCCGCAGGTTCGAATCCTGCCTCGGGCATGGATGTGTGTGATGTCTGTAGGTTAGTTAGGTTTAAGTAGTTCTAAGTTCTAGGGGACTGATGACCGCAGCAGTTAAGTCCCATAGTGCACAGAGCCGTTTGAACCAATATTTCCATGGTTAGTGAATGTAGCCTTGTCAATAAATAAAATCAGATTATTAATGTGTCATACCTCTGAAGCTGAAGTTGAGCCCATCGGCAGAATTCAAAGCGACGCATATCAATCTGTACCAATTAATTCTTGGTGGAGAGTGATATGGTAAGGATGATACACTCCTGGAAATGGAAAAAAGAACACAATGACACCGGTGTGTCAGACCCACCATACTTGCTCCGGACACTGCGAGAGGGCTGTACAAGCAATGATCACACTCACGGCACAGCGGACACACCACGAACCGCGGTGTTGGCCGTCGAATGGCGCTAGCTGCGCAGCATTTGTGCACCGCCGCCGTCAGTGTCAGCCAGTTTGCCGTGGCATACGGAGCTCCATCGCAGTCTTTAACACTGGTAGCATGCCGCGACAGCGTGGACGTGAACCGTATGTGCAGTTGACGGACTTTGAGCGAGGGCGTATAGTGGGCATGCGGGAGGCCGGGTGGACGTACCGCCGAATTGCTCAACACGTGGGGCGTGAGGTCTCCACAGTACATCGATGTTGTCGCCAGTGGTCGGCGGAAGGTGCACGTGCCCGTCGACCTGGGACCGGACCGCAGCGACGCACGGATGCACGCCAAGACCGTAGGATCCTACGCAGTGCCGTAGGGGACCGCACCGCCACTTCCCAGCAAATTAGGGACACTGTTGCTCCTGGGGTATCGGCGAGGACCATTCGCAACCGTCTCCATGAAGCTGGGCTACGGTCCCGCACACCGTTAGGCCATCTTCCGCTCACGCCCCAACATCGTGCAGCCCGCCTCCAGTGGTGTCGCGACAGGCGTGAATGGAGGGACGAATGGAGACGTGTCGTCTTCAGCGATGAGAGTCGCTTCTGCCTTGATGCCAATGATGGTCGTATGCGTGTTTGGCGCCGTGCAGGTGAGCGCCACAATCAGGACTGCATACGACCGAGGCACACAGGGCCAACACCCGGCATCATGGTGTGGGGAGCGATCTCCTACACTGGCCGTACACCACTGGTGATCGTCGAGGGGACACTGAATAGTGCACGGTACATCCAAACCGTCATCGAACCCATCGTTCTACCATTCCTAGACCGGCAAGGGAACTTGCTGTTCCAACAGGACAATGCACGTCCGCATGTATCCCGTGCTACCCAACGTGCTCTAGAAGGTGTAAGTCAACTACCCTGGCCAGCAAGATCTCCGGATCTGTCCCCCATTGAGCATGTTTGGGACTGGATGAAGCGTCGTCTCACGCGGTCTGCACGTCCAGCACGAACGCTGGTCCAACTGAGGCGCCAGGTGGAAATGGCATGGCAAGCCGTTCCACAGGACTACATCCAGCATCTCTACGATCGTCTCCATGGGAGAATAGCAGCCTGCATTGCTGCGAAAGGTGGATATACACTGTACTAGTGCCGACATTGTGCATGCTCTGTTGCCTGTGTCTATGTGCCTGTGGTTCTGTCAGTGTGATCATGTGATGTATCTGACCCCAGGAATGTGTCAATAAAGTTTCCCCTTCCTGGGACAATGAATTCACGGTGTTCTTATTTCAATTTCCAGGAGTGTATTTATGGCGATGCAGAACACGAACAGCACTACTCTGGCTCATGCCAGATTCCCTTGCGATTTAACGCGAACCAACACAAGGATCTCGAATCACAGCGGCAAGAGTACCAATTTCCGTTCCCTCGTTAGTAACTTTACTTTGACGGATATGTTTCCGATGCGTTAAAGGTCCAGTTGTTCGCAATTTATGAAATGGTTCAAATGGCTCTGAGCACTATGGGACTTAACATCTGAGGTCATCAGTCCCCTAGATCTTAGAACTACTTAAACCCAACTAACCTAAGGACATCACACACATCCATGCCCGAGGCAGGATTGGAACCCGCGACCGTAGCGGTCACGCGGTTCCATACTGTAGTGCGTAGAACCGCTCGTCCACACTGGCTGGCCATGGAAATATTAATTTGCGTAACATACATTATTGCGGTACTGAAAATTTGCACACCAAAAACCGTAGTCGGTGAATGTATGGTGTGGGATCCGGAGGTCAGAATTATAGGGACCTATTTCAACGAATGACATCTTAATGGTAGGAAGAAACATTAGATCTGTCATTGGAAGAAATACCTTTAGCAACAAGGAGCAGAATGTGGTATCAACACGATGGGTGTCTGGCATATTTTTCAATGATGGCTAGGAATGAGTTGCAGAGACAATTCCCAAATCTTTGGATTGAACGCGGAGGAGATGTGCCTAGAACCGCTCGGCCACACCGGCCGGCCGCAATTTATGATTCACATATTTAAATGTGCGACGTTTGGGTGCGTACGTTGATGATATCTTTCAGTGTATAAGTCTCCAGCTCTCACTGAATTTCGTTGACATTTTCCGTAAACGAGAAGCATACCGACTTGTTCTTCGAATGAATACATCTTTCATATTCGCTTGATTCGACGACACTAGTCTTACAGTTCCTATTGCTGTTGTATTGCGAAACCGTCGAATGGTGTTTACATGTCAATGGCACGTTAGATGGATACGCTGTATTCGACGAATATTTAATATTTGCACGATATACGAGAGTGAATTGTCAGAGCATGTGCTTCGATAAGTGCCAAAATGATAAGAAATACCACTCAGTCCATGATAAGAAGATTGCAGCATTGCAATGATACCAATGGTCATCACTTCGAACACCTTCTGTAAATGGACGTTCATGCCACCTTTTTGACCTTCGTGATCTTCAAAGATCTTACTGTTGCACATCACTGGGTTCGTCTCGATAGCCGCTATCAGAAAATAAGTACCAAACTATAGCATCCCGTTTAAAAAAACAAAGGCGACCTTCATATCTCTGACGCGATCCCACCTAGAAACAAAAAACCGTCATATTATGGCCCCCGTTGTCCCATGTAACATTTGTACCACAAACGTTTCAGCTACTATCATACTTTCGGAGTTATTCTAGGTGACAATAGTTGGTGACACACCCTGTATAACTGCAAATGTTTTGTAGAAGACCTAATTTAATCGCTGTATGACGATTAAGACGGCAGACACCGTACCACGCAGACTACTTTTAGCAAAGAAAAGTAAATAGGTCACGGCCCACAATCGAACCTCCGACCTCCTGCATGTTAACCCAAAATACTATCCACCAACTGCACAGCACTACTGCTGTCTTCTGACAGAGGTAGTTACCGCACACGTGATTACAGTTTTGCCGGACTCCAATCTTTAATGTCTATTTACTGGCCGAAATATACGCTGGACGAAATTTAATTAGAGACTTTTTGTATTGCCATTATGTGAGGAGTCGCGCTGCGAAGTCCGAGTGCACGAATTGTTCTTCACCATGTTTGTAGGAAATGAACAGTTGGCTGAAATGTTGGCTATTTTTTCACTCAGCGCAGGCAAACCTCTAAGATGTAGCTGCTTTGCTGCAAATCGAAGTTCAGCTATTGAAATTTACATAAGACATAACATAATATATTTATTACTTAGTTTTGTTTCATATATTTTACATTCTTTCTAACAAATAGTGTTTCCTTTATGTAGTCGTTTGTTTTAACTTAGAACACCTAAATGTCTCGAAAAATGCGCACCGTACGAAAAAAATGTTCCAGATGAAAAGTTGATATTTTTGAAGGGGACATCTGCCCGTGCTAAAACTGGAGTTGGCCCTGAATTGAAGCCGAAACGGATCTCTTGATCCCCGTTAGCTGCTACCATATTTATCCGACAGCGCACGCATTGATTCTCATTAGTTGCTATCTTGTGTTTCAAGAGAGTACGTGTTGATTTCCGTATGATATCTACAGCATCATAATGTCTGCCTGCTTAGCTGGGTCATAACATGGTCGCCTCCCAGGCAAGGGGGCCTGGGTTCGATTCCCGGCTGGGTTGGAGATTTTCTCCGCTCATGGACTGGGTGTTGTGTTTGTCCTTATCATCATTCCATCCTCATCACCGGCGTGCAAATCACCCAATGTGGGGTCGAATGAAAAAAGACTTGCAGTTGGTGGCCGAACTTATTCGGGGCCTCCCGGCCAACGATGTCATACGCTCATTTTTCTTTTTCAGTATCATAATATGTCTCTTTTCGTTTTACACAGACTTAGGACTGTCTACAAGCAGTAGATATGGTTAAAATGATTTGGCTTTTTGATATAATATTCTCATAATATAAGTTACAAAGTTGCACCTGACAAGCATAAGAAATAAAATTTTGGAGGCGGGAGAAACTTGTAGCAGATGTTTTGAACATATTCGTACCGGGTAATGGTTAAATGAGACAACTTTTCGATTTATTCTGTTGTGTAATCTCGTTTGTCCCGCGTGTTTTCTTTATTTTTTATTTTTATTTTTTGAGTAGTTTTCCTTTTCTTCTTGCTTTCCATTTCAACGCTAGTTTTAGTTTAAGCAACCTTAAATGTTTCCAACAGCTGGAATTTGTTGTGGGGGAAGAATAATATTGAGCGTTCAGTTTCGAGTGGAGTGCCTCAAAGCAGTTAGCAGTCCTTTAAGAAGTGCTGCTAAAGACGACCCACATAATGGGCGGAAAGTCGGTATCTGAAAGCATAGGTATGAAGTAAGTAATCGAAAAAGTCATCCAAGTGTACACTGTTAAGTTTGCGGCACATTATGTCGTCGAAGAAACAGTCTTCAGTATGGTCGGAGGGTTGGAGAGGCAGTCCAAACACAATTTTTAGAAGTCTTCCGATTTCAGATTCCCTTGATTTAAAATTATTTGATAATCCCAATAACTGAATCTTTAATAACTTTTCTTGTATCTTGACACACTTTTTATTTCCGAAAACATATTACGCGTTTTGTCTTTCCGTTATGATCAAAGACAATGTTATGTCAGCTATATAAAATTGGTCATTATATACACTGAGTCACAAGTTTTCACTTGTCTCGTGATTGAAAGTGTTGATGTGATACAATGTATCTAATGAGCGATACTATATCACTAACATAACACTATCAAATATTTTACATTTCACAATGACGGGAATCCGAAACGCATCAGGTGTTTTTTGAAATAAAAAAAAGTGTGGTCAAGACATAAAAAAATGTTTTAATGTGCATCCAATCGCCGCCTCGTCTCACAGCTTTTTGATGCAAAACCGCGACTGCATCTTTCTCCACCATGTCTGCCAGAGATAAAAACCTGCAGTCTTTTATATTGGTTTGGCGCCAAACGTAGGCAACTGTATGGTGAATCGTCATCTCACAGGCAACGTGTATAATCTTCAAATTGGTGTTATTTGCGATTGAGAACCAAGGTTTCATATATGTTTCTTTTTTTTTTTTTTGAGCAAACAGTTTTACAGTTTTTTGAATTTCCTCAGGAATTATAAATATTTGGTGGAACAGCTTTGGGTAACTTTATAAATAAAATCTAATTGCGAACCGACAATTCAGTTTCAATAATTTAATTTCACAAAACATTTACACTTAACCTCGTACACTTATATCTATCAGCGTCAACGACGAGACGCTTATTGAAACACCATTTATAACGGTCTATCACCAACAGTTTCTTACCATTTTATTTTATCATTCCATCAACTTTCTTCGCTCACACACACTGCAATGATTATGCACTTACAAGCCTGAGTGACCTTTTTTCCATTCGTGGCAGATGGCGCTGTAATCGGCAAAATTCAATTTTTCCGGTTTTTCCAATTAGGAGCCGATTAATTTGTTTCCACATTACGTTATCGATGAAAATGCAGCTTCTTTTGTTCAAACCAGTCGGTATTATTCTTAAAAATTAAATTAGGCTTTGCAAATTTCATTACACAGTAAGACTTCTACGTTTAGACATTTAAAGTCTGCCGCATAAGCTACTTTTAACATAACGTAGTATACTGTTCCCTTAGGGGTTGATTTCGGTGAGTTCCCATATTACCAGGATGGTTCGTTTCGGTCAATCCCCTCTAATTTCACCATCGGACTCACTAATTTCGGTGTTTTCTTTCAGCCAACTGCCGTAACTCTCGTGTCGAATGCACGGCGAATGGAAAAAACTGCTTCCGATAAATCCTACGTATTTTGTAGCGTAGAAACCGAATCTGCAATAAAAAAAAGGAAAATGTTGAAGTTTCATCTGTAACATTTCTTTTCATACAACTCGTATTTTTCGAGATATTTAGTTGTTTCAAGTTAACACAAACACCTTATGTATACTTATTATTAAGTTTATATTGAATAATTTAATATCTTAATATGGCATTCTTAGGCTTCAGAACAAATTTAGAGAATTATGTAGAGAATTTTCAATGTGCTTAATGTGTTCTAAGACCTCTGTTAGACACAAAGAAGGACAAGTATTATAATTGGAATAAATAAATGATGCCATGTATGTTTATATATCTGATTATGAGAGACGGGAAAGCTTGGATCCCGACGCCAAAACACAGCAGACTCGTGTCGAATAGCACCAAGGGCACCGTCAGGGTTTAACGTCCCCATCCGACGGGCGGATCACCACGAGATACTGCAGAGAAGTTGGGTAAAATGCTGGATATTGTCATAAAATTCTGGTGACCAGGAACTTTACGTCATCAACTCACTATCTTTTGCCGGGCAAACACTAGTGGTCAGAATTTCTTCCACCATCAGCATTCGAACCGAATATCTCCGAGTCTGCAGAAGAAGAGAAGAAAATGGTAGAAGTAGACCTCGGGGAAGATTAGTTTGTGTTCCGGATAAATGTAGGAATATGCGAGGATTTTCTGACCCTGTGCCTTCGGTTAAAGAAGAAAAGCCCTAAAGTTATAACATTTACAGATTCAGGGGAAGGTTTTGACGATGTTGACTCGAATACATTCATTGAAATCTTGCAGGTGGCAAGGTTAAAATACAAGAAGCGTGTAGTTTTCTAGCACATGTATAGCAGCCAGACTGCAGTTGTAAGAACCGAAGGGCATGAAAGGGAAGCGGTGGTCGAAAAGGGACTAGACAGTCTTCGGACTGAACATCACAACACTCTACGAGCCGAAAGCCACAGCACACGCGTTTGTTAGCGACCTCGGCTACGGGAGCAGATAATTTGAAAATAACAAAAACATTCACAAATGTATCTCTAGGAACAGATATAGCTTACTACATCCATAACGCATCCTTACGCAATGAAGAAAGAAGTGAAGTATCCAGTCATTAATGTACCTCTGTTGTGAATCAGAGGCGCTGGCAGACATTGGGAGGTTTAAGATCGAACTGAAATCATTTCTGTTTGAAATCACCTGCTACTACTTAGCTGTATTTCTCAGTAGGTAATATCTGTATGTGGTTGAGTTACAGGGGATAGGGAAAATAATGTGTACTTACTTGGGAATGGTTTACTAATAAGGGGTTGTACTCCCATTTGCCCATAATACAGCTGCGATTGTTCTTGGAATACTGACGTATAATGACTGTGTAGTCTCCAGTGGAATATTATGCCACTCTTCGTTCAGAACCTCTTCTAAACCCCGTAGTGACGAGGGATGCGGAAATTTGCTTCAGTACCGCCCACAAGGGTTCGATAACGTACAAGTCCGGGGACTGTGGTGGACGTGGAAGACGCTGCAGTTCAGTTGCATGCTCCTCATACCATGATTGTACTGTCGTAGCTGTGTGAATGTGTGCATTATCGTTCTGAAATATGGCATCGTCGTTGGGGAACATTTGAGTCATGGTGTATACCTGATCACCTAAAATGTTCACATAAACGTTCGCTGTAACACGGCCTTTGACAGTAATGATGGGACCTGCAGAATACCATAATATGTCCGCCCAAACCATCACACTTCCACCTCCATGCTTAACCGTTGGAATCAAGCTGTCAGGATTTGGAAATAACGAAAACATTGACTCGTAGGAACATATGACGTGTTTCCACTGATCAGCCGTCCAGAATTTCTACATCTGCATATACATGGATACTGTGCAAATCACATTCAAGTGCCTGGCAGAGGGTTCATCGAACCACCTTCACAATTCTCTATTATTCCAATCTCGTATAGCGTGCGGAAAGAATGAAACCTATATCATTCCGTACGAGCTCTGATTTCCCTTATTTTATAGTGGTGATCGTTCCTCCCTATGTAGGTCGGAGTCAACAAAATATTTTCGCATTCGGAGGAGAAAGTTGGTGATTGGAATTTCGTGAGAAGATTCCGCTGCAACGAAAAATGCCTTTCTTTCAATGATTTCCAGCCCAGATCCTGTATCATTTCTGTGTGATTTAAACTTCTGATACAATGTTTTACGTTCCTTTGCGTTGGTTGTCGTCACTAATGGTTTCAGTGTAGCAGCTCGTCCATGAGTATTCGCTTTATGGACAGCTATTGGGCTCTGCAGTCACTTTAGCCGCCGTAGTTTTGTGCTGTTTTGACACAATTTGTGGTAGAGTATGACGATCTCTGTCATTTAGTTTTGATTTGTGCCCACTGTTATATTTCCACTATGATGACTTTCCATGTTTTGTGTAGGCTGTCATGACTGCTCGAACAGTTGCTCTTGAAACATTCAATAAGTTGGCTGTACTGGTTACTGGTGCTCCAGCTAATCGGGCCCCCAGAATCTGCCCTCTTTGGAACTGTTAGGTTTTTCATTGCACGTCAGCCTCGGCCTGTGAATGCAAGTACTCTTAGTAAACAATCTGCACTGTGACCTAGTCCGTACTGAACACGCACAGTCCAACGCGACGTGTGCCTTACCTGCGTTTTTGACCGTCAAATACAACCATCCCATTACTAATATTGTTAACATTACTTTGTCTGTCCCCTGTCCATTTATTTAATTTTATTGTAACTAGATGAGAAACCCGGCGTTGCCTGGGTATTTATTTATTCGAATCTTCCATTAGCTCTGTCTGTACAACTCCTCCTCCTCTCCTTCCCTCTGTCCGTCTCCTATTCACACCTCTCTCGTTCTTCTCCTTCTCAGCCCACTCTTTGTCCATCACCTCCTCTCCCCATCTCTGTCCATTTCCCCCTCCGTCCGCTATCTGTTCACCTCCCCCTCTTTCCGACCGCCTCCTGTTCCCTCCCTCTCTGTGTACTAAGCTTGACTGAAATCGATCTAGGTTCCCAGGACATCGAAACAGGGTGATAAAATTAACAAGGTGACAAAATTATTGGCTCGCTGCAGTGCTCATTTTCGCGACGCCGTAGTCACAATGAACAGTAAAAATAAGAAACGAATCGTATTTCACACTTCTAAATGTACTGCAAATCGGTTACATACAGGAAATCCACCGGATCGAGCCGGCCGTTGTGGCCGAGCGGTTCCAGGCGCTTTAGTTTGGAACCACGCGACCGCTACGGTTGCAGGTTCGAATCCTGCCTCGGGCATGGATGTGTGCGATGTCCTTAGCTTAGTTAGGTTTAAGTAGTTCAACGTTCTAGGGGACTGATGACCTCAGATGTTAAATCCAATAGTGCTCAGAGCCATTTGAACCATTTGAACACCGGATCGAATTTCGAACATTTTCACGCCACCACTTCCCATCCACACGCCACCCCTAGAGTTCGTGGGGAATCTTACTGTCATAGTATTTTCGTACAAATAATAAGCCACGTACGTAACAAATTTGGTTGAAATTCCTGCAGATGATCGTGAGTTATGCTACAATGTCACCCCCTTTTTATTCACGTCCCAATGCGATGCAGTTGGTGCTTAACACCACTTTGCAACTTTTCACCTAGCAAGTAACCAACAAATATCCATTTGTTTAAAGAATCGATCTCCCTTGTATAAAACAGATTCATACTTATGCTTAATTTAAAAATGAATTAATTTGTTAAATATTTGACGTTAAGCTCGAAAGCGAGAATGGACAGTACCTTGAAAGGAGGACATAAGATGAACATCAACAAAAGCAAAATGAAGCTAATGGAATGTAATCGAATTAAATCAGGGGAAGCTAAGGAACTAAGATTAGGAAATGAGACACTAAAAGTAGTAGATGAGGTTTGCTATGTGGGTAGGAAAGTAACTGATAATGGCTGAGATAGAGAGGATACAAAATATAGACTGGCAATGACAGGAAAAGCGTTTTCGAAGAAGATGAATTTGTTAACATTGGATGTGGATTTAAGAGTTAGAGAGTCTTTTCTGAAGGTATTTATGTAGACTGTAGCCTTGTATGTAAGTGAAAAGTTGGTTTTAAATAGTTCAGACAAGGAGAGAATAGACACTTTTGAAACGTGCTCTTACAGAAAGATGCTGAACATGAGGTGGGTAGATCATGTAACTAACAGATGAGATCTGTTGATATGACAGCTTCTGAGACATCCTTAATGGATCGTCAATTTAGTGCTGGAGTGAAGTGTGGGAGTTAAAATTTGTAGAGGGAGACCAGGAGATGAATAAGCAGGTTCAAAGGAACGTAGGTTGCAGTAGTTATTCGGAGATGAAGAGGCTTGCACATGGTAAAGTAGCATGGAGAACCAGCCTACAGACTGAAGACCATAATAACAATAGGTGACTTACATTTCTGTATTCTTGTCATTCCCTGACCAGTTTTGTACTTCCTTCTTCCGTCTATCAATTGATATCCAATGTTTCCTCGCAGTTGCCTTCCTAATATCTATGCTTACCTTTCCAACACATGTGACTGCTGGTTGTGGATATGTCCACTCTTCTTCCACTGAATTGCCTACTGTGTTTTTCCTTATCGAAGTACCCACATCTTTAGCGAACTTCAAACGCATCCCGTCCTTCCTTAGTATTTCGGTAATCCCACTTATTTCCACACTGAGTCTTCCACAAGATTCTCCTAAACTTCAGTCTACTCTAGAATCATTACTAAATAGTAACCTGAGTCTATGCTTTACAAGCTAATATCTGGTTTCGGAATCTCTGCCTCACCACGATGTAATCCAGCTGTCATCATTCCGTGTCTTCACCTCTTTCCCACTCCTCTTGTGATTCTTCAACACCGTATTCGCTATTACCAAGTGAAATTTATTGCAGAACTCAGTCACTCTTTCTCCTCTCTCGTTCCTACTGCCATGCCCATATTCCCACGTAACCCTTTCTTCTATTCCTTCCAGTTACCATGATTATTAGATTTTTATCTCGTTTTACATACTGGATTACCCGTTCAGTATCCTGATATACTTTCTCTTCACTTTCTACTTACCACGCCGGCATGTATACTGAACTACTGTTGTCGACTTTGGTTTGTTCACAGTAACTCTGCCTTACTTTCCTATTCATTACGAATGCAAGTCCCGTTTATACCATTTTCTGCTGCTGTTGATATTACCCTATATTCATCGGACCAGAAACCGTTGTCTTGTTTCCTGTTTTTTTCACTGACCTCAACTATTTTTAGATTGAGACTTGGCATTTCTCTTTTCAGATTTTCTAGCTTTCCTAACTTGTGACATTCCGCGCCCCCACTCGCAGGACGTTACAGTTTCGTCGGTTATTTCATCTTTTTCTCATGATCACCTCCCCCTTCGCAATCCCCTCCCGGAGATGCGAATCGATCACTAATCCGGAATCTTTTGCCAATTGAGAGATTATCATGACACTTTTTCAGTCACAACCCCCATGTCCTGTGGATACACATTATGTGTCTTCAGTGCAGTGGTTTTAACTGTCTTCTTCCTCCTCATGCTGTGTATCATAACTGATTCATCCGCATTTTACGGACAATTTCGCATCCCAAGGGCTAGAGAGTGCCCTCATCCCATGTCCACTTCTCCGCCTTTTTTACCAATGGCGTTAGTAGCACGAGGGTGACTTCATGTGCAGGAAGTCTTAAGCCGCCACTTCTCCAACTTACAAAATACTTGATTTCACAAAGTGACCATGGAACCCAGTTATGTTGCAGTATATAAAGATTTGTTTTTGTTGTTATATTTGTATGGCGGCCGTGATGGACTAGCTGCCAGATCCACTTGCGACACCCTAGAGGCAGTATACTGGTTACCTCCGCTCCGTCACAGCGCTACGAGTAGTGAAAGTTCGTTACTTACGTGAGGTTTTGTGCTTTGTGAGTGTACATCCAACATCGAATTCGTATTTGTGTTCGTTTAAGTGTACACTTCGCAGTGATATTGTCGGCTTCTTTTGCTTTCATGTTCCTGTTGTGAGTTGGCAGGAGCCCATTCACGGGGTTTGGAGGAAGCCGAAAGGCACGCTTTTAAGCTCACGCAGGCTGGCGTGAGGTCTGGAACAGGTAAAGTAATTATACTATCAAGAAAAGTACGTAGCTTCAGGAATACTTAACTTTAATCCATAATTGGTGAACATCGGTCTGACTGTACATGCATCACAAGATAAATAGGAATTGACAATGGCGCCTTGCTAGGTCGTAGCAAATGACGTAGCTGAAGGCTATGTTACTATCGTCCCGGCTAATGAGAGCGTAATTGTCAGTGAACCATCACTAGCAAAGTCGGCTGTAGAACTGGGGCGAGTGCTAGGAAGTCTCTCTAGACCTGCCGTGTGGCGGCGCTCGGTCTGCAATCACTGATAGTGGCGACACGCGGGTCCGACGTATACTACCGGACCGCGGCCGATTTAAAGGCTACCACCTAGCAAGTGTGGTGTCTGGCGGTGGCACCACAGTTCCCACGTAAAGGTACCGTGCGTTTCTCTTTTGATAACTCGACCCGTTATTTGCAGCCGAGTTCTCTGGAAATCTGCAATTGGTTGGTAGATACTTTTGGTTTGCTTCTGGTCAGGTATAGGCCAACACAGCGCATTTTGACACCGAGATTTATGTTTTCTTTGTTAAATTTGTGAATCCCTTACAAAAAGAAATATTCCTGGTTAAACAATGTTCCTAGGTTTATTTCCGCCACAGAGCTGACTCAGTCCTCCTTGCGATCGCTGACGTTGAATACACGAATTTTCGTGCGTCCCGACGTAGATCACGTTTCCCTTAAACACGTTTTCCTTAAGTATGATGATGTTAAAACATTCACCTTAAACGATGGTCCAGTCAACACAGATTTCAGAATTACAGTGGAATTTGTTCCGTAGAAATGGAGGTGAATCAGAATGTCGCGTCTCATTTACAAGCACGTGGTTACTGTCTGCGTGTTACATACAGTGGCCGGGTGGGGATATGCTTTTTGTGTAACGAGAGTGGTCGTTATCGGAACCACTCTCCGAGAAGGGTTTTTGTTGTGGATCTTCTCTTCAACAGCGGCGTAAGGTAACGGTGGTGGACCTCGTTACCAGTGGAACTGAATCAGGGGCTGTGCAATCTTTTGCTGATGCCGCCCAGAGGACCAATTTGAACTTCGCTGTGGGTGATTTCCCGTCGTTGTGACCGAAGGCGGATTCTGATGTGACTGCCCATCGCGCGGATGTTCAAGTGATTCACCGACTATGTTGTTGACGTGGCTCGCTTTTGCTAGGGGTTTCTCCTGTCCAGGCAGCTCCCGATTCCGTGCCGGCAATGACGGACTCGGACGCGGAAAACGGTCCTCCCACATTGCCGGCCGCGGAGGATAATTTGCCACACGACCGGTGTTAACAACGAATCCAGCCGGTCCGTGCTGTCGCAGAGAAAAAGCAGAAGCATAAAGGAGTCAGATTCATAACTAGTTGTGGAAAACTGATTGTGACGGTCGAGGGGAGGAATAAGTCGTGTTTTTTGTAGTTTCCATTTTCACGTTTTTCTATTCTGAATGACAACTCCAGTTTACACGTTTTATCCTAGAATTGAATCAGATTTACGTTTGGATTCGTTACGTCAGTTTATTGGGATGCTTGTGCTGATATCGTACTTTTACAGGGAGTTTATTCGCCAGTTTTGCTCTCCATTGTTTACAGACTATTTTTAATGTGTCACCTGAATGTGCGACGGGTACCACCTTTTTCTTTCATGAAGCTATTCTCATTACCGACATTGAAATACTTGATACTGGTAGGATGACAGGGTGTCGTCTTTATGACCTCAACTAAGTTATTTTATGTGCACCATCTGATTCGGGTTACATAGTGGCGCCTTCACAGTTTTACAAAGAGGCGGCTGTCTATCTTTTGCGCAAGAGTCCTCGGCGTCTCATATTACACTGGTGTCCAAAATTAAAACAACAAACGAAAATTTTGCAAGTGTGGTGTCACCGCCAGACACCACACTTGCTAGGTGGTAGCTTTAAATCGGCCGCGGTCCATTAGTACATGTCGGACCCGCGTGTCGCCACTGTCAGTGGTCGCAGACCGAGCGCCACCACACGGCAGGTCTCGTGAGACGTACTAGCACTCGCCCCCAGTTGTACGGACGACTTAGCTAGCGATGCAACACTGACGAAGCCTTGTTTATTTGCAGAGAAGATAGTTAGAATAGCCTTCAGCTAAGTCAATGGCTACGACCTAGCAAGGCGCCATAGCAATTGATAGTTATCGTATGAAGCATGTCTCATCAAGAACGATGTATACAAATGATGGATTAAAGTTAAGTATTCCAGAAGCTACGTACTTTTCTTTATAGCATTCATTACGTATCCTGTTTCAGACCTCACGCCATCCTGCGTGAGCTTATAGCGTGCATTTCGGCCTTCTCTAGCTATATAACAGCAAGGTTGTCCTTATTTTGCCACAAACAGTATAAAAAGGTTATAATAAAGTAAAAACAAGGTAAAGATTACAGAACGTAAACAATCGCAACGTGCATAACTGTAGACAATAGTGTTCTTCGGTTTTTTCGAACTTAACGGATTTGCACACTCATTCTGACGACTGATTACTGTGCTTAGCTTGGGGTGTGACCACCTCTGACAGCAATACACGTCTGACAACGACGGGGCACGCTGTGAGTGATTCATCAGTCTCATGATGAGGCAATAGCGCCCATTCTTCCTGTAGAGCTGCTCCTAAGTCTTATGGAGTGGTTGGTGGGTGCTGACGTGATGCACCCCGTCTCCGCAGTGCATCCCAGACAAGCCCTGTGGGATTCAAATCGGAAGAGCGAGCAAGCCACACCAGGCATTCAATATCTTCCGTTGCTAAGAAAATGTCAACCACCCGTGCTTTATGACATCGAGCATTATTGTCTGGGTCCACAGCACCTCGCAACAACCGTACATGAGGCCCCAAGGTCTCGTCACGACACCTAACCGCAGTTAAACCTTGTCGATTCACCCGTACAGTTTCATGAAGAGCTGTTCGAATGGTCAGCATAATCCCTGCCCTCACTGTTAGGGATCCTCCTAGATATCGGTCTCTTTCCGCAATGTTTGTGTTCCGAAATCGTGCTCCACGTTCCCTCCAGAGACGAATCCGTCGAGCATCACTCTCCAGACCAATTCGGGACGCATCTGTGAGAACAAAACTGGCCCACTGTTCGACCGTCCTGTTGGCATGTTGACGACTCCAATCTAGACGTTCCCTTCTGTGAAGACGCGTCAGAGGTACACATACAGCAAGTCTCTGACATTAAAGGCCACTCTGCCGACGCCTTCTGCACCGAGCTCACACGCCAGTTGCCGTGCAGTACTAAAGTGGTACTGGTTAATGGTTCTGAGCACTATGCGACTTAACTTCTGAGGTCATCAGTCGCCTAGAACTTAGAACTAATTAACCCTAACTATATTTTGACTAAAGTTCAGTCTTGATCACGTCATGTATGTTTTAATGACACAGGTAACCGGTTTCGGTTCTTTCTACAAAACCATCATCAGACCCATGACTCCCTTAGGATGGTAGGCGGAGCTCTCCTCGCTACTACGCAGTCAGTTGACTGCGTAGCAGCGAGGAGAGCTCCGCCTACCATCCTAAGGGAGCCATGGGTCTGATGATGGTTTTGTAGAAAGAACCGAAACCGGTTACCTGAGTCATTAAAACATACATGACGTGATCAAGACTGAACTTTAATCAAAATATAACAATTAATTGATCACTGCTTTCCAAAAATGTTTACCAAAATTGTATAAACCTAACTAGCCTAAGGACAACACACACATCCATGCCCGAGGCAGGATTCGAACCTGCAATCGTAGCGGTCGCTCGGCTCCAGACTGCAGCGCCTAGAACCGCACGGCCACTCCGGCCGGCTAAAATGGTACTGCCGTGCCCTTACAGGCAAATAACGGTCCTCTCTTCTGGAGCCACAGGTGGTCGGCCCCGCCCTGGTCTTCGGGATACAGTTTCGGTCTCCATAAACTGCCGCCACGTCCGTGAAACAGCAGAACAATTCACATTAAGCCATCGGGCCAAATCAGTTTGGCACTGACCTGCTTGCTTGCTTTCTATGGCCCTCCACGGCAGAGAGTCTGGCAGGCATCTTCATTGTGCCATACTACACCGCCTGTGACTGTGTACACACTGACTGTGGATGTGGGGCTACCCAGCAAACACTCTCTCGTTTCATAGGTGCCCTGACGTCATCGTTGGCATGGCTGTCCGTTGACCGGAATGCCGTCTTCCGTGGAGAACACTATCGTACGGACATCCTGTTTACAGTTTGATTATATCGTGAATTAGATACAGTACGTGGAAAAAGCGGTTTACTTTTGCGCACTAGTGTATGAAACACAGAACAAGCAAATAAATACGAGGGCAGTTCAATAAGTAATGCAACACTTTTTTTTCTGAAACAGGGGTTGTTTTATTCAGCATTGAAATACACCAGGTTATTCCCCAATCTTTTAGCTACACAACACTATTTTTCAACGTAATCCCCATTCAATGCTGCGGCCTTACACCACCTTGAAATGAGGGTCTGTATGCCTGCACGGTACCATTCCACTGGTCGATGTCGGAGCCAACGTCGTACTGCATCAATAACTTCTTCATCATCCGCGTAGTGCCTCCCGCGGATTGCGTCCTTCATTGGGCCAAACATATGGAAATCCGACGGTGCGAGATCGGGGCTGTAGGGTGCATGAGGAAGAACAGTCCACTGAAGTTTTGTGAGCTCCTCTCCGGTGCGAAGACTTGTGTGAGGTCTTGCGTTGTCATGAAGAAGGAGAAGTTCGTTCAGATTTTTGTGCCTACGAACACGCTGAAGTCGTTTCTTCAGTTTCTGAAGAGTAGCACAATACACTTCAGAGTTGATCGTTTGACCATGGGGAAGGACATCGAACAGAATAACCCCTTCAGCGTCCCAGAAGACTGTAACCATGACTTTACCGGCTGAGGGTATGGCTTTAAACTTTTTCTTGGTAGGGGAGTGGGTGTGGCGCCACTCCATTGATTGCCGTTTTGTTTCAGGTTCGAAGTGATGAACCAATGTTTTATCGCCTGTAACAATCTTTGACAAGAAATTGTCACCCTCAGCCACATGACGAGCAAGCAATACCGCACAGATGGTTCTCCTTTGCTCTTTATGGTGTTCAGTTAGATAACGAGGGACCCAGCGGGAACAAACCTTTGAATATCCCAACTGGTGAACAATTGTGACAGCACTACCAACAGAGATGTCAAGTTGAGTACTGAATTGTTTGATGGTGATCCGTCGATCATCTCGAACGAGTGTGTTCGCACGCTCCGCCATTGCAGGAGTCACAGCTGTGCACGGCCGGCCCGCACGCGGGAGATCAGACAGTCTTGCTTGACCTTGCGGCGATGATGACACACGCTTTGCCCAACGACTCACCGTGCTTTTGTCCACTGCCAGATCACCGTAGACATTCTGCAAGCGCCTATGAATATCTGAGATGCCCTGGTTTTCCGCCAAAAGAAACTCGATCACTGCCCGTTGTTTGCAACGCACATACGTTACAGACGCCATTTTAACAGCTCCGTACAGCGCTGCCACCTGTCGGAAGTCAATGAAACTATATGAGACGAAGCGGGAATGTTTGAAAATATTCCACAAGATATTTCCGGTTTTTTCAACCAAAATTGGCCGAGAAAAAAAATGTGTTGCATTACTTATTGAACTGCCCTCGTAAATATGTAACCTGGTGAAACCAACTAAAATATAATTCGTTCTTTCGGACGTTCTAACGTCTTGTAATTCGAACATTGGAGCGTTCGCTCATTCGAACAATCGAAAATACGTTCGTGTTTTCGAACATTCATTTGTTCTAAAGTTCCTTCATTCGCTTAAACATTTTTTTCACGTTTGCTCGTTGGAACATTTACTCATTTAACTGTCTGTCAAATGGCCATTTTTCGAGTTTCAACCTTCACAACGTCCTTTCGCTCGTATATTCTAATGATTTCGCATTCAAATTTTCCTTCATTAGACCCGACATTCACACGTCCCTTCGTTCAAACATTAGAATCATAGTTCGTTATTTTGAACATTCTGACAACTATTCCAGTGATGTTCGAGCTCTTTTTTTTTTTTTTTTTTTTTTTTTTTTTTTTTTTTTTTTTTTTTGAGCTTATGAATGATCGTTTGTTTTAGTCTTCAAGTGTTCGCTCGTTCGAAAATTGGAATAGTGTTCGTTCGTTCGAAAATTTGAACCTACAGCCATTCCAAAATTCCTTCCTTTGTTCCAGAATTCAGTGGAATTAATATCTGTTTGTTGTATTGGTCTGATATTTAAACATTCATTAATTTTCCAAGAAAACGTCATCACCCTTTCTCTATGAGTTCGAGCATTATCGTCCATCAATACGATGTCTGGGTCCACAGCACCTCGCAACAACCGCACATGAGGTCCCAAGATCTCGTCACGATACTCAACAGCAGTTAAACCTTGCCGATTCACCTGTACAGTTTCATGAAGACTTGTTCGGCTGGTCAGCATAATCCCTGCCCGCACCATTGGGGATCCTCCTAGATATCGGTCTCTTTCCGCAATGTTTGTGTCCCGAAATCGAGCTTCACATTCCCTCTAGAGGCGAACCCGTCGAGAATCACTCTCCAGACCAAATCGGGACGCATCTGTGAGAAGAAAACTGGCCCACTGTTCGACCGTTCTCTTGGCATGTTGACGACTCCAATCTAGACGTTCCCTTCTGTGAAGACGCGCCAGAGGTACACATACAGCAAGACTCCGACAATAAAGGCCACTCTGTCCAGGTCTTCTGTACAGCGTTTTCCTCGATACTACACGTCCAGTGGATGCTGCGAGGTCAGATGCCAGTTGCCGTGCAGTGTTGACGGTGCTCTCTTTGTGATGTCGCACGTGGTCGGCCCGCCCTGGTCTTTGGGATACAGCTTCGGTCTCTACAAACTGTCGCCACGGCCGGGAAACGACAGAACGGTTCACTTTAAGCCCTCTGTCCACATCAGTGTGCCACTGTCCTGCTTCCATTCTTCCTACGCCTCTCTACCAGGCATCTTCTCTGCGTTATACTGCACCGTCTTTGAACGTATACACAGCGATTGTGGATGAGGGACTACATGACAAATACTACTCCGGTTGATGGGTGCTCTGACGTTATCGCTGGTGTGGTTGTCCTTTGACCGGAATGTCAACTTCCGTGCAGAACACGATCTTACGGACATCTGTTCACAGTTGACGTAATTATATCGCGGCTTAGACGCAGGACGGGGAAATAGCGGTTTGTTGTTTTAATTTTGGACACCAGCTTACGTTCAATTGTGTTCTACGTCCTAGCGATCAGCCTCTATATCATAATTTCTGTCGTGAACTTAGTGAACTGGTTTCTTTGATATGTTTGCGCGAGGTGTGGTAGCAGATACCTTAGTTAGATACACGTCTTTTATGGCCACCTGTTCTAGCTGTATCGAAGGTTTATTTATCTGATTATTAGTGTGATAGGATTCTTGCAATAGAGGCTACACCACTGGCCATTAAAATAGCTTCACCAAGAAGAAATGCAGATGATAAACGGGTATTCATTGGACAAATATATTATACTAGAACTGACATGTGATTAAATTTTCACGCAATTTGGGTGCATAGATCCTGAGAAATCAGTATCCAGAACAACCACCGCTGGCCGCAATAGCGGCCTTGATACGCCTGGGCATTGAGTCAAACAGAGCTTGGATGGCGCGTACAGGTACAGCTGCCCATGCAGCTTCAACACGATACCACAGTTCATCAAGAGTAGTGAGTGGCGTATTGTGACGAGCCAGTTGCTCGGTCACCATTGACCAGACGTTTTCAGTTGGTGAGAGATCTGGAGAATGTGCTGACCAGAGCAGCAGTCGAACATTTTCTGTATCCAGAAAGGCCCATACAGGACCTGCAACATGCGGTCATGCATTATCCTTCTGAAATGGAGGGTTTGGCAGGGATCGAATGAAGGGTAGAGCCACGGGTCGTAACACATCTGAAATGTAACGTCCACTGTTCAAAGTCAATGCGAACAAGAGGTGACCGAGACGTGTAACCAATGGCACCCCATACCATCACGCCGGGTGATACGCCAGCATGGCGATGACGAATACACGCTTCCAATGTGCGTTCAACGTGATGTCGCCAAACACGGATGCGACCATCATGATGCTGTAAACAGAACTTGGACTCATCCGAAAAAATGACGTTTTGCCATTCGTGCACCCAGGTTCGTCGTTGAGTACACCATCGCAGTTGCTACTGTCTGTGGTACAGCATCAAGGGTAACAGCAGCCACGGTCTCCGAGCTGATAGTCCATGCTACTGCAAACGTCGTCGAACTGTTCGTGCAGATGGTTGTTGTATTGCAAGCGTCCCCATCTGTTGACTCAGGTATCGACACGTGGCTGCACGATCCGTTGCAGCCATGCGGATAAGATGCCTGTCATCTCGACTGTTAGTGATATGAGCCCGTTGGGATCCAGCACGGGGTTCGACCTTACCCTCCCGAACCCACCGATTCCATATTCTGGTAACAGTGATTGGATCTCGACCGCGAGCAGCAATGTCGCGATACAATAAACCGCAATCGCGATAGGCTACAATCCGTCCTTTATCAAAGTCGGAAACGTGATGGAACGCATTTCTCGTCCTTACACGAGGCATCACAACACGTTTCACCAGGCAACGCAGGTCAACTGCTGTTTGTGTATGAGAAATCGGTTGGAAACTTTCCTCATGTCAGCACATTGTAGGTGTCACCACTGGCGCCAACCTTGTGTGAATGCTCTGAAAAGCTAATCATTTGCATATCACAGCATCTTCTTCCTGTCGGTTAAATTTCGCGTCTGTAGCACGTCATCTTCGTGGTGTAGCATCTTTAATGGCCAGTAGTGTATGTCTGCTCCCTTTGCCGACCTTTGTGCTGTGGTGCCTACTGTAAACCTTGAACGACAACCTGTGGAACTGTTTTGGGCACAATGCTGAATTCTCCCACCTCACGAATAGCGAGCAGTGTGATGTGGTTGGCCACGTGGGGGAGTGTAGTCTCCACTACGCTGTGCATCATTCTTCTCTGTTGGATTCGTGGACAGATTCAGCAAAGCCGACGCTACGTCAGTCCTTAACATCATACTGTGTTGCTCGAGTGAGGGGTCCTGCTACGAAAAGGAATTGTACCCCAGCCCATTACTCCTAGTTGTTGTCCTGTAAGGCGGGCGACAGAAATGTTGGTACCTCATTACTGTCAGAGATGTCTCCAGACACGCCTTCGCTGGTCGTCGGGGCTCAGTTCGAAGCAGGGCTCATCACTGAAGACACTTCTATTGCAGTCAATGAGACTGCAGACCAAAGACGCGCCTGAGGACCCCCCGGAGAGCAGTGGGATACCAACCACACGCTGCGATATTCAGGAGTGAGAGTCTGTCGTGGCTTTTCATCGCAGGACTCTTTGGTTTCAATCGGCGGCACCCTTACAGCACAGCAGAACGTCGACGATATTCTACGCTCCGTTGCGTTGCAGACCATCCTAGACTTACATTTCAGCAAGACAATTTCCGCCAGCTCGTCTGTGTTTTGAAAGCAATATATGAAGTCTTTCCTACTGGCTTGCTGGGCCTAACGCAAGAAAAGGTTTTCTGTTGGGGTTGTCTCCCTTAGCCTTTGGAGTTTCTCCTCCACCACAAAGCAGAGGTTCCCATCTAATTTAATCCCCAGAACGAGGGTTGCCTCATCTGCCAGCTACGCCGTTCCAAAGTCTTCCTTCTCCACCATCGCTGCCATTAAGGTCTTCACGTGTAACCCTGGGCTTGGGTTCCGTGTTATACCCCAAGGGTATAACTAAAGATGGATGGGAAAAGACCTAGAGGGCGCCCAAGAACACGGTGGAAAATGGGAGTGAGAATGTCTGTGGAAGGGAGAGGTGTGACCTGGCAGCAAGTGGAGGAAGAAAAGTGGTGGGAGGATCGAGCCAAATGGGCAGGACTCGTCAGCACCCAGACCCGGCAGTAGCTGGAGCGGGATCTGGATATAGATAGATAGATAGAATTTCTGCCAGCAAACGACGAGTGTTTCTGCTGATTGTCTTAGTGGTTCCCAAACCCTACCTTGGCCAGCAAGGTCTCCGAATCACTCGCCTGTTGACAACGTTTGGGGTATTATGGGCAGTGCCCTCCAACCACCTTGGGATTTTGACGATCTAACGCGCCAGTTGGACAGAATGTGGCACGATATTCCTCAGGAGGACATACAACTATCAATCAATGCCAAGCCGAATAACTGTTTCTATTAGGGCCAGAGGTGGAATAACGCGTTACTCACTTCCTCAATTTGTGAAGCTCTTTCTCTTGAATAAATCGTCCAGTTTTTCTGAAATTATAATCATTTGTTTGTCTGTACATGTACATTACGTCTCCCGACTTTTTCCGATTCGGATGATTCCCTCGTGGTGCGTCGTTTTTTTTGTACTAGAGTGTATGACTCTGTGAGGTTCCGGGGCGAAGAAGAGTTTCTACCTCTTTAATTCTGAAGAATTTTGCATGAGCGAGACATGCAGTCGACCCCCTTCTTACCTACCAACTAATTAATTATGCACACAACGGTAACGAAGGTAAATGATGGTGGACCCTGCTAGTTGGTAAAATAAGGAGTGCACACTCACAATAATTTAATAAAAATCGTAATCTACTCAGAGAAAAAAAAAAGGGAACTTTATCATAATTAAACAACAAGAAATGGGATTCTGCATATATCTACGAAATGATATGCGAGTTAAATATTACAATGAGATTTATTATACATCAGAACTTAAAGGCACATGATTATCGACACAAATAGTAGGTTAAAGGACAGGGTATTCTGATTATGCGAATAAGAGTTGGCTCGAGAACAAGGGCTCCTACTCTCTGTGTTGCAATAGCTTAACGATAATGATTGGAGGTCCTAATCAAACAAGTATTACTCTCTCGACTCTATTTTCAGTATCGCGATTGGCAGGGAGAGCTCACATGGGATCACATGGAGAAGCGAGCAAGGTGGACTTGTGGCAAAGCGAGCGCGCTTGCTGCTCAGGACTTCAGTATAAAATTGACAGGTCTTACAATGCCGGAGACGCAAAATACTTTACCAATGCTGAAATTTGTAGCAGGTCGTCGGCAGGCAGCTTTCTGATGACGTAGGCCCCGACTTCCGGTGTGCAGCAACTCTGTTTCAAACCCTGGCCTCGAAGGCTGTCCGAGAATTCTAAGTTCTGCCGAAAAAAATGCGACTAAGTCGCAAGACCGTCCGACAAAGATCAGACCCCGGATTCCCCTGCGCCCGCGCAAGAGCGAAGCCAACATTGCTCAACTCCCTACCATCCTCGAAAACCGCGAATCAGCATTCACTTCTGATTCCAACATTCCCCCACACTGTCTCAGAACATCATTCGCGCCAATAGCGACCGTTTCCTCCAATTTCGAGCAGAGCCTTATGACGTCAACTAGCCTCAGTTTAAGTTGACCAATCATGCCTCTGCTACGCAGCTGAGGGCACTGAACTTGCCGTATGACCGGCTACGAAAACAACATGCCTAGACCACCGGCCATCCAGCGCCAGACAGTCGCACCCAGTAGGGCACGATCCACAAGTATTCTGAGAATCAAGAGGACAATGCAGTCAGTTGGTGCCAGGAGTCTTCGTTCCGAACGCGCCGGAACGGTAAACACAGAAACTGCGGCGACAGTCAGACGTCTTGCACGTCGTTTCGCCCTGCATTGTTGTTGTTGTTGTTGTTGTGGTCTTCAGTCCTGAGACTGGTTTGATGCAGCTCTCCATGCTATTCTATTCTGTGCAAGCTTCTTCATCTCCCAGTGCCTACTGCAACCTACATCCTTCGAAACACTGTTGTTGTTGTTGTTGTTGTGGTCTTCAGTCCTGAGACTGGTTTGATGCAGCTCTCCATGTTATTCTATCCTGTGCAAGCTTCTTCATCTCCCAGTACCTACTGCAACCTACATCCTTCTGAATCTGCTTAGTGTATTCACCTCTTGGTCTCCCTCTACGATTTTTACCCTCCACACTGCCCTCCAATACTAAATTGGTGATCCCTTGATGCCTCAAAACATGTCCTACCAACCGATCCCTTCTTCTAGTCAAGTTGTGCCACAAACTTCTCTTCTCCCCAATCCTATTCAATACCTCCTCATTAGTTACGTGATCTACCCACCTTATCTTCAGCATTCTTCTGTAGCACCACATTTCGAAAGCTTCTATTCTCTTCTTGTCCAAACTAGTTATCGTCCATGTTTCACTTCCATACATGGCTACACTCCATACAAATACTTTCAGAAACGACTTCCTGACACTTAAATCTATACTCGATGTTAACAAATTTCTCTTCTTCAGAAATGATTTCCTTGCCATTGCTAGTCTACATTTCATATCCTCTCTACTTCGACCATCATCAGTTATTTTACTCCCTAAATAGCAAAACTCCTTTACTACTTTAAGTGTCTCATTTCCTAATCTAATTTAATCTAATTCCCTCAGCATCACCCGATTTAATTTGACTACATTCCATAACCCTCGTTTTGCTTTTGTTGATGTTCATCTTATATCCTCCTTTCAAGACACTGTCCATTCCGTTCAACTGTTCTTCCAAGTCTCTGACAGAATTACAATGTCATCGGAGAACCTCAAAGTTTTTATTTCTTCTCCATGAATTTTAATACCTACTCCGAATTTTTCTTTTGTTTCCTTTACTGCTTGCTCAATATACAGATTGAATAACATCGGGGAGAGGCTACAACCCTGTCTCACTCCTTTCCCAACCACTGCTTCCCTTTCATGCCCCTCGACTCTTATAACTGTCATCTGGTTTCTGTACAAATTGTAAATAGCCTTTCGCTCCCTGTATTTTACCCCTGCCACCTTCAGAATTTGAAAGAGAGTATTCCAGTCAACATTGTCAAAAGCTTTCTCTAAGTCTACAAATGCTAGAAACGTAGGTTTGCCTTTTCTTAATCTTTTCGCCCTGCATACAATAGGCGAAATTCGACTGACGTCAGTCGTTCCGCCAGGCGCTTAAGCCCACTGTACGAACCCCTCAGAATTCGGGTAAGTGCAGCCCCCAACCGGAAATGCAGTGTGCCGCGTCCTCTGATTCTCGCCTCTCACAGGCCACACAGGGAAGTAACTCAACATTCATAGGAATCAAGTGAAAAGTATTTTTGAGCTCTCAATGCAAATACTCTCATTACAATAACCTTATTCGGTCTGTTACTACCGTGCAATGACAGAACATTAATAAAATTGATGAAAATGAGACGCGACATGCAAAAGAGGGCATGGAACCTCTCAACTCTCTTTTGCGTGAACTGTATGAACGAGACGGTTGCGCCGCGCTATGGGTCGAAGACATTCCCCGAAATAAATCAAAGTTGCTGCAGCTTAATCGGCAGCATATGGAGGATTTAGAAGTCGAATCTAAATGTCAGTCGCACTGACTGAGCAAGTTAATGTTCGCGCTCTCCACCAGTACCTATGCGGAATATATGCAGTGGATAACAATATGACATGGATCCCTAAGTGAGAGGATCAGGCCTGTTCAGAACGCTGAATTTTTGGCCGCCTTTCAGCCAGATGAAGTGCTTGCTCTTATCATTGCTTCTCCCTCCCCTGAATTACATGGTTGATGGACTCCATGAGGAGTTTTGCGTCCGATTTAGACCCCTGTTGGGTGCGGAGTTCAAGACGATGTTAAACGAGCTTATGCAAGGGAGAACTTTGCCTTTTAGGTGGGTAAAACAATATTAGAAACAATCTGTCAGTGTCACTGTGGATTCTTTTCGTCCTCTCTCTTTGCTTAGTTTTGATTATGAAACTGTTAATAGGACAATCAACAGCAAGTCATTTCTTCTGCTGGGGAGCATCAGAGCCACTTTCCTGGTCACTCGATTTTTGACTCTCAGTACCGGAGTACAGGGATGTGAGTCCAGTTGCCGAAAATTCCTGTGTTTACTGTGCCCTCGCTTTTCTGGGTTGTAACAATGCATTTTACCGTGTTTCTCATAGTTATTTGGCGCATGTGTTGGAGATAATCGGTTTTACCCCCGAGGCTCGTATAGGTCTTTCCAACAAGTTATAGAGCCTCGCGCAGAAGTTACTTGTTAATGGTCAGATGACGCCGCGTATGGCGATTAGACGAGGTGTGCTTCATGGCAGCCCGCCTGCGATGTCCTCATTTACTCTCTCTCTCTGGAAATGTTGCTCCGCCGTTCAGTTACGAGGAATGACCCTTCCTGGTGCGAACCGCGCGTTTATAGCGTATGATGACTATGCGTTTGTTCTTCTGCAGAGTAGTAAGGAGTTACCCTTGTTGAAGGCGAAGATTTGTAACCTCCCCACAAAAATTTGAAAGAAATGTCAATATTATTTAGGAATGCTAATGGACATTGCGCTAAGTGTAACTTTCCCACAATGGAATCTACTGACAATGACAATTAAACAAAAATTAGCAATCTGACTCAAATATAAGTTCTTCAGAAAAAATTAAGGTCAATTCAGTGATAAGAAAATTCAATTAAACCGAAATATCGGTCTTTGGCCCTGTGTAAAACAATCAGAATTAAAGTCTTACCTCAGAAACTGGATGTCAAATTTCTGCTCTTTTTCGTGCGCACGGCTTGGAGGAACTGCATTGCAAATAATAATATTCCCTTTTTTTTGTGATTTTACTGAAATTTTTTTTTTTTAAAAAGTGGAGCGAAATGGGAAGTGCAACGAAATCTTTAGTTCAATAAAAAATAAAATTTTTGAAAAAATGCTTTTGAAATAAAAATTATTATTGGGGGACTTGTTGGAGATTAATTACAATAAATAAATTTTACATTATCTAATGATTATATTAATTAACAGTATACCTCATTCAGCATCTTGACCAGTGTTGCCGACCGCCTACATCACACAACCGCACTGGGCTGCTACTACTGACCGACCGCTCGCAACTAAACCGAGCTACAGACTGCCACGACTACAGACAGAGTACTGCTCTGCATAGCGACAACTAGCGAACTGCTCGCAACACTCGCGCGGTCAAGCGCATACTCTCTGGTCAGAGACGCTGCAATGCCTCGCCATCGCTGCTGCGTTACATACGTGTTTCAGATTACTGCCGAGTCTTTGGTGCATGGCTGAATGAGGACAAAAATAACATTGTTACACTTCGGAGCTTCGATGATGTTGGTGTTCCGTGGGCTACTACAGTAGACCGGCATACGTCATTGGGACCATCATCGATCGATGCTCTCTTAAAATGGGGACATTTGACTGGAAAACTTTAGCTGCTTCAGTCCAAGGGACCATAGTGAAACAAGAGAGGCGCCATGTTACAAATTTCCAAAATCATCACATTCTGGATATATATTTTGTGTAATGCTTTTTACATTGCCCTATTGTTCCCGCTTCCTACGGTGACGGCAGAAAAATTGCGGCAGTTGTCTATGCGGTTTTTATGGAAATTTTACATATTCGTATTTTGGTTGCCACGTGATTACGAGGAAACCATGTATCTTAGGGAGTTTGGGCCTTTCTGGTATCAAGGCAAAGCTTCTGCTTTATATATTTTGCACACGGTTTTCATTGTTACCCAGGAGTCACGTACTTTCACTGCTCGGCTGTTCACACTAGTGTGTCCGCCGTGTCTTGCTCCGCCTGTTGATACTAGTCGCCCTAATTTTAACCTATGGCACGTGAGAGAGCTTTACCTTGCTGTGAGCTGTTTGGATGCTGATGTACTGCAGTGGCTGGTAGCCACGACCCAGTCTTTGCTCGCTCGCTGGAAGGAGGTGGCTGTCCCAATCTCATTAAACTATTTTCGCCGGAGATCGCTTGGAAGAGAAAATTCCTTGGCAGTGGCCTCTTCTTGTCAGAGTCGCAAATAATATGATCTCTACTAATGACCGATTGCATCGTACTAGGGGTTGGTGACACGGACAAACTTTGTAAATGTGCTCCTATAGATACTATCCAGCATTGATCTACCTGCTGTGGAAATTTGGCGAACTGATGTTGCATCCGGAAACAGTTGACTTCTCTTAGCAGATCTGTTAACACAGCCTACATCACTGACATTGTTTGTGGCCTGCAACTTTGTTTTTCCGTAAAACGTAAACCAATACAGTAATATTGCTGCTTACTTCGAACACTTTGTGGTCGCTGGTGATGAGGGAGACAATCACTTGGCGTTTCTCCTGTAAATGGGTATGCATACTTGTGCAGATGGCAACCACCCCAGTTTCAGAACTGCTTGGCCTGCATGCTCGCCCTAATGTTTTACCGGCAGGCCTTTGTCTGAGGTCGGATGCGGGTGCCTGGGGTTTGTGATGGCTTGTTCTGTTATACAACTGCATAAAAAACGCTCGTGTGAGAGACGACTCGACTTACAGTACTGGCTGATGGCTAATGTACTCGTAGCAGTACAGATGTACAGTATAAAACAAAAGTTGCGGAGGATAAGGTTTGCATTGGAGGGCTGCCAATTTCCAGAAGGGGGAGGGGAGGGGATAGTGGGGGAGGGGAGAGCTGGGGGTTTTCTCAGGAGCTCACGTCTGCATCCCATCGCTATTTCTCATGTTGTAATAACTGGAGGAATGGAATGAAGTGCGGAGCATTAGCCAATCTTTTGGGACTCCCACACGTGTGTATGTCGTTCGGGCGCCGCCGTGTACTGGGTGCATATATTACACACCACGGAGGTTCAGAGTCGCCCAATATCCTAATCACAAATCACAATACTAAATACCACTGGCCACAGAGCAGAACGCAGCGTTCTTTGGTATTCAATACCTGAGAAGTCATCTCTGCTGTCTCCGTAGTGGCTACTTCCTGTTGTAACACCTATGCCTCGAACCCGCAGACCAAGATGATGTGCCTACCCACTCGAGGGACCTCCATTTGTTCTTGTGGCTCCAAACAAAGCATCAGGTGGTGGCATTCCTTTGACTGGGAATTTCCAGACTCACTTCCTCTCTCTGTCTCTCTCAAGTGATTACTTCTGGTTCGTGTGAACACATGCGTGAGCCAACATATCCAAACATGAAGCTGGAGGTTTTCATTCCTCCTCAGAATACTGTGTTTCTATTGGCTAACACTGGGGAGAGAGGGAGAGCTGGTGCAATTGCGATATCAAAAATGGCGGGAAATAGCCCATTTGCACTACCCTGTCAGATGTTCAAATGTTTAAATGTGTGTGAATTCCTAAGGGACCAGTCTGCTGAGGTCATCGATCTCTAGACTCACACACTAAAACTATGTTAAGAACAACACACACACACCTGTGCCCGAGGGAGGACTCGAACCTCCGGCGGGAGTGGCTGCGCGATATGTTACCAACCACACGGCCTCATATTAATCATTCAACCATTTACAAGAGTCAAACAGATCGCTTAAAATGCTCACCACCACCTTACGATGAGTCTTCTTCGTAATAAAATGTATTTTCAACATTTGAGAATCACACGTAAACATTTTGCAATTGGAGTTATTAACTTTTGGCCCCAGGTAGAACTAGTGCTAAATATATCCGAGGTCTTGTATGCACCAACGTTTGAGAACACAAGTAACCTCCTCCGTCACGATGTTTACACCTTACACTAAACAAATCTGATGAAAAAGAAACCTCTGATCATAAAGATTCGCTATCGCGATGCGCGTGCCATCTACCCACTGCTGAGGAGCTGTGGCTGTGCAGATTGAGAGAGGACTATAGACTGGTACCTGTGTATTCCACAACGACAGTTGCGTGTACATCTCCGGGTAGCTACATACTGGCCATACCAGATGCTCAGAGGTCAGAGAGACTCTCACCGCAACTGCCCAGCCATCAGCCGACCAATTTACGTGGGGGGAATAATCATCCAGTGCAAACGCTAGCCATATTGAATCTTCTCAAGTTTCCATGTAAGAGTCAGAGAATACATGCAACACGCGCATCCGCTTCTGCTGCCACTTAACCAACATGCTAGCTCGTTTGCTATTCAACCACCCAAAGGGCGCCTCGAGTACCGCCGCTGGAACTTACCCCCCCCCCCCCCCACCCTCCCTCCGGCTGCGGGAAAGATCGAACTAGCCGGAATCATTCTTTGTACCCATTGCGAGGCTAAGCCGCCGTAGGCCGCTTGCCACATGCACACTATGAGATAGTTTGAGTTCCTGAGGAATCTTCATAACGCTTCTGTGTTGTTCGATTCTACTAGTAACAAATCTAACAGCCCGCCTCTGAACTGCTTTGATATCTTCCTTCAGTCTGACCTGGTATGTATTCCAAACATTCGCACAGTACTCAAGAGCATGTCGCACCAGTGTCCTATATGCGGTCTCCTTTACAGGTGAACCACTCTTTCCTAGAATTCTCCCAATAGGCTAAAGTCGGCCATTTGCCTTCCCTACCACAGTTGCCACATGCATATTCCACTTCATAATGCTTTGCAACGTTACGCCCAGATATTTAAACGACTAGACTTTGTCAATCAGGGCACTGTATCCGAACACTACACGTTAGTTCTTCTTACACATCTGCATTAACTTAAATTTTTCCTCATTTGGAGCTAGCTGCCATTCATCACACAAACTGGAAATTTTGTCTAAGTCGTCTTGTCTCTTCCGACAGTCACTCAACCTCAACGCCTTACCGTACACCACAGCATCATCAGCAAACAACCACAGATTGCTACCCACCTTGTCCGCCAAATCATCTGTGTGTACAGAGAACAACAGCGGTGCTATCACACTTCCCTTGGGCACTCCTGACGATACGCTTGTCTCTGATGAACACTCGCCGTCGAGAACAACATACCGGGTTCCATTACTTGAGAAATCTTTGAGCTACTCACATATCAGTGAACTTATTCCATATACTTGTACCTTCCTTAAGAGCCCGCAATGGAGTATCACGTCAAATGCTTTCAGGAAATCTAGAAATATGGAATCTGCCTATTGCTTTTCATCCATTGCTCACAGTATATCTTGTGAGAAAAAGGCAAGCTGTTTTTCCGATGAATGATGCTTTCTAACACCACGCTGATTCGTGGACGTAAGTTTCTCAGTCTCAAGAAAGTTTATTATATTCCGGCTGAGAATGTATTAAAGGGTTCTGTAGCAAACCGAAGTTAGGGATATTGGTGTGTAATTTCATGGGTCTGTTCTGTTAACCTTCTCATACAGTGGAGTCACTTGCGCTTTTTTCCTGTCGCTTGGGACTTCGTGCTGGGCGAGAGATTCACGACATATGCTGGTTGGGTAAGGGGCAAATGTCATAGAGTACGCTATCTAAAATCGCGTTGGGTAGGTGGGGTACGAAATTTCGTTAAAAGATCTCGCTGCGATGAGTAAACGCCTGTTTACCGCTCCAACTCCTGAATCATATCCGTGATACTCTCGCATTCGCTTCCACACTCACGACGGCATGTCGTTGATATCAAATCGATTGACTGATTAATTAAATTGATCATGAGAGTCCCTTTGCATGGGGAGTGATGTTTTTCCTGCAGTTGGATTACACTCGACAGGTAACTCAACTGGGAATCCCTAGAGGGAGGGCGATGTTCTTTTCGAGGGAACGGTATTGAGAACCGACATATGAAACTGACTGCAGATTGTTTCTACCATTACCAACATACATTTCGCGTAAGGAGCACAAAGACAAAAGAAGAGAAATTAACGCTCATTCAGAATCGTATAGATAGTCATTTTTCCCTCCTTCCATTTGCAAGTGGAATAGAAAACGAAATGACTAGAAGTGGTACAGGGTACGCTCCGCCATGCTTGCCCACAATGTTTAGAAGAAAGGTAAAGAGCTCACCTCTCTACACACCTTTCGTCAATGTACTGCTCACCTGCCATGTTCTCACGAATCCTCCAGTCTTCGATATACAGATTTGAATCCACCTGGAATAAGAGATGTCCCCCGCCAAGTCAGAGACTCTTGATAAACTGTCTCGAAATCCCTGACAGCACTGTTCCATTAGTTAGAAGACTGTCTAGTCCTCCACCCGTCATAGACTATGTATAAAGCTATCACAACGAGAGAAATAGCACACTAATCTACAGGAGTAAATTCACAACTGTGCAGAATATACATGGACTGCACAAAGAAGTTTAGAAGCATAACACCTACAATTCATCGATATCTAATGACGCTATAAATAATCCTCTTGTACATGACCTATTCTCCTTTGTCGTGTTCCTATTGTCGTTGCATCTAGGAATCCTGCAATTTAATTTTAAAAAGTTATATAATCGTGCATGACATCCAGTTCCAAAAATTATATAATCATGAATAATACTCAATCTCCAAGTCGGACTCGTCCATATATTCCGCTCGCACTAATACTGCAAACCTCCAACACTGCTAATTATTAACGTCTAACCTCCATCACTGCTGAGTACTCACACCCACCTTCCATCAGTGCTGGCTGTTCACCTGCAATTACTTCAACTACAAGCCCGACCAGCCACAGAGAGTGTCTTACAGAGTGCACACAGCGCAGTCAGAGATTTAATACAGAGTGCTACATAGAGCTACCAACATACAAACACATGAACAGCCTCCTTACAACTGGACTCGCATTCGGGAGGACGACGGTTCAAACCCGAGTCCGGTCATCTTGATTTAGGTTTTCCGTGGCTTCCCTAAATTGCTCTAGGCAAATGCCGGGATGGTTACTATGAAAGGGCACGGCCGATTTCCTCTCCATCTCTGACACAATCCGAGCCTGTGTTCCGTCTCTAATGATCTCGATGTCGATGGGACGTTAAAACAAATCTTCCTTCCATCCTTCCTGATCATTTGCATATTGTCGTGCACCTAATCTGTGATATAATATTCACTGCCGTAACATGTGTCCTTAATTACTTGCACAGACGTCACTGTATAACGTCTAATGCACGAATATTGTTTTGAAAATATTACTACGAGTCGGCGACGAGATAGGTTTTGCTTTCAATTTAAGAGAATATTTCGACTCATCCGCAGTTACTTCACAAAACGCTTTACAATCTGATATCACTGAGACTGGCGCGATACATCTACCTTTGCTCTGAGACGTTCATCAGTTCCTACTTGTTGTGTGAACGTGTGTGGCAACAGCCGATTAGTCGAAGTTCTTCAATCGCAATGCGTTCTAATACTGATTACATCTCAGTTTAAAAGGTCTTCCCGTCTGCTCTCATAAAACTCACAGCATTGGATTACATACAAACGTGGTTTTTCACATTTCTTCGGTTCGCTTTTCACATCGCACCGTAACTTGTATCCACGTTATGTGTTTTAAATGTTGCTTTAAAGTTATAAGTATTAAAAATATATTTTTACCTCCTGCGAAATGCTGCCATAATATAGGATCGACACTATCTTTAAATTTTCTTTGACTTTGCTATATTCTTTGAATAACTTTCCGAATCACGCCCTCTCGACTCTTCAGTATAATTTTTAATATCTGGGGTGTTCTGATCCTTCCGATTGTGTGTGTGTGTCTGACTATCAAAGATTGCCCTTCGGAAATACTTTAGTTATAACGTAATTAGATTTTGACATGTTCAGTTTTATACGCGTGGTTGAACGCACGTGTACCCTTAAACTGTTAGATTACGGTCACTTTGTTTCCATTGATTTATGGATAAAACTGAAGGCTTTCTTTCCACTGGCTATATTCTGTAATGACGAAAAGATGGCCGTTTGATGTGTTTGTTAGTTTACTCGTTTATCAGACATTTTGTCGTGGCACGTGAAGCTCTTCTCCTACGCGACCAGTTGTACGGGATTGGGACTCTGAGGTGTCATTAAGACTGCCACCCATGTCAGTTTTTCCCCGATGCGGTTAACGAAGCAGAAGAGCCAGTCGTGACGTGGCATGTTATAATTCCATCCTCGTCCGAGCGAGCGAGTGATGTCTTCCCTAGGTAGAGACGCAATGGTTGTAAAAGCTCTGTTGACACGTCTGCCTCCTTGTTTGGAGGCGTTGCGTTTACTCAGCACCAATTTACGTATCGGGCGCGTGCGTCCACATGTGCACGCTTACGTGAGGTTCTCGCGTCACACGTGCTGTTAAACCCATGTCGGGAGCCATCGAGAGTGTGGGCCCCGGCCTATCAGAAATAAGCGTGACCATTGCCAACCGTCGCGACAAATCTGGGCGAGCAGAAAATTAACGCGTGACGTGACGGAGGCAAGGACGCGAGTTGAGGGAGAGAAGGAGAAAGAAAGAGATATAGACAGGGAGAGAGAGAGAGAGAGAGAGAGAGAGAGACAGACAGAGAGAGACAGAGAGTAGTGCCCGAGTATGCAAATGAGGCAATTAGAAGAGATCTGATATCATGCCTGCCTGTTGCCACTCGCGACCAAATTTAGAGGGCCTTTTGTCGTCAGTGGCTCACTAGCGACAAGTGACCACAGTATTATTGTGGAGTATGCTGCCGTCAGCACCAACGATCTCTCGGGCTTCAGTAGAGAAGACGTGAAAAGTTACGTCGGATTTTCCTAGAGGAAAGAACCGTCTACTACGCAGACAAAACAGACGTCCGTTCAAAGGCTTACGGTCACAGTCGGCGACATGAAGTTCAACAAATTAATGGTACATACTGGTTGCATAACCACGTATTATGAAGCGCTGCCTCCTCCAGTATCCACTAAAAAAAAAAAAAACTTCTGATCCAGTGTCAAACGACAGGTTAGAAATGTGATCCCAATGAGTTGGCGTAAAATAGCGGTTACCCACAAGAGTCTATTTTAGGTCCATAGATTTTTCAAAGTAAGTATCATAGACTATTTAAAATATTCTCGTTGCAGATGAAGGAAGTATTATTATGGAAGACTTTGAGTATAATGTCAGTGATTTATTGAATGCTACAGTAGATGACACGAACGGTGGATTACAGAGAACAGATTTTTAGCATAACTGTAAGAAAACACAGAACGGAGAGTCCATGGCACAGAAATTTGTGAAAGTATATTATTTTTTATCAGAAGATAGTTAATACATTAGTGAAATTAAGGACTTAATATCTTAAGACTGAAGAGGAATGATAAGCTTCCTTGAAAGCATCGGATTTACGATTTGTCGAGAAACGAAATATTTTCTTTTCGCTGTATGTACAATCTCCTTTGTCAGTGACACTGAAACTCCAAACTTTGTTTACTTAGTTTATTTGCACCCACTTACGAGAGACGTTTGAAAAGCCCGTGCAAAAATAAAAACTACTTACGTGTTTGGGGTAAACCGTTTTTATTTTACGACATAGTCTTCCTTCAGACTTATACACTTCGTCCCATGCTCTTCTAATTTTTTGATCCCTTCCGAATAATAGGAATTGTCCAAGTCTGCAAAATAGCTATTAGTTGCAGCAATCACCTTCACGTTTGAATAAAATCTTTGTCCCTCCAGCCATTTCTTCAAATTGGGGAACAAATAGTCTGGAGAATAGGGTGGATGCGAAACGAATTGGAATCCTATTTCGATTAATTTTGCTACCACAACTGCTGAGGTGTGTGCTGGTGAACTGTCGTCATCGAAAAGGACTTTTTTGCGGTCCAATCGCCGGCGTTTCTCTTACAGCTCGGTTTTCAAACGGTCCAATAACGATGAATAATATGCACCTGTAATAGTTTTACCCTTTTCCACATATTCGAAGAGGATTATTCCTTGCGAATCCCAAAAGACAGTCGCCATAACCTTTCCGGCCTAAGGTCTAGTCTTCGCCTTTTTTGGTGCAGATTCTCCCTTGGTAACCCATTGTTTAGGTTGTCGTTTGGTCTCAGGAGAATAGTAATGTATCCATGTTTCATCCACAATGACGAAACGACGCTTAAAGTCCCGCGGATTCTTCCTGAACAGCTGCAAACCATCCTTGCAACTCTTCACAAGATTCCGTTTTTGGTCAAGCGCGAGCAATCGCGGAACGTATCTTGAGGATAGCTTTCTCATGTCCAAATGTTTGTGCAAAACATTATGTACACGTTCATTCGAGATGCCCACAGCACTAGCAATCTCACGCACCTTAACTCTTCTGTCATCCATCACCATATCATACATTTTATGAATAATTTCTAGAGTCATAACCTCCACAGGGCGTCCAGAACGTCCAGGGTCACTTGTGCCCATATGGGCAATCCGAAAATTTTGAAACCACTTGTAAACTGTTCTAATCGAAGGTTCAGAGTCACCGTAATGTTTATCAAGCTTATCTTTAGTTTCCTGAGGCGTTTTGCTTTTCATAAAGTAATGTTGAATCACCACAAGAAATTCTTCTTCGTCCATTTTTTGACAATCACTCGACTTCTTTGATTCACACGAATGCGAAACACAAAGAAATAGACCAATATAGCTGAAACTTGGTGTGCATTCTTTCCAAAGATGCTACTAACTAAACATGACCTCGATACGCGCCAGTGGTGCCATCTCTCGGACTTTTCAAACGTCTCTCGTACGTCGTATGGTTTCTTATTTTGTGGCAACTCTGTGCACTGACGTACAGTGGAACACTCTTCGTCGAAAATTGGGCGATCAGAAGTTCTACGATATCGGTTCCCGAGCTGCAGCTGTTCGGGTCTCTCACAGTTCTTACACTGCCATCACTTTAATGCGTATCCCATCGCTCGATTATTGGTTAGCAATATGAACTCCCTCAACAGAAACTGCAGCATTGCTTCTGTGAACACTAGACATTAAACAATTTGTACTTGCATAAAACTTCGTTAACCATGGCGCAGAGACACTTTCTGCAGATCTTGCTTTCTATAGAAAAGCGGTAAAGTGCGTTTGACTGTGGTTAAAGCGAATGTTTGGACAGTTCCTTTGAAAATGACAATGTTGATTTCTTTTCTCATGCGTATCCAATCATAGGCTGTGCACCATGTCTGATGACATAATTAAACCTAGATGTTCTTACCTTTACCGATGCAGCCACAGCATCAAAACTGATGCGGTGCCGCTCGCCTAGCGCATTCTCACAGTTCCTCATGTGAAGTCCGCCTCCGACAGGGTAGGGAAAGAAGTCACAGGACTCGGGAATGGCGCCAGTTCTACATCTACATCTCCACCTATGCTCCGCAAGCACCTTGCAGTTTGTGGCGGACAGTACTTTGTGTGTCTCTCTCACTCTCCACTCCTCCCCTTTTTCCGTTCCAGTCGCGAATAATTTGCGGGAAGAAGAATTGTGGGGAGGGCCTCTGTGTGGGTTCGAATCACCTGAATTTTATCTTCATGGCCCTTTCGCAGGATATACGTAGGAGGAAGCAACATGTTTGTTGACTCTTCGAGGAACGTACGTTCTCGGAACTATAACAGTAAGCATAACCGTGCAGAACGCCACTTTTGTAGGTCTGCCCCTGGAGTTGGTTGATCATCTCCGGCACACTTTCTCGCTTATTAAATGAACCTGTAATGAAACGCGTTGCCCTTCTTTGGATCTTCTCTGTTTCCTTCATCAATCCTGTCTGGTACAGATACATGCAGTATTGATGTATTAGTCGGAAGAGTGTTTCGAAAGCTACCTTTCTTGATGGGCTACATTTCCTGAGGATTCTCCCATTGAATCTCAGTCAGGCATCTGCCTTTCCTGCGATTAGTTTTATACGGTCATTCCTCTTTAAATCGCTCCGTACACATCCTCCTAGATATTTTGCGAAATAACTGCTTCCAGTGATCGCTCTGCTAATGTGCAATCATACAATAAAGGGTCTTTCTATAAACTCGCAATAAGTTACAGATGTTTATGTTGAGGGTCACTTGCTACCCCCTGCTTTCTCCCTTTCGCTGTAAATTTCTTGCCTTGCGACTTCTCTGTATTGAACAGAATCATCCGCGAAAAGCCTTATGGAACTTCCGATGTTGTCTACTACTTCATTTGTATGTATTGTGGAAAGTTATGGACCTCTAACACTCCACTGCGGCAGTCCGAAGTCAGTTTTACGTCTGAAGAGTTCTCTCCACTGAGAATGACATGTTGTGTTCTGTCTGCTAGAAACACTTCAGCCCAGTCACACAGTTCGTCTGATATTCTGTACGCTCGTGTTTTGTTCATCAGGCGGCAATGCGGAACTGTATCGGATGCTTTACAGAAATCAAGGAACACGGCATCTTTCGGGGCGCCGATATCTACCACATTCTAGGTCTCGTGGACGAACAGGACGAGCTGGGTACCCCGCGATCGTTTTTTTTGGAACGCATGTTGATTCCTACAGAGCAGGTGTTCTGCCTAAAGAAATGATACAATACACGAGCACAGAACGTGCGGCAAAATTCTACAACTGACCGACGTCGGAGATACAGGTCTACAATTTTGTACGTCCGTTCGATGATCTCGAAAACGGGAACGTCTCGTGTTTATTTCCAGAAACACTTCGCTCTTCCAAAGACCTACGGAACGCTGCTGCTAGAAGAGGGGAAAGTTACATCGCATATTATATGTAAATTCGTATTGGTATCCCGTCATGTGCAGTGGCTTTTGATGAGCGATTTCAGCTGTTTCCTATTCCATGGTCACTTATTTCGACATTAGCCAATTCGTCGTTCGAGCAACAATTTAAAGGAGGTACTACAGTGCGGTCTTCCTCTGTGAAAAAGTTTTGGATAAAGACGTTTAGTATCTCGGCCTTTTCTGGGTCGTCCACCGTTTCAGTGTCATTATGGTCACAATGTGTGTGGACAGATGACTTCGACCCCTTTATTGATTTAACGTAAGACCAGAACTTCTTAGGATATTCTGTGAAGACAGAACTTTACTTTAGAATTCGATGAACGCTTCACGTATAGCTCTCCTCACGCTAATTTTGGCCTCGGTTTTTGCTTTTTTGTCAGCTGACACTAAACGTTGAAACTTCATGGCAGATCAAAACTGTCGTTTCTGAAAGTATTTGTATGGAGTGTAGCCATGTATGGAAGTGAAACATGGACGATAAACAGTTTGGACAAAAAGAGAATAGAAACTTTCGAAATGTGGTGCTACAGAAGAATGCTGAAGATTAGATGGGTAGATCACACAACAAATGAGGAGGTACTCAATAGGATTGGGGAGAAGAGAAGCTTGTGGCACAACTTGACTAGAAGAAGGGATCGGTTGGTAGGACATGTTCTGAGGCATCAAGGGATCACCAATTTAGTATTGGAGGGCAGCGTGGAGGGTAAAAATTGTAGAGGGAGACCAAGAGATGAATACACTAAGCAGATTCAGAAGGGTGTAGGCTGCAGTAGGTACTGGGAGATGAAGAAGCTTGCACAGGATAGAGTGGCATGGAGAGCTGCATCAAACCAGTCTCAGGACTGAAGATCACAACAGTAACAAGACTGGCGATGACGTGGCGCAGACGAATAGCGAAATTCTGCATGACCCGCTGAAGTGTCGGAATATCGATGCTGTCGATGTTCTCCTGAATGGCTATTTTCAGCTCAGCAGTGGCATCGGGGGTTATTGCTGTACACCTTGTCCTTAATATAGCCCCACAAAAAGGAGTCGCATGTGTTCAGATACGGAGAATATGGCGGCCAATCGAGGCCCTTGCCAGTGGCCTCTGGGTGCCCCAGAGCCAGAATGCGATCTCCGAAGTTCTCCTCCAGGACATCAAACACTCTCCTGCTTCGCTGTAGTCGAGCTCCGTCTTGCATAAACCACATCTTGTCGAAATCAGGGTCACTTTAGATAATGGGGGTGAAGTCATCTTCCAAAAGCTTCACGTACCGTTCGGTAGTCACCGTGGCAGCAAGGAACATCACACCGATTATTCCGTACTGGACACTGCACACCACAGAGCCACCTGTTGAAGGTGTAGAGACTTCTCGATCGCCAAATGCGGATTCTCAGTCCCCCAAATGCGCCAATTTTGCTTATTGACGAACCGATCCAAATGAAAGTGGTCTTCGTCGCTAAACCAAACCATACAGCACATACTTACACCCATCATGCCCTGCGGCCAACCATGAAGTCTGAACGTCCTAACACAAACCACTCAGCAGTTATGGTGATTTTATTTCATATAATTCAACAATTGTCACCCTGTATCTTTGTATTGTTGTGTTTAGTCTCTATATGTCTCTGCACGAGGTCTGATTTCTCTTATATTCGTCGGTTTTCCTCGAAACATGCATTGACAGCATTAGCCTCTCTCTGCAGTCAACTTCCAATGGCGGTTCCCTAAATTTTCTTAATATTGTCCATCGGAAAGAACATCGTCTTTTCTCCAGCGTTTCCCATTTGAGTTACCGAAGCATCTACCCGATTCTTGCATGTTGTCCGAACCTACCGGGAACAAATTAAGTAACCACTTCTGAAATGCTTTGATGTCTTTTTCAGTCCGACCTGGTGCATATCCGAAATATTCGAAGAGAAGAGTATGTCGCACTAGAGATCTCTATGCGATCTCCTTTAGAGATGAAACCCATTGTCCCGAAAATTTCCCAATAACCCGAAGTCGACTATTAGCCTTCCCTATTAGAATTCTTAAACGTTCGTTCCATTTCATATCGCTTTGCAATTCTACGCCAAGGTATTTAACCATCTTAACTGGGTCAAGGAGCCCACTACTAATTCTTTATTCGAACATTATGGATTTGTCTTTCCTACTCATCACCATTAACTTATATTTACCTACATTTAGAACTAGCTGCAATTCGTCACACCACCTAGAAATTTCGTCTGTCAACTTGTATCCTACTACAATCATTCAATATAGACACAAGAGTCATGACATCAAATACCACCAAGGCGCCGGCCGGGGTGGCCGAGCGGTTCTAGGCGCTACAGTCTGGAACCGCGCGACCGCTGCGGTCGCGGGTTCGAATCCTGCCTCGGGCATGGATGTGTGTGGTGTCCTTAGATTAGTTAGGTTTAAGTAGTTCTAAGTTCTAGGGGACTGATGACCTCAGAAGTTAAGTAGCATAGTGCTCAGAGCCATTAGAACCATTTGAACCACCAAGGAGTCAGTCACGGACGTTTCGAGGTGTGGAGTCGACCATGAGAGTGGGACCTCCCGGAATGCATCAGGCGGTGACCATACGTAACCAACCCAGGATGTAATCATGTGCCGATGGTATCTAATGACACTAAGCAGCGCAGGATGCACTCTGGCCGTAGTCCACTCCGTTACCAACATGTGCTTTCCGAGCAAAACAGTAGGGTAGGCGTTGTAAGAAGCAAATGTATGGTATCTCAGTTTAATGTGATAGTGACATAAATGTTGCTAATACACACTGGTGAGCCCAGACATTATGACTAATAAACTGTTATACAGCGTGTTTAAAAATAAATGACATGATTTCAAAACTCCATTATAAACATGGGATGAATTGCAAAATACAAAATCTCAAAGTTTTAGCTGTGTTATTACAAATGCTGTACGTGTCCACCACCAGCAGCACGAACGACATCTGGACGATAGCTGATTTTGTCATAAACTTCCCACAAGGTACCTGCTTTTACGGAAGTTCTGGCGGCTGTTATTCTGTTCTTCACTTCTTCTACATCACGAAGTACAGGAGGAATGCACACACTTTCCTTCACAGATCCCTACAAGAAAAAATCGGAGGGGGTTATGCCTGGCGATCTTGGAGACCAAGAATGCAGAGCAGCGTCTCAGAGTCCTGTATGGTCGGTCCAGCACTGCTTCAGAGTGTCAGTGAGAAGCTGACGTACGCTGTTGTGACATTCTGGTGGAGCTCCATCCTGTTGAAAAATGAAGTTATCAGAGTCCTGTTGAAGTTGTGTAAAAAGCCAGTTCTTCAGCATTTGAAGATAGCTCCGTTCCAATCGCTGTGTTTTCATCAAAGCAGAAGGGACCGTACACATCTCTACGAGAACTACACAAAAACTTTCACTTTAGGTGAGTCTCTTTTGTGCTCAGTAATGTCATGAGGGTTTTGGAGTCCCGATACGCACACTTTATGTTGGTTTACTTTACAGGTAACATGAAATGTTGTTGAGCCGTGCTGCGTCTCGCGTTGGTGCTGTTTGTAGGTTTCCGCCCTCTGTTGGAGGCCAGACGGTATCGTTTAGTTGGCATGGTTGCGGTTGTTTGTCTTCTTCTCGTGTGGACTGGCGCCACTCGGTTTCGCTAGAGTTCCCTGTCCGCTAGCGGCAGCAGCGGTGGTTATCAATATGCAGTAACTGTTGCCCTGTCTTTGGGGCGTGGTCGTGGTTCTTGTGGGTCGTGTGAGTGGGTCAGTTTGGTTGGGGACTCAGGAGCAGCCAGGTCCGCTCAGTGTGAGAACTCGCCGGGACCACTGGCGGCACGCATCTACTGCTAGATGGAAGGGCTGTGGTCACGAGGGTGTACGACCATGTCGTAAACCGGATCCAGCAAGCTTTAAGATGAGTGCATTTCAATCCAAGTAGAGAAACCTCCACCATTGTGGTATTTCGCGATTCTCCAGTGAGTTGGGTTCTTGTTGCTGCTCGTAGTGTCGCCGAGGCGGAGAGCAGCGAGTGGAGTGCTTGGGGAAGGCGGATCTGATTAGCTTTCCTCGACTTCTTATTACTATTTACTGCGTTCAACTTCTTACAATTTGTTAAGTTCAACCAGCGGTAATTTTTCTTGCCTGGTGGCCGCTAACGCCCCAGTTACCTGCTCTGGGGGTTAGTGTATGTAACGGCAGTGTAAGTTTCCTCGCCTTGCCGCTGCTGTCCGGTAAGACGTGTGGTTTTGACAGCTTTCTTGATTGTCGGTCGGTTGGTGACTCCTTTCTCTGGTGGTAGTGATTCCTTTCTCGTTCCAGGCACTCTAAACACAGTATTCTGGGGACATACTGCAGATTGCCGGTTCCGGCTTTGGAGTATTATTCCATCTTTGCATTTGGTTTATCAGACGTCAGGTAGCTTCAGCAAGATTATCATTATTCATTCGTTAGACTGCCACTAGTCTGAGTTACCATCTTGTGAAGTGAATGCAACTTTTGGCTGCCTACCTCATCGTTCCCAAAAAGTGTTTGTTGCGGACCTTCTCAGAGGTCGATTCCTGGAGCACCGTCTGTGGCCCCTTGGCTCTTGTAAGACATGTGTGTTCTAAAAGGAGGTCTGATGGCCAGTAGTTCAGTGTAACGCTCCTTCAGCCCACGACTTCTGCGGGTATAATCTGCCTCAGTACCCTTTAAGGAACTTACGTACTGGTCTGCGTGTTTTATTATTGTATTATTTATTACAATACCTTGTAATGCCTACATTAAAGGTTATACATGTCTACTTAATAGTTCTGGTCGCCTTCTGGAATAAATCTAGCATTGTATTGTTCAGTGGATGTTAAGGTTGTGTTACAAAGTTTACCATCGTCTTATTTCACCCGTTTGGTGATCAGTTGCTTGTTTTTTAAATTAACCTTTGCTATTGTATTTGCTGTTTTACAGCAAGTTTCTAAATTTTTTGTATTATTGCCGTTCCTGGCTTGTAAGACCTTCGGCCCAGATCACAGTGGCTTGCTTTTAAAACATTATCCGCAGGTCGCAGGTAATAGACGGGAAATCATCGAGTAAAACTGAAGTGATATCAGCTGTTCCCCAGGGAAGCGTCCTGGGACCTCTGCTGCTCCTGATCTATATAAATGACCTGGGTGACAATCTGAGCAGTTCTCTTAGGTTGTTCGGAGATGATGCTGTAATTTACCGTCTAGTAGGGTCATCCGAAGACCAGTATCAGTTGCAAAGCGATTGAGAAAAGATTGCAGTGTGGTGTGGCAGGTGGCAGTTGACGCTAAATAACGAAAAGTGTGATGTGATCCACATGAATTCCAAAAGAAATCCGTTGGAATTCGATTACTCGATAAATAGTACAATTTTCAAGGCTGTCAATTCAACTAAGTACCTGGGTGTTAAAATTACGAACAACTTCAGTTGGAAAGACCACATAGATAATATTGTGGGGAAGGCGAGCCAAAGGTTGCGTTTCATTGGCAGGACACTTAGAAGATGCAAGTCCACTAAAGAGACAGTTTACACTTCACTCGTTCGTCCTCTGTTAGAATATTTCTCCACGGTGTGGGATCCTTACCAGGTGGGATTGACGGAGGACATCGAAAGGGTGCAAAAAAGGGCAGCTCGTTTTGTATTATCACGTAATAGGGGAGAGAATGCGGCAGATATGATACGCGAGTTGGGATGGAAGTCATTAAAGCAAAGACGTTTTTCGTCGCGACGAGATCTATTTACGAAATTTCAGTCACCAGCTTTCTCTTCCGAATGCGAAAATATTTTGTTGAGCCCAACCTACATAGGTAGGAATGATCATCAAAATAAAATAAGAGAAATCAGAGCTCGAACAGAAAGGTTTAGGTGTTCGTTTTTCCCGCGCGCTGTTCGGGAGTGGAATGGTAGAGAGATAGTATGATTGTGGTTCGATGAACCCTCTGCCAAGCACTTAAATGTGAATTGCAGAGTAATCATGTAGATGTAGATGTAGATCTGTATTTAATGGTGATTTGCTAAATTGTAACTCACTGGAAACACTGTTATTTACTCAGTTGTTTATTCCTCCATTAACAACGTGTGGTATTTTTATTTATTGTTGAGTCTAGAATTACTGGTTTAAAATAAATTGTGTGTAACAATAAAAGGCAACCAATAGTAACTGATTACGGCCCCGTCCACAATCGTAACCGAATTCTACCTTCCCTTGACTACCAGGTTTAAGTTGCTTCATCACTGAAAATTAACCGTGGTAAAATGTATCATCTTCCATGCTCTCTAGCAGAGCATTACTGAAGTCAACCCATTTTTTTCACCAGCTGGAAGAGCTTGACCGATTGTAGTCTCTTTGGTTTATAGACCAACCTACGTCTTAATACTCGCCAGGCAGTAGTATGAGGCCCTCTCTGCTTGCGCAGCGATTAGACTTTCGTGGATTCTGCTAAAACGTTTGCTGAACTCTTTTCATCACGTCATCAGAAGTTCCAGGTAGACCTGGAATCTTACCTTTGTACAAATTGGGGATACCAACCCCACACGTCCAGAATTTCTACAGAGTGGCTCCAGGAACACTCTTCTGAATTTAAACACTTCCGCTGGCCACTAAACTTCCCAGACATGAACATTATTGAGCGTATCTGGGATGCCTTGCAAAGTGCCTGTCAGAAGAGGTCTCCACCCCCTCGTACTCTTACTGATTTATGGACAGCCCTTCAGGATTCATGGTGTCAGTTCCCTCTAGCACTACCTCAGACATTAGTCGAGTCCATGCGACGTCGTGTTGCGGCACCTTTGCGTGCTCGCAGGGGCCCTACATGATATTAGGTGGGTGTACCAGTTTCTGTGGCTCTTCAGTGTATGTGGAAGCTAAATACGTGATTCGAAAATCTTCGTCTTGGTACCTGTTTCATGAATGCCACACATGTGTTCATGAAATCATTATCTCAGAATTTAAATGGTTATATGTGGCGCTTTACGTAATAAAATTGGACTAATATAGTGGCATGTTTGAGCTAAAATTATTGTCACCGGCGACATCGTTTAAGGGAGTGATGTACTCTCACTCAGATGTGAACAGGTCTCTTTAACAGTGTATGTCTTCTTAGTCATAATACAGAAAGAGTTAATCTGAAATAGGTTTCTGATTATCTCAAATTTTCATATTTCATTCGACCCTTAAAGCTTAGCATGTCCATTGATGCTTGCATTGTATAGCAGGAAGATGTGTTTCGTAAGCCTTCATATCCTCTATGCGCATTGCACACTAGCGAATCATTTAACAGGCATTGCATAGCAGCATATGTCACAGCAGTGTGATTTGTTTCAAGTCCCCACATAGCAACATGCTTTATTTCAGGTACTGTTGCAGACCAGAGCAGATCTCTCGTTGCACAGCCAATGTTCGATTTCATGAACATGACGAACTATTCTTTGGTGTGTTTTAGGGAACACGGAATATTTATGTATCTCTGTACAATTCGAATATGCAGTCAACAGCTGCACGATGATTTAGTATGCGACAGTTAATGCTGCACAATCGTGACCGTTGAAGGGAAAGTTGTAGAGTAATGTATTTTGCAGATAACTACTTCTCATTATCAAAGCAAAGGAACATGATGACGTTTAACATAATAAGCAAGCAGCCACTAAGTTATGGAGTAATAGTCTCACTACTGGAATTTCACATCAGAATAAGAGAATAGCAATCGTTTCATATGAACAATTTAGAGCTACTAAGTTTTCATTCACAATTACTGGATAAGATTTAGAAAGTTCATCCCCATTCCACTTTAGTTTTACATTCACATTGCATTCAGAAACCTTCAGCATAGTACATTAAATGTAATGCGTACATACGAAAGTTACATAGAAAGTTGCAACATAAAGGTTACACACTAGCTTCTAGTACATAGTTCGCAGCACAGAGTTTTGATTCGTTGTCCTTTGTCGGGCTCACATGCCAACATGGCAGTTGACAGAAATGTTCGTTCTTTTTCTTTCCACTCATATACCAGCTGTCTCTACCACCACCACCTTTACGACCCCTCCGTTTGCAGTTACAGTTCAGGTCGTTCTATTATTGTTGGAAAGTAGGTACCGCTGTACACAATTACTGTTACCATTACAATTGTCAGAAATAGCTAAGAGTACTATTGCTACCCCTAACGCCCTGGGCTTCCACTATCACCATGAACACTGGGAAAGTTACACCTAATTATTGACCTAGTAGTGTTGGTACGAAACGCTCATATCTGTGTCAATTGAGATTGGTCGTCATATTTCCCTATAACTCGCTGTTGGACATACCATCAGTCATCCCATAGCATAAAGAGTGACTTTTTAAACACACAACACTGAAGAGTAGCGTTTGTTGTAGCTGGACTAGAGGACTAGAGGACTCGATGTAATCTTAAGACATGTGGATGCAGCAGTGGTGATCGGCTGCAGTTATGTGGAATTGGTCTTTGGCATACTTATGTTTTAATGATGTGCACAGAGAATTAGTTAAAATGTGTAAGAAAATGATAGTAAGCATGCCAAACTGTTTGGGCTTCAGCCCTGTGTAATCACTGTTAGAAATAGTAAGCAACTTTTGTAAAGAAACAGTTGTTTTTTGGTAGTTCTATCGCCCCGATACCAGATTATGTACATGTAATAAAACAAGGAAAAACAACAAAGCTGATTTACGAACCTGGAAATAAGTCTTTCGGTGTTGTAATGAATCGAGCATCTACAATGAAACTACGGAATGTCACTGGAGGTGGACTTCCATTACACATTTTACGTACGTAAAACAGTTACGTTTGTAATATAAACTTCGAAAGATAAAAATTAAAGCAAATATTTTATTGTAGGTGAGCACGATGTAGCATTCTCATGCTTAATTACATTTTCTGTGTCAGTGGAGAAAATACACATATACCAGCAAACCCGGCAATGCTTCGCAGTTGTGAAATATGCGTTGGAACTGGAGGCACGTCCTAGTCTCAGCCTCCTCCCCCCCCCCCCCCCCCCAGACCATCTATTTTTTCCCAGTCTCCTTGTTCATCTCCTCTAGCTCCTCCATTACTCTCGTCCACCACGTCCTTCTCTCTCTTACTGTATTTCTCCTCCTCTCCCATCTCTCTTTCTATGTCCTCGTCCCCCTCTCTCTATCCGTCTGCTCCTTCCCCCTCTCTGTTCACTTTCTCCCCTTCTCCCTCTGTCCACCTCATCTTTCCCCCTCTCTCTCTGACTATGAGCCTTCTTTATTGGTGTTACAAAGTAAACCTTGACTGGGATCTGAAGCCACTTGAAATGAATGAGTAAATTGGTTGGGACCGTTATTATATGGAGTATGAGAGAGACCTCTCCCTCTGCTGGCTCTGTGAGGATAGTAGCTTCAATGACAGTATATAGCATGATTTTAATCTGTGAATGGGTAGGACTACCAAACTCCTGACGATTCAGATTCCGCAGTAGTATTCTAATCATAAACCGATAAGCCATAAATACGATTTTCTTATTTTGTGTCAAAACCTACTGCGAGGAATAAAACGAAACAGCACACTGTTTTGTGTACAGAATTTGTTTGAAATCACATGTAAGGAGAAAGAATGTACAAAGGAGAAACGTTTTGTGTAGTGGTCTGAATGCTCTGATGATGTAGTTAAAACTGACTGCGATAAAGCAAACTAAACTGCACATTTTCACAGCACAGCACAGAACAGCACTTCTTTCTAGCAGTTTGCATCAACGGGAAACCTGTACAGTGATGTTTAAAGAAACGTATAGTCCATGTCCCTCCAAATGCTTATTAGGGCACTATGTGAAGTCCTTATACAGTAGTGTACATTTTATGTAGGTACACAAGAGAAATACAAGAGTCTGAGAAACAGAATCAACAGAGAGGCAAAACAAGCAAGAGAAAAATACCTTGATGATCTCTGTATTTCAGTTGAGGACAACATGAGCAAGGGAAATATCGACAAGGCCTATAAATGTGTGAGACATTGCTTTGGAGACAGAAGAAACAAGTGTAGGGCTGTGATGGATGAAATTGGCAATAAGTTGGATGACAATGATGAAGTTGCAAGAAGATGGAAACAATATATAGGAAAACTGTACAGCGGACCAAACCTGTCTGAAAACATCATGGAAGAAGAAACAGACGTAGATGCACACAACATAGGTGAACCTATATTAAAGGAAGAGTTTGAACTAGCTCTGAAAAAATTGAAAAACATCAACTCGCCTGGTATAGAAAATATCCCAGCCGAACTTCTGAAATCTGGAGGAGCAAAACTTAATCAGGAGTTGTATAATCTTGTTTTCAACAAGTACGAGCATGGTATAATTCCTACAGACTTTGAGAAAAACGTTATGATCCCCATTCAAAAGAAGGCAAATGCTACAAGATGTGAAAATTATAGGACGCTCAGCCTAGTTACGCACGCCTCTAAAATATTAACCTCAATTATCCTAAAACGCATAGAACAAAAAGTCGAAGCTACACTCTCCGAAGACCAGTTTGGATTCCGGAAAGATAGAGGAACCAGAGAAGCAATATTTGCTGTAAAACTAATAATAGAGAAACGACTAGATAAGAACCTGAAAACATATATAGCTTTCGTAGATGTAGAGAAAGCCTTTGACAATGTTAAATGGTATAAGATGTTTGAGGTACTCAAAAAAGTAGAAATAGACAATAAAGATAGAAAAATGATATGGAACCTGTACAAAAACGAGACAGCAGTTATCCGTGGACGGACAAAACAAGAAGAGGTGCAGATACGGAAAGGTGTCCGACAAGTTTGCGCACTATCCCCTGTTATCTTTAACGTATGCATTGAAGAGGCACTAAAAAAAGTAAGGGAAAATTCACAGACGGGTGTAGTAATTCATGGCCAACGAATAGATATGATAAGATATGTCCTGGCTGAAAGTGAAGAAGATCTTGTAGTCCTACTGAATAGAATGGATAAAGTTATGGATGAAGAATATAATCTGAGAATTAATAAAGCAAAAACAAAAGTAATGGCATGCGACAAAGAAGATCAAGTGAAAGTCCAAGTTCATGAAGGCAATGAACTGCTTGAACAAGTTGATAAATTTACTTATCTGGGCAGTAATATTACCAGGGATGGAAGGAGCAAGGCAGAAGTGAGAAGTAGTGTAGCTCAAGCAAAGGCTGCTTTTAACAAGAAGAAAAACATATTAACATCTAAGAGCATCAGCCTTGAAATCAGGAAAAGATTTTTGAAATCATATGTGTGGAGTGTGGCATGCTATGGGTGTGAAACATGGACTCTCGGGACAGAGGAAGACCAGAAGCTAAATTCTTTTGAAATGTGGTGCTATAGACGCATGCTCAAAATAAAATGTACCGATAAGGTCACAAACGAAGTGGTTCTGGAAAGAGCAGGTGAGAAGAGAAGCTTCTGGAGTTTCATTGTTAAATGAAGAGTGCAATTTACAGGCCATCTATTAAGACATAAAGGACTCCTGAACACAATCATAGAGGGATATGTCGAGGGAAAAAGACCAAGAGGAAGACCACGACTGAGGTATATGGATCAAATCGTGAAAGATGTGGGATGTAACACCTATAAAGAAATGAAGAGAAAAGCTGAAAGACGCACAGAATGGAGACAAGCTGCCACTGTAGCTGTTGCAAACCAATCCTTGGATTGACCACTGCAGAAGACACATGTAACACATGTATTAAAAAAAAACATGTGACTCGAGGCTGCCTGAACGTTTAAGAGGGCCTCGTGTAAAAATTTGAAGTAAATGAGTGAAGAACTTTTAAAGATTTTTTTCTAACTATGTATCTCTGCTATGTTGCACATATTTATATTTATATAGCCTATATGTGTTTAAATGTTTGTTAGCATATCGTGTAAAATTTTGAAGTAAATCTGTCAAGAACTTCAGCACGATAATGGCCGCCCGCAAACGGCGAGACTTCCCAGTGCCTGTTGTCGTGCTTGCCACATCCTACGTTTCCAGTGAGGTCGCCTCATCGCTCCCCAGCTGAGAACGTCTGGAGTATTATCGGCAGCGTACTCCAAGGAGCACGGAATTTTGACGATATAACGAGCCAGATGGAGAGAATATCTACATCTACATGGTTACTCTGCAATTCACACTTAAGTGCCTGGCAGAGGGTTCATCGAACCATTTTTACACTACCTCTCTACCATTCCATTCACGAACTGCGCGTGGGAAAGAGGAACACCTAAATCTTTCCGTTCGAGCTCTGATTTCTCTTATTTTATTATGATGATAATTTCTCCCTACGTAGGTGGGTGTCGACAAAATATTTTCGAATTCGGAAGGGAAAGTTAGTGATTGAAATTTCGTAAATAGATCTCACCGCAAAGGAAACCGCCTTTGTTTCAGTGATTGCCACTCCAACTCTCGTATCATATCAGTGACACTCTCACCCCTATTGCGCGATAACACGAAACGAGCTGCCCTTCCTTGCACTTTTTCAATGTCCTCCGTCAATCCTACCTGGTAAGGATCCCACACCGCGCAGTAGTATTCCAGCATGGGCGGATAAACGTAATGTAGGCTGTCTCTTTAGTGGGTTTGTCACATCTTCTAAGTGTTCTGCTAACAAAGGGCAGTCTTTGTTTCGCCTTTTCCACAATATTATCTATGTGGTCTTTCCAATTTAAGTTGCTCGTAATTGTAATTCCTAGGTATTTAGTCAAATTGACAGACCTTAGACTTGTGCGATTTATCTTGTACCCAAAATTTATCGGATTTCTTTTAGTACCCACGCGCATGACCTCGCACTTTTCTTTTTTTAGTGCCAATTGCCACTTTTCGCACCATACAGAAATTCTCACTAGATCATTTTGTAACTGGAACTGATCGTCTCATGATTTTACTAGACGGTGAATTTCAGCGTCATCTGTAAACAATCTAAGGGGGCTGCTCAGATTATCACCTAGATAATTTATGTAAATCAGGAACAGCAGAGGGACTATGACACTACCTTGCGGATCGCCAGATATCACTTCTGTTCTACTCGATGATTTACCTTCTATCACTACCTCTCTGAGAGGAAATCACAAATCCAGTCACACAACTGAGACGATACTCCACATGCACGCAATTTGATTAGTAGTGGCTTGTGAGGAACGATATCAAAAGCCTTCCGGAAATCCAGCAATATGGAATCGATCTGAGATCCCTTGTCGACAGCACTCATTACTTCATGGGAATAAAGAGCTAGCTGTGTTGCACAAGAACGATATTTTCTGAATCCGTGTTGGTTATGTATCAATAAGTCATTTTCTTCAAGGTGATTCATAATGTTCGAGTACAGAATATGCTCCAAAATCCTACTGCAAATTCAGGTCAGTGATATGGGTCTGTAATTAAATGGGTTACTCCTATTTCCATTCTTGAATATTGGTGTGACCTGTGCTACGTTCCAGTTTTTAGGAACAGACATTTCGTCAAGTGAGCGGTTGAATATGATTGCTAAGATAGGCGCTATTCTGTCTGCATACTCTGAAAGTAATCTGCTTGGTATACCATCTGGACCGGAAGACTTCCCTTTCTTAAGTGATTTGAGTTGGTTCGCGGCACCTAAGATATCTACTTTTATGTCACTCACGGTAACAGCTGTTCTGGTTTCGAATTCTGCACTGTACTTTCTAGATTGTCGCACAGATGACAAAATGGTAGATATCGAAATAGACGACAGAGGGATACAGAAATTACAATCGTTCAAAAGAGGAAAGGCCGCTGGACCTGATGGGATACCAGTTCGATTTTACACAGAGTACGCGGAGAAACTTGCCCCCCTTCTTGCAGCGGTGTACCGTAGGTCTCTAGAAGAGCGTAGCGTTCCAAAATATTGGAAAAGGGCACAGGTCATCCCCGTTTTCAAGAAGGGACGTCGAACAGATGTGCAGAACTATAGATCTATATCTCTAACGTCGATCAGTTGTAGAATTTTGGAACACGTATTATGTTCGAGTGTAATAACCTTTCTGGAGACTAGAAATCTACTCTGTAGGAATCAGCATGGTTTTAGAAAAAGACGATCGTGTGAAACCCAGCTCGCGCTATTCGTCCACGAGACTCAGAGGGCCATAGACACGGGTTCCCAGGTAGATGCCGTGTTTCTTGACTTCCGCAAGGCGTTCGATACAGTTCCCCACAGTCGTTTAATGAACAAACTAAGAGCATATGGACTATCAGACCAATTGTGTGACTGAATTGAAGAGTTCCTAGATAACAGAACGCAGCATGTCATTCTCAATGGAGAGAAGTCTTCCGAAGTAAGAGTAATTTCAGGTGTGCCGCAGCGAGGTGTCGTAGGACCGTTGCTATTCACAATATACATAAATGACCTTGTGGATGACATCGGAAGTTCACTGAGGCTTTTTGCGGATGATGCTGTGGTACATCGAGAGGTTGTAACAATGGAAAATTGTACTGAAATGGAGGAGGATCTGCAGCGAATTGACGCATGGTGCAGGGAATGGCAATTGAATCTCAATGTAGACAAGTGTAATGTGCTGCGAATATATAGAAAGAAAGATCCCTTATCATTTAGCTACAATATAGCAGGTCAGCAACTGGAAGCAGTTAATTCCATAAATTATCTGGTAGTACGCATTAGGAGTGAATTAAAATGGAATGATCTTATAAAGTTGATCGTCGGTAAAGCAAATGCCAGACTGAGATTCATAGGAAGAATCCTAAGGAAATGCAATCCGAAAACAAAGGAAGTAGGTTACAGTACGCTTCCTCACCCACTGCTTGAATACTGTTCAGCAGTGTGGGATCCGTACCAGATAGGGTTGATAGAAGAGATAGAGAAGATCCAACGGAGAGCAGCGCGCTTTGTTACAGGGTCATTTAGTAATCGCGAAAGCGTTACGGAGATGTTACGTAAACTGCAGTGGAAGACTCTGCAGCAGAGACGCTCAGTAGCTCGGTCCGGGCTTTTGTTGAAGTTTCGAGAACATACCTTCACCGAAGAATCAAGCAGTATATTGCTCCCTCCTACGTATATCTCGCAAAGAGACCATGAGGATAAAATCAGAGAGATTAGAGCCCACACAGAAGCATACCGACAATCCTTCTTTCCACGAACAATACAAGACTGGAATAGAAGGGAGAACCGATAGAGGTACTCAAGGTACCCTCCGCCACACACCGTCAGGTGGTTTGCGGAGTATGGATGTAGATGTAGAAGGGAATATGCAGCAACTCTGTCCATCAGTGACAAGCCGAACAACTTCTTGCCGGAGGTGGACCAACGCGTTATTGACTTGACAATCTGTGAAGCTTATTCTCTTGAATAAATCACCCAGTTTTTCTGAAAGTGTAATCATTTGTTTGTATGTCGATAAGCATAACGGCTACCGAGATCTGTCCATCGGTCCCATTCGGATAGTTTCTTCGCAGAATATCTTCTTTTGTTTTATTGTATTATAATATTTCTCAGCAGTTTGTAAGAGTCGTAGCGCACTGTCGTACTCCGCTGAATGCTGCAGAGGCGTAAGCGAGTTAATGCACCTAAGTAGCGGTGGACACACCCGGGTACCGCCGTCAGCACCTGCGTTACGCAGTGCTGACTTCCAGCGCCGGGGAACGAAATCCAGCCATAATGAGGTGACACGCCCGCCACGCTGATGTAACGCTTATAATACGAACCCAATTGTTCGAGCGGCGTGTCCTCCGAATTAATTACGTGAAAGATGGCGCAGCTGCCGTGCGAGTACAAGACGACCCCTGCTTCTGCTCAAAGTGGCATCCACGTCACAGCCACGAAACTAGCCAACACGTTCACGAGAAATAATTAAAAAAAAAAAAAAAACCTTGAAGAACTCCGACTGGCTCCGGTGTCCTAGATAATGAGGTGGGTTTCTACTTGTCTCAGTAAAATTTAATTCTTTGCGTACTGAAATTGCCTTCGAAATTTCACGTGCGATAAACACGATGTTAACTTCGGCAAGCATATTAATTGCGTTGCTTTCTATTGCCTACTTTTATTCTGTAATACAGGCGTATCCTGCTGCCTCTGATGACTGTGTTGACTGGCGCATTTAAACGCATTTACTATTTGCGAACATGTGGCTATACTACGTTTGTCGCCGGCCGAAGTGGCCGTGCCGTTAAAGGCGCTGCAGTCTGGACCCGCAAGACCGCTACGGTCGCAGGTTCGAATCCTGCCTCGGGCATGGATGTTTGTGATGTCCTTAGCTTAGTTAGGTTTAACTAGTTCTAAGTTCTAGGGGACTAATGACCTCAGCAGTTGAGTCCCATAGTGCTCAGAGCCATTTGAACTATTTTGAACTACGTTTGTCAAGGGGAAAGTGGTGGAATAGCACACACTTGAGTAGAAATTATTATTTTCATACATCCATAACCAGAAACTGAAACTAAGTTTATGTAATCCATACTACTACACTGAAGAACCAAAGAAACTGGTACACTTGCCTAATATTATGTAGGGTCCCCATGAGCACGCAGAGGTGCCGCAAGACGACGTGGTGTAACATCCACGAGATAAATTTTAGCTACAGTGCGTCGAGAGGAAATTATGCCTCTAACAGTTATAAACATTATCTATCCGACATACAGAAAAACAGTGAAATATAACAAAACGATGATAAATGTTAATTATTTATATATTTTATGATGTAATTGGACATATCGATGTGTATCATACAAAGACAATGATAACTGTAAATTCCTTTTATGATCTGCTTTTGTCTTCTTTTGTTTTTACCTTTTTTTGGTTGACTTTTGTAGGTTGCGGACGCAAGACGCATATAAAACTGAGGTCTGTTAAGAAATTGTAATTATTTGTTAATTATTACTTGAAGTTCTTTATTATTATAAATATGTGTGAATAATTATTTGTAGATTAAAACTGAAGAAACTGCAAAAAGGTCGGAATTTGAGGAGATGGGGCCTGGATAAACTGAAAGAACCAGAGGTTGTACAGAATTTCAAGGAGAGCATAAGGGAACAATTGACAGGAATGGGGGAAAGAAATACAGTAGAAGAAGAATGGGTAGCTTTGAGGGATGAAGTAGTGAATGCAGCAGGGAATAAAGTAGGTAAAAAGACGAGGACTGCCAGAAATCCTTGGCTAACAGAAGAAATATTGAGCTTAATTGATGAAAGGAGAAAATATAAAAATGCAGTAAATGAAGCAGGCAAAAAGGAATACAAACGTCTCAAAAGTGAGATCGACAGGAAGTGCAAAATGGCTAAGCAGGGATGGCTAGAGGACAAATGTAAGGATGTAGAGGCTTGTCTCACCAGGGGTAAGATAGATACTGCCTACAGGAAAATTAAAGACCTTTGGAGAAAAGAGAACCACTTGTATGAATATCAAGAGCTCAGATGGAAACCCAGTTCTAAGCAAAGAGGGGAAAGCAGAAAGGTGGAAGGAGTATATAGAGGGTCTATACAAGGGCGATGTACTTGAAGACAATATTATGGAAATGGAAGAGGATGTAGATGAAGATGAAATGGGAGATATGATACTGCGTGAAGAGTTTGACAGAGCACTGAAAGATCTGAGTCGAAACAAGGCCCCGGGAGTAGACAAAATACCATTAGAACTACTGACAGCCTTGGGAGAGCCAGTCATGACAAAACTCTACCATCTGGTGAGCAAGATATATGAGACAGTCGAAATACCCTTTGACTTCAAGAAGAATATAATAATTCCAATCCCAAACAAAGCAGGTGTTGACAGATGTGAAAATTACCGAACTATCAGTTTAATAAGTCACGGCTGCAAAATACTAACACGAATTCTTTACAGACGAATGGAAAAACTAGTAGAAGCCGACCTCGGGGATGATCAGTTTGGATTCCGTAGAAATATTGGAACACGTGAGGCAATACTGACCCTACGACTTTTGACAATGTTGACTGGAATACTCTCTTTCAAATTCTGAAGGTGGCAGGGGTAAAATACAGGGAGCGAATGGCTATTTACAATTTGTACAGAAACCAGATGTCAGTTATAAGAGTCGAGGGACACGAAAGGGAAGCAGTGATTGGGAAGGGAGTGAGACAGGGTTGTAGCCTCTCCCCGATGTTATTCAATCTATATATTGAGCAAGCAGTGAATGAAACAAAAGAAAAGTTCGGAGTAGGTATTAAAATCCACGGAGAAGAAATAAAAACTTTGAGGTTCGCCGATGACATTGTAATTCTGTCAGAGACAGCAAAGGACTTGGAAGAGCAGTTGAACGGAATGGATAGTGTCCTGAAAGGAGTATATAAGATGAACATTAACAAAAGCAAAACGAGGATAATGGAATGTAGTCGAATTAAGTCGGGTGATGCTGAGGGAATTAGATTAGGAAATGAGACACTTAAAGTAGTAAAGGAGTTTTGCTATTTGGGGAGCAAAATAACTGATGATGGTCGAAGTAGAGAGGATATAAAATGTAGACTGGCAATGGCAAGGAAAGCGTTTCTGAAGAAGAGAAATTGGTTAACATCGAGTATAGATTTAAGTGTCAGGAAGTTGTTTCTGAAAGTATTTGTATGGAGTGTAGCCATGTATGGAAGTGAAACATGGACGATAAATAGTTTGGACAAGAAGAGAATAGAAGCTTTTGAAATGTGGTGCTACAGAAGAATGCTGAAGATTAGATGGGTAGATCACATAACTAATGAGGAAGTATTGAATAGGATTGGGGAGAAGAGAAATTTGTGGCACAACTTGACTAGAAGAAGGGATCGGTTGGTAGGACATGTTCTGAGGCATCAAGGGATCACCAATTTAGTGTTGGAGGGTAGCGTGGAGGGTAAAAATCGTAGAGGGAGACCAAGAGATGAATACACTAAGCAGATTCAGAAGGATGTAGGTTGCAGTAGGTACTGGGAGATGAAGAACCTTGCACAGGATAGAGTGGCATGGAGAGCTGCATCAAACCAGTCTCAGGACTGAAGACCACAACAACAATTATTTGTAACTTTAATTCCTCTCCCGATAAGCATTATCTGTGTTAATTATTTCTTTTCGTTGCAAGGAGCGCAGCCATTGGTGATAGCGATTTGTATCGCATTTTTATCTGTGTTTCTTACGAAAGTATCAAATGCTTGCTTAATGAAAATTAGTCTAAATAGTGCACAGTATGAAAGTAAAAATTAATCGGCATTAATTCAAATAATTACCCTGTTAAAAAGAAATTTGCTCTAACAATAGAAAGTCTTTGTCAATTGTCTCAGCGGCAAATTCAAGTTACGCAACTTTGCAGACATAAATGCCGAAGGCAATAAAAATGTGCAAAAATAAATGTGCACCGGTGATCCCGAACTCATTTTAATGAAAATAATTCGAATCAGATTGGTTCTTTAAAAACAGTGCTCATAGCACGATCCATATAACAGACTTTTTCTTGCTGATGTGTGGAGCCGAAATTAATTACGCATGAGTTGCGAAGACTATTGCTTCAGGTAACATACGTCAGTGTTGTGCGCGGCTGATACTCGGTGGTTTTAATGATCGTTTTGCTGAAGGTAGCTGTTTCCATCATAATCAATAGTTGTATAGAATCTGTTGTATGAACTGTGATTTAGTGACACACAACTTACAGACAACACTTAAACACAACGTTAACATGGATTTCTTTAGCAGCTTGACCAAATCTTTAGCCGGGAGAAAAAATTATTTTGTAATTACTCACTGTAATGAATTAACACTATCATTTCCATTTACAAGTTAGTTAAATACCAAACCACTGAATAACACAGTGAACGCCACAGTGGCATGGAATCCGCTAACGTCTGAAGTAGTGCCGGAGGGAACTGACACCATGAATCCTGCAGGGCTGTCCATAAATCGGTAAGACTACGACGGGGTGGAGCCCCCTTCTGGCCAGCATGTTGCAATGCATCCCAGATATGCTCAATAATGTTCATATCTGGTGAGTTTGGTGGCCAGCGGAAGTGTTTAAAGTCAGAAGAGTGTTGCTGGAGCCACTCTGTAGTAATTCTGGACGTGTGGAGTGTCGCGTTGTCCTACTGGAATTGCCCGAGACCGTCGGAACGTACAATGGACATGAATGGATTCAGGTGATCAGACAGGCTGCTTACGTACGTGTCACCCGTCAGAGTCGTATTTAGACGTATCAGGGGTCCCATATCACTCCGACTGCACACACCCCACACCACTACAGAGCCTCCACCAGATTTAACAGTCCCCTGCTGACATGCAGGGACCATGGATTCATGAGCTTGTCTCCCTACACGTACACGTCCATCCGATCGATACAATTTGAAACGAGACAGGCAACATGCTGCCAGTCATCAACAGTCCAATGTCGTTGTTGATGAGCCCAGGCCACCCGTAAAGTAGTCGTGCAGTCATCAAGGGTACACAAGCGGGCTTTCTGCTCCGAAAGCCCTTATCGATGATGTTTCGTTGGATGGATCGCACGCGGACACTTGTTGATGGCCCAGCACTAAAATCTACAGCAGTTTGCGGAAGTATTGCACTTCTGTCACGCTGAATGATTTTTCTCAGTCGTCATTAGTCCCGTTCTTGCAGGATCCTTTTCCAGCCGCAGCGATGTCGGAGATTTGATGTTTTGCCGGATTCCTGATATTCACGGTACACTCGTGGAATGGTCGTACGGGAAAATCCCCACTTCATCGTAACCTCGGAAATGCTGTGTCCCATCGCTCTTGCGCCGACTATAACACCACGTTGAAACTCAAATGTTGACGACCCGCGATTGCAGCAGCAGTAACCGATCTCACAACTGCGCCAGACACTTGTCTTATATAGGCGCTGCCGACCGCAGCGCCGTATTCTACCTGTTTACAGATCTCTGTATTTGAATACGCTTGTGTATACCAGTTTCTTTGGCGGGTCATTTTATATCACCTGAGACCTTTTGTCCATTGTACTGAAGATCATTTTCTCTCTTGCTATCAAAGAGTTTGTTTTTTCCTTCGTCAACTGTGGTTCCTTTGAATGGACAGTATGATGGAGACATCTGGTGGGAGAAGTGGTGACTCCGATCACTTGACGCCAAATAGCAGCTCTGTTTAATGACTTTCTACAGTGACAGGTGACTATGCTTAATTATTGGGTATTTTTCTAAGTTCATTTAATGAAAATTTGTATATATTGTAAACAATATCCGTAAATATTATTTACATAGCTGTGCTGTGTAATCAATTTTGGTAGTACTTTAAGTGCGGTTTCAAAATTGTGATGTCCACTGTCATGGACGCTGGGACTTAATGCCATATTTTCGAGCAGTTGCTCCTAGGCATCAGTGGTGATTGTCTTCACTAATTTCCAATAAATTTTCTGAAGTGATTGTTGCTAAATTACATTATGTGACAGATTATTATTATTTTTATAAGAAAAGTACGTAGTAAGTTAATATAATCATTTCTGGAACAAGAATGATGTCAAAAATACCAAAAGGAGACCATCTGACAGCAAGCAAGGTCTTGCAAGTGAAGGACGTTGGTCTGTTGACCAGACAATGAGGAAAGACAAACTTATTTCAATTGTAAGCTAGTCATAAGTGCATAGACCAAAACTGGGAAGCAGCCTAACGATCAATGTGAAAGATGATCGAAGAAAGATAGGTGATATATCCATGTTCCCTGCCCAGCAGCAATCAGGTGCTACAATAAAGATATGGCGGCACAGAAGTGATTGACAAGATAATGAGTTTTTACAGGATCTTCACCAGAACCAGAAAGTGTAATGTAAAAATTATTTTTCGCTTCATAGATCTGGGAGTTGCAAATAACCAGATTTAGAAAAGGATTGACTGAATTAAGAATGATGAGCCAGCGTATGTGCAATATCTTGATGTCAAACCCAGAATTGCAGAGCACATTTAAATGGCTAAGAGGAACAACATTCTGAAGGAGCAGTGGATTCAGGAGCAGATTATTTCCTTCACAATCGCGCTCTCCTACGGTAGCTCATTTGCCCGAAATGACTGAGTTGAAAAATATGAATAGCGTTAGGTATAACAACACTGGCTGCACGAAGAAGACCAAAATAAATGCCAAAACTGTTCAGTTTTTCTCTGTCTGACATCACAGAGTAACTGTTTCTCTGAGTACCATCAGAAATAAAATTGTCACAATTAAATCTTTTTTAAGTTTATGATCAGTGTATGATAAAAGTGATATCTGTCAAACATGACCCACTTTTTTTTTTACATTTTTCAGCTTCATTCTAATGCTTACTTACATGTCACAAGATCTAGTGTTCACTGTAATGGACACTACTGAAAATCATGAACTTTGTTTTCAAATTCTGAATTTTTTTCTTAATTCTGTTTCACTATCTTCTGTTTAACAGATACATAAAATCTGTTGAATTCATTTCAGTTGTCGCCAGATCTCCGTAAGATACAAAGACAAGTCGTCTTTTAACGTTGTTAGCAAACATCTCGAAAAGTGGTTGACCGATTTACTTCAGATTTTTACGCGTTACTCTCATAAACGTTCGGGCGGACATAGGCAACACAACTATTACAAATATTATGGTGTATAAGTGTATATATACTATGTAAGTGGAACAAAATTTTTGGACAGTAGTCAAATAAACATTCAGACGAAGATCGCTACATATTTTTTTTAATATCTGCAGATACCTCTATACTGTAAACACAAGGCGTTGTTTAATGTTGTTACCAAAAAACTCGAAAAGATCCTTAGCTACTTACTTCTAATTTTTTTCACGACTCTGCTAAAATCTGGATAGTCATATACTACATATTTTTAAATACATGTCGTAAACAAATATAAATAAGATACGGCAACCAAATGTTCTTGGCAAAAGTCTCTAAAAGTACTCGATCGATTACTTCGGATTTTTGCCTCCCTAGTAATCATCCAGATGAAGATCAGCCACACATATTTTTGTGAACAATAGTGTACAGGTTTCCTGTTAAAACAGACTGCGAGAAAAATATGCTGTGCTGTGCTGTACTCTGAAAATGTGTTGTTTAATTTTCTAATACTCCACGTGGTCTAGGGTCTTGTCCCGCTCCTCGCGACTCCCTTGTCGGAGGTTCGAGTCCTCCCTCGGGCATGGGTGTGTGTGTCGTCCTTAGCTTAAGCTATTTTAAGTTAGATTACACAGTGCGTAAGCTTAGGGACTGATGACGTCAGCAGTTTGGTCCCATAAGAACTTACCACAAATTTCCAATTTCTTAAAAATTTTCTTACTCGCAGTCTCTTTTAACTAAGATAGCCGGGCATTTAAACTATTACACAAATTGTTTCTACCATACATATCCTTTCTTCTTACATATAACTAGCTAGCCGCCCACTGCTTCACTTACGTAGTCTGTATGATCTGCACAGATTATTTTTTGTTTTTCTTTAATTAAATTTTTATGTTATTCACAAACAGCAACACCTTCTAAACTTTTCACGCTAATTAAGGTTACTGCACAGTCTTTTCCGAATGTACTTGTGACGAAAAAGCGATTCTGGAGTCCAAGGTTTTTGTTAATCATGCCTTTTACATTCTTGTTGTGATATTTCCATAGAGACTTTTATCCCCTAACACATAGTTGTTTATTTCTAACCGAGTAGTGAAATACCAATTTTCATAGGTCCAGTTTTAAAATTTTGGTAATTTAACGAAATATTTTCTTAACAGTTTTACCTCCTTTTTCACCCCATAAGGGGTTGAATTTCCAAAAAGATTGACAAACGTATGCTCTTAATTTCTAACAGAGAAGTCAAATACAAATTTTCATAGATATAGCTTGAAGATGTTTTCCTAATGAAATGATGTCATAAAACTTTTCGAACCCTATTTTACTCCCTTAGGGGGTTTAATTTCCAAAAAAAGTGACAGATGTATTTTTTTCTTTCTATCCGAGAAGTCAAATACCAATTTTCATAGAGGGAGCTTTAAAAATTCTTTAGTAGTTTTTTAGTAACGATTTATTTCCAAAAAAACTAGAAATCAGATACCAATTTTTGTACGCATGGCTCCAAATTGCGTTAATAGCGACATATTAAAAAAAATCATACCGTATTTCACCCCCTTAGGGGCGTAATTTAGAAAAGTCCTTTCTCAAACAACGCCTACAATACAAGATCAACCCTTCCCAAATTTCAAGTTTCCATCCTTGGCGGTTTTAGTTGGGCGATGATGAGTCTGTGAGTCATTCAGTCGAGACATTGCCTTTTATGTGTAAGGATTTTAAACAATATATGCATACACAGCAGCGTACTGCATCGTTTTATTTCTCGCAGACGGTTTTTGCAGAAAACAGGAAAGTTTTATTCATGTCTTTTCGGCTTATGGCTACAATACGATTGCGGAATGCAGTGAAAACACAATAAACAGCTATTGTGGATTTGGATTTTCACTCAGTTTTAATATGGACCACTTTACCATCTCTGATTTCAAATTGTTTAACTGTCCTTCACATTTTTCGTAGTCAGTTTCAATGGCGGTGCACAGCAGACGACGCCCATGGTACAGATAAGATGACGGAAAAATGGCGAAAGGGTATTCAGTTTTCCTTATACATGGTGGACACATAATCATTCTACGAAATTTAAAATCGTTGGTGGCAACACATAAAAATGGCAGTACACTGCTTAATACTTACGTTATATGGACGTGCAAGTGCCACCCGCAACGTTGTCTGCGACTGTTTGTAACACTACGCTACTGCGCACGATACTTATTAAAGCCTGTACTATGGTAAGTTGACGGGCTTCACCTTATAAGAAAGGATTTTGGTACATATGTTGACCGCGTGTACCTGAATGGAGGCAAAATCAGACTTTCACCCACTCAGTAACAACAATAATACGTCAAGCAAGTCTGAAGTGCAACTACACGTTAGGACGGACAAGAAACAACACCGCAGATGCTACCAAATTGTTAATAATACGGTCGCCAGCCTAATTAGGCATTAACTGAGTTTCTTCCCAGTACAAGTTGAAATACGTTCATACAAAACAACACGTAACTACACTGCATAATACGGTAAATTTTAGAACCAGAAAAACTACTGAACTAATAATTTCACTTCCTGTACTAATATGGACAAGCCAAAAATACACAACAATACACTATAATGTTTACTACAAACTTCGTACTGTCTATTGGTCTGATTAAAATCGGGCATAGGTTACCCTAGAAACAGCACTTTCGAAACACACATACAATGTCAATTTTGAAAAAGGTAAAACACTAATAAATTTTGATTTTATATTGACTTTAACTTTTGTCTTATTTCTCGCTCGTTTAACTACCATTATTTTTGTCTCAAATTAATTAAACTTCATTACTAAACCACTTTCAAAATTATCTTCCAACTTTGTCAGACCTATATTGTTCGTTTATTATTTCATTAACAACAAAGTTCTTTAAACATCATTCTAACATAGATAGGTCTGCAGGTAATTATTATTAACATAAATTTTAGTTCTTCATCTCGGGACACTCGGATTGTACAACATGTGGAAAGGACCCTGTCTAGGTTAGTGATGAGGATAATTAAATGATAGGACAGTTCTGGTAAAAGTTAAGTTGTTATTGAACAGTCAGGAACAAAAGTAACACTGGTCCACACGAATACAGTACTAAAAGTTTCAACCTGTTCGTATCGATACGGCGGTTGGCGGGCGGCGAGATGGCGAGGCGCAGAGCACACATACAATCACAGCTATGGCTCTTGATGTATCGGCACTTTACTTCTTCATAGCGTCGCAATATTTTTCCATTTAGTGCCAATGGAATTTTGCCATGCTGTATAGTCGTCGGAAACGGCACATCCGAGGCTCAATGAAATCACGTTTTGCGGGAGAGCCTCCTCGATCCAGAACGTGTTGCTCATACCAAAGCCCAACTCCGACTACTCCTGCTGAGCCCGTTATGCCGTGCAGCGCCCGTGTGCATTTTCCCGCGCTCGCCTGCCATCCACCTTTTACCGCTCCCCTACAGACAGGGTATTCACCAAAGGTTTTGCATTCCACATATCCTAATACATTGCCTACGTATGGACCAGACGCACAAGTACAACTTTAACATCTTACAAAAGTTTCAACATTTCTTACATTTCCATTTTGTTATAATATTGCTTGAAATTTGACCTAAATATTAATATTCGCATCGAAAATTGTTTACAGTTTCTATAACATAATGAAGTAAAAAGAAATGAAATCAGAACATCGCTTACACTAATTTATCGAAAATCAGAAGAAAAAATTATTATATGTACAATAGAATAGCGTTGGTGTTGTTACATGTTGACGCTCATCGAATCACGACAGTGACCTTGCGATACGGCCACTACGGTGAGCGTGATCCTCGTGCAGGTGGCACACTGCTCTGATACACTGAGTTCTCTGGCGTTGCTGCGATAACACTTCACTAATTCTACCGGCATCACTCACGCTTTCACTGACCCTTATACTGTGTGTGTTGCGTATTCGGGGCCTATTTTGCGGATTTCTCCGACGCCTGCAGTAGCATTCATTAAACACTTTCTGGGAAATGACAACTGCTATTCTACTTATAATCTCGCACAGCTCTTGATCTATTATGTTTAATCGTTATATCGTCCGCAGCTCGTGGTCGTGCGGTAGCGTTCTCGCTTGCCACGCCCGGGTTCCCGGGTTCGATTCTCGGCGAGGTCAGGGATTTTCTCTTCCTCGTGATGACTGGGTGTTGTGTGCTGTCCTTAGGTTAGTTAGGTTTAAGTAGTTCTAAGTTGTAGGGGACTGATGACCATAGATGTTAAGTCCCATAGTGCTCAGAGCCATTTATTTACTCGTTATTTTTGTACCAGCTTGAACCGTGCATTCACTTTCAAAACTTTTTCTTAAGAATTTACTTTATTTACTAGCGATTCATCAAGAACATTAACACATTTAATCACACTATGTGAGCGTGGAAGTAGCTGCCAGGGAGTAACTGATGAAATAAAAATCAAATTGCTTTTAACAAATGGGAATTTTATTCCTAAAAGCTTTTTTTTAAGAAACAGATTTAGAATTATAAGCAGAAAGCACCCTCTAAATATCAAGTTACAATTTATTCAGAGGCAGAAAGAAACAAATTTTTGAGTGTATGAGCTTTCGGGCTGAGAAACTTTCCACTGCCTTTTGACACGGCCGTAGTCACGACCGCTCACAACAACCTCTGAAAGACTACACTGGTGCAAATCTGCAACACACCAGATTACCTTAAAGTAGAAGTTTTAACAATTCACCAATTCACACAAGCACACAAACTATGCACTCCGTAGGAGGGATGGAAATGGTACAAACACTAAAATTAAAAGATTAACTTGCCACCGAAGGTGCAACTTAATTTTAACTTCTAAGAAAAGTCTTACGGTGGAAGGGTGGCAACTTTATATACTAAAATGATCATTTAAATAAAAGCCCAGAAAAGCAATCTTGTATAAAATTCTACAAGGTTGGCTAAACCAATTAAGATGCTGTACAGTACACAGATACCGCCTCTCAAGATGATAGACAAGATCAAAACAGATTTCAGGAATTAGGCCGTTACACTCTGAGCAATAAATTCGTTAACACACGAAATCCGACAAACATGACAGAGGCAGTTCCGAATGACAGACTGACACTAACTGCCTAATAAATGCGGACGAGAGACAGACGAGCAAGCTGGGGACGAGAGACTGACCAAGGAAACAAGCAGAATTTAACACACAACATATCATCAATCACTTAACTTCTAATAAACTGCGATTTCTGGAGAAGACCTGGCGCACGACCCCCAAATCGCTCTCCCGAACCGTCCGCTGCCAGCCGCTTCAACGGACGCAGGAAGGCGCGCCGATCTCCCTTCTCTCCTGGTCCGCACCAACCGACGGACTGCCCGCTGCTCCGTCCGCGACTGCTGCTCCGTCGCGACTGCACTGCTGGTGCGTCTCCCACTCACTTCCAGACACACGACGGCGGAAATACTGGCTCGGACCCAACCATGCAGAGGAAACACGCCCACTGGCAAAAGGACATCCCTGCACCAGGAAAGGACCGAGCCAAGCTCCACAAGATGGTAACTGAAGGGGCTCAGAAGCGCTCGGAGAACCAGTTACACCACGACGTCGCAGCTCGCACCTGCCAGACTTGGTCATGGATTGACTCCTGTTGCTCTCGTGTCGACCGCGAAGCCACTATCCCTCGCTATACGGCGCGGCCCACTGGACTCACGTGGCGATCTCGCATGCGCCGACGCTCAAGACGAACAAGTCATCTTGTGTCTCAGTGTGCGACCGACCAACCTATCGATCCAACCGGCTTTAAAGGTTGATCCGACCGACAGACGTACTAGCACTCCATACGACAGACACACTAACTGCCTCACAAATGCGGACGAGAGGCAGACTCCGACTGCCCCAGACTAACTCAGACTGACCAACTGGCAAGTTTTTTTTTTTTTTTCTTTATTGTGATTTTAAACACCTTATACAAAGGCGGGCTGTCAGCAGCACAGTACGCCGCACTTCAGCCTTGAGTTTGACAATAAGTAGTACGTATAGGTGGCACAGAGAATACAATCAAAACGGCGGGCAAAAAATGTAGACACTAAAAAAACAAAAAAACATGGAGCCGTTCACGCTGGACGAGAAACATCACGAACACTAGTTGACACGGCGCGCATAACATGGATGATGGCGACGGCACACGTGAACAGTGGTGGCGTGGCGCCGAACAAACACTAAACATAAACGAAGGCACACACACGAGACATTGATGATGAAGATCTCCGGCACGCGAATGTTCACTGAGCGTGTGCGAGTCCAGGAGTCCGGGGACCTGCCAAGAGAGGAGGAGGAGGAAGGGGAGTGGGAGAGGGAGAGAGGAGAACAGAGATGCCAGGGACATGGGAGATAGGGGGAGGGAGGAAGGGGGAGATGAAGCCCGCGGGAAGGGGGGTGGAGGGAGGGGATGGGGGGAAAAGGAAGAGAAGGGAGGGAGGGTGCCTAAAGGAAAGGACACAGGAAGTGGGGGGAGGATCAAAGTTGATAGGAGGGGTAGATGGAGGGGAGGAGGACATCATCAGGGAGGGGGAGCTGGCGGAAGCCACCTTGGGAGAGGGTAAGGAGGGTGGAGAGATTGGGTGGGACATGGGAATACAGGCGCGGCAGTGGGCGGGGGTGGGAGAGGATGGGTGAGACAAGCGGATGAGGAGGATCGAGTTTGCGGGAGGTGTATAGGATCCGTATCCTTTCAAGGAAAAGGAGGAGGTGGGGGAAGGGGATGAGATCGTACAGGAACCGCGTGGGGGAGGGGAACCAACTGGCAAGCTCATCCGCCCCTTAAATGCACGTGAACAGGCAACCTTTCCACTTTCCCACCAGAGGGAGACACCAAAACTGCGATTGCCACAGCGACGCCACCGACAGAAACGGAGGGCGACTGCTTCACACGACGCGCTGCGGCGCGCTCTTCAAAACAGCAATTTTTACCACGGCTCACTGCTCTAGTTTGTATGTATTGTGCAATGGATAGTGGAACAAATGGTTCAAATGGCTCTGAGCACTTAGGGACTTAACATCTGAGGTCATCAGTAGGCTAGAACTTACAGCTACTTAAAACTAACTAACCTAAGGACATTACACACATCCATGCCCGAGGTAGGGTTCGAACCTGCGACCGTAGCGGTCGCGCGGTTCCAGACTGAAGCGCCCAGAAACGCTCGGCCACACCGGCCGGCGATAGTGGAACACAATGTATTTTGCCGAAGTAACCATTCTGTATTCAAATACTCCTCCCTGCTGGCGTTTGACGCTGCGCATAACGGGTATGCCTAGTCAGCAAGAGAATCAGCTTCGACTAGATGAGCCGTGATGCAGCCTCAATCTTTCCCCAATGTTTGAGAGGATTTCGAAGGCCCATGTGACGTGAGTTTCAGAGAAATTTTCCCAGGTATTCACCGGCCTTAGGTGCACTTGTTTTGGAAAATCTCTTAGCGGTTGACTTCCGGAATTTGTTCAAATGGCTCTTCTTGAATCAGTATGGGGCACCAAGATAGCTCGCAGCCGTAAGCACTGGGAATGTACCTGAACCACAAGCTGTCACTCGACTGCAGCGGTAAGAATTGCTCCAGTAAACCATAAGAGAACACCCCTTCGTGCCTTGCGCGAGATATTCCTGTATTGAGTATAGCAGTGCGAAATTGGTATTGGCGGTAAATAAATCGTCTTCGGCAATGATCAACGACATGAGGATGCAGAAGGCAATGGAAACCACTGCATTAAAGACACATAACGTGTATCCACAGGACGTGTGGCCTGTAATTGAAGAAGTGTCATGATGATCTCTCCATTGGCAAAAGATTCCGGAATAGTCCCCCATTCGGATCTCCGGGAGGTGACTGCCAAGGGGGAGGTTACCATGAGAAAACGATTGAATAATCAACGAAAGGATAACGTTCTACGAGTCGGGGCGTGGAATGTCAGAAGCCAGAACGTGGTAGGGAAACTAGAAAATCTGAAAAGGGAAATGCAAAGGCTCAATCTAGATATAGTAGGGGTCAGTGAAGTGAAGGAAGACAAGGATTTCTGGTCAGATGAGTATCGGGTAATATCAACAGCAGCAGAAAATGGTATAACAGGTGCAGGATTCGTTATGAATAGGAAGGTAGGGCAGAGGGTGTGTTACTGTGAACAGTTCAGTGACCGGGTTGTTCTAATCAGAATCGACAGCAGACCAACACCGACAACGATAGTTCAGGTATACATGCCGACGTTGCAAGCTGAAGATGAACAGATAGAGAAAGTGTATGAGGATATTGAAAGGGTAATGCAGTATGTAAAAGGGGACGAAAATCTAATAGTCATGGGTGACTGGAATGCAGTTGTAGGGGAAGGAGTAGAAGAAAAGGTTACAGGAGAATATGGACTTGGGACTAGGAATGAAAGACGAGAAAGACTAATTGAGTTCTGTAACAAGTTTCAGCTAGTAATAGCGAATACCCTGTTCAAGAATCACAAGAGGAGGAGGTATACTTGGAAAAGGCTGGGAGATACGGGAAGATTTCAGTTAGATTACATCATGGTCGGACAGAGATTCCGAAATCAGATACTGGATTGTAAGGCGTACCCAGGAGCAGATATAGACTCAGATCACAATATAGTAGTGATGAAGAGTAGGCTGAAGTTCAAGACATTAGTCAGCAAGAATCAATACGCAAAGAAGTGGGATACGGAAGTACTAAGGAATGACGAGATACGTTTGAAGTTCTCTAACGCTGTAGATACAGCAATAAGGCATAGCGCAGTAGGCAGTACAGTTGAAGAGGAATGGACATCTCTGAAAAGGGCCATCACAGAAGTTGGGAAGGAAAAGATAAGTACAAAGAAGGTAGCTGCGAAGAAACCATGGGTAACAGAAGAAATACTTCAGTTGATTGATGAAAGGAGGAAGTACAAACGTGTTCCGGGAAAATCAGGGATACAGAAATACAAGTCGCTGAGGAATGAAATAAATAGGAAGTGCGGGGAAGCTAAGATGAAATGGCTGCAGGAAAAATGTGAAGACATCGAAAAAGATATGATTGTCGGAAGGACAGACTCAGCATACAGGAAAGTCAAAACAACCTTTGGTGACGTTAAAAAAAGCAACGGTGGTAACATTAAGAGTGCAAAGGGAATTCCACTGTTAAATGCAGAGGAGAGAGCAGATAGGCGGAAAGAATACATTGAAAGCCTCTATGAGGGTGAAGATTTGTCTGATGTGATAGAAGAAGAAACAGGAGTCGATTTAGAAGAGATAGGGGATCCAGTATTAGAATCGGAATTTAAAAGAGTTTTGGAGGACTTACGGTCAAATAAGGCGGAAGGAATAGATAACATTCCATCAGAATTTCTAAAATCATTGGGGGAAGTGGCAACAAAACGACTATTCACGTTGGTGTGTAGAATATATGAGTCTGGCGATATACCATCTGACTTTCGGAAAAGCATCATCCACACAATTCCGAAGACGGCAAGAGCTGACAAGTGCGAGAATTATCGCACAATCAGCTTAACAGCTCATGCATCGAAGCTGCTTACAAGAATAATATACAGAAGAATGGAAAAGAAAATTGAGAATGCGCTAGGTGACGATCAGTTTGGCTTTAGGAAAAGTAAAGGGACTAGAGAGGCAATTCTGACGTTACGGCTAATAATGGAAGCAAGGCTAAAGAAAAATCAAGACACTATCATAGGATTTGTCGACCTGGAAAAAGCGTTCGACAATATAAAATGGTGCAAGCTGTTCGAGATTCTGAAAAAAGTAAGGGTAAGCTATAGGGAGAGACGGGTCATATACAATATGTACAACAACCAAGAGAGTATAATAAGAGTGGACGATCAAGAACGAAGTGCTTGTATTAAGAAGGGTGTAAGACAAGGCTGTAGCCTTTCGCCCCTACTCTTCAATCTGTACATCGAGGAAGCAATGATGGAAATAAAAGAAAGGTTCAGGAGTGGAACTAAAATACAAGGTGAAAAGATATCAATGATACGATTCGCTGATGACATTGCTATCCTGAGTGAAAGTGAAGAAGAATTAAATGATCTGCTGAAAGGAATGAACAGTCTAAAGAGTACACAGTATGGTTTGAGAGTAAATCGGAGAAAGACGAAGGTAATGAGAAGTAGTAGAAATGAGAACAGCGAGAAACTTAACATCAGGATTGATGGTCACGAAGTCAATGAAGTTAAGGAATTCTGCTACTTAGGCAGTAAAATAACCAATGACGGTCGGAGCAAGGAGGACATCAAAAGCAGACTCGCTATGGAAAAAAAGGCATTTCTGGCCAAGAGAAGTCTACTAATATCGAATACCGGCCTTAATTTGAGGAAGAAATTTCTGAGGATGTACGTCTGGAGTACAGCATTGTATGGTAGTGAAACATGGACTGTGGGAAAACCGGAACAGAAGAGAATCGAAGCATTTGAGATGTGGTGCTATAGACGAATGTTGAAAATTATGTGGACTGATAAGGTAAGGAGAAGGGACAGGCTGATAGGACATCTGCTAAGACATGAGGGAATGACTTCCATGGTACTAGAGGGAGCTGAAGAGGGCAAAAACTGTAGAGGAGGACAGAGATTGGAATACGTCAAGCAAATAATTGAGGACGTAGGTTGCAAGTGCTACTCTGAGATGAAGAGGTTAACACAGGAAAGGAATTCGTGGCGGGCCGCATCAAAGCAGTCAGTAGACTGATGACAAAAAAAAATCGTCTTAGTACGTAACAAACAATGGCAGTTCCTAAAGTTAGCAAATTATGCGTTACCATTCATGTTTTTGATGTTGCATGGTGAAGTTGGGAGATTAAAGCCGGCCGGTGTGGACGATCGGTTCTAGGCGCTTCTGTCTGGAACCGCGCTACCACTACGGTCACAGGTTCGAATCCTGCCTCGGGCATGGATGTGTGTGTTGTCCTTAGGTTAGTTAGATTTCAGTAGTTCTAAGTTCTAGGGGACTGATGACCTCAGAGCCTTTTGGAAGATTAAATTTTCGTCTACATACACCATTAGACATCTCAAACCCTCTGCCAAATGACAGAATTGTCCCTTAATCTTAGAGTTTGATTTATATTAATGGAAACTTTACTCTTCAGCGATGTGTATGTCGTTTTGTTATCAGCCACCCTCTCCTCCAAAGCTGCCCTGCAGTTAACAGAAATCACCATCAGCGAGTCGTCTGTGTACGCCATCATTCCTTTAGCGAATTCATCCCTGACGACTCTGTTCCGAAGAATCTGGTCACATATCGACTCTTGTAGGATACAGATATTCCTCTTGTTGCAGCCACGGAAATTGTTTACTTTTTTATTTATTGATTTATTTAACCTGGCAAGATTCCATCTAACCAGATATTCTACATACACAGTCCAGTCACATTAATGTGGCCACTGTCTACATTCGACGTTAGTGTGAAGCAAGCAATCAAAGACTTCATGTGGTAGCACTATTAGTGGACGATATATTGTGGCGTATAAGTATATACACTATGTAAGTGGAACAAAATTTTAGGACAGTAGTCAAATAAACATTCAGGCGGAGATCGCTACATATATATATTTTTTAATATCTGTAGACACATCTATACTGTAAAGACAAGGCGTTGTTTAATGTTGTAACCAAAAATCTCGAAAAGTTCCTTAGTTACTTACTTCTAATTTTTGCACGACACTACTAAAATCTGGATAGTCATATACTACATATTTTTAAATATATGTCGTAAACAAATGTAAATAAGATACGGTAGCCAAATGTTCTTGGCAAAAGTCTCTAAAAGTACTCGATCGATTACTTCGGATTTTTGCCTCCCTAGTAATCATCCAGATGAAGATCAGCCACACTTATTTTTGTGAACAATAGTGTACAGGTTTTCTGTTAAAACAGACTGCTAGAAAAATATGCTGTGCTGTGCTGTACTCTGAAAATGTGTGGTTTAATTTTCTTAGGCCTCTCGGTCTAGGGGGTCTTTCCCCGGTCCGCGCGGCTACCCCCGTCGAAGGTTCGAGTCCTCCCTCGGGCATGGGTGTGTGGGTCGTTACTTTAAGTTAGATTAAGTTACTTAGATTAGATTAGATTAAGATTAGATTAGCTTACTTTAAGTTAGATTAAGTAGTGCGTAAGCTTAGGGAGCGATTACCTTAGCAGTTTGGTCCCATAAGACCTTACAACAAATTTCAAATTTTTTTAAATTTTCTAACTTGCAGTCTCTTTTAACCACGATAGCAGGGGATTAAAACCAATACACAAATTATTTCTCCCATAGATATCCTTCCTTCTTACATATAACTATCTACTGCCCACTGCTTCGCCCGCGTAGTCTGTATGGTCTGCATAGATTATTTTTTGTTTTTCTTTAATTAAATTTTTATGTTATTCACAAACATCAACACCTTCTAAGCTTTTCACGCTAATTTAGGTCACTGCACGCTCTTTTTCGAATGAACTTGTGACGAAAAGGCGATTCTGGAATTCGAGGTCAGTGTGAACTAACCAATCAAAGACTGCACGTGCCAGCATCACCAGTGGTGGGTATATACACTCCTGGAAATGGAAAAAAGAACACATTGACACCGGTGTGTCAGACCCACTATACTTGCTCCGGACACTGCGAGAGGGCTGTACAAGCAATGATCACACGCACGGCACAGCGGACACAGCAGGAACCGCGGTGTTGGCCGTCGAATGGCGCTAGCTGCGCAGCATTTGTGCACCGCCGCCGTCAGTGTCAGCCAGTTTGCCGTGGCATACGGAGCTCCATCGCAGTCTTTAACACTGGTAGCATGCCGCGACAGCGTGGACGTGAACCGTATGTGCAGTTGACGGACTTTGAGCGAGGGCGTATAGTGGGCATGCGGGAGGCCGGGTGGACGTACCGCCGAATTGCTCAACACGTGGGGCGTGAGGTCTCCACAGTACATCGATGTTGTCGCCAGTGGTCGGCGGAAGGTGCACGTGTCCGTCGACCTGGGACCGGACCGCAGCGACGCACGGATGCACGCCAAGACCGTAGGATCCTACGCAGTGCCGTAGGGGACCGCACCGCCACTTCCCAGCAAATTAGGGACACTGTTGCTCCTGGGGTATCGGCGAGGACCATTCGCAACCGTCTCCATGAAGCTGGGCTACGGTCCCGCACACCGTTAGGCCGTCTTCCGCTCACGCCCCAACATCGTGCAGCCCGCCTCCAGTGGTGTCGCGACAGGCGTGAATGGAGGGACGAATGGAGACGTGTCGTCTTCAGCGATGAGAGTCGCTTCTGCCTTGGTGCCAATGATGGTCGTATGCGTGTTTGGCGCCGTGCAGGTGAGCGCCACAATCAGGACTGCATACGACCGAGGCACACAGGGCCAACACCCGGCATCATGGTGTGGGGAGCGATCTCCTACACTGGCCGTACACCACTGGTGATCGTCGAGGGGACACTGAATAGTGCACGGTACATCCAAACCGTCATCGAACCCATCGTTCTACCATTCCTAGACCGGCAAGGGAACTTGCTGTTCCAACAGGACAATGCACGTCCGCATGTATCCCGTGCCACCCAACGTGCTCTAGAAGATGTAAGTCAACTACCCTGGCCAGCAAGATCTCCGGATCTGTCCCCCATTGAGCATGTTTGGGACTGGATGAAGCGTCGTCTCACGCGGTCTGCACGTCCAGCACGAACGCTGGTCCAACTGAGGCGCCAGGTGGAAATGGCATGGCAAGCCGTTCCACAGGACTACATCCAGCGTCTCTACGATCGTCTCCATGGGAGAATAGCAGCCTGCATTGCTGCGAAAGGTGGATGTACACTGTACTAGTGCCGACATCGTGCATGCTCTGTTGCCTGTGTCTATGTGCCTGTGGTTCTGTCAGTGTGATCATGTGATGTATCTGACCCCAGGAATGTGTCAATAAAGTTTCCCCTTCCTGGGACAATGAATTTACGGTGTTCTTATTTCAATTTCCAGGAGTGTAAAATGTTGCGGGGGACGTGGAAAACAGTGTAATCGTTGTAGTAATGCAGAAAGAAGCGATTTACCTGAGATCCAAAAGGGCATGATCATTGGGTTTCGGGCAAGAGGTCGAAACATTTCGGAAACGGCTAAGTTTGTAACGTGCTCGCGTGCCGCAGTGTTTAAAGTATCCCGTGATGACAACACGAAACCGGCGCCGGGGCAACTGTGGCGCAGTACAGGCCAAAGATGAAAGGGGTGAATGACGGCTGCAGAGATATGCAAGGTCGAATAAATGTGCAACTACTGAGCAAATAACCAATCAACGGGGTGCCGACAGTGCCTACTCAGAGACGTTCAGCGAACGTAACTGCGTTGGGCCTCCGCATCGTCGGCCGTTGTAGCCGAGCGGTTCTAGGCGATTCAGTCTGGAACCGCGCGACCGCTACGGTCGCAGGTTCGAATCCTGCCTCGGTCATGGATGTGTGTGACGTCCTTAGGTTAGTTTTAAGTAGTTCTGAGTTCTAGCGGACTGACGACCTCAGATGTTAAGTCCCATAGTGCTCAGAGCCATTTGAACCATTAGCCTCCGCATCAGGCGCCTGGTTCATGCGCCCTTGCTGACTGCTGGAGTTTGCACGCCAGAATCAGAACTGGACGTCCACTCAGTGTGGCCTTTTCAGATGGCTTTTGGCGAGTACGGCATGAAACGTCTGAATGCAAACATCCTGCAAGGTCCAGGACGGAGGAGGGAGCGCTATGGTCTCGGGAAAGTTTCCATGGCATTCCCTGGGCAATCTCATCATTCAGGAAGGCACACTGCATCAACGCAAGTATGCATCCATCATTAGGAACCAAGTCCACCCTCGCATGCAGTTCATTTTTCCTCGGCACTGTGGCATCCATCAACAGGACAGTGCAACGTGTGATACAGCTCGTACTGGTTCGGAGGGTAGCAGGATGAGTTCACCGTACTTTCCTGGCCACCAAAACCCCCGGATCGAGAATCTGTGGAACCAATTCGAGCGGGCTGTACGCTCGATGGGTACTCACTAGTAAAACCTAACACATCTAGCCACGGCAGTGGAAAAAGCGTGGCTCTCCATATCTGTCAGTACCTTTCAAAACCTCACTGACTCACATCCTGTACGTCCTCGCTGCAAAGGGTGGTCGTTCAGGCTACTCTCGCATGGTCACATTAGTGTATAACGCATTACATTCATAAAAATGTTGTAAATTATACATAATATGCAACAGTTTAAAATATTCAGTAATTGCTCAGTGCAGAAAGAGAAAAAAGTAAACACAGTTTACATTCGTTCATGACAAGTAAACAATACAGAAAAGTTAGAGATCAGGACACTTAAAACTATGAGGGCTGGCAGCAGTGGGCATAAGAGAAGGGATAGAAGAGGCGGAGAAAGAGGAACGTGAAATACGCAATTAACTGAGATAGGAGAAGAGAAAATGAATTAACTAATTGAGAAATTTTATTTGTTTATTTAGCGTATGATACATAACAATCACAATTACACATAAAATACAGTACTACAGACACATTAAAATACAGTTTAGATCTTTATATCCAAGCCATTGATCCAATCAACCACTTCGGAAGTAACCAGGTTCGAATCCACTAGATTTCCAGGGAAGGCACGGAGGGGGCAGTCCACTGCTATATGCTTCATTGTTTGTAGAAAGTCAGCACAGTCACAATATGGGGTGTCCACCCAACCCCATTTATGGAGAATCGAAGCACTTCTTCCCACACCACATCTGAAACGGTTAAGCCTGCTCCAAGTGTATCTTGGCAAGCTGAAACCATTGAGTCTTCTGTTGGATCTTCAACTTTCAAGATGCTCTGTGGAGTGGAAGATGTCCATTCTTTCCGCCAGCTGTCTTTGGGGTCGAAATGGTTGCTTAACAATTCCATGGCCGCTTTACATGCCGGTTTAAGGGAGTTCAACCTGGATGATTCCAGCTGCCTCACATCTTCGTGAATTGGGAGTGACGAGTTATTCAGTATTCTTGGCCACAGATGACCAAGATGTTTTTGTCTTCTGATGCGAGGAGGTGGTACGACACACAACACCGGCTGCCATTGTACTGGAGTAGCAAGTAATGTTCCAGATATGATACGCACAGTGTGACGAAGTTGAGTGTCCACAAGGTGAATATGGCAGCTATTAAGCCATACTACGTAGCAGTACTCCGCTGAGGAATAGACGAGTGCTAGACCACATATTCTCAATGTGTCGGCGTCGTCTCCCCATGATGTACCAGCTAGCCGGTGAAGAAGGTTATTACTGCTCTTAAGTTTTGCAGCAGATTTACGTAAATGGGCTTTGTATGTTAGGGTCAATCCAAAGTCATACCCAGTTATGTAGGCGTGCCATTGAACCGTAATGCTTCCCCTCTAAAATTGACTCTTCGTTGGTAATTTGAGAGCCTGTTGTCCAGGTGAAAAGTAGATACCTCACTTTTGTGAGGGTTCGGTTTCAAACGCCATTTCTTAAAGTATTCATCCAGGAGTACAAGGTCTTGGTTGAGGACATTCTCTGCTTCTGCAAAATTAGTGCGTTGAGAAATGAAAAGAGAGGGAAGTGTAAGTGGGAGAACATGGCAGCCTTCGTTTTGTTGTTGTACATATTTTGGGAAACTTTATGAGGGTGACAGAAGCTTCATAAAAGCAGAGGGGCATTTAACTGCGTACAGAGCGCAGGGTGGTTGTTCCTGGTTCGGACGGCAGTACAAGGGAAGGAGTTTGAAAATGTTTTTGGTTTTGGATAGTTGATAAATGAGATGTGGTCACTGGTCATATAGACAGATGTTGCAGATGTAACGCACGCAAGCATTCATGGTTAGTTCTAAATGTCTCATGTTCTCGCGAGTGTTCGCACTAATTTACGATCCACATCCTTCGTAGTCATGTTCCGAAACTTTTTAAGGACTAGAGGCAAGCGGATGTCATCCTGCGTGTGGCGAAAGTTATTTTCTGCTCAGAGGAGAAAGTTGCACTCAAGTTATTCATTGTTTTGTGATAAAGTATTGGAATACCGACGGGAAGACTAGGAGGCGGTTGTATACTGAATTCAGAACTAATTCATTTATGATAGAATACTGTAATTACTTGGGACTTTTTTCGCGTTCAGTTTAACTCCTAGGTTTTGCGCTCATGTTAACATTGAAGACGGCTCAATTTCATCTGGACGATAGCGATACATCTACATCTACATCTACATTTATACTCCACAAGCCACTCAACGGTGTGTGGCGGTGGACACTTTTCGTACCCACTGTCATTACCTACCTTTCCTGTTCCAGTCGCGTATGGTTCGCGGGAAGAACGACTGCCGGAAAGCCTCTGAGCGCGCTCGAATCTCTCTAATTTTACATAAGTGATCTCCTCGGGAGGTATAAGTAGAGGGAAGCAATATATTCGGTACCTCATCCAGAAACACACACTCTCGAAACCTGGACAGCAAGCTACACCGCGATGCAGAGCGCCTCCCTTGCAGAGTCCGCCACTTGAGTTTGCTAAACATCTCCGTAACGCTATCACGCTTACCAAATAACCCTGTGACAAAAAGCGCCGCTCTTCTTTGGATTTTCTCTATCTCCTCTGTCAACCCGACCCGGTACGGATCCAACACTGATGAGCAATACTCAAGTATAGGTCGAACAAGTGTTTCGTAAGCCATCTCCTTTGTTGATGCACTACATTTTCTAAGGACTCTCCCAATTAATCTCAACCTGGCACCCCCCTTACCAACAATTAATTTTGTATGATCATTCCACTTCAAATCGTTCCGTACGGATACTCCCAGCTATTTTACAGAAGTAACTGCTACCAGTGTTTGTTCCGCTATCATATAATCATACAATAAAGGATCCTTCTTTCTTTGTATTCGAAATACATTACATTTGTCTATGTTAAGGGTCAGTTGCCACTCCCTGCACCAAGTGCCATTCCGCTGCAGACCTTCCAGCATTTCGCTGCAATTTTCTAATGCTGCAAATTTTGCTATCTACCGGTCTAGCAATTATGTAAAGCTGGATGGCATCGATGTAAACTGATATTTGCAGGAGGACAGATCCGACGAGGTGTCATTGACAGAGAAAACAACAGTGAGCCCAGGATCGCCTCTTTGGTCGGCCGGTCACCTCGTCTCGTCCCGTCCCATCCTGAGGACACGTTGCGCTGTCGGGTTTGTACTCGTCATATCGTAAACGCTCTTTCTTTTATGTGCACGTGTCACTGATGCAGCTGGATGTTCTAGCCGAGATGTCACTCAGTGACAGAGTATTCTGCTCCCTTTGAATCCAGTAACGCACTCGTATTTTGTGTAATGGAACGGACGAGGCATAATGGCACTTGATTTTATGTTTCCACTTTGCATGACAGCTCTTCATTACATGAACGTAGTGTAACACTGACCTCTGTCGCCACTATAGATAACATACACATAGACCGTCTCCTCTCAGTCTTAATCACATACTGTCGGTGCATGTTCAGTACGTTCACCAAATTTTAGCTCATTTGTGTAATTGTTTCTAGGTGTTGAAAAGTAGGTCCTTTAGGTTTTAGTTATACACTATACGCACGTGCACTCCGCTCTTATCAATGGTTTTTTTATGGGGAACATATGCACAAAATATGACCAGTTTCCAAACTACGGAAAGACCCCTAAGGATATGTGGCCGAGCGGTTCTAGGCGCTTCAGCCTGAAACCGCGCGACCGCTACGGTCGCAGGTTCGAATCCTGCCTTGGGCATGGATGTGTGTGATGTCCTTAGGTTAGTTAGGTTTAAGTAGTTCTAAGTTCTAGGGGACTGATGACCTCAGATGTTAAGTCCCATAGTGCTCAGAGCCATTTGAACCATTTTTTGAACCCCTAAGGATAACAATCATAAACAACTATCGAGATCATTGTAAAGATGTGTCAACAGACTAGGGATTTTAACTACACTTTGTGAACATATCTAGCAGTCCATCACGCAGTTGAAAAATATCATTGATGCATATGAAAGGTAACGCTGATAGTTACTACACAAACAGCTCTGTTGATCACAGTGTAACAATGTCTAGACTAAACTTGCAATTATAAAGAAAAATTAACATAAAAATCAAAACAGCATTTTCTACCAAGACGTGAAACTGTATAATAAATGGACCAAGGAGGTTAAAGAGACTACTAAAACGCATTTACTAAAATGGAAGTTATAACGTACCTGCCAAGCCATACATTCTGTAAAGTGAAGGATTACTTGGATAACACTGAGTACATGTTTATTAAAACAAGTAACGCAAGTAAATAATAACGATAGTAATAATATTAATAATAATAAAGCCGCTCTGGGTAGCCGCATGGTCTCAGGTGTCTTGTCACGGTTCGCGCGCCTACCCCCGTCGGAAGATCGAGTCCTCTCTCGGGCATGGGTGTGTGTTGTCCTCAGAAAAGTTAGTTTAAGTTACATTAAGTAGTGTGTAAGCTCAGGGACCGATGACCTCAGCAGTTGGGTCCCGTAAGATCTTACAAAAATATCCAATTTCCAGATAATAATAAAAGTTTCATTTCACGTCATACTTTCATACTACGTCTTTGTCAGTCTTTTATATCTTTTTCTTTTCTGGAAAACTTTACGTCCAAAGTCAAGAAATGTATAGTACTTACAGCTTCTCCTCCTTCTGAACTCATCATCCCACTCATTATAGAGAGGTGGTGAGTTAGTTTCTCAGGCTAGCAAACTGGAAGCCGCGGTACATATAATCGAAACCAAACATCGTCGCTCTGGTCCTGATGTCAACTGAGAGTGAATGTAGTGGAAAGTGAATAAACAGTGTTCCATTAGTTTTTTGAATAATTAAATGATGTCTTTTCAAAACAGTACTATACAGTAGGAATAAACTGAGAAAGCTCCTTCGACGGGCCCTGTATTTTCGTTAATGGCGGTACCACCCTTCAGTCGGCCATCATTACCATGGAACAATACTTAGACTAAACTTACATTTGTCAAGGAAGTAGAAACATAAAACTCAAAACAGCATTTTCTACCAATAAATGAAAAAGTGTAATAAATGACTCAAAGAAATTAAAGAGATTTCTAAAAAGGAGGTTATAACGTTTCCGTTAAGCAATACATTGAGTACTAGGGCTGTCGATGAAATATCGATATATCGAAATGCCGACGTTTCACCCAAAAAATTTCGATATTTATGTGCCACGCATTTAACGCGGATATATCGATACAGAAATGACAATATCGAGTGTCGATATTTTCATTTTATGTCATTCTTTTTTCGCAATTTTCGATAAATATTTGAAGCTGTTCTTTTGAAATCATAGTTGAACTTAATTTTACTTTCACTGTGTGAAGGAGTCTTATTAATTTTTCAGTTTTCATCACGCGCAGTCTTTTTCTCTGACTATGTGAAGCAAGCATAGATAGCACAAAGAAGTCCGATTGCATTGGGAGGTGGCGGTGTGAATGGAATAACAAGATATCCAACGTGAAGAAATAGCATAGCAGTTACGTTAAAAAAACAATTTTTAACACAACTAGTGTACTATGTCTTCATATCGGCATTCTTCAAAAACGGTTGCTGAAACTGATGACAGGATTGGTCTTTGCGGTGGGACGTGTGATGGGAAACGCTGACGTAATCGGCGCTCGGCGCTACCAACAGAAACTGCAACGTTTAACTTCACCATACAGTTTAGACACTACAACTGCTGGGTCACTGGCGTTTGCAGAAATGAAAAAAAAGCAGGGAAATCGACACGAAGTGTTCCAGGCAAATACGATATGTGACGAAACCGAGCGACGAACCAATGGGACATCTTTTATTTTTTTCCATTTTGCCAGTTACATGCAGTTTCCATTGTTAGAAAAGTGGTTATCGCCAAGCGTGAACGTGCATCGTTTTCCTTTTAGGCCTTGCTCTAAGGGGGATAAGTAGGCTGCTAACTTCTTGATGTACAGAATATCTAATAATAAATCAATTCTTAAATATGCAGCTCTAAAACTGGCAGTACATCTACAATGTGCAGTCGATATGTTTCTTGTCCGGTACGACATATAGATTATTTTCGATATATCGAAGCCGTCTATGTTATATTTTTTAATATCGTTACATCGGATTCCCGATATCTTTAAAAATATCAACAGCCCTATTCGGTACATTAAAGGATTACTTAGATAACACTGTGTAGGTATTTTTCTTGGTTTCCTTAAACTACTTCAGCCAAATGCCAAGTCGGTCTCGTAAACTGACATATGTCCGGGAGAGAGGTGTGCTGACCACGTGCCCCTCCATATCCGCATCAGTGACGCCTGTGGTTGAGGATGTCACGGCTGTCGGTCGGTTCCGTTGGGCCCCTTCCAAGGCCTGTTCAGACGGAGTTTAGTTTAAATGCCAAGGTAGTTCCTACCATAAAGCCACTACCGACCACCTGTCCCATACCTGTTAAACTAGATCTGCATGCAGACTGCCTGATCAAAAGTGTCTAGATACTCGTATGTAATGCAGAATTGACCACTCGACTTCACGAAAGACGGACCCGTCAGTATAGAACGAGGCGAGGACTAATGTGTTGTCAGCGCATAGGCAGCGACAGGAGAACGGACCGGTCAGGAAAGTTCACTGAGTTCGAACAGTGACTAATCATTGGATCTCACCGTCAGTAACAAATCCACTAGAGACATTTCAACCGTTATGAAACCGCCCGCGTCGACTGTCGGTGACGAGAAACGCAATGCGGCACAGCAAAACCGAGACCAGCCAGCTCTCATGTTACCGTGCACTGATCGACAGCGACTTTCGACCATTGCGAAGGGTGATTATAAAAATAGTATGAAATCAGCATCATACCATACCATACCATACATATCACGTGATCAAAAGTATCCGGACACCCCAAAAAACATACTTTTTCCATATTAGCTGCATTATGCTGCCAGCTACTGCCAGGTACTCCATATCAGCGACCTCAGTTCTCATTCGACATCGCGGAAGAGCAGAATGGGGCGCTCCGTGGAATTCAAGAACTTCGAACCAGGTCAGGTGATTTGATGTCACTTGCGCCATACGTCTGTATTCGAGATTTCCACATTCCTAAACATCACGGTACACAATGTGGCGATCCTATGGCAGGGTGTGTGTATGGGTGTGTGTATGGCGAATGCCCGGTGAGCGTCGTCTGCCAGCGTGTGCAGTGCCAACAGTAAAATTCGGAGGCAGTGGTTTTATGGTGTGGTCGTGTTTTTTATGTTTCAGATGTGATAGTGAAGTGGAAACGTTAAGGGACACGTACAGCCCAAAAGCGTACAGGCTGACCTCGTCTGTTGACTGACAGAGACCGCCGACAGTTGAAGAGGGTCGTAATGTGTAATGGGAAGACATCTATCCAGACCATCACACAGGACTTCCAAACTGCATCAGGATCCATTGCAAGTACTATGACAGGCGGGAGGTGAGAAAACTTGGATTTCATGGTACAGCGGCTGCTCATAATCCACACATCACGCCGGTAAATGCCGAACGACGCCTCGCTTGGACAAAGGAGCGTAAACATTGGACCATTGAACAGTGGAAAAACGTTGTGTGGAGTGACGAATCACGGTACACAATGTGGCGATCCTATGGCAGGGTGTGCGTATGGGTGTGTGTATGGCGAATGCCCGGTGAGCGTCGTCTGCCAGCCTGTGCAGTGCCAACAGTAAAATTCGGAGGCAGTGGTGTTATGGTGTGGTCGTGTTTTTCATAGAGGGTGCTTGCATCCCTTGTTGTTTTGCGTGACACTATCACAGCATAGGCCTACATTGTTGTTTTTACGAACCTTCTTACTTCCCACTGTTGAAGAGCAGCCCGGGGATGACGATTACATCTTTCAAAACGATCGAGCACCTGTTCATAATGCGCGGCCTGTAGCGGAGTAGTTACACGACAGTAACATCCCTGTAATGGACTGGCCTGCCCAGAGCCCTGACCTGAATCCTAAGAACACCTTTGGGATGTTTTGGAACGCCGACTTCGTGCCAGGCCTCACAGAGCGACATCGGTACCTCTCCTCAGTGAAGCACTCCGTGAAGAATGGGCTGCCATTTCCCAAGAAACCTTCCAGCACCTAATTGAACGTATTCTTGCGAGAGTGGAAGCTGTCTTCAAGGCTAAGGGTGGATCACAGCACACTGATTTCAGCATTGCCCATGAAGAGCACCACGAACTTGTAAGTCATTTTCAGCCATTTGATCACATAGTGTATTTCTTATATCTGACATCATTCTCACTGCAAATACAGACTAGTTTAGGCGCTTCAACAATTATGTAGCATTCCCTTCCCAACTGAATTTATTATCGAGGCCCGCCAACGAGTATGTCCTCCTGTTGAACAAGTTCAGTCATATGAAGAAGGTCACATTGTGGGCCTGCGGGGAACTGGACCACGTATTGACGGATAGCTGCACTTGTTGGGCACAGTGTATCGGTGGTGTGGTGCTGCTATCAGTGTTGCTATGTGGAACATTCCCGCGCCCGCAGACTAGGTTCTGGATGTATACGTAGTACTGACGCACATCAAACTCGACGCACTGAACGAGTAGCGGTCATCTTCCGACATCATTCAAGGCACAAGTGGCACATGCCGCGTCATCAAGGACCATTGGGAACCTCCTGCTTGCAGCTGCACTGAGCTCACGCGTGCCTCTGGCCAGGCTACCACCGGTGCAGCCACGCCATCGAGCACAGCTGCAATAGTGTCGTGAAAGAGTCGACTAAGGAGTGTGGAATGGCGATCTGTTGCCTTCAGCGATGAGGGTAAGTTCTGCCTGCAAGGGAGTACACATGTACGGTGTAGAGCTGGTGAGCTGTCCATTCCAGAGTACATTATCCCACGACGAACTGGCTTCAAGGTGTGGGAGGCCCATCAATTACAACTCGTGGAACGTTTGGTCATTTTGCACTATAAAGTAACCACTGGCAGCTACATTGCCTACATTGTTATCCCTATGCTACCGCCGTTTCTGCTACAGGAAGGTGATGTCCCTTTTTCAGCAGTACAACGCACGTCCACATGCAGCTTCCGTGACGCAACGGGCACTCCGTAGTGTGCAACTGTCCTGGTAAGCAATATCATCAGATATCTCGCCCACTGAGCAAGTGCGGTACGTGCTAAAAAGGGAACTAAGTCGTTTTCCAGAGCCTCTAAGAACCGTTGTCGAATTGCAACAAAAAGTGCAACATGTTTGGTAACATCTATTGCCTCATGACGTGCAGGACCTTTATGATCATTTGACGCCTGCGTTATCGCCAGACAGTGGAACACTGTTTATTGGTGCGACTGTTTGGGCACCTCATATTATGACATACAGGATGTTTCCGTAAGAGCGTGCAAAAATGTAACAGGACACAGAGGATGTTCCACTGGACAATTTCAGTAGGGAACATGGGGTGTGAGAAGCCAGCTTAAGGACATAACGGGAATAAACTCACATTACTATGTACCTTTTTATTTCCGTTACTTACAGTTAACTGCAAATACTATCACTGAGACAATGAACGTACCATTTGTACTGTATTTTGCTAAAAGTGCTGAAACTGACGACCATCAACCTCAGTGCAAGCGCGACATTGGCGAACGAGGTTATGACGCACCCTGACAAATCTCCCTGATGTGTTTCGAATCACATCAGAGGCAACTAATTCCCGAAAACATCGCGAAAAACTAAATTACACTCTAGAAGATAGGTTAACTCTCAGCAAAAAAAAACTTTCTCATCAACATCGTTTGGTTGCAGATGACAAGTTACCTGTAATAATTAACACAAAAGTGGCCCAGAAAATTCATGCTCACCAAATGTAAAGGTATTTACAAAAAGAAACGATCTGTTGTTTGAACTAAAAATGCACATAATTTTATAATCATGTAACAAAAATGTTCACATTGCAGAATAAATAAAAACGAAAACCCACTGATGAAGGCACAGTGGTGCCGAGACATGTTTGGGTACTGAGAAAAACGGTGTTTTGCGTAACTAGCGGACCTCAAATCCCAAAAATTTTAACTGCATACACGGCCAATACCAGGAGCTGTAAATCAGAAGATGTATATGTTCAGTCCTGTTACATTTTTGCACGCTCTTACGGAAACACCCTGTATGCGTTTCATTTGGTCTGATTTACAACGATGTAGTATCTGTCACATCACTTGTTAATGAAATGACTTTGCCGTTAAGGGTTTTGCATTTTTTTCCAGTGATGTATGAGCATGACAATGTACACTGCCATAAAGCAACATACGTGAGGCTGTGGTGTGATATCAATAACGTTGCTGAACCGGAGCCACGTTTCCAGAGTCCCGACATGAACTGTGTGTAACACCTTTCGGATGAGTGACAATGTTACTTCGCTCCAGGCCCCACCATCCAGCGTCACTACCTTCCTTAGTTTCTGCTTGAGGGAGAATGGGCAGCCATTCCTCCACAGACAGTCAGGCAGCTCGTTCAAAGTGTCTCCAGAAGAGTTCAAGTCGTCATCAAAGCGTAGGGTGGACGCACCCCACATTAATGTCCAGTAATAAATACCCAGGTACTTTTGATCAGATAGTGTACATGTCCATTATAGTTATCCGGGCTGTTATGCCGTGTTCAGTTGATGAATTCTGTGTTGTTTCCCAACCTTTCGTCCCCGTCTGCGGGAGACATCTTCAAGGGGGTCCGTAGCTCAATGGAAGGTCCAACACACCCACTGGCTCGCTACTGACTGCCGCTAAATTCCGTGTCCGCGCGCTACCGTACCGTGCCGTGACGTCACGTGTTTTGAAAACGTCAGTGCAGTTGGCCGCTGTCCGTCGCCGTCGATCGCCGTTGCGCGGGAGCGCGCGGACACGGAATTTGGCGGCAGTCAGTAGCGAGCCAGTGGATGTGTTGGACCTTCCATCGAGCTACAGATCCCCTTGAAGATGCCTCCCGCAGACAGGGACGAAACGTTGGGAAACAACACAGAACTCCAGAATGAGATTCTCACTCTGCAGCGGAGTGTGCGCTGATATGAAACTTCCTGGCAGATTAAAACTGTGTGCCCGACCGAGACTCGAACTCGGGACCTTTGCCTTTCGCGGACAAGTGCTCTACCGTCTGAGCTACCGAAGCACGACTCACGCCCGGTACTCACAGCTTTACTTCTGCCAGTATCTCGTCTCCTACCTTCCAAACTTTACAGAAGCTCTTCTGCGAACCTCGCAGAACTAGCACTCCTGAAAGAAAGGATACTGCGGAGACATGGCTTAGCCACAGCCTGGGGGATGTTTCCAGAATGAGATTCTCACTCTGCAGCGGAGTGTGCGCTGATATGAAACTTCCTGGCTGATTAAAACTGTGTGCCCCACCGAGACTCGAACTCGGGACCTTTTCCTTTCGCGGGCAAGTGCTCTACCATCTGAGCTACCGAAGCACGACTCACGCCCGGCACTCACAGCTTTACTTCTGCCAGTATCTCGTCTCCTACCTTCCAAACTTTACAGAAGCTCTTCTGCGAACCTTGCAGAACTAGCACTCCTGAAAGAAAGGATACTGCGGAGACATGGCTTAGCCACAGCCTGGGGGATGTTTCCAGAATGAGATTCTCACTCTGCAGCGGAGTGTGCGCTGATATGAAACTTCCTGGCTGATTAAAACTGTGTGCCCCACCGAGACTCGAACTCGGGACCTTTTCCTTTCGCGGGCAAGTGCTCTACCATCTGAGCTACCGAAGCACGACTCACGCCCGGCACTCACAGCTTTACTTCTGCCAGTATCTCGTCTCCTACCTTCCAAACTTTACAGAAGCTCTTCTGCGAACCTTGCAGAACTAGCACTCCTGAAAGAAAGGATACTGCGGAGACATGGCTTAGCCACAGCCTGGGGGATGTTTCCAGAATGAGATTCTCACTCTGCAGCGGAGTGTGCGCTGATATGAAACTTCCTGGCTGATTAAAACTGTGTGCCCCACCGAGACTCGAACTCGGGACCTTTTCCTTTCGCGGGCAAGTGCTCTACCATCTGAGCTACCGAAGCACGACTCACGCCCGGCACTCACAGCTTTACTTCTGCCAGTATCTCGTCTCCTACCTTCCAAACTTTACAGAAGCTCTTCTGCGAACCTTGCAGAACTAGCACTCCTGAAAGAAAGGATACTGCGGAGACATGGCTTAGCCACAGCCTGGGGGATGTTTCCAGAATGAGATTCTCACTCTGCAGCGGAGTGTGCGCTGATATGAAACTTCCTGGCTGATTAAAACTGTGTGCCCCACCTAGACTCGAACTCGGGTCCTTTTCCTTTCGCGGGCAAGTGCTCTACCATCTGAGCTACCGAAGCACGACTCACGCCCGGCACTCACAGCTTTACTTCTGCCAGTATCTCGTCTCCTACCTTCCAAACTTTACAGAAGCTCTTCTGCGAACCTTGCAGAACTAGCACTCCTGAAAGAAAGGATACTGCGGAGACATGGCTTAGCCACAGCCTGGGGGATGTTTCCAGAATGAGATTCTCACTCTGCAGCGGAGTGTGCGCTGATATGAAACTTCCTGGCTGATTAAAACTGTGTGCCCCACCGAGACTCGAACTCGGGACCTTTTCCTTTCGCGGGCAAGTGCTCTACCATCTGAGCTACCGAAGCACGACTCACGCCCGGCACTCACAGCTTTACTTCTGCCAGTATCTCGTCTCCTACCTTCCAAACTTTACAGAAGCTCTTCTGCGAACCTTGCAGAACTAGCACTCCTGAAAGAAAGGATACTGCGGAGACATGGCTTAGCCACAGCCTGGGGGATGTTTCCAGAATGAGATTCTCACTCTGCAGCGGAGTGTGCGCTGATATGAAACTTCCTGGCTGATTAAAACTGTGTGCCCCACCGAGACTCGAACTCGGGACCTTTTCCTTTCGCGGGCAAGTGCTCTACCATCTGAGCTACCGAAGCACGACTCACGCCCGGCACTCACAGCTTTACTTCTGCCAGTATCTCGTCTCCTACCTTCCAAACTTTACAGAAGCTCTTCTGCGAACCTTGCAGAACTAGCACTCCTGAAAGAAAGGATACTGCGGAGACATGGCTTAGCCACAGCCTGGGGGATGTTTCCAGAATGAGATTCTCACTCTGCAGCGGAGTGTGCGCTGATATGAAACTTCCTGGCTGATTAAAACTGTGTGCCCCACCGAGACTCGAACTCGGGACCTTTTCCTTTCGCGGGCAAGTGCTCTACCATCTGAGCTACCGAAGCACGACTCACGCCCGGCACTCACAGCTTTACTTCTGCCAGTATCTCGTCTCCTACCTTCCAAACTTTACAGAAGCTCTTCTGCGAACCTTGCAGAACTAGCACTCCTGAAAGAAAGGATACTGCGGAGACATGGCTTAGCCACAGCCTGGGGGATGTTTCCAGAATGAGATTCTCACTCTGCAGCGGAGTGTGCGCTGATATGAAACTTCCTGGCTGATTAAAACTGTGTGCCCCACCGAGACTCGAACTCGGGACCTTTTCCTTTCGCGGGCAAGTGCTCTACCATCTGAGCTACCGAAGCACGACTCACGCCCGGCACTCACAGCTTTACTTCTGCCAGTATCTCGTCTCCTACCTTCCAAACTTTACAGAAGCTCTTCTGCGAACCTTGCAGAACTAGCACTCCTGAAAGAAAGGATACTGCGGAGACATGGCTTAGCCACAGCCTGGGGGATGTTTCCAGAATGAGATTCTCACTCTGCAGCGGAGTGTGCGCTGATATGAAACTTCCTGGCTGATTAAAACTGTGTGCCCCACCGAGACTCGAACTCGGGACCTTTTCCTTTCGCGGGCAAGTGCTCTACCATCTGAGCTACCGAAGCACGACTCACGCCCGGCACTCACAGCTTTACTTCTGCCAGTATCTCGTCTCCTACCTTCCAAACTTTACAGAAGCTCTTCTGCGAACCTTGCAGAACTAGCACTCCTGAAAGAAAGGATACTGCGGAGACATGGCTTAGCCACAGCCTGGGGGATGTTTCCAGAATGAGATTCTCACTCTGCAGCGGAGTGTGCGCTGATATGAAACTTCCTGGCTGATTAAAACTGTGTGCCCCACCGAGACTCGAACTCGGGACCTTTTCCTTTCGCGGGCAAGTGCTCTACCATCTGAGCTACCGAAGCACGACTCACGCCCGGTACTCACAGCTTTACTTCTGCCAGTGTCTCGTCTCCTACCTTCCAAACTTTACAGAAGCTCTTCTGCGAACCTTGCAGAACTAGCACTCCTGAAAGAAAGGATACTGCGGAGGCATGGCTTAGCCACAGCCTGGGGGATGTTTCCAGAATGAGATTCTCACTCTGCAGCGGAGTGTGCGCTGATATGAAACTTCCTGGCAGATTAAAACTGTGTGCCCGACCGAGACTCGAACTCGGGACCTTTGCCTTTCGTGGACAAGTGCTCTACCATCTGAGCTACCGAAGCACGACTCACGCCCGGTACTCACAGCTTTACTTCTGCCAGTATCTCGTCTCCTACCTTCCAAACTTTACAGAAGCTCTTCTGCGAACCTTGCAGAACAAGCGTTCCTGAAAGAAAGGATACTGCGGAGGCATGGCTTAGCCACAGCCTGGGGGATGTTTCCAGAATGAGATTCTCACTCTGCAGCGGAGTGTGCGCTGATATGAAACTTCCTGGCTGATTAAAACTGTGTGCCCCACCGAGACTCGAACTCGGGACCTTTTCCTTTCGCGGGCAAGTGCTCTACCATCTGAGCTACCGAAGCACGACTCACGCCCGGCACTCACAGCTTTACTTCTGCCAGTATCTCGTCTCCTACCTTCCAAACTTTACAGAAGCTCTTCTGCGAACCTTGCAGAACTAGCACTCCTGAAAGAAAGGATACTGCGGAGACATGGCTTAGCCACAGCCTGGGGGATGTTTCCAGAATGAGATTCTCACTCTGCAGCGGAGTGTGCGCTGATATGAAACTTCCTGGCTGATTAAAACTGTGTGCCCCACCGAGACTCGAACTCGGGACCTTTTCCTTTCGCGGGCAAGTGCTCTACCATCTGAGCTACCGAAGCACGACTCACGCCCGGCACTCACAGCTTTACTTCTGCCAGTATCTCGTCTCCTACCTTCCAAACTTTACAGAAGCTCTTCTGCGAACCTTGCAGAACTAGCACTCCTGAAAGAAAGGATACTGCGGAGACATGGCTTAGCCACAGCCTGGGGGATGTTTCCAGAATGAGATTCTCACTCTGCAGCGGAGTGTGCGCTGATATGAAACTTCCTGGCTGATTAAAACTGTGTGCCCCACCGAGACTCGAACTCGGGACCTTTTCCTTTCGCGGGCAAGTGCTCTACCATCTGAGCTACCGAAGCACGACTCACGCCCGGCACTCACAGCTTTACTTCTGCCAGTATCTCGTCTCCTACCTTCCAAACTTTACAGAAGCTCTTCTGCGAACCTTGCAGAACTAGCACTCCTGAAAGAAAGGATACTGCGGAGACATGGCTTAGCCACAGCCTGGGGGATGTTTCCAGAATGAGATTCTCACTCTGCAGCGGAGTGTGCGCTGATATGAAACTTCCTGGCTGATTAAAACTGTGTGCCCCACCGAGACTCGAACTCGGGACCTTTTCCTTTCGCGGGCAAGTGCTCTACCATCTGAGCTACCGAAGCACGACTCACGCCCGGTACTCACAGCTTTACTTCTGCCAGTGTCTCGTCTCCTACCTTCCAAACTTTACAGAAGCTCTTCTGCGAACCTTGCAGAACTAGCACTCCTGAAAGAAAGGATACTGCGGAGGCATGGCTTAGCCACAGCCTGGGGGATGTTTCCAGAATGAGATTCTCACTCTGCAGCGGAGTGTGCGCTGATATGAAACTTCCTGGCAGATTAAAACTGTGTGCCCGACCGAGACTCGAACTCGGGACCTTTGCCTTTCGCGGACAAGTGCTCTACCATCTGAGCTACCGAAGCACGACTCACGCCCGGTACTCACAGCTTTACTTCTGCCAGTATCTCGTCTCCTACCTTCCAAACTTTACAGAAGCTCTTCTGCGAACCTTGCAGAACAAGCGTTCCTGAAAGAAAGGATACTGCGGAGGCATGGCTTAGCCACAGCCTGGGGGATGTTTCCAGAATGAGATTCTCACTCTGCAGCGGAGTGTGCGCTGATATGAAACTTCCTGGCTGATTAAAACTGTGTGCCCCACCGAGACTCGAACTCGGGACCTTTGCCTTTCGCGGACAAGTGCTCTACCATCTGAGCTACCGAAGCACGACTCACGCCCGGTACTCACAGCTTTACTTCTGCCAGTATCTCGTCTCCTACCTTCCAAACTTTACAGAAGCTCTTCTGCGAACCTTGCAGAACTAGCACTCCTGAAAGAAAGGATACTGCGGAGGCATGGCTTAGCCACAGCCTGGGGGATGTTTCCAGAATGAGATTCTCACTCTGCAGCGGAGTGTGCGCTGATATGAAACTTCCTGGCTGATTAAAACTGTGTGCCCCACCGAGACTCGAACTCGGGACCTTTTCCTTTCGCGGGCAAGTGCTCTACCATCTGAGCTACCGAAGCACGACTCACGCCCGGTACTCACAGCTTTACTTCTGCCAGTATCTCGTCTCCTACCTTCCAAACTTTACAGAAGCTCTTCTGCGAACCTTGCAGAACTAGCACTCCTGAAAGAAAGGATACTGCGGAGACATGGCTTAGCCACAGCCTGGGGGATGTTTCCAGAATGAGATTCTCACTCTGCAGCGGAGTGTGCGCTGATATGAAACTTCCTGGCTGATTAAAACTGTGTGCCCCACCGAGACTCGAACTCGGGACCTTTTCCTTTCGCGGGCAAGTGCTCTACCATCTGAGCTACCGAAGCACGACTCACGCCCGGCACTCACAGCTTTACTTCTGCCAGTATCTCGTCTCCTACCTTCCAAACTTTACAGAAGCTCTTCTGCGAACCTTGCAGAACTAGCACTCCTGAAAGAAAGGATACTGCGGAGACATGGCTTAGCCACAGCCTGGGGGATGTTTCCAGAATGAGATTCTCACTCTGCAGCGGAGTGTGCGCTGATATGAAACTTCCTGGCTGATTAAAACTGTGTGCCCCACCGAGACTCGAACTCGGGACCTTTTCCTTTCGCGGGCAAGTGCTCTACCATCTGAGCTACCGAAGCACGACTCACGCCCGGCACTCACAGCTTTACTTCTGCCAGTATCTCGTCTCCTACCTTCCAAACTTTACAGAAGCTCTTCTGCGAACCTTGCAGAACTAGCACTCCTGAAAGAAAGGATACTGCGGAGACATGGCTTAGCCACAGCCTGGGGGATGTTTCCAGAATGAGATTCTCACTCTGCAGCGGAGTGTGCGCTGATATGAAACTTCCTGGCTGATTAAAACTGTGTGCCCCACCGAGACTCGAACTCGGGACCTTTTCCTTTCGCGGGCAAGTGCTCTACCATCTGAGCTACCGAAGCACGACTCACGCCCGGTACTCACAGCTTTACTTCTGCCAGTGTCTCGTCTCCTACCTTCCAAACTTTACAGAAGCTCTTCTGCGAACCTTGCAGAACTAGCACTCCTGAAAGAAAGGATACTGCGGAGGCATGGCTTAGCCACAGCCTGGGGGATGTTTCCAGAATGAGATTCTCACTCTGCAGCGGAGTGTGCGCTGATATGAAACTTCCTGGCAGATTAAAACTGTGTGCCCGACCGAGACTCGAACTCGGGACCTTTGCCTTTCGCGGACAAGTGCTCTACCATCTGAGCTACCGAAGCACGACTCACGCCCGGTACTCACAGCTTTACTTCTGCCAGTATCTAGTCTCCTACCTTCCAAACTTTACAGAAGCTCTTCTGCGAACCTTGCAGAACAAGCGTTCCTGAAAGAAAGGATACTGCGGAGGCATGGCTTAGCCACAGCCTGGGGGATGTTTCCAGAATGAGATTCTCACTCTGCAGCGGAGTGTGCGCTGATATGAAACTTCCTGGCTGATTAAAACTGTGTGCCCCACCGAGACTCGAACTCGGGACCTTTGCCTTTCGCGGACAAGTGCTCTACCATCTGAGCTACCGAAGCACGACTCACGCCCGGTACTCACAGCTTTACTTCTGCCAGTATCTCGTCTCCTACCTTCCAAACTTTACAGAAGCTCTTCTGCGAACCTTGCAGAACTAGCACTCCTGAAAGAAAGGATACTGCGGAGGCATGGCTTAGCCACAGCCTGGGGGATGTTTCCAGAATGAGATTCTCACTCTGCAGCGGAGTGTGCGCTGATATGAAACTTCCTGGCTGATTAAAACTGTGTGCCCCACCGAGACTCGAACTCGGGACCTTTTCCTTTCGCGGGCAAGTGCTCTACCATCTGAGCTACCGAAGCACGACTCACGCCCGGTACTCACAGCTTTACTTCTGCCAGTATCTCGTCTCCTACCTTCCAAACTTTACAGAAGCTCTTCTGCGAACCTTGCAGAACTAGCACTCCTGAAAGAAAGGATACTGCGGAGGCATGGCTTAGCCACAGCCTGGGGGATGTTTCCAGAATGAGATTCTCACTCTGCAGCGGAGTGTGCGCTGATATGAAACTTCCTGGCAGATTAAAACTGTGTGCCCGACCGAGACTCGAACTCGGGACCTTTGCCTTTCGCGGACAAGTGCTCTACCATCTGAGCTACCGAAGCACGACTCACGCCCGGTACTCACAGCTTTACTTCTGCCAGTATCTAGTCTCCTACCTTCCAAACTTTACAGAAGCTCTTCTGCGAACCTTGCAGAACAAGCGTTCCTGAAAGAAAGGATACTGCGGAGGCATGGCTTAGCCACAGCCTGGGGGATGTTTCCAGAATGAGATTCTCACTCTGCAGCGGAGTGTGCGCTGATATGAAACTTCCTGGCTGATTAAAACTGTGTGCCCCACCGAGACTCGAACTCGGGACCTTTGCCTTTCGCGGACAAGTGCTCTACCATCTGAGCTACCGAAGCACGACTCACGCCCGGTACTCACAGCTTTACTTCTGCCAGTATCTCGTCTCCTACCTTCCAAACTTTACAGAAGCTCTTCTGCGAACCTTGCAGAACTAGCACTCCTGAAAGAAAGGATACTGCGGAGGCATGGCTTAGCCACAGCCTGGGGGATGTTTCCAGAATGAGATTCTCACTCTGCAGCGGAGTGTGCGCTGATATGAAACTTCCTGGCTGATTAAAACTGTGTGCCCCACCGAGACTCGAACTCGGGACCTTTTCCTTTCGCGGGCAAGTGCTCTACCATCTGAGCTACCGAAGCACGACTCACGCCCGGTACTCACAGCTTTACTTCTGCCAGTGTCTCGTCTCCTACCTTCCAAACTTTACAGAAGCTCTTCTGCGAACCTTGCAGAACTAGCACTCCTGAAAGAAAGGATACTGCGGAGGCATGGCTTAGCCACAGCCTGGGGGATGTTTCCAGAATGAGATTCTCACTCTGCAGCGGAGTGTGCGCTGATATGAAACTTCCTGGCAGATTAAAACTGTGTGCCCGACCGAGACTCGAACTCGGGACCTTTGCCTTTCGCGGACAAGTGCTCTACCATCTGAGCTACCGAAGCACGACTCACGCCCGGTACTCACAGCTTTACTTCTGCCAGTATCTAGTCTCCTACCTTCCAAACTTTACAGAAGCTCTTCTGCGAACCTTGCAGAACAAGCGTTCCTGAAAGAAAGGATACTGCGGAGGCATGGCTTAGCCACAGCCTGGGGGATGTTTCCAGAATGAGATTCTCACTCTGCAGCGGAGTGTGCGCTGATATGAAACTTCCTGGCTGATTAAAACTGTGTGCCCCACCGAGACTCGAACTCGGGACCTTTGCCTTTCGCGGACAAGTGCTCTACCATCTGAGCTACCGAAGCACGACTCACGCCCGGTACTCACAGCTTTACTTCTGCCAGTATCTCGTCTCCTACCTTCCAAACTTTACAGAAGCTCTTCTGCGAACCTTGCAGAACTAGCACTCCTGAAAGAAAGGATACTGCGGAGGCATGGCTTAGCCACAGCCTGGGGGATGTTTCCAGAATGAGATTCTCACTCTGCAGCGGAGTGTGCGCTGATATGAAACTTCCTGGCTGATTAAAACTGTGTGCCCCACCGAGACTCGAACTCGGGACCTTTTCCTTTCGCGGGCAAGTGCTCTACCATCTGAGCTACCGAAGCACGACTCACGCCCGGTACTCACAGCTTTACTTCTGCCAGTATCTCGTCTCCTACCTTCCAAACTTTACAGAAGCTCTTCTGCGAACCTTGCAGAACTAGCACTCCTGAAAGAAAGGATACTGCGGAGGCATGGCTTAGCCACAGCCTGGGGGATGTTTCCAGAATGAGATTCTCACTCTGCAGCGGAGTGTGCGCTGATATGAAACTTCCTGGCAGATTAAAACTGTGTGCCCGACCGAGACTCGAACTCGGGACCTTTGCCTTTCGCGGACAAGTGCTCTACCATCTGAGCTACCGAAGCACGACTCACGCCCGGTACTCACAGCTTTACTTCTGCCAGTATCTAGTCTCCTACCTTCCAAACTTTACAGAAGCTCTTCTGCGAACCTTGCAGAACAAGCGTTCCTGAAAGAAAGGATACTGCGGAGGCATGGCTTAGCCACAGCCTGGGGGATGTTTCCAGAATGAGATTCTCACTCTGCAGCGGAGTGTGCGCTGATATGAAACTTCCTGGCTGATTAAAACTGTGTGCCCCACCGAGACTCGAACTCGGGACCTTTGCCTTTCGCGGACAAGTGCTCTACCATCTGAGCTACCGAAGCACGACTCACGCCCGGTACTCACAGCTTTACTTCTGCCAGTATCTCGTCTCCTACCTTCCAAACTTTACAGAAGCTCTTCTGCGAACCTTGCAGAACTAGCACTCCTGAAAGAAAGGATACTGCGGAGGCATGGCTTAGCCACAGCCTGGGGGATGTTTCCAGAATGAGATTCTCACTCTGCAGCGGAGTGTGCGCTGATATGAAACTTCCTGGCTGATTAAAACTGTGTGCCCCACCGAGACTCGAACTCGGGACCTTTTCCTTTCGCGGGCAAGTGCTCTACCATCTGAGCTACCGAAGCACGACTCACGCCCGGTACTCACAGCTTTACTTCTGCCAGTGTCTCGTCTCCTACCTTCCAAACTTTACAGAAGCTCTTCTGCGAACCTTGCAGAACTAGCACTCCTGAAAGAAAGGATACTGCGGAGGCATGGCTTAGCCACAGCCTGGGGGATGTTTCCAGAATGAGATTCTCACTCTGCAGCGGAGTGTGCGCTGATATGAAACTTCCTGGCAGATTAAAACTGTGTGCCCGACCGAGACTCGAACTCGGGACCTTTGCCTTTCGCGGACAAGTGCTCTACCATCTGAGCTACCGAAGCACGACTCACGCCCGGTACTCACAGCTTTACTTCTGCCAGTATCTAGTCTCCTACCTTCCAAACTTTACAGAAGCTCTTCTGCGAACCTTGCAGAACAAGCGTTCCTGAAAGAAAGGATACTGCGGAGGCATGGCTTAGCCACAGCCTGGGGGATGTTTCCAGAATGAGATTCTCACTCTGCAGCGGAGTGTGCGCTGATATGAAACTTCCTGGCTGATTAAAACTGTGTGCCCCACCGAGACTCGAACTCGGGACCTTTGCCTTTCGCGGACAAGTGCTCTACCATCTGAGCTACCGAAGCACGACTCACGCCCGGTACTCACAGCTTTACTTCTGCCAGTATCTCGTCTCCTACCTTCCAAACTTTACAGAAGCTCTTCTGCGAACCTTGCAGAACTAGCACTCCTGAAAGAAAGGATACTGCGGAGACATGGCTTGCCTGCGAAAGGCAAAGGTCCCGAGTTCGAGTCTCGGTCGGGCACACAGTTTTAATCTGCCACGATGTTTCAACACAGAACTCATCAACCGACCACGGCATAACAGCCCGGACACCTATAATGGACATGACATTTCCGGCCGTGGAAGTCTACACTTTAGTATCAGATAGTGTACAATTGAAACTTTATTTTATGAGGAATTAATGAAGCACTCGAATCGGTAAAGCTATCTACGTCTTCCTTACTCCTGTTTCGTTCAGAAAAACGACACATGCGCTTATCGTCAGATGGCAGAGGATAGCGTGCGCAATGCATCGACCGGCGCTTCCAGTGAGCGGAACCCGACAGCTGAGCGAACCGGCGGGCAATTGGCTTCCCAGAAGCGCTGGCGGGCGCTGCCCGTGCCAGGGGAGGTCGGCGCGTGTGATGGACGCGCCAGTCGCAGGTAACGAACACGCTGTTTGCCGCTGGGGCCGGCTGGAGGCGTGCTAATGCGCCTCTAAATCTCTGGTTCGGCTGCGATGGCTCAGAGCAAAGTGGCCAACAGAGCTTCCCTAAATTACGGCCGCGCTGCGACGCTTGGACGAGCGCCTTTGCAAGGCAGACTGTGCTGTGATCTTTATCATTCCTCCATAGGCTTTCCTGGTAAGGGGCTGCGCCGCAAATTCCATATATCAGCAGCGATTTTGCACTTTTCTTAAGAAAGGGAGAGCACGTAGGCAGCCGACGAGTTCTTTAACCTTCCTCTCAAACTCTTGAAATGCTAGCACGGGTCTCTTTACTAACTGCCGGTCATATATGAAACACTAAAACATCTCATGTGTCAGTCAACTATTGGGTTATGAAACGTCCCCTTAGAAAAATTTATGAATTACTGTGCTGATAAACCTCTTACATTATTTGATTTTCAAACAGCTCAGCAGAACTGAACGTACTCAGACATTTCGCTCTTTACCTAGTCTGATCAACACTAAACTGACACACAATATTTTTAGCGCAACGCAATCTGACATTCAATAATCCCTACAAAAGAATGGCCCTGACTAACAATAACCTATAGCTTTCACAAATCACTTACCTCACAAAAATCTTCGTTACTCGAACTACTGCAATACAGGGAGCGCCACTACTGCCAGCTAAATAAAAGATTCAAACTACTGAAGGCACTAACTAATGATAGGCATAGTTAGCAAATGAAAGAGTTTGATAGAGAACAAACAATGTATTTACCTTAATAGTGTTCAAAAGTCATAATATATATAGCAGTTCATGGTATCCGGTATTACAAATTTACTCCCAGTGATGGACACACGTCCAGATCATCTGCTCTCAAAACTCCGCCATCTCTCTCCCCACATCCACCACTGCTGGCGGCTCACCTCCAACTGCGTAACGCTACGCGCTGTCAACAGCCAACTGCCCAGCACTACAATAGCATATACTCCAACAATGCATACCATCCACAGCCTTCACACAGCACAGTCAGTGATTTTCATATAGAGCGCTACGTCGCGTTACCAGCATAAAAACCTAAACAGCCTACTTACGTAAAAGATCTCATGTGTCAGTCAACTATAGGGTTATTGAAAATGATCTCAACAGTTTCAAGTGATTGTAAAAAAAGCTCGTATTGATATAAGGTATTCTACGATCATACACGATAATGATGGAAGCTAAAGAACTGAATTAAAATTTGTGCTGCGGCTGGGATTTGAACCCAGGTATCCTTGCTTAGCAGGCAGGTATGTTAGCCATTACACCACCACAGTAGACGGGTTCAAGTCCTGGTCATGGTACCAGTTTCAATTCGTTTCTTCAGCTTTCATCATTATTGTAGATAAAGATGAGACTCAAATGTCTCGAGAAAAAGTTAATTATATCACATCTATATGATTACACATATGGAAACGGCAACTCAGACATCTTCGTGCCTTCTTCACAAATATTGAAAGTGTGAACCGTGACTCACATGGTACACGTCCATTCTATAGTCTAGTAGTCTAAATCGCCCCCCCCCCCCCCACTCACCCCGAAGTGTTTGCATCAGTATAAGTCACTGCTGCCCTGATACGCCCTCGTTGGTAAACGACGTTGTGGGGTGGTGGAGGTGTGAAAGTGGCGTCGTTGATGTAACCTCACAGGTGCAAATAGCACGTGTCAGGTCAGGAGGGTGTAGAGATCAATCCAGCACCTGAAGATTTCCAGCTGATTCACAACCTCTCAATCGTAGAAGTACCTCACTATCCAAGAAATCACGAGCATTGTTGTGGAAGTGTAGTGAAGCACAATGCTGTTGAAAAATGCAGCTGTCAGCTCGTAATTAGATGTGTAAGTACAAACGAGAATTTCTTCTTCTACTGCAGTGCGCTATTACGGAGTTTTACAGTTATTAGTTTTACAACATCGGAAGTCCATAGACCTACTTATAATTGGTTACGGCTGTACTGGGGTACGATAAAATTAAAATTAACCAAAATGATTATCAGTTGCATAAGGCACCATTTCTTGTGTGAAATGAGGACTGTTAAGCAGAAGAGACTAAATGCTATAAACAAGCCGCTATATCATTTATATATACTGATTTCGAATTAAATTTCCTTGTAGTACTGTTATTCAGTAAGACTTCATGATAGCAGATTCCAATAGAAGATGCAATTATCGTTAGTACGTTGACGCTCAGCTGCGAGTTAACAGGTTTAGAAACGCATTTTGTCTGTTGAGCTGAGCGAGCGAGTTCAGGCCTACCTTCGTGACGTAAGCGCCGCGGCCTGTCTTTCTCGTGGGCCTCGTTCTGTGGCGGGACGGAGTTGCTATGAGCAGCCCAACTCGCCTTCTGCGCACGCGCCGTTTCGGCCCTCTCTGATTGGTGCCAGCGGCCGTAATGGTAGGCGTGTAGGCGGGGAATAGTGCGAGTCACGGCAGCCAGCAGCTTTACTCCTGACGACGATGGCGGAGCTAGCCACAGAAAGCTTGAGAATTTTATTGGATTGACGCGGTTTGAAAACCGAGAAGATTTTATCCAACTACATACCACCAATAAAGGGGGGGGGGGGGGGCTGAGGGTGGAAGTGGGTGACACCATAGGAGCTTAATTCAGGAACGTATGGAGTTATTTCAGTATGTGTTTATAGCATGTTGAGGAATATACTGATATACTGGACCCATAATACGTAAGTAAATACTTCTGCTAAGAAAATCAAATCAGTTATCTCTCGATACCAGGGGGTAGAGGACTTTTCACTCACCCTATATATAAAAATTTAGTAATGTAGGTGATAAAGGACAGCCTTAATGGTGTGCTTCGGGTGTGCTGTCGAGTTATTGCTTCCGTTTTAAGAACAATCTTTCGACGACCGACCCAGCCGAGTTCTTCAAGACTCTGTCGAAATGAAGATGCCAGAAAACTGCAGCGGAGGTTTCACTTTAAATAGTGCTTGCTATCCTGCACTCAGTTTATTAAAACCTCACCAGGCATCACATCCACCAGAGTAGGGAAACGCTGAGATAATTTGCATTTCACGGAATATCGTTGCGAGCTCTGAGGAACGAAAGAGCATCGAAAGACGCAGGGTGCGTCGGGAATCGAATTCGGCTATGAATAACTGCGCGAGTCGAACTGTAGCTCACAGTCTGGTTGGAGTCCAAGCAGTGAAAATACATAACGGCAAAACTCTCAGCATCCAAAGAAGACGGCTTGGTCGGTCGTCGCCATATTGCGCATAAAATGGAAATAATAACTAGACAGGACACCTGGAAATACACCAGTAATCAATCACGCCGAAAAACATAAGAAATCGAAAGGACAAGCCTTGTCTAACACTTCCGGCCTACAGTTATTTGCTAGATTTCTTGCCCTTATTACCTGCTGTTCTATGTGATCGTTTCTAAAGTTTCGTATTTTATATAAGAAGTAGCTACTTTTTTTATTTGTCATCCACAGTCTCTTCTACTTACACACCGAGTTCATTCAAGTAATTACAAAGGGTGATTTATTCACAAGTACCAGATTTCTGAGGAGTTTATTTATTTATATTCGCCCAGTATATTTACTTATATTCATCAACAGTAATATTAGTCGAAATGTATTCTGATTCACTATACATCACGTCAGGATGGCGCGTGAAATGATAAAATATTTGTTTCGGAATTTTTTTAGGGCACCAGTCGTTACTGTGTGTTATGTTGGCAGAAGTGAAGGTAGTTCATGGAGATTAATTTATTTTATTTCCGAGTGCACTGTTTGTGTATCCATCCAAGATGGCTGGCGTAGAAACACTGACCGTTGAACAGCGTATTAAAACTGTGTTGTTTTTTCCATGGAACGAGAAGTGTAGTGCTTTCACAGAGAAGGTTTCGTGAACATTTTAAAACTCGATGATCACCCTCATTTAAAACAATGCATAGACTTTACAAAGCGTTTAATTGTGATGGTTCAGTTCTTCAGAGCCACGCGGAGTGGTCGCGAGGTTTGAGGCGCAATGTAACGGATTGCGCGGCCCCTCCCGCCGGAGGTTCGAGTCCTCCCTCGGGCATGGGTGCGTGTGTTGTTCTTAGCATAAGTTAGTTTAGGTTAGTTTAAGTAGTGTGTAGGTCTAGGGACCGATGACCTCTGCAATTTGGTCCCTTAGGAATTCACACACATTTGCACATTTTTTTCAGAGCTTTAGAGGAAGCGCGAACTGCCTGCCAATGTTCATTCAAGACAGAATTTTGAAGTTGTCAGAGCAACGTTACTGAGAGGCCCAGGCAAATGAACGAGGAAAACAGCAGCACAGCTTGGGATTGTCAGGCGATCTGTACAGCTATTTTTAAAAACTGATTTGCTTTTGCATCCATAAAGAATAAGTGTTCCCTAAGTTAACGACAGTCAAGACTTCCAAAAACGACATTCGCCTAATGGACCGTGAATCAACGCGTATTTTCGAACTGTATCTGATTTTCATTTGGGGCACCCATTTCACCTAGATGCCATTGTTAAAAAAAAAGCAAAATGTGCGTCTTGGGGCTTCCGAGAATCAAAACGCGCTGTGCCATTCTCCAAGAATTACTCTATGGGCACTATCTCAAGTCATGGGGAAATTGGGCCCTTTATTTTTGAACACACGCTGCCTAGTAATGTTGTTCGTCAGCTTCGTGCAAAATGGTTTCAATGGGAGAACCAGTGGTTCAAGCAGGATGGAGCCAAACCACACGCAGCTATTGCTGTCTCAGACTTCCTGCATGAAACCGTCAAGACAAGTATCATTTCAGACAGGTGTCCTAATCGTTTCGCGTGTCGGTATACCTGCCCCCGAACAGTCCTAATTTGGATCCACGCGATTTTTTCTTTGGGGATTTCTAAACGAAAAGATTTTTCCTAAACTTCCTTGTACAGCGATGGAGCTGTGATTGCTGAAAATTGAGGCGTTCAACGAGATAGCAGAGGATATGTGTCACTGTGTAATTCAATATATGGGAGTTCCTGTTGAAGAAGTTGGTAGACATGATGGTGGTCATACTGAACACGTCATAAGCTGAACGTAATCTTTATGTATATTTTTAACGCGTTGTATTTTACATTTGTGTATTTCCTCTGAAATAAAGCAAAAGTTGGATCATTTTGTACGTTGTCGTTTACTGGAACCGCTTCAGACACAAGTTGCGGTTGTTGTCGACCTGTAGTATCAATGAGGGATACATCAATTACAGTTGTCAGCTACACAAGTTTTCTCGGTTATTTTAGGTTGACGGTTCGCTGGCCATGTTGTCTTGTACTGTAAATATCGTATTTGGTTATCTTTTGGCAAAATACGGGATGTGTCGTAATTAATATTCGTAACTGACATCCTTGAAGCTATGCTTTAAGAAAAGAAAATTCTTCAGTAATTATAAGTCGCGAAACGAGTCGTTTGCGAGATGTTCATCTATATACGTAATCCTCAAGCCACTGTATGGTGCGTGGCGGAGGGTACCCTGTTTCACTACTAATCATTTCCGTTTCTATTCCATTCGCAAATAGGCTGAGGAAGAAACGTCTGTCTATATGCCTCCTTACGAGACCTAATTTTTCTTATCTTATCGTCGTGATCATCATCCTTTCGACGAATGTACGTTGGCGGCAGTAGAACTGTTCTGCAGTCAAATGTTCATCCTCTAAATTTTCTCAACAGAGTTCCTCGAAAAGAACATTGCCTTCCCTCCAATGAGTTCCAGTAGCATCCTTAATACTTGCGTGTTGTTCGAATCAACGGGTAGGAAATGTAGCGTCCTTTCTGCGAATTGTTTCGCTATCTTTCTTCAATCCGATCTGGTGCGTATCCGAAACACCCCGACATTATTCAAGAATGAGTCGCACTAGAGTCCTCTATACGGCCTCCTTTATATATTAACAACATTTTTCTAAAATCCTACCAATAAACCGAAGCTGACCGTTCGCCTTCCCCGCTACAATCCTTAGGTGCTCGTTCCATTTCACATCGCTTTGCTACGTCTAAACGATGTGGCTGTGCCAAGCAGGAAACTACTAATGCTGTGTTCGGACATCACAGATTTGTTCTTCCTACTTATCTGCATTAACTTACATTTTTCTACATAAAGTCCTAGCTAACATTCATCGCCGGCCGAAGTGGCCGTGCGGTTAAAGGCGCTGCAGTCTGGAACCGGAAGACCGCTACGGTCGCAGGTTCGAATCCTGCCTCGGGCATGGATGTTTGTGATGTCCTTAGGTTAGTTAGGTTTAACTAGTTCTAAGTTCTAGGGGACTAATGACCTCAGCAGTTGAGTCCCATAGTGCTCAGAGCCATTTGAACCTAACATTCATCACACCAACTTTGTGTAAGCCACCTTGTATCCTCCTACAATTACTCAACGCCGACACCTTCCCGTACTCCACAGCATCATCAGCAAACAGCCGCAGATTATTGTCGATCCTGTCCGCCAGATCATTTGTGTCTACAGAAACTGACAGCAGTTCTGTCACACTTCTCCGGGTCACTCCTGTCATTCTCTCTGATGAACACTTGTCTTCGAGGAAAACGTACTGGGTTCCGTTACTTCAAAAATCTTTGAGAAATATACTGGGGAATCTATTCCATATGCTCATACCTTTCATAACTGTTGACACTGCGGTACCGCGTCAAGTACTTTTCTGATATCTAGTAATGTTGGAATCTGCCTATTGCCCTTCATCCATAATTCGTAGAATATCACGTGGCAAAAGGGAAAGCTGAGTTTCGCACGAGCGATGCTTTCCAATTGAGAATGTGCAGCTACGAGTCGCCATTGACTTCAGTACGTAATATCGTCCTAATTTCAGCCATGGCTTACAGTATCTTTGTGCGAGCTACAATGTCGCATCAGCACGTCACATGTTACAATTTACAGTACACTAGTGCCTGTTAAAGAAGCTTCACATGTCGCCCTCTCATTTGGCTGCAACACCGCATTCTTTCTTTCTTTGTCGGAGCCTTGTCACGCAGTTACGCAGGGTCGGCCAAGGTTAATCGGATGTGGCATGGTAAGTTTAAGGGGGTGGCCAGATGCCCTTCCTGCCGCCACCCCGTACCCCCCGAGAAGCAATTAGTGTACCCCAGCTGTCTGTGTCCAATGTAAGCCATGGAATAGTGCGAATGTGTTGCAAATGTACGCGAGTCGTGTAACTGAGGCGGAACGTGGAGACCAGCCCGGTATTCACCTAGGGGGATGTGGAAAACCACCTAAAAACCACATCCAGGCTGGCCGGCACACTGGCCTTACGTCGTTAATCCGCCGGACGGATTCGATCCGGGGCCAGCGCGCCTACCCGAGTCCAGAAAGCAGCGCGTTAGCGCTCTCTCCTACCCTGGTAGGGGCTGCAACACCGCATTGACCTCTGTAACTAGTCACGTATTCGTTCAAACACCCCTTAACCATCTCGTCAATCTTGACAAGCGTTTAATTCACTGTTCCAGTCCTTCAACTGTGCCAGCGGAAATATTGGACCCACCACTTGTGAGTTGACAGAAAAACCCAGAGGCTTGCAGCCCGGTGATCTTAGAGGCCATGTACAGGGTGTAGCAGAAAAAAGGGCCGATTTGGATACGGCGGAAAAGGCCGAGAATTATATTGCAAAAAATTTTCAATCACAACAACGCAGCCGTTGAGCATTGTTCATGTTTTAAAAATGTTGTTTTGTAGGTGGCCACCACTGTTATGTTGATACTTAGACAATCTGCGATGTGAATTGTTCACGGCACGTTAAAGCATCTGTATAGAAATGATTTTCGCACGAATCGTGTCCGCAGCTGCATATAGACGTCTAGCCTACAACCTGTGTTTCGGATCCCCCAAACAAAGTAATCACAAGCCGATACGTCGGGAGATCCGGGAGGCCACAATAGTCCTCATTCCTTGAAATGACGTTGTTATCAAACACTCTGCGCACTGCTGGCATTGACATTTGAGCACAACAACATCTTGATGAAACCAATACTCATTTACAGGAATCTGTTCAAGTTCAGCTGCGAGGAATGTGTCAACCATTACAGGATGCTGCTGACATGTAACTGTGGTTGCTAGTCGATGTTCATCCTCAAAACAGAAACCGCCGGTTTTGCCCACCGAAGAGACAGTGGACGACAGTGTAACTTTCGGGCTATGTCAGAGGCGTTGATGGAGTTCGTGTAGATTGTCTTCGTACCAGTAACGGCAGTTTAATTTGTTGATGTAACCACTGAGATGAAAATGTGTCTGCACTCATCCATCGAAAATTTAAGAAGCCTTCATTGCCCCTAACTTTAACCAACAGTTCAACAGACAGAGTCATTCGCGTTTCGTAATTATCTCTAATTAACTGTTGCACATCCTGTATCTTGTACGGTTTCAACATTAAAGCATTCCGTAAAATTCTGTGCACACTACGAATGGACATTCCCACTACGGCTTCACAGAAAGTTTTGGACCTTTGGTTACAATATTTCGCAACATCCTCCTCTACTCTTTCCTGTGAGTGACAGCTTGTGGCCCTTCATCACTATTTCAGTTGAAGTGCACTTCCTGTTGCCAAAAGTTTTTCACCCATAGACTGACTGTGTGCGCCAGAGGTACAGGATCAGTCCGCCTAAGGTTGAAATGACGACGGTATTCACATGTAGTAGCAGTCAGTCACTGTTTTTTTAAAAGGCCTTCGCAGCCACGGCACGTTCAGCCCTGCTCCATCTCAAAAAATGGCGTACCTGCCTAAAACAGATTACAAACATTCAGTGGTGCCAATAATACCATTCCACTCTTAGAAACTAAGTAAAACAGCTCGTTTTTCTGCCTACCTGAAACATATTACAAACATTCAGTGTTACCTATAATACCATACCACTTTTAGAGACTAAGTAAAACAGCCCGTTTTTCAGCCACGCCCTATGCAAACCCCGCTTCTTGAACAATATTGGTGCGATAGAAGCCATTTTGCTTCACCAGTAAAATATGCTGGTGTCCCATCTTGAATGTACCACATTCCAAAATATATCGTCTCCCTAAGTCTTACGAATATTAAGACGACGTTGCCTACGTTTAGGTTTCGTATTTGTTTATAAATTAGTACTGTTTAGTTAGTACTGTTTAATTATAGGTATTGCTATATCTTGTAAAAATTACGATGATATAATGGTAAGCCGGCCGAAGTGGCCGTGCGGTTAAAGGAACTGCAGTCTGGAACCGCAAGACCGCTACGGTCGCAGGTTCGAATCCTGCCTCGGGCATGGATGTTTGTGATGTCCTTAGGTTAGTTAGGTTTAACTAGTTCTAAGTTCTGGGGACTAATGACCTCAGCAGTTGAGTCCCATAGTGCTCAGAGCCATTTGAACCATATAATGGTAAAGTAGTTGCTCGTCGAATAATCCTGAACCTAGATATAACAAGATTCTGTTCTACAATTACACGTCGAAAATGTTTCGTTATCTCCAGTGAATCGGACCATAGAGTTTTTTTAATAGCACCGCAGTAATAACTCTGATTCTGATTCATCAACAGTCTGAATATTGTCTCTGATTAGTACGCGATCTCACTTTGAAATTTAGTCCTTCGGATAAAAAAAACAATAAAATCAGTTTAGCACTCGTAATTACTATGGAAAAATAGTGAAGTCCAGTCGGTATTATTGTCATTAATAAGTCACTGATTGTCTTTCAACTACGACTTCTGTCCGCTATTTATCAAAGTCAATTTCTGTCGATCACTACGAAGATTCTTTATATTTGCTACCGAAAAGAAAGTGTATAAAACAGTTTCATGAACACAAGTTACACACCCTTGATAATTTTTGTCCATCGGCTAGCCCATCATTCATATAAAATAAATAGCTGTAAGATTACGCTCACCAATAAGCATCAGCAACGTAATCAATACTGTCATCTGCTATTACTAACAGTCTGAACGATGATCTGTATAACAGTTCGAACAGCAAAGCAACAAAGCAGACAAAGCAATGAAATATAAACGTATTACAACAGCCTATTAGATACTTAACCAACTACTGTCGTTATGCTAACATTTATGTCATAGCACTCAAGTCTCCCTGTCAAAGCAATGAAATATAAACGTATTACAACAGTTTATTAGATACTTAACCAACTACTATCGTTATGCTAACATTTATGTCATAGCACTCAAGTCTCTCTGTATAGGCACTTTAGAGAAGTTTTTACAAACATTTACTTACTCTTATTACATTATTACATTTCAAAACAGCCGTTTTCTTGGTATTTAAATTATTCACACACATTTTCGTAATTACATATGTATAAAATATGACAAGATATGCTAAAACAACTGTCAGCCATCAATGAAATTTGAGCCCAGTTAATTGATGAGAAGTTAAACGAAAAGTTTATATTTCAAATATATGCGTACTAACTAGGAAAGTTTTTCACACTAAAATCAGTGTAAAATCGTATCCAGACATTGGTAACTCTCTCGGTAAGCCGCTCATTTGCGGACCTATATCTACTGGAACGTTTCTGCTTTGACATCCAACTAACAATAATTAAGGTTTATAATTGAAATAGCAAATAGTCACAAGTGTAGTTTGACTCAAACCATGACCGGTTTCGGTTTTCTTACAAATCCATCTTCACACGGTTGTTACAGGTTCTTGTTTTCTTGATGGGGCCTAGCTTTGATTTGTTATTGGATTGCTGCAGTAGGAGAAACATAAAGTTTTCTGTTCAGAATTTGTTTGATGTACATTTCTTTTGTCCTGTATCAAAATATTCATGCAAAGGTTTTCAAGTTAGTAAAACGTGAAATGTGGTGAAAACTTAGGTGCTGCATGTTTCTTTGTGACGAACTCGCCGTGTGGTTTTGTTATGTACTTTAAAACTGATACATTTGTGGACGTGCGCTGAGTGCTGTTCATTCCATCACACCATCCTCTGTTTAATGGCAGCACTCACGACAAACATTTACAAAGCGTGGCCCAACTTCACATGAGCAACAAAAGCAATATTTTCAAAGATGTTACAGTTGTAAAGGTGTTAGGTTACCGAAGCTGAGAAAGTGCGCTGGCTTAGTAAAATATGTTTTTGCCAGACAAAACAGATGTAAAATTATTTATTCTAATTTATAATATGGTATTATATTAATGGTTAGGATTAGATATACAAGGATTATTTATAAATAATACCAAATGCTGCGTACAATACATAAGCACAATAAATTAGGTTTTTTGTTATATTGATACGGCTAAGCTTGAACGTTGAATCTAGTTCCATTTCACATTGTGAATAGTAAAATTTTAACGCAACAGGCTATCAGTATCATTTAAGTGTGAATTTTACAATAAAGGTATAAGTATCTTGAAGTTTTCCCGGCGTATTGATTGGTCCATCATATTTCGGGCTTGCAGCCGGATCACGTTGACATCTTGGCACGATATTTCGGCTAACAAACATGCAGCCATCCTCAGGTGAGTACGAGACTGAAGATTATTGGTGCGCGTCGTTCTATATATATCGAAAACTGGCGCGGCGGTGCCTGCGCAGTGGAGAAGGCTAATACCGCGCCCCCTATCTAATTTGGCGCGCTCTGCAGCAGAAGCGGGCCGCGCATGCGTAGTGGTGTACCTACATTTGCGCTATCTGTCGTAAAGCGCCTTCGCGCAGCTGAGGCGCGGTAGTCGAAAGTCGGAGCTTCGAGTTCTCACTTGGGCATGGTGAGTTGTTGTCCTTAGCGTAAGATAGTTTAAGTAGTGCGTAAGCTTAGAGACCGGTGACCTCAGCAGTTTGGTCCCATAAGACCTAAGCACAAATTTCCAATTTTTCTGTTCGTTCATTCAAAACATATCAGGTAAGATATGAATCTGTCTCCCCTAAAGGATTCACTGTGCTACCGTTACCTCTAGAAGGTGTTAGATTTGCAGGTTGTTTTCTATATCGTCTACTGTATGACTATTTTCTGCAAGACAGGTGGCAAATGCTGAATTGCTTACGCTATTTGGTGATAGTGTATCAAGGAACTCCTTAAACCTTGTTTCAAAAGGCCTACCTGTTTGGCCACCGTAGATTTTGGGATAGTTAGTATACTTAAGTTCATAGATTCCTGGTCTAGCCATTCAGCATAATACCATATTAGAAATTATTGTAAATAATTTTACTTCTGTTTTTGAATTTTAAATTAATTTCATTACAAGAGAGAAGACACAATTTATTACACCCTTGCACTTTCACAACATCGGTAACCTAACATCATTACCACTGTAAGATCCTTGAAAATGCTGTTTATGTTACTGACGTGAGACTGCGCTACGCTTAATAAAAGTTTATCACGAGTGCTGCCATTAAATAGAGAATTGAGTTTTATAGGGGTTATTCAGTGAACTGAACGGTACTCGCATAATGCGCGTCCACAACTGTGTTAAAGTTAAAATTCGTAACAAGTACTTGGGATGATTGCGTCATAGTGAACTAATCATCCACGTATCTATTCCGGCTGTGAGTGTCAGCGATGATACGCTACCGTAATTGAGACGACAACGCTCTTTGCTGTGAAAAAAAAAAAAAAAAGGAAGGCATCTTGCCGGTTTTGTATTTGTTGGAGATAAGAAATGCCGATTGGACATTGCGTTTTTTATTTTTTGAGCTCAGATAAGGTTGCTTATAGAAGTAATTTGAAGTGCAGAGGTCAACTCGTAATCGCAATTATCAAGAATAAAAACTGAATTTGTGAAAAAAAGTAGATAAATATCGTTTACGAGCCTTTATTCGATGTTGGATCTTCGGACCCTCATAAAAACTATTAGTGGGTTTAGCAATACAGTGCATAGTGATTTCTTCGCGAATTAACAATCCTAGACGAATCTGCTACTATCAAGGTCCGAATGACGCGCAGTACTACGCCGTCAGCTTGTATGTTCAAGACGTTCCTTAAGCGACCGGTTTGTTAGTCAGAAGATACCACACTGCCACTGTTGTTCAACCTTATCATTCTGAAAGTCTTTCCAGAAAAAAAATCTTACGGTGACTGTGCTAAGGGAGACGGCGTCTTCATCGCGAGTTGTAGCAGTTTTCTCCGAATTTGCCTGGCTTTCTCTGAGAACTGGAGAAACGCAAACCTCCGACTGCCAACTCATCCTGTACCTAACCCGTTCTCTCCTCACAGCAGCCACGAAGAAAACACATTCATCTTTAGCCAATTTTTTTTACAGATTGTATGTATTAGACAGGTAAAAATTTTATAATGTATGTGTCTAGGTAAAAAATTCAAAAGAGAGTTTTTTAATGAAGTACCTGTCTTATCTGTGTCAGTCAAAGGTCAAGCAAGTTAATTAATTAATTAATTTTCTTTACGATGTAGCAGTTCATTCTAATTGACTTTAAAACATTTTCAAGAATGTTTTCAAAGGGCTCAAAAAAACTAAATCTCTAGTAAATTTTACCAAATTCTGAACAAAAAAATTGTTGTCTGTACTAGTGCAGCAAACCAATAACGAATGCAAAACGAGGCGCCCGCAAGAAAGCAAAGAAACGTGTAACAACGATCTGAAGATGGGTTTGTAAAACTTCCGAAACCGGTCATGGTTTGATTCAAATGAACCTTTTTAACCCGTACTCATGGCTGGTTGCTGTTCCAGTTTAAACCTTACATCATTACGGGCACGGTTCTCAGAACGTCTGCTTTCGACAAGATAGCGTTAACAAGTAATTCTCAAACAGCAAGACTGTGGACTTTCAATTCTGAATTACTCTATGGAGCACAAAATTCTGGTTTTCGTTAACGTGCAGATGGACGTTCCTGTATATGTAGCATGTGCCAGTTATATTTCGGAACTGGTGTAAAGCGTCACACACAGAATGAGAGAATCTCACTTCATCGTCGTGTGGAGGTAGTTTGACATTTTCTTCTTCCGATCAGGTTTTGAGTGTCAAATATGTATCTGTGTGTCGTGTGGATGGCTGCGTTGAGTGCTCGTACAATGTTGTGTTGTATTTGTATTGTTGTGGACGAAAGGAAGGGAGAGGGTGAAAATCCGGTGCCGGCACAATGTCCACACCTCTCGAACAGCACCAAGGGAGAGGACGAGCTTAGCCTCCCCATACGATGAACGTCGACAGTGCCGCATGCCCCTACTCCGATAGCCACTGGAGAAAGATTTGTAGTTTAGGCCAGGACTAAGACTCGTCATCACGAAATACTGGATCTGTTCTACTGGAGGTGAAATACCAGTCCCAACTCCAGAGGACAGATGCTTGCCGAGGCTTTGCCGAAGTACCGTTATCTGCTCGTTAGCTGAGGGTGCACGTGAGCTGAAGGAGGTACGACTGGGACTCTGGAGACGACCTAACGGTGTACGGCGTGCTGTCACACCAACGCCACCCCGCAGTAGCTGTTTGTGACCCTTTACCGGACTGCTGAAGGACGTCTCAGACCTAAGGCACCAAACCTTTTCCTCGTAAACGGAGGGGTCACTCCTTTTCGTCTACAATGAGGTCTAGGGGGACGTGCGAAGATTGATTGAACCATGGACTTTACATCATTCAGAGTCTAACGGAAAACAGAGAAAGGTCATTAAAATACCTTCAAGGAAGTCGTATTTCTCCATACGCTGTCCTTTTATTTCATTACGAAGCTATCAGTCAATTTTGCACCCAAGGGTAGTAACAAGCTACCTGGCAATAGAAACAAAAATAAAAGATATGACAGCTTCAAGGAAGACAAAAAATCAAATTAAAAGTGCACATAAAAATAGACACCGCAATTGCTTAGATCACACCAAAATATGTTATACTTACAGCACGTTATGATCGACACGTCAGTGTGGGGAAAAAAGCAACATGTGATGGCATCGTTATTAGAGTTTCGCACAACCATTGTAGGTACGGGCACAGCATGTATATACATCAACAGTCAACATAATTCGCACTAAAAACGTAAAAATATTCATTTTCTTACGATATTAACTTAGAACCGCGAAATACCTTACTATCATAGATGTGAAGTCTGTACAGCAATGGCAAAAGTGCGACCTTAATGCAAATTTTCTCACTGCGACAGTATACACACAACGTTAAAATACATTAGAGTAACTATTGAAGTGAAAACACACATGGCATCGTCGATGTCTCAAATCATAACTGTAAGACATATAAAAAAAGTATAAGCTTTATACAGGACATTGTTACGTGAATATACTTAATACCAAAGAAAAATTTGTAGTAAGAATTAAAGTTCAGGGAGAAAAAATAAAAAGTTTGGGGTTTACCAATGACATTGTAGTTCTGACAGACACAGCGAAGGATACGGAAGAGCAACTGAACGCAATGGACAATGCCTTGAAAGGAGGATATAAGATGAACGTCAACGAAAGTAAAACAAGGATAATGGAATGTAGTCGTATTAAATCAGATGATTCTAATGGAATTAGGTTAGGAAACGAGACACTTAAAGAAGTAGAAGAGTTTTGCTATTTGAGCAGGAAAATAAGTGTTGATGGCCGAAGTAGAGAGGATATAAAATGTAGACTGGTAGTGGAAAGAGAAGCATTTCTGAAGAAGAGACATTTGCTAGCATCGAATATAGATTTAAATATTGGGAAGTCTCTTGAAGGTATTTGCCTGGAGTGTAGCCATGTATGCAAGTTAAACATTAACGATAAACACTTTAGACAAAAAGGTATAAGAAGCTTTCGAAATATGGTGCTAGAGAAGAATGTTGAAGATTAGATGGCTCTACCACGTAACTAGTGAAGAAGTTATTGATTGGCGACTCCATGTTGTCTTGTGCACTACGACCAGATAACAGGTATACTTGAAAAAAAAAGAGACAGCATTGGTCGTATGTTTTTTACTATTGCAAAATCGATTTTCTGTCACTGAGTGACCATCTTCAGTGCTAGAAGTTAAAAATTTTTCACATTACGATCAGAGAGTACAACACAGAAAATCACAATTACATCTGCATATGAAAATAACACTTGTTAGAAACAAACCTATATTGTATAACTTAAATTGGGATGCACTGTTGTCACTAAGCTTACGGCAATCACATAGACTGAGGTCGCTGTTTACCTGCACTTGTTCAGCAGACCTCGGTGTGACGGGGCTTGACACGCCCTCTATGTGACATGTGTCACGTGAAGACATAGTATTATTGGTTTTGCGAATTATTAACACTAAATAACTCTTGTACATTTGTGAATGGTGTAGTAATTCAAATTTAAAATGTAAGTACAACACATAGCAGACGCAGGAGAATATCTAAAATACATTGGCATATTGTTTTTTATAAACTATATAACATAAAATAGATCGATGATAAGTTGTTAGAGCGCAGAACATATAAAAAGCAAAAGATAATGCCAAAGAATAATAAATGAACAACATAAAAAGGGGACGCAACACAGGTCTTTCTTAAAAAACGTAACACCCACCACTTGGAGACCTCACTGGACGTGAGGCCATTTTCTAGGATGGCCTACGGCTGTGTGTCTGAGAAGGACTGTGTGATAACTATTGAGGCTCTAATAATTGTACCACAGTGGTCTGTATCTACCCTGCCAAAAATCGTAGTAGCGATGCGCACATCTTACACCATTTGGCATAAATACAAATTCTCTGTACGCTTCTCTAAATTGCTCTATCAATTGTTCCAAATTAGGTTTATAAAACCAAAGCTCCTCCAACACAATAACAGCAGCAGAATAATTAATTTTATTTCCGTAAAATGTTAATGCCAAATCGTCGATTCGTTGCTGCGTAGAAATGTAGGAGTAGGAAAAATGCTTTGATATATATAACGAAATCGGATCCGGAGCCTATATCTAACTGTAATGACTCCGCTTTGTCATTTAATGTACGTCTTCGTCGATGGGCGGAACGTACGCAATATATTGATTATACCGATTCATTTGACTCCTTGGTATTAACGTTATTATTTTTTATATATTTGACTCCTTGGTATTAACGTTTGTTACATAAATTACGAACGTTGTGCTTTTGACTTCCCACGCCAGATGGTGGGTGTTACGTTTTTTAAGAAAGACCTGTGTTGCGCCTCCTTTTTATGTTGTTCATTTATTATTCTTTGGCATTATCTTTTGCTTTTTATATGTTCTGCACTCTAACAACTTATCATCGATCTATTTTATGTTTTATAGTTTATAAAAAACAATATGCCAATGTATTTTAGATATTCTCCTGCGTCTGCTATGTGTTGTATGTACATTTTAAATTTGAATTACTACACCATTCACAAATATACAAGAGTTATTTAGTGTTAATAATTCGCAAAACCAATAATACTATGTCTTCACGTGACACATGTCACATAGAGGGCGTGTCAAGCCCCGTCACACCAAGGTCTGCTGAACAAGTGCAGGTAAACAGCGACCTCAGTCTATGTGATTGCCGTAAGCTTAGTGACAACAGTGCATCCCAATTTAAGTTATACAATATAGGTTTGTTTCTAACAAGTGTTATTTTCATATGCAGATGTAATTGTGATTTTCTATGTTGTACTCTCTGATCGTAATGTGAAAAATTTTAAACTTCTAGCACTGAAGATGGTCACTCAGTGACAGAAAATCGATTTTGCGATAGTAAAAAATAGTGAAGAAGTACTAATCAGAACTGGGGAGACAAGCAATTTGCGGCACAATTTGATCAAAAAAAGGGAGCACACATTCTGAGACATTACGGGATCACCAATTTAGTATTGTAGGAAAGTGGAGGGGGGGTGGGTGGGTAAAATCGTAGAGGGAGACCAAGAGATGAAAGCGGTAAGCAGATTCAGGAGGATGTAGGTTGCAGTAGTTATTCGTAGATGAAAAGACTCGCTCAGAATAGAGTAGCACGGAGAGCTGCATCAAATCAGTCTTCGGACTGAAGATCACGACAAAAATATGCTTAATTTAGTTTTGTAGAAAATCTCGTAAGCAAAATCATAGTTATGTATCAAAGGCATGTAAAGTTTCAAAAGAGCGGGTGAAAGAGACAGCACACAACTTTTTCATTATATGTACGTGAAGCAAATAGCCACCAAAATTACAATAAAGACTGTCATATGATAAAATACTAAGCATGCCTCGGACACAAAGCTATAAAAATACGTGTATGGAACGGGCTTCTGTTTCTTCCGAGTCTTCTGACACCTGGACGAGCGAAGTGAGTGTAATGCACCTACATCTGGTGGGGCCGTTTCACGAGAACGCTGTATTGTCATCTGCCGAATTAAGGCCTCTTAAAATTGTAGTGCACATGAAAAGACTGAACACTGAAACTGAAGTGTAAGCATTAAACAGTACGATGAAAATTAAAATTTTCTCCATGCGTCTAAAACATAAGAGACGATAAAAGATGACATGCTACAACATTAGCGGGGGAAGTTTCATTCCAAACACAAGAGAAAGAAGCAGAGTAAAGGTTATAGTTGCTATAATGTTATATAAAAGTTGTCTATAAGTCGCTTGTTCCTCAACTACGGCTGGTCGTTTAAATTTATTAGTTATTGCTTACTGAAATGCTTATAACATGAACGACTGAGGTTCCAATACAATTCTCTGATACATGCCTGAAGCTGTATTTCTGTCGGTAACTTTCCATCCAAGTAAACACATTGCGTCGTCTCTACCAACAAATCCTCAATACAGTCACAAATTTCGTTTCATATCCCACATTATCATTATTTCGTTAATGACAGTTGATGTGGTACTGATTCAAATGCATTTTTGATGCCAAGGAATCCTTCATTCAGGCGACTGCCTTGTTTCATGAGTGATAGTGACGTGAGAGAAAGGTGAATTGGGTTTGGCTGATGGTTTTGGAATCCATGTGCTGGTTGCCATCAAGAAAGTCACTGTCCTCGAGGTACGTTGTTACATTACTCGTAGAGCTCATAATATATTCTAACATTCTCCAACAGATGGATGAATACGATGTGGGAGGTGTTTTGTGGATCGCTTCTGCAGTTATTGTTGTAACCGATTGCGATCTATGCTTTTTTCCAACTGTTGGGCACGCTACTTTTGTTCCAGATGATTCTTCCTCCATCATCACTTGTGAACGATTCTAGAGCATGTGGTACTGCTCGATCATGTACATACATTTGTTCGCCCTTATAACCCTACTGGCGACCTATACCATCAGCAAGGGGTACATCACCCCGTTGCTCAATAACTGTATCGAGCAAAATTCCACTAACAATGAGCGTGCTCTTCTTTTTCTCTTTTTCTAAAGCTACCTTTTTATAATCTTAAAAATACATGAGTATTCACAAAATCAGAGCACATTTCACCCATATAAATTACTCAGAAACCACTGATGAATAAAATATCAGCACTTAAGCTATAACCTTTTCCTGTTGCCACTTGTCCCCGCCGTAGTTAGCATCTGGGCATTGCTAGTACGGCGTGCCCACTGTAGATTTCGTCTTGGCTGCGGCATGCTAGTCTATTTGTGTCATCAGTTTCTTACTCAGCAGTGTCTTCCGATTTTTCTCGGTTCAGCATGTAACGTTTAAAAAAATGGAGGCTTGCCATCCCCCCCAAACCAAGTGAATGGCTGCTTAAAACTATCAGGTCAATATGTCAACATTAATTTTATCCGTTTCACTGGTTGTTGTGCTCCATGACTGTGGATTATGTTATTTTAAGAAATACGACAATCAGACACTTTTTTATGTATTTTTATTTATGTCAAAATGCGTTTCGGACTTTCACTCACCTTAAATTGTACTAACTGAAGATTAAATATGGATTACGAAAAACTGAAGACGGGTGAAAGCTCAAAACACATAAATAAATATACATTAAAAAGTTTCTTCTTGAATGGGCCTGCAGTGAACTATATGTCTTGAAAGGGCATTGTAAGTAAGGTTCCACTATCAGTGCTGAAAACATTTATTGATTCTTATGACAGCTGTTTCGGAATTCTACGTTTACGTTGTCCTGACTTATATATAGTGTAAAATGTCAAAAAACTAAAGGAAATATGTACAATATCACATCAAAATATTACGCCACACTGTATAAAACAGCACAAAATCGACGTGAAATCGATATTTTAGAATTTTACGTGTAATATAACGAGAACGGTCACCAGATATAATCACATTAGATGTTATGTATACGTTAGGATGGCTCTGAGCACTATGGGACTTAACATCTATGGTCATCAGTCCCCTAGAACTTAGAACTACTTAAACCTAACTAACCTAAGGACATCACACAACATCCAGTCATCACGAGGCAGAGAAAATCCCTGGCCCCGCCGGGAATCGAACCCGGGCGTGGGAAGCGAGAACGCTACCGCACGACCACGAGCTGCGGACTATACGTTAGGACAACACCTTACGGAACAGCTGTTGTAATAATCAATAAATGTTTTAAGCAGTGATGCTGCAGTCTTACTAAGATAAAGAAGTGGCTGGCTACTGAATTCCTTGAAATAATGTCAATGTGTATGCCATAAATTACATTAACGTACGAAAGTAACCATGCACAGCTACGTCGTTCGCCTCAGTTGCTTCATTTGCCTCCTCACGCACGATGTCTTTGTAGATATTGCTTGCATTAGCAAGGGCAAGAACACCAAAGTCATTGGAGGAAACCACCAAAGCAGCCAACAAGACAGGAAATGCAATAGCTGCTTTCTTATTTCTACATCTTCTTTCTTTATCTTTATTTTGTATCTCATAAGTCATTTAGTTCCAGTACTGAGAAATAATTTGCATGTTTTTGCCTGGTCTCTAATTACGTAATGCAGAGTACGTCACACCAAATTCGTTGGGGGATAGTAGTTTTCGTTTGGTTGCATCGCCGAGTTAAGTGAGACGAGCTGCGAATCAGAGTGAGATTCTGTCTAGAACATTCCCATATGACGTTGTTCTCTCCATAGATATATCTGTGAGGCTCGGTGTTGATGAGCTTACACTTCCTATATTTGTCACTTTCCGACAAATGTTTTTGTGAAGTTTTCCTTTCGTTAGCATTGTTTCACTAAGTATTTTGTGTCATGTTGACCTTACGTCGGTTTCTAAAACTTTGTTGTGGACTTTCTTCCAGATTATGTTCCAGTTTTTAGAGGGATTTGTACTTCCATACGGTTGACTCTTTAGGCGGTATAGTTGGGTGGCAGTTTGATCTCGCATTACGCCTGCTTTCGGCCAGAGTTAGCTAATTTCCATCAGAAACATCCTGATGTGGTTCGCCTTGCAGTGTATTTCCACCAAATTTATTGGTATTTTGTTGTTGACCGGCTTACATGTCTTTATAGCCCCAGTCAACTGTCGATTGCCGGTCGTGGTGGCCGAGTGGTTCTAGGTGCTACAGTCTGTAACCGCGCGACAGCTACAGTCGCAGGTTCGAAACCTGCCTCGGGCATGGATGTGTGTGATGTCCTTAGGTTAGTTAGGTTTAAGTAGTTCTAAGTTCTAGGGGACTGATGACCTCAGATGTTAAGTTCCACAGTGCTCAGAGCCATTTGATCTTTCACCCGGATGGTAATTCCTACGTCCCAGGAGCTCGCACGTGCAACATAGCTCCCGAGAATTGGAACCATGGTACACCAGCATCCCAGGGTCCGAATAGCTTAATCGAGACAGGTGGAATGTGAGAAATCTCGACGGAGCTATTATCACGGCGTTCTCAGCCCATATCTGAAAGAATCCGAAGCTCAGAACGTGGGATCAACACGAGCAGTTCGCGTGCTAATCATGTGCCAGCAGAGCTCTCAGACCTCCAGTAAATATCATCATTTATGAGTCACATTTTCAGAAGTGCTAATGGTGACTGTTTGTTGAAAGTGGCTCAAAGAACACATATTGATGACGTTATGAGGGGTAGAATACTAGGACGACTGGAGGCTGTTCAAACACAGCAGGTCGTAGCACAGGACCTCCGTGTGCCACAAAGTGTGATCTCAAGATTAGGGCAACGATTCGAGCAGACAGGAAACGTATCCAGGCGCTACAGTGCGGGACGTCCACAGTGTACACCACAAGAAGACCGACATCTCACCATCAGTGCCCGCAGACGGCCACGGAGTACTGCAGTTAGCCTTTCTCGGGACCTTAGCGCAGCCACTGGAACAGTTATCTCCAGATACACAGTCTACAGGTGACTGAACAGACATGGTTTAATCGCCCGGAGACCTCCAACGTGCATTCCACTGTTCCCTGGTCACAGGACAGCCTGTAAAACCTGGTGCCAAGAACACAGTACAAGGTCATTCCAACAGTGGTCCCAAGTTATGTTCACGGACGAGTCCAGGTGCAGTCTGAACAGTGATTCTCGCCGGGTTTTCATCTGGCGTGAACCAGGAACCAGGTACCAACCCCTTCCTTGAAATGGACCTGTATGGAGGTCGTGGTTTGAGGGTGTGGGGTGCGATTAAGATTGGTGCACGTACACCCCTGCATGTCTTTGACAGGTCAAATGTATCGGGACGTCAGTTTGTACCAGTATTTCCGCCTTTACAGGCGTGCAGTGGGTCCCACCTCCCTTCTGATGGATGATAACGCACGGCCCCACCAATGTGCCATCGTGGAGGAGTACCTTGAAACAGAAGATATCAGGCGAATGGAGTGGCCTGCCTGATCTCCAGACCTAAGCCCCGTCGAGCACATCTGGGGATGCTTTCGGTCGACGCATCGCTGCACGTCTTCAAACCCCTAGGACACTTCAGACATTTGCAACAATCCGACGCGTTGGGTTCACTGTCATCGACCATTCTCCAAACAGTCTCGACTTGCCCTCAAGCAATTTTCATCTATTTCCGAAATTTAATGAACACCTTCGAGGATTCCAATTTGATACTGATGAAGAGGTGCAAGCAGAAGTGAGGTTGTGGCTCCGTCAATTGAGTCAAACATTGTATAGCGACGGTACCAACAAACTGGTCTCTTATTGGGAGAAATGTGTTCGTCGCCATGTTGACTACATTTAGAAATAAATATTTAGACTTGGAGAACAAAGATGTAGGATGTTAATAACGTGTGTATCATTTAAAAAGCCTTAAGTGTTTTCACACAAAAAGTTCGAAGGCGTAACTTTCCAGCAACACGATACCGCACCTAGAAAGAAAGTGAAAGAACAGAAAATCTCCTGTGGAACGAGGTAGCTAATAAACAGAGATTCAAACAAACTGTATCAGATCATTACAGAACAAAAACATCGGAAATGTTTTCGAATGATGTGACTACATACAACGACAATTCGTTGAAAGAAATATTTGAAAATAATAAAATTACGAACAAAGTAGAACACGAACTACCGCTGAGAAGTCCTCAACTTGCGTGAATTACGATGGCAAGTACTAGACAGCACAGTAACTAAATAAATATCGAAAATTAAACTTACATTTCAAGGTGCCTTTAATTGTTAATATAGTTCGAGAGGTGAATCAGAAACTCAGATACTAAATAAACGAATATAAATATATTTTGCAACTAATCTCAGTTTTGGTGTATTCTGTTATTGCAGGTTCAAAAAAAGAAAAATGTCGGTAGAAGTGTGAAGTCCTCCACGTGATACCAAAACGAATCCGCTAAATTTCGTTTACACTGTAAACCACACAAATCTAAAGGCTGTAAATTCAACTATATACTCAGCGATACCATTACGAAAACCTTAAATAGTAAAGATGGCATGTCGTGGGGAACGCCAACCAAAGACTGCAATTTATTGGCAGGTCTACTAAAGAGACAGTCCACGTCATGCTTGTCCGTCCTCTTCTAGAGTAGGCCCCCTATTGTGCGGAGAGGGACCGCGTAAGATAACATTGACGGAGGACATCGAAAAAGTTCGGAGAAGGGTAGATCGTTTTGTGTTGTAGCGAAGTAGTGGAGAGAGTTCTACGTATATTGTACGCGAATTAGGGTGGCAGTCATTAAAACAAAGACGTTTTCCGTTGCGGCGGGACTTCCCCTTGAAATTTGAATCACAAACTTTCTCCTCCGAGGGCAAAAATATTTTGTTGGCGTGCACCACAGGTGGATAAACGATCATAATTATCAAATAAGAGAAATCAGAAGTCACTCGGAAAGATTTGTGTTCATTTTTCCCGCGCGCTGATCGAGAGTGGAACGGTAGAGAAGTAGCTTGAAGGTGGTTCGATGAACCGTCTCCCGGGCATTTAATTGTGAGCTGCAGATTAATGATGTAGATGTAAGTGTAGAAAACGAACGCGTTTCGGCGGACATAATTACAACTATAGGAGTAAAACTAAAGGAGAGTAGAACAAAAGCAGTGTACTTGTTATTGAACCTTAAACAGAGGAGGAATATTGCGAAAGGAACTTGGAAGATTATTTACGGTGTGTTTGCAGAGGAAGAGAAATCTCCAAAACTGTAACACTGTGTGACTGTAGGTGTCAATGTTTAATAAAATTATGTATTATTTTCGTTCGTAAAGGGAGCGACCCGGCGATCCTAGTCTTGAGATATGACGTTACAGTGTCCACATGGATAGCTTCCGTTCCGCCAGCCAGCGAGTCTCTCTCTGCCGTACGTGCGGGCTGGATTTGCCTTGCACTACACTGAGCTGCCCTGTTGTCACCTTGGTAGGACACTGCCGCCTGATGATTTCCACATGGTAATTCGCATGTGCCGCGCCTTACCATGTTAGCAGCGACAATTGTTTTTTGCCAATCCGGCCTCATTTCATTTTAGATGCAGTCAAATTTTAAAGAAGTGAGCTCGTCTTCTTTACCTTTCGCTCGCCATAGTTCTGACGATATTCTCTGAATAGTGAATTTTGAATAGGAGCGATGGGTATGCCTATGATCTTTTAATGTTGTGAGTATATTTTAGACATTCGTTTACTAATTTTAATATCTACAAATTATGGTGACGCTGTACTTTGCTTTTTACCGTGTAGGTTCACTTCATGATGCGGCCTAAAGCCGCGAACCGGTCGTGTTTTAATGGTTCAAATGGCTCTGAGCACTATGGGACTTAACTTATAAGGTCATCAGTCCCCTAGGACTTAGAACTACTTAAACCTAACTAACCTAAGGACATCACACACATCCATGCCCGAGGCAGGATTCGAACCTGCGACCGTACGGGTCACGCGGTTCCAGACTGTAGCGCCTAGAACCGCACTGCCACCCCGGCCGGCCGTGTTTTAATAATCAACAATTTTACCAGCCGTGGCGGAGTTCTTCCTAACATCGCATCTTAGATTTATTGCAGTCATTATACTGTTTGTAGATAAATTTAACAATGATTCGAAAGATATAAAATAACAACACCTGAAAATGAACTAAAACAATGAGTATTAATCCTTCTTGGTTGATGGGACACATATGTCCCACTAAAGTAATATGCAGTTTTGAGCGGTGAGGCGCCAACATTCCATATCTGTCTAGGGCCACCATCTGGAGAGAAGCTTTCTAGACTTGGAGAAAAGTACTATGGACTTTGGGGTGGATAAACGAGGGTTAGAACTTAAATAGTGGCAACTGTTTATTCATAATCGATACGAAAGAGTTACGTGTTTGCACCTGTTACTGTCCTTCAAAGTAGTCATAGCGTTGTGTAGAACCCGTTGCCAGCGATGTGTAAGGCGTAGTATACCGTCAGCAGAGCCTGTTCTGTTGATGGTGCGAATGGAGCGGTCTAAAGTTATGGTGATTATTCAAAAAATGGTTCAAATGGCTCTGAGCACTATGGGACTTAGCTTCTGTGGTCATCAGTACCCTAGAAGTTAGAACTACTTAAACCTAACTAACCTAAGGACATCACACACATCCATGCCCGAGGCAGGTTCGAACCTGCGACCGTAGCGGTCACGCGGTTCCAAACTGTAGCGCTTAGAACCGCACGGCCACACCGGCCGGCATGGTGATTCTTGTGTTTGACTGAGGTGGTGTTATCCTAATGCATTACGTACCTCCATGGCAGACCGTCAATGCACAGTATTACTGTTCGTTTTTGGAGCATCATCTGCGACCAGCTTTGCGAAAGAAGCGGCGACACTTTCTGCGCAACCCATCCATCATTTTGCACGACAATCCGCGGGCGCATACAGCTCTCTTCGGTCGATGGGACTGGGGAGTACTGTACCATCCACCATACACCCCAGAATTAAGTTTCTGTGACTTTGATTTGATTCCGAAGATGAAGGAACCACTTCGTGGCATTCGCTTCAGAACTGTTCCAGAGATTCGTTAGGCAGTAGACCGCTCCATTCGCACCATCAACAGAACAGACTCTGCTAACGGCATACTGCGCCTTCCACATCGCTGGCAACGGGTTCTACACAACGCTGGCGACTACTTTGAAGGACAGTAACAGGTGCAACCAATTAACTCTTTTGTATCGGTTGTGAATAAATAGTTGCCACTATTTAAGTTCCAACTCCCGTATATAAGGTCTCTGACTCACCATATGGGGAGCAATGCACAGTATGTCTGTTTCACGAAAATGAGGTCAAACCATTATCCTCTCTGTTCCAAGAATGAAGTTTTCATATACATCACATACATATTTTTGAATCGTTACTACGCTCCTCAGTAGTTCCACTGGTTTCTTCATAATTTGTGTACAGTGAAACACATATGCCTCAGTAAACTTCCCAGAATGTACGAATCATTGGTATGTAATATGTCAAAGCCATAATGAAATTTTATATAAAAAACTGTGTGTGATTTTTCTTGTTTTAACTTTCATGAGAATAAATGAGTTTCGGTTCTGAATCGTTATGCTTTTGTCCTTGTTTGCCATCCTGACAAAATCTCTCTAAGATAAGAATTTAACTTTGAGAATCCAAAGTCCACGTGAAAGTATGGACCCAGTTTGGTTCTTCGGATGCATGTACCTCATCTTACAGCCAACCAAAAATTTTTTGGTAGTGAAAACGTGTTATTGATCATAATGAAAGACAGTTTTTATTTCTGAAATATGTGTAAAATGAATTTTAACCACGAAAGGGCCAACAGACTGAAATCAAGAAAATGCAAATTAACAATGAAATCATGGAAATATGTGATGAGATTTGTACTTAGGCCACTTAAGACAGTGATAGCAACAGAAATGAGTCACAGAATAAATAATGAACTAGAATGCTTCTGGTACGGTAAATAAGCTTCTCAGAATTAAGTTTCTGAGGTGTGTGAGAAGGGAAATGCATATTATCAGAGTGTGTTGGAGGAAGTTCGTATACTGACGGACAGCGTATTGTATCGGACAGTAGCTTTCCAGAGTCTAACGCTAGTGGTAACATATAAAGCGACACTGCATTGTGAATCCTGGAAGAACAAGACCGCTCACGCACTTTCGAATCAAAACAACAACGCATATCGGAGTGGCAAGAAATTATCTAACTACAGTAACACCACCTGGATCACAATTTTTTTTTAACAACTACCAGGTTAATTCTGCCACGCAGATCATCTGCAGGTCAGGCGCCGCAAGTTGCAGTTTGTCAGCAGTGGTAGGAATGACATAAAACATATCTAACCAATGCACTGTACGGTACAAAATACGTCCATACTACAACTTCGATAACATTTCATCAGATCACTGATCCTAAGACAACTATGAAATAGCTTAGTTGAACTTACTGAGTTTCCCGGTGCACAAACTTTACTTTTCAGTGTTGTGCTTTCTTGCAAGCACGGAATGTTATGTTTTTATTGCCTTTTTAGATACAAGTGTCGTTGTTCTCTATACTGTATACGGTGGCAATGTCCAGCCCAAGTAACAACACACGGAGTATTGAACTGGGACAGTGTTAAGTTCATGTTGTTTCGGATACAAAAATTTCGAATTGTTATTGGCGAAACAGATAGGTTTTTAAGTTTTTTTCCCTAACACGAAAATACGAAGAAGTCACGACGTAAGTTGGATGAAAATAACATGAAGGAAGTGGTAGAAAACGCCAGACATCTTTAAATAACTATCAGGGAAGCAAGTGAAAAATATTCAGTTCCAAGGCGTATCTTAGGCGACTGACATAAATAATAAAGGAGACCGCATACAAAACACTTGTGCGACCCATTGTTGAGTACTGCTCGAGAATTTGGTATCCCTACCAAATATGATTGTAGGAAACCATCGAAGCAATTCATAGGCGTGCCGCTAGAGCTGTTATCGGTAGATTCGATCAAAACACGAGTATTGTGGAAACTCTCCATGGAAGTTCGTTAGGGAAGAAGACGTTCTTTTCGCGAAACTCTGTTGAGAAAATTTATATTACAGGCATTTGCGACTATAACCATAGTTGTAGAAGTGTACAATTGGAGACCGTAATGCGTGATATATCTAGAGGCAGCAATTGTAGCAGGGGATGTCTGAGGACCATCAATGACGTTTCAGATCCTTGAGAGATTTCTGATGACCGCTCACATACTGAAGATTTCGTGTATGGTGAATATGTTACAATCTAGGGATCGAAAAATGTTCCAGTTGATCGTTAGTTGATCATGCCCAACATCTCTCGATGTGTGTGCCTCCGTGAGTCTTCCCAAGTTAGTTTCTGTAATGAAACCAGGTAAGGGTGAGCAGGCAAACGTGTAAATTACATTTTACAAAAAATTCTAGGGAAACGCAGTACGACAAAAACATACCATGTTGGCAACGGCGTAACAGAAAGCCATCTCGTAAAAGCAAACATTTCAGTGATGCACCCAGACAAGTATAAACGTTACCCTTCGCAGAGGACACAACGGTGTCCTTAAGCAACACTTGCATGATACATAAAGGAATATTATTGTAATCTGGGGGATCCATATGTCATCGGACTGTCACGGGATGTGGGGCGTATAAAAAGAAGATCGACACGAATACCAACTAGCATGAATTCCGGAAACATCGGTCATGAGAAACGCAAATCACACGTTCCTCATACGATCTCCTGGACGCCACAGAATAAGGCAGTCAAGTGGATTTCTTGATTTTACCAACGCGTTTCACTCAGTACTACACTAACAGTTGTTTGTGACAGTACTATCAAAAATTGTGACTGGATTGAGGTGTTATGTGGTTCGGGAGGACGCATCATGTTATTTTGGAAGCAGAATAGTCGACAGATGTCGAAGTACCTGGTGGTTATGGTTGAACTTTCGCAATTTAACACGTTATAACACGGAAACTATTTACCGTACGACTACCAAACCTGGTAGCATTAATGTCTAGAGTATGGAATGCATGATTTCCATGCATCACAGCGCCACCGTCCAGTTCCAGTTATGGCCACTAGATGCAATGATAACTCATTGTGATTCATAGTCTCACACACCTGACCAGTCGCAGTGCATTTCTTGACGTGCCAAGATGAGTTTGGACTAAAGAAGAAGGGCATCTATGGTGAAGCTCTATTACCAAAATTACAGTAATGCTGCAGTTGCACTTCAATAATATCGCCGGCTGACAGATTACGGAAGGATCCTCTTCTCCACCTGCTGTGCGGAGCATGATGAACAAGTTCGACTCAACTGGAGAACTGGGCGTCGCTCCGGGAAGAGGACGAGGACCGCGGGTGGTTGATGAAATCGCTATTGCTATGGCAGAAACGCTGCTCGCAATTCCCGATCATCAAGCAGTGCGCCTGCTGTGTCACGACAGCTGAACATCCCTTGGTCCACTATACGGAAAGTGCTTCGAACCATTCTAAAATGGTATCCGTACAAGATCCATATCGAACAGTAGCTTGCACCACAGGACGCACAACGACGTCTTGACTTCGCTCTCCACTTTCTCGCAAGGATTGAAGTTGACGAGGGCTGGCCCTTTACCCTCCTATGGGCAGACTAAGCTCATTTTTCTTCGACAGGTGATGTGAACACACAGAATTGTGGTGATCTTCACCTCCAGTCACTGTGCATGAAGTTCGTCTATGTGGTGAACGTGTCACCGTGGCTTCACGGCTCCGTTCATCATTTGCCCATTATTTGTTGAACAGGTTGGCGCTCAAGGACCAAATAAGTGCACTGTGATTGGCCAGCGCTACAGCGATATGCTTCGGCAGCATGTCATATCCACCCTACAGGAGAGAGACTCATTGAGCTCAACAGTTTTCATGCAAGATGAGGCACCACCGCATACAGCTCGTGAAGTTCACCTGCTTCTCCGAAACACATTTGGAATCGATAGAATTATCAGCTGGTCGTTTCCAAATGCTTGGCCGGCACGATCACCTGATCTCACTCCCTGTGATTTCCCGTAGTGGGGCTACCTGATAGACAGAGTTTACCAGGGGAACATTCACACATGTGCTGATCTGAAACGCATAATATCAAGAGAGGTAGCCAGCACACTTACGGACATGCTTCTTTCTGCTGTGCAGATTGCAATCCTGCACTTTCAGACCCCTCTGGGCACTGAGGGTGCCATATTGATCCCCTTTTGTAGCAGTAATGGTGCCGCTATGTAATGGTATGATGTACTGTAGCAGCACATTAAAAGTGTTTCAATTGACTTGATTTTGTGTTATTTCTCTTCCTCACGTCCATGATACTAATGCTACCAAGTATAGTCCTCGTACTGTAATTAGTTTCTATGTTATAACGCGTTAAATAGGGAAAGTTGAATTATAACCACCCGGTAACTTCAGGCGTATAGCAAATAAGTGTTCTCAGACAATTTGTCGATTGTTCCTCTCTCAAATCTTTCGGTGAGGGCTCTGATTACACTCATTTTATTACGACGGGCATTTCTCCCTTTGTAGGTGGGAGTCAACAAAATGTTTTCGCATTCGGAGAAGAAACATGTTGGTTGGAATTTCATGAAACGATCTCGTTGCAACGAATAAGACCTTTGTTTTATTGATAACCACCATAGCTCGCGTATCATATTGGTGACACCCTAACACCTACTTCGTGATAGTTTGAAACGAGATGCCCTTTTTTGTATTTTTTCCAAGTTCTTCGTCAAAGCTATATAGTAAGGATCGCATATCGTGCAGCAATAGTCTAGCAGAGGTCGTAAAGCGCAGTGTGGGCTGTCTCTTTAATAGATATGTTGCATCTTCTAACTGTTCTGCCAACAAAACGGAGTCTCTGGTTAAGCTTACACACAAAATTTCCAGTATGATGGTTCCAGTACAGATATCTTGCCTAAATTTTCTTTGTATTTTGTATTGATCTTCTGATAACTCCAAATGGTTCCAATGGCTCTGAGGTCATCAGTCCTCTAGAACTTAGAACTACTTAAACCTAACTGAACTAAGGACATCACACACATCCATGCCCGAGGCAGGATTCGAACCTGCGACCGTAGCGGTCTCGCGGTTCCAGACTGGAGCGCCTAGAACCGCTCGGCCACATCCGCCGGCTCTGATAACTCCACCAGACACGAAACGACAGTATCATCTAGGAAAACCATAAGAGAGCTGTTCACATTGTCTCCCAGATCGTCAACATGGAGGACCTGTAACATTCCTTGGGATCGCCAAGTGTCACTTCTATTTCACTCGATAATTTCCCGTCAGATACTACGAACTGTGTCCCCTTTGATAGGAAATCTCGAATCCAGTCGTGCTGCTGAGACGATACTCCATAGGCAGGTAAACCGAGCGAGGTGGCGCAGTGGTTTACACACTGTACTCGCATTCGGGAGGACGACAGTTCAAAGCCGCGTCCGGCCATTCTGATTTATGTTTACCGTGATTTCCCTAAATCGAAATGGCTCTGAGCACTACGGGACTTAACTTCTAAGGTCATCAGTCCCCTACAACTTAGAACTACTTAAACCTAACTAACCTAAGGACATCACACACATCCATGCCCGAGGCAGGATTCGAACCTGCGACCGTAGCGGCCACGCGGTTCCAGACTGTAGCGCCTTTAACCGCTTGGCCACAACGGCCGGCCCCTAAATCGCTTAGGGCAAGTGCCGGGATGGTTTCTTTAGAAGGACACGACCGACTTCCTTCCCCATCCTTCTCTAATCCCATGGGAGCGATGACCTCGCTGTTTGGCCTCCTTCCCTAAATGAACCAACCAACTATAGGCAGGTAAATTGGTCGTCAGCTGCTTGTGAGGAACTGTAATGAAGTACTGCCTGAAAAAGCTGTAGAAATATTTAGTCTGATCGTGACAGAATTTCTAAATGATGAAAATATTACCAGCGGGGTTTGAATATCAAATTTAGCCATTCACAAAACGAAAAAGGAAATTGTGTCCTGTGGCAATAAGATCGGTGAGCCACAGTACCAGTCAACTCATACAAATTCTTGAGTGTAAAACTTTTTGGGGATATGATGATGAAGCCCCATACTCCCACCGGCCGGGGTGGCTGAGCGGTTCTAGGCGCTACAGTCTGGAACCGCGCGACCACTACGGTCGCAGGTTCGAATCCTGCCACGGGCATGGATGTGTGTGATGTCCTTAGGTTAGTCAGGTTTAAGTAGCTCTAAGTTCTAGGGGACTGATGACCTCAGAAGTTAAGTCCTATAGTGCTCAGAGCCATTTGAACCAAGTCCCATACTCCGTAACAGAGCTTAGGGGACAATGCGGGAGACCCGCACCGCCGTACTAGGCAAGGTCCTAGTGGAGGTGGTTTGCCATTCTCTTCCTCCGACCGTAATAGGGATGAATGATGATGATGAAGACCACACAACAACACCCAGTCATCTCGAGGCAGATGAAAATCCCTTACCTCACCGGGAATCGAACCCAGGACCCCGTTTCGGGAAGCGAGAACGCTACCGCGAGACCACGAGCTGCGGACTTTGGGGATACAAGATGATATAATTAAATAGCCTCAGTCGTAGGTGAAGCAGGTGGCAGGTATCAATTCAACGATAGGATGCTGGGAAAATGCTTACAAAGCACTCGGTTGACATATCCTAGAATACTGCTCAACTATGTGGCACCCATACCACGTAGAACAACAGAGGACGTCGAACGTATACTGAGAAGGACAGCACGAATGGTGACAGGCTTGTTAGGCTCACGGGACATAATGAAGAAACTGAACTAGGACATTCTTGAAGGTTCAGGGGTTGGACAATATGGAAGCGTCACGAGAAATGCATGCCTGAACATAACTGCAGGTGCTACCCAAGCCTGCAGACTACGCTCTTTTATTTGGCCACAAACGGCACCTGTGCAATGACCTCTATACGTTACAGATGCCGGTCGTGGTCAGAACAGTATTCTACGAGGGATATCCACAAAGTACATTACGTTTTGGAATTAAAAATAAATAAAGTATTGGAAAACTTTTTTATTATATACAGATGAAAGGCACACTTAAATACTACTTTTCTACATAGTTGCCATTTAAATTAAGGCACTTATCGTAGCGATGGACGAGCTTGGAAATTCCTTCGTCGTAAAATTCGGCCGCCTGCGCCTTCAACCACGTGGTTACCTCTTCTTGAAGCTGTGCGTCGTCATCAAAACGCTGCATAGCCAACCACTTCTTCATTGCTGGGAATAAGTGGAAGTCGCTCGGTGCCAGGTCGGGTCTGTACGGCGGATGAGGAAACAACTCCCACTTAAAAGATTCGAGAACTTCACGAGTGGCATTTGCCGTGTGGGCCCGGGCGTTGTCGTGAATCAGCAAGATCTTTGAGCCCGACTCCCCCTGCGCTTGTTTTGTATTGCTCTTCTGAGGTTGTGCAGAGTTTGGCAATACCTTTGAGAGTTTATTGTAGTGCCTCTTTCCAGGAAATCCACAAAAATCGTATTTCTACCGGGTTACTGATTAACCACGTGGTTGCAGACGCAGGCGGCCGAATTTTACGACGAAGGAATTTCCAAGCTCGTCCATCGCTACGATAAGTGCCTTAATTTAAATGGCAACTATGTAGAAAAGTAGTATTGAAGTGTGCCTTTCATCTGTATATAATAAAAAAAATTTCCAATACTTTATTTATTTCTAATTCCAAAACGTAATGTACTTTGTGCATAGCTCTCGTATTTAGTTGTGATCGCATTATGTGGGAGCTAACATGTAAGTGAATTCGAAAGTTGGGGAAATGTTGGTGCTCTTATGGTGGACGCCTCTGTAACCAAGGGAGGTAAAGTGTTTGGTGTTTCAAAAGGTATCATACCGAAGATTTATACAGCGTACAGGGAAAGTGGAAAACCATCATCCACCAGCTCACAATGCGGACGAAAGTGTGAGTTGAGTAATCGCGACAGGTCACTGAAGAGGATTGTGACGAAAAGTAAGAGGACGACCGCTGTAAAAGCTACGGCAAAACCGAATGTCGCACTCACGAACCCTGTCAACACCAAAACAAAACGAAGGGAGCTACATAAGCAGGAAATTGCGGAAACAGAATAATGTGGTGCCGGATCCATAACAACTGGACTATGGAGAAATGAGAGAATGTCATTTGGTCGCATGAATTTCGTTTCACACCGTTTCCAACTTCTGGCCAAGTTTACGTTCTAGGAGTGAAATATTGGGGGGTTCGGTGGTGATTTGAGCAGCCATATCATAGTATTCCATGGACCAATTTTTACCCGGCAATGTCGCATTACTGCCAAAGATTTTGTGACGAATTTGACTGATCCATCCCATGATCCATCCTACGGCGCAATGTTTGTTCCCCAGTGGTGATGCTGTGTTGGGAGACGACAGGATCCCTGTCCACACAGCTTGCATCATCCAGGATTGGTTTTGAGTGTACGAGTATGAACTGGCGCATCTCCTCTGGATACCACAGTCACCACATCTTAATACTGTTAAGCCTTCGTGGTCTACTTCGGAGAGAATGGTGCGTGATCCCTATCTGCCTCCATCATCGTTACCTGAAGTTGCCACTATTTTGCAGGAAGAATGGTATAAGATTCCCTTGAGACCCATAAATGCCCTGTATTTATCGATTCCGAGACGATTAGAAATCTTCTTCAATGTCAAAATAATTCCAACGCCATATTAGGAATGGTAATGCGTTGTGTTTTTTGAGCTTCCAACACGTGCGGATGCTTGCTACTCCTAGAAAGCCCACTTGCAGATTTTCAAGAACAAGTATGAAGAGGAGAATCTAGGAATATATCAGTCACCTGCGTATCACTCCTGCAGGGGACGAGCAGACAAGGCAAGACTATCTAGAAAGAGACCATTGTAACCTCCCCACCGTAATTTAAAAGAAATAAATGACAATACTTAATACAAATGGGAGCCAAGTGTAACCTCCCCACAAAAATTTGAAAGAAAGAAACATGACAATATTTAATTATGAATGCTAATGGACATTGCGCTTAGCGTAACCTGCCCACAATGAAATGTACTGACAATGGCAACAAAAATGTGAAATACGCAATCTGACTCAAATATAAATTCTTCACAAAATTTAAAGTCCGTTCAGTGACAAGAAAATACAATTAAACCGAAAGATCGGTCCTTGGCCATGTGCAAAACAATCAGAATTAAAGTCTTACCTCAGAATCATTGGATGTCACATTTCTGCTCTTATCTTTCTGCACGGCTTGGAGGAACTGCATTGCAAATGATAATATTCTCTTTTTTTGTGATTTTAGTGAAATTTTTCTTTAAAAAAAGTGGAGTGAAATGGGAAGTGCAACGAAATCTTTAGTTCAATAAAAATTAAATTTTTGAAAAATGCTTTTGAAATAAAAATTATTATTGGGGAACTTGTTGGACAATAATTACAATAAATAAAAATTTTTCATTATCTAATGATTATATTAATTAACAGTATACCTTATTCACCATCTTGACCAGTGTTGCCGACCGCTCTCCATGACGACTATTAGCGTACTGCACGCGACGACTACTGACTGAGTACTGCTCTCAACTAGACAGAGCTACAGACTCGCAACCACTACTGCCTCGCAACGACTACTAACAGACTAAGAACCGCTCGCAACACTCGCGCGGTCAAGCGCAAACTCTCTGGTCACAGATGCTACAATGCCTCGCCATCGCTGCTGCGTTACATACGTGTTTCATAACCCTCCACTGGGGGGGCAAAAATTTGGCAGCGATGATGAGTCATTTGGACTTGCCAATCGCGGCAAAATTTTTTAATTAATTAATAAACTTCTACAATTTACAGAATAATTAGAAATAGTACATAAAGTAAATGTTGTGCACACGCACTAAGTACAAGATATATCAGACAAAGACAAAATGTGAGTACAAAACATAGTAACAAATCAGAAAAATGTATATACAAATTATTTGACAGATAACAAAGTCCACAGGCACTGAAAAAATTCTTTAGCATATTCAGAACAAATAAACAGACTGGCAAAATATATTATGTTGACAAGGGACATGAGTGCACATGCACTGCAGTTGAGAACATATCAGTAAATGATGAAATGTATATACAATTAATAACAAATGGCATAAGTGCATTCGCATTAAAGTATTGAATATACAGAATAGTAGAAAACATATTGAAAAATGAGATAAGTGTACAGGCACTGAAGTTCAGTAGAAAACATATTAACACCTAACAGAAGTGCACATGCACTGTAGTTCAGAACATATCATAAAAATAAAAATGTATATACAATATAAAAGACAAGAGTGTACATATACTGTATACTGTACTTCAGAACAAATCGAAAAATGTCTTTAGCATTTTCGCCATAAATAAACATAATGACAAAAAATCATGTCCAAAGTGCACACGCACTGGAGAAATGTCTTTAGCATTTTCACAACAAATAAACATAATGGCAAAAAATCATGTCGACCAGTGCCACAAGTGTACTCGCACTGGAATTCAACAAATCGAAAAATGTATAACCTACGAACATAAATGATGTTACCAAAAAAAATTTTTTTTTTTTTTTTTTTATGTGACAAGAATCAGGATAGGAAAGGGAAGGATTGCATCATGGTTGTAGCACTTTAGATTGCACACAGCTGCTCTGAAAGTCCATATCTTTCCACAGAAGTACAACACCAAGTGACACAACTTGAAGTTCTTTTCCCATCAGAATTTATCAGTGTAGCCAAGACACTGAATTGTCGTAGTAATATTCCATGTTTTCATTTTGGCAGTACATTAGGTACACCAAACAGTGGGACCATAATAACGTCTTCATTGCTGACGGTGGTGGACAGCATGTCGTGTCAACACCACGCTCTTACAAGGCGCACCAACGTAGAATTAGTGCAAAACCAAAGATAGTGCTCCATGATCACTAGGATAAACAGGACAAATGGACATTGCAATAATTCAGGGTAGTCAGCTTATGAGGTGAAGGACATCAAGTCACATAATATTGACAATTAGAGACTTAATTAGTTTGTGGCATTCATAGCCCAGTTATTGAACATTTCTGTACCAAGTATGTAGTATTACAGAAAAATGTTCATTAATTGTTTTACATGGAATCAGTAGCCTTCTTTTCCTGGTTACAAAGCATTATTAAATACTTGCATTCTTTTCAGTTACAGAGTGTAATTAAGGATCATTAACCTTCTCCTAAATACAGTTAATTAATCATTTGTCATTCCAATAATAATCATTTGCCTTTTCCTAATTACAGTTAATTAATCATTTGTCGTTAATTAATCATTTGTCTAATTACAGTTAATTAATCATTTGTCGTTAATTAATCATTTGTCATTCCAATAGTAAGAATCATTAGTCTTCTCCTAATTACAAAGCATTATTAAACAGTCACATTCTTTTCTGGTTACAAAGTATGAACATTGAAAACAAGAGCTAATTAATGGCATAATTAATAACAATTCATCGAGTGACATTAATTATTGGCACTCAGTGGCCAGCAAGTATTGAATAGAATAAAACATAGTTCATCATTCAGTATTATTCAGATCATTACGAAGTCATTATTAAAAATCAGTTAATTAGTGATAGCATTAATAATCATGGGCATTATAAGTAGTCTCATTACAATAAACAGTGTTCCTCATTCAGTAGTATTCAGATCATTAGAAAGTCATTATTAAAAATCAGCTAATTACAATCAAAGCATTAATAATCACAGGCATTATAAGTAGTCTCATTACAATAAACAGTGGCAGTTATTAGCTAGTGACAAAGCATTATTTTAAATATATACTTTTTTTTGTCTCATTAAGAAGTCATTACTCAAGTGACATACTATTCAGAGCTAATCAGTATTATTCAGAATTTTCTCAAACTGGTATCACTACTTGGGACTGGTAATACATTTTTTTTTTGTTAGCAATGCATTGCGTTGGGATCGTTAACTAATTGCTGAGGCATAACACTACTTGCTTTTGACCTATTGCTGCAAATGACGATAGGCAACATCATTCGTCATGAGTCAGCTGTAGCAAGGTTATGTAACAAGGCAGTATATGTGATCACATTTATAAATGATAGACACAAATGGGTAAAAAATAAAAATGCAAGTACTAGAACAGGTATAATAACTAACAGGTTTAGTAAGTATCATGAAAAGCTTCTCCTGGAAAAAATACAAAAACGGATTATTGACCTGAAAGAAGAAACGCACACTATGCTGAAAAGTAGTGAACTTCGAATTAACAGGTAGTGAAATGTGTATAAATTGTGTTCCATAGCTGTCCTTTCCAAAACTTTCTGTCATCCTACTATGCAATGTAACACCTGCTGTCAAAGCAAACTGCAACAAAAACTTAAATAACTACATAGCATAAATACATAACTTCAACATTATCCTCATCTGTAAAGAAAAAAAAACTTCATTATTCATTATCCATATTATCATAACTTCATTATTATCATCATCTGTAAAGAAAAACTTCATTATTCATAACATCATATCCTTCATCATTATTCATCAGCATTCATTATCATCTGCAAAAAATCACTTCATTACTCATTATACAACTATTCCTTATCTCTAGCATATTTCACCACTAAAACTAAGATGTGTAGTTCAGTCTGACAGCCTGCATCAATCACCTTGTATTCTGAAAGAAAAAATTAGTTAAGACTGCTATTCTACGGTGAGTATAGTATATTCTTGTTAATGCCTGCCAATCCTGATCCATTTACTTTTCCTCATAAAGTTATTGCATCTTCTTTCGTTTATTCCGTAGGTGAAATTCCCATTTCTGATAAATTTATTTCTTAGAATCATCATTCCTTTCTGAAATTGATGAACAAAGATTAATGTCCTGCATTTAAATCATATACCCACTAAATAATGACTGGTTTATGGTGACACAATTAAGCATACAGCATAACATGACAGAAAACGTAATATGTCAAAGACATTGATAGTGTTTAGATGCAAAAATGTACACAGAATATCACAATGCAGCAGCAAAAAATGTAAAACAGTCACGATCTTGAGATGTCATAGGGCAAAAAAAAAATGTCAAAGTCGACTGGTGTGTGTTATATCTTAATTATTTCACAGTGCATACAAACAAAACTGGAATACAATCGTACATAAAAAAGACAAATGTGACGTTCGTTGTGTTCAACTTGTACGTAGTGTAGTTAATCGAGGCGAGAATTAAAGACTTTAATGAAAAAAATGTAATGAAATTAACATGTCATTAGCTAATATTGCATAATTAGTCATAAAATACGTAAGTGTGTCTGAAAAAATATGCACGGTCTGATGTGTAACGACAAGAAAAGCGACCTGCTAACCTTACCTTGCCGGGCACTTGCCAAGAAAAAATACGATAATCATCAGTAATTAGCCAGGTGAAATAATTGCATTAGTAAATGACATTATAGTGTGTTGAATCATAAAGTGTCTTCATTCAATAAACGGTTTAATGTTTGAGATATGGTGATTGCCTTTCGATTTTCTGGTTCTCAAAGTTTCGACGTGTACAACATTGGGGTGAGGGATGCTGCGAATCCGATATGGACCTGCGTATAGAAGTTCAAATTTACTGCACTTACCTTTTAATTTGCTGGATAAATAGTGTGTACGTACTAGTATCTTCTGTCCAACGTGAAAGTCGCGGCGTGTACAAACCTGTTTTTGCTGTCTTCTCCGGCGCTCTGCGGCACGTTTGATGTTGTTCAGCGCAATGTCAATTATTTCGTGGTGTCGTAATCGACGAGATGTAGGAAATGTTATTAATTCTTTAATTTTGTTAGGTGGTTCAGCATTTTTCAGTATAACAGTCGGAGATAGCATAGTGGATTCATTTGGTATGGAATTAATTACATCTTGGAATGAGAGTATGTATGTATCCCAATCAATATGTCTTTTGTGGCAGTATATTCGGCACAGCTTACCAATTTCTTTCATTAATCGTTCACAGGGGTTCGAAGAAGCGTGGGACTTGGATATATAGATCGGAGAAATGTTTCTGGCTCGTAACATGCGTGTCCATACGCTACTACGAAATTGAGATCCATTGTCAGAAATTACTTTCATTACATGCCCTACATGAGATAGAAAATGTTTTACAAATGCTTTCGAAACAGTTTTGGCAGTAGCTTTGCGTAATGGAGTGAAAGTAACAAATTTTGAAGTGAGCTCAACAGCGACAAAGATGTAGCAAAAACCTCTGTTAGTTCTCGGAATCGGACCAAAAATATCTACTGCGGCCATGTGTCTTAACTTAACAGGTATAATGGGATATAATGGAGGAATATGTAAAGTGGTGTCTGATTTAGCTTTCTGGCAAATTTTACAAGACGCTAAAACTCGTTGTATACGTTTCCCCATGTTGGTAAAATAACAGTTCTGTCTCAGTATAAGAAAACATTTTCGTGCTCCGTAATGTGCGTAACTTAAATGAGTGTACCAAATTAATTTGTTAACCAGTTCGTCAGGAATGCATAATAACCAATTGTTGCTGTCAGGATGAGAGCGGCGAAACAGAATGTCATTGCGTACAGTGTAGTGGTTCCTAATCGTAACATTATTCTCATCTTGCCAAAGGTGTTTAATTTCTTTCCACACGTTGTCTTTACTTTGTTCTTGTGCTATGTCCTGTAATGACGATGAAATAAAATTTTCAAATGCAACTTGCTGAATGTACATGACACTGAAATTTGTTTTGCAGAAGTTGGTTGCTACGTCTTGCTGATTGTTGCCGAGAGAACGCGATAGTGCGTCTGCTATAACATTTTGTGTGCCGGGAATGTGAACTATTGTAAAATTAAATTCCTGTGAATAAAGTTTCCATCTGCTTAATCTATCGTGCGTGAATTTGGCCGAAAGTAAAAATTGTATCGCTCTATGGTCTGTGTAAACGGTGGTATGTCTGCCATAAAGAAAATGCCGAAATGTCGTGAAAGCCCATACAACACATAATGTTTCAAGTTCTGTAACAGAATAATTTCGTTCAGCGGGTGACAAAATGCGGCTTGCAAATGCGATGTTTTTAATTACTGTAGAACCATCTTCTTCGATTTCCTGGAAAATGTGTACGCCTAAAGCGGTGTTGGAACTGTCGGTAGCAATGGAAAAATTTCTAGTAAGATCTGGGTGCGATAAAAGTGGAGCATTCAACAGAGCATGTTTCAGGTTCATGAATTCAGAGTGTGCTTGTTTATCCCAAGACCAAATAGTGTTTTTACCTGTTAATTGGCACAATCTAGGTGTGTCTAAAGCAGAGTGATGAATAAATTTACGAAAAAAGTTAATTAAGCCCAAAAAACTGCGTAATTGTTTCTTCGTCGTAGGAACACTAATGTCACGTAGAGCCTGAAGTTTTTCTGGATCAGGCGCAATGCCTTCTGCTGAAATTACGTGTCCAAGAAATTTTATAGAAGTTTTGCCAAAGTGCGATTTACTAAGATTAACTGTAAGTCATTGTGCATGAAAAGTTTGTAACGGTTGTTCAAGAATCAGATTGTGTTCGGACCAGTTAGCTTCTGCGATAAGAATGTCGTCTACATACGTCGTAATTCTGTCTTTAAGTTCTGTCGGAAGTATAGTGTTCAAACCGCGAATAAAAGCTGCAGAAGAAATAGTTAAGCCGAACGGTAATTTGCGAAATTGATAACAGTCGCCAAAACAGAGAAAAGCTGTATATTTTCTACAATTCGGATGAAGTTGAATTTGCCAAAATCCCGATTTCAAATCTAGTGTAGAATAAATAGCTGTACCGTGAAATTTCTGTAGAAGTTCCTCTAATGTCTGTGGTCGATCTGTTTCATTAATAATAATGTCATTAATGTGACGTGAATCAAGTACGAGGCGAAGTGAGCCATCTTTTTTCCTAACAATATGTAGCGGGTTTATGTACGGACTAACTGCTGGTTCAATAATTCCTTGATCAAGCATATCCTGCAATTCTTTTTTAACTTGTTCTCTGTGAATATATGGAATGGGATAATGCTTTGCTTTAAATGTGTCGTGCGGTTTGACTTGAAATTCATACATAAAGCCGGACATAGTACCAGGAATGTTGTCAAAAACTGGAGCTTGCTGTAAAAGAATTTTATGTAATTGCGTTCGTTCGTCGTCTGTAGTTGCACTGCTTTGTCTAACTTTATCGGAAATCATTTGTATTACGTCGTAGTCCACTTCATCTGGAGTATTATAGTTGTGTACGTACGTATCCGTGAACAATGTGGGATTACAGTCTATGTCACGTGTTGCGGAAATGACCTCTGTGCGGTTAATTGTTTGCTCTTCCGCAGATAGTGAGTGCTGAAATTCTAAAGCAAGTTGTACATTTTCATCCTTTAACATTAAATAAGAATTCTGAAAATCAATAACTGCGTCGTGTTGTACCAGAAAATTCGTACCTAAAATAATGTCTGTTGTCAATAAAGGAACAATCCAAAAATTAGAGTGAAAAATATGACCTCCAATACAAAATGATAAATTCGTCTGTAATTTAACGTCTACTCCTTTACTCGATACTGCTCCTTTCACTTTTGTTTTGCCTAAAGGTAATGTCGGATAGGTATTCTCTTTGTTACACTCGTTAAAAGTTTCTTCATTTATTACTGATATCGGTGAGCCGGAATCAATTACTGCTGAGAATTTCGATGAACCAATATTAATTTCGATGACAGGATGTGAAATGGTTTTCTGAATAGCTGGTTTTCCTGCAAGAGAGTGTCTCTGATATCGTCAAAAGTAATTACATTTTCGTGAACAACATTTTGCGTGTCTGAAGCAGTGCTTGTATTATTGGAAGATGCGATCTGTACAGTATCTAGTCAGATTCTATCTGACGTGTTATTATTATTAGGAGGATTCTGTGGCATTTCGACTACTTGAACTGTCCTATTACTTCTTCCAGACGTATTACGTTCTGGATGGTACCTACTGTCGGGTTCATTCATGAGAATATGTTCTTGTTGATTATTGTGTTGCTGGTAAGACCGACTGTTATTAAACGTATGTTGGTAATTATGCTCATTGTTTTTACGTCTGTCGTGAAAGTCATTCCTATACGGTGCATTGCGATAGGAATTGAAATACTGTCTTCTTTGTACGTAGTTGTTTCCTTGATGCCGTACGTTACTATTTGTTGGATCTTGGACTATACGCGCACGCGGCGGAATATTAAAGCCTGGTTGACCTTGTGCATTACATTGTTGGTTATGTGTGCTAACCGGCTGGTTTTGATGTTGTTGTTGTGAAAAACCTCCATTGTTACCAAAATGTGTTTCCTGTTGCTGAAAATTTTGACGATATTGATAATTAAAATTTTGGCTGTTATTAGAATTTTGGTAGTTGCCGTTCCTAAAGTGTCTGTTATCTTTCCTATTGAAATTACGTGTCTGATCATAATTGTTGTACTTTTGTTGACCTTGGTTATTATAAGAAAAGTTTTTGTTTACAAAAGAATAATCAGATTGCTGTACTTCCAAGAGCTGTAAAAGATCTCTGAACGCTGAAATATTTTCTTTTTGCTGACCTGTAAGAAGTGACACTCGTAATGACCGTGGTAATTTGGAAATGCATAATTGTATAAGTGCGGATTCACTGTACGGCTCACTCAGGTATTGGTTTTGTTGTACCATGTGCTCAAAAAATTGCGTCACACCGGGAAATTTTGAGTTCTCGTAATTCGGCAAACTAATTAACTGATCTTTAATTCCGCGCTGTGTCGTCTTCGACCAGTACGCTGACAGAAAAGCATTTTGAAACTCTTCTACTGAATAGCATTGCCTCGCGATCGGTCTCATACGAGTTGCCGGTTCGCCTTCCAAAAAACTGCAAATAAATTCAAGTTTATGTGTTACAGGCCAAGTCGGTGGAAGAGCAAAGCTAAATTGTTGAATCCAATCCAGTGGGTGAATCTGCGTTCTATCGTTTTTGAATATTTTGAACTTTCTTACTGACAGAAAATGTTTGTAATCGAAATTATCATCTCTGTGTGATGCAACAGGTTCAGGATCGTAAGAGTATCTATTGAACTGTGGTTGTTCGGAATCTAAGTCCCGTACTCTCTGCAGATTACCCAAATTATACACGCTGCGTGAGTCTGACACATGTTCATAAAGTGGCGTCTGTTGTGGCATGTTATTAACTGAAATGTTTTTCATCTCTGTTACTTCTTGTTGTAAACTTGACAACTTCCTACGTAACGTGTTATTAGATGAATCGATCTCATTAATTGTCTGCTGTAAATTTTGAAATTCAGGTGTTTGGATAAATGAAACCGGTGCAGTATCGTCTGATTTATTGTCATTAGTATTTTCGATAACATCAATACGACTGGCCAATTCATCATATTTTTCAGTCAGTATTTTTGCCTGATCATCGGTTTTAGAATCAGACGCATTAATCTGTTTTTGCAACTTACGCGTAGTTTCGCTCAGTTTTTTAACATCAGCTTTGATGACATCGCATTCTTGTGTTAGTTCTAATTGTTCAAATCTGTGTGTCACTGTTTGGATATTTACTGTGTGTGTATCTGTTTTTGATTTAAGATCAGAAATTTCATCCCGTAATTCCGCGTTCAACTGTTCTATGGTATTAATTTTGTCGGACACTGTAGTAATATTATTGTCTACATACGTCTTCGCTTTCGCGAACATTTTACGTTTGTCTTCTTGTCTTTGTGCAGTGATTGTTTCCATGACCTGACGTTTGACTTTATTTTGATCCTGAATAAATTTGCGGAAACGCGTATCACTGTTCTGTATGTGCTGATTAAAGCGCTCGTTAATCTGAGTGTTCTGCTGTTCGAATTTCGCGTCTATCTTTGCGTCCATTGTGCGCGAAAGTTCTACCGTCATTGCTTTAAACTCGTCCCGTAATTGTGTAGCTTTTTCAGAGCATTGTTTAGCGACTCCGCTAATTTCGTCTCTGAGTGTTTCTGTTGCGGCTGTTTGCATTTCCCTTAATTCTTGCGCAACAGACTTAATTTCTTCGCTATTTTTTTGTGAACAAGCCTCAATTTCCGTGCGCAACTGTTCCTTAGTGTCATGACACTGCGCGGCAACGGCTCTAATTTGTTCACTAAGCTGTCTGGAATTGTCGTCTAATTTTTCATTTAACTGTCTGGAATTTTCGTCTAATTTTTCATTAAACCGTTTGTTCTGCTCACTAAGTTGTCTGAAATTTTCATTCTGTTGTTTGAAATTCTCTTTAAATTGTTTGTTATCTACACTATTTTCATTAAGTTGCTTACTCATTTGTCGCAACAAAGCCATAATTGGATTCGACTCAAGGTCAGCATTTCTATTCTCTGTGCTGTTCAATAGTGGATCTGTAACTTTCTCGCTTACTGTAACCATTTGGTTATTCTGAGATTTAGAAAAAGGTTTGTCAGTCGGATGTACACTGTCAGACATTATTTCGGAATTAAATAGATCCATCGTACTTTGAGTATCCTGTTCATTTTCATTAGACAAATTTGTCTGTACATTACTTGAGTTTCCCGAATCGGGTGTGTTAAGCTGGGCAGCGCTCATTGCAATAGAGCGTTCTGCGTCATCAATTGTCGTCAAATTAACAGACGAGACAATTGAGTTCGTTTGTTCATCATTAAGGTGAAAGTCATCATTAGTGGTTGGAATGCATTGATTGTCAGTGAACGCAGGATTGTCATCATTACACTGCGTGTCACAATTACTATTCGTCACGTTGTTTAAGTCGGTAAATTCGTTCACAATACTTCGCGATACACTATTCACAGTCTTTCGCGGCATTTTCACAATAGTCACAATTTTTCACAAAACAAATAATCACAAATGCAAAAGCAACACACAATTACAACAGAGCAAAGAATTGCCGTTGATCTGTGGAAAGAGAGTCACAAAATTAGTAAAAGCGTAGCGCCAAATCCTAATTATAGTTAAGCAAATAAGAGCAGATATCTGACTGTTTTTCAAAAGATTCTCAACGACATACGATCCTGGACTGGGTGTCGCCAAGTGTAACCTCCCCACCGTAATTTAAATGAAATAAATGACAATACTTAATACAAATGGGAGCCAAGTGTAACCTCCCCACAAAAATTTGAAAGAAAGAAACATGACAATATTTAATTATGAATGCTAATGGACATTGCGCTTAGCGTAACCTGCCCACAATGAAATGTACTGACAATGGCAACAAAAATGTGAAATACGCAATCTGACTCAAATATAAATTCTTCACAAAATTTAAAGTCCGTTCAGTGACAAGAAAATACAATTAAACCGAAACATCGGTCCTTGGCCCTGTGCAAAACAATCAGAATTAAAGTCTTACCTCAGAATCATTGGATGTCACATTTCTGCTCTTATCTTTCTGCACGGCTTGGAGGAACTGCATTGCAAATGATAATATTCTCTTTTTTTGTGATTTTAGTGAAATTTTTCTTTAAAAAAAGTGGAGTGAAATGGGAAGTGCAACGAAATCTTTAGTTCAATAAAAATTAAATTTTTGAAAAATGCTTTTGAAATAAAAATTATTATTGGGGAACTTGTTGGACAATAATTACAATAAATAAAAATTTTTCATTATCTAATGATTATATTAATTAACAGTATACCTTATTCACCATCTTGACCAGTGTTGCCGACCGCTCTCCATGACGACTATTAGCGTACTGCACGCGACGACTACTGACTGAGTACTGCTCTCAACTAGACAGAGCTACAGACTCGCAACCACTACTGCCTCGCAACGACTACTAACAGACTAAGAACCGCTCGCAACACTCGCGCGGTCAAGCGCAAACTCTCTGGTCACAGATGCTACAATGCCTCGCCATCGCTGCTGCGTTACATACGTGTTTCATAACCCTCCACTGGGGGGGCAAAAATTTGGCAGCGATGATGAGTCATTTGGACTTGCCAATCGCGGCAAAATTTTTTAATTAATTAATAAACTTCTACAATTTACAGAATAATTAGAAATAGTACATAAAGTAAATGTTGTGCACACGCACTAAGTACAAGATATATCAGACAAAGACAAAATGTGAGTACAAAACGTAGTAACAAATCAGAAAAATGTATATACAAATTATTTGACAGATAACAAAGTCCACAGGCACTGAAAAAATTCTTTAGCATATTCAGAACAAATAAACAGACTGGCAAAATATATTATGTTGACAAGGGACATGAGTGCACATGCACTGCAGTTGAGAACATATCAGTAAATGATGAAATGTATATACAATTAATAACAAATGGCATAAGTGCATTCGGATTAAAGTATTGAATATACAGAATAGTAGAAAACATATTGAAAAATGAGATAAATGTACAGGCACTGAAGTTCAGTAGAAAACATATTAACACCTAACAGAAGTGCACATGCACTGTAGTTCAGAACATATCATAAAAATAAAAATGTATATACAATATAAAAGACAAGAGTGTACATATACTGTATACTGTACTTCAGAACAAATCGAAAAATGTCTTTAGCATTTTCGCCATAAATAAACATAATGACAAAAAATCATGTCCAAAGTGCACACGCACTGGAGAAATGTCTTTAGCATTTTCACAACAAATAAACATAATGGCAAAAAATCATGTCGACCAGTGCCACAAGTGTACTCGCACTGGAATTCAACAAATCGAAAAATGTATAACCTACGAACATAAATGATGTTACCAAAAAAAATTTTTTTTTTTTTTTTTTATGTGACAAGAATCAGGATAGGAAAGGGAAGGATTGCATCATGGTTGTAGCACTTTAGATTGCACACAGCTGCTCTGAAAGTCCATATCTTTCCACAGAAGTACAACACCAAGTGACACAACTTGAAGTTCTTTTCCCATCAGAATTTATCAGTGTAGCCAAGACACTGAATTGTCGTAGTAATATTCCATGTTTTCATTTTGGCAGTACATTAGGTACACCAAACAGTGGGACCATAATAACGTCTTCATTGCTGACGGTGGTGGACAGCATGTCGTGTCAACACCACGCTCTTACAAGGCGCACCAACGTAGAATTAGTGCAAAACCAAAGATAGTGCTCCATGATCACTAGGATAAACAGGACAAATGGACATTGCAATAATTCAGGGTAGTCAGCTTATGAGGTGAAGGACATCAAGTCACATAATATTGACAATTAGAGACTTAATTAGTTTGTGGCATTCATAGCCCAGTTATTGAACATTTCTGTACCAAGTATGTAGTATTACAGAAAAATGTTCATTAATTGTTTTACATGGAATCAGTAGCCTTCTTTTCCTGGTTACAAAGCATTATTAAATACTTGCATTCTTTTCAGTTACAGAGTGTAATTAAGGATCATTAACCTTCTCCTAAATACAGTTAATTAATCATTTGTCATTCCAATAATAATCATTTGCCTTTTCCTAATTACAGTTAATTAATCATTTGTCGTTAATTAATCATTTGTCTAATTACAGTTAATTAATCATTTGTCGTTAATTAATCATTTGTCATTCCAATAGTAAGAATCATTAGTCTTCTCCTAATTACAAAGCATTATTAAACAGTCACATTCTTTTCTGGTTACAAAGTATGAACATTGAAAACAAGAGCTAATTAATGGCATAATTAATAACAATTCATCGAGTGACATTAATTATTGGCACTCAGTGGCCAGCAAGTATTGAATAGAATAAAACATAGTTCATCATTCAGTATTATTCAGATCATTACGAAGTCATTATTAAAAATCAGTTAATTAGTGATAGCATTAATAATCATGGGCATTATAAGTAGTCTCATTACAATAAACAGTGTTCCTCATTCAGTAGTATTCAGATCATTAGAAAGTCATTATTAAAAATCAGCTAATTACAATCAAAGCATTAATAATCACAGGCATTATAAGTAGTCTCATTACAATAAACAGTGGCAGTTATTAGCTAGTGACAAAGCATTATTTTAAATATATACTTTTTTTTGTCTCATTAAGAAGTCATTACTCAAGTGACATACTATTCAGAGCTAATCAGTATTATTCAGAATTTTCTCAAACTGGTATCACTACTTGGGACTGGTAATACATTTTTTTTTTTGTTAGCAATGCATTGCGTTGGGATCGTTAACTAATTGCTGAGGCATAACACTACTTGCTTTTGACCTATTGCTGCAAATGACGATAGGCAACATCATTCGTCATGAGTCAGCTGTAGCAAGGTTATGTAACAAGGCAGTATATGTGATCACATTTATAAATGATAGACACAAATGGGTAAAAAATAAAAATGCAAGTACTAGAACAGGTATAATAACTAACAGGTTTAGTAAGTATCATGAAAAGCTTCTCCTGGAAAAAATACAAAAACGGATTATTGACCTGAAAGAAGAAACGCACACTATGCTGAAAAGTAGTGAACTTCGAATTAACAGGTAGTGAAATGTGTATAAATTGTGTTCCATAGCTGTCCTTTCCAAAACTTTCTGTCATCCTACTATGCAATGTAACACCTGCTGTCAAAGCAAACTGCAACAAAAACTTAAATAACTACATAGCATAAATACATAACTTCAACATTATCCTCATCTGTAAAGAAAAAAAAACTTCATTATTCATTATCCATATTATCATAACTTCATTATTATCATCATCTGTAAAGAAAAACTTCATTATTCATAACATCATATCCTTCATCATTATTCATCAGCATTCATTATCATCTGCAAAAAATCACTTCATTACTCATTATACAACTATTCCTTATCTCTAGCATATTTCATCACTAAAACTAAGATGTGTAGTTCAGTCTGACAGCCTGCATCAATCACCTTGTATTCTGAAAGAAAAAATTAGTTAAGACTGCTATTCTACGGTGAGTATAGTATATTCTTGTTAATGCCTGCCAATCCTGATCCATTTACTTTTCCTCATAAAGTTATTGCATCTTCTTTCGTTTATTCCGTAGGTGAAATTCCCATTTCTGATAAATTTATTTCTTAGAATCATCATTCCTTTCTGAAATTGATGAACAAAGATTAATGTCCTGCATTTAAATCATATACCCACTAAATAATGACTGGTTTATGGTGACAAAATTAAGCATACAGCATAACATGACAGAAAACGTAATATGTCAAAGACATTGATAGTGTTTAGATGCAAAAATGTACACAGAATATCACAATGCAGCAGCAAAAAATGTAAAACAGTCACGAGCTTGAGATGTCATAGGGCAAAAAGAAATGTCAAAGTCGACTGGTGTGTGTTATATCTTAATTATTTCACAGTGCATACAAACAAAACTGGAATACAATCGTACATAAAAAAGACAAATGTGACGTTCGTTGTGTTCAACTTGTACGTAGTGTAGTTAATCGAGGCGAGAATTAAAGACTTTAATGAAAAAAATGTAATGAAATTAACATGTCATTAGCTAATATTGCATAATTAGTCATAAAATACGTAAGTGTGTCTGAAAAAATATGCACGGTCTGATGTGTAACGACAAGAAAAGCGACCTGCTAACCTTACCTTGCCGGGCACTTGCCAAGAAAAAATACGATAATCATCAGTAATTAGCCAGGTGAAATAATTGCATTAGTAAATGACATTATAGTGTGTTGAATCATAAAGTGTCTTCATTCAATAAACGGTTTAATGTTTGAGATATGGTGATTGCCTTTCGATTTTCTGGTTCTCAAAGTTTCGACGTGTACAACATTGGGGTGAGGGATGCTGCGAATCCGATATGGACCTGCGTATAGAAGTTCAAATTTACTGCACTTACCTTTTAATTTGCTGGATAAATAGTGTGTACGTACTAGTATCTTCTGTCCAACGTGAAAGTCGCGGCGTGTACAAACCTGTTTTTGCTGTCTTCTCCGGCGCTCTGCGGCACGTTTGATGTTGTTCAGCGCAATGTCAATTATTTCGTGGTGTCGTAATCGACGAGATGTAGGAAATGTTATTAATTCTTTAATTTTGTTAGGTGGTTCAGCATTTTTCAGTATAACAGTCGGAGATAGCGTAGTGGATTCATTTGGTATGGAATTAATTACATCTTGGAATGAGAGTATGTATGTATCCCAATCAATATGTCTTTTGTGGCAGTATATTCGGCACAGCTTACCAATTTCTTTCATTAATCGTTCACAGGGGTTCGAAGAAGCGTGGGACTTGGATATATAGATCGGAGAAATGTTTCTGGCTCGTAACATGCGTGTCCATACGCTACTACGAAATTGAGATCCATTGTCAGAAATTACTTTCATTACATGCCCTACATGAGATAGAAAATGTTTTACAAATGCTTTCGAAACAGTTTTGGCAGTAGCTTTGCGTAATGGAGTGAAAGTAACAAATTTTGAAGTGAGCTCAACAGCGACAAAGATGTAGCAAAAACCTCTGTTAGTTCTCGGAATCGGACCAAAAATATCTACTGCGGCCATGTGTCTTAACTTAACAGGTATAATGGGATATAATGGAGGAATATGTAAAGTGGTGTCTGATTTAGCTTTCTGGCAAATTTTACAAGACGCTAAAACTCGTTGTATACGTTTCCCCATGTTGGTAAAATAACAGTTCTGTCTCAGTATAAGAAAACATTTTCGTGCTCCGTAATGTGCGTAACTTAAATGAGTGTACCAAATTAATTTGTTAACCAGTTCGTCAGGAATGCATAATAACCAATTGTTGCTGTCAGGATGAGAGCGGCGAAACAGAATGTCATTGCGTACAGTGTAGTGGTTCCTAATCGTAACATTATTCTCATCTTGCCAAAGGTGTTTAATTTCTTTCCACACGTTGTCTTTACTTTGTTCTTGTGCTATGTCCTGTAATGACGATGAAATAAAATTTTCAAATGCAACTTGCTGAATGTACATGACACTGAAATTTGTTTTGCAGAAGTTGGTTGCTACGTCTTGCTGATTGTTGCCGAGAGAACGCGATAGTGCGTCTGCTATAACATTTTGTGTGCCGGGAATGTGAACTATTGTAAAATTAAATTCCTGTGAATAAAGTTTCCATCTGCTTAATCTATCGTGCGTGAATTTGGCCGAAAGTAAAAATTGTATCGCTCTATGGTCTGTGTAAACGGTGGTATGTCTGCCATAAAGAAAATGCCGAAATGTCGTGAAAGCCCATACAACACATAATGTTTCAAGTTCTGTAACAGAATAATTTCGTTCAGCGGGTGACAAAATGCGGCTTGCAAATGCGATGTTTTTAATTACTGTAGAACCATCTTCTTCGATTTCCTGGAAAATGTGTACGCCTAAAGCGGTGTTGGAACTGTCGGTAGCAATGGAAAAATTTCTAGTAAGATCTGGGTGCGATAAAAGTGGAGCATTCAACAGAGCATGTTTCAGGTTCATGAATTCAGAGTGTGCTTGTTTATCCCAAGACCAAATAGTGTTTTTACCTGTTAATTGGCACAATCTAGGTGTGTCTAAAGCAGAGTGATGAATAAATTTACGAAAAAAGTTAATTAAGCCCAAAAAACTGCGTAATTGTTTCTTCGTCGTAGGAACACTAATGTCACGTAGAGCCTGAAGTTTTTCTGGATCAGGCGCAATGCCTTCTGCTGAAATTACGTGTCCAAGAAATTTTATAGAAGTTTTGCCAAAGTGCGATTTACTAAGATTAACTGTAAGTCATTGTGCATGAAAAGTTTGTAACGGTTGTTCAAGAATCAGATTGTGTTCGGACCAGTTAGCTTCTGCGATAAGAATGTCGTCTACATACGTCGTAATTCTGTCTTTAAGTTCTGTCGGAAGTATAGTGTTCAAACCGCGAATAAAAGCTGCAGAAGAAATAGTTAAGCCGAACGGTAATTTGCGAAATTGATAACAGTCGCCAAAACAGAGAAAAGCTGTATATTTTCTACAATTCGGATGAAGTTGAATTTGCCAAAATCCCGATTTCAAATCTAGTGTAGAATAAATAGCTGTACCGTGAAATTTCTGTAGAAGTTCCTCTAATGTCTGTGGTCGATCTGTTTCATTAATAATAATGTCATTAATGTGACGTGAATCAAGTACGAGGCGAAGTGAGCCATCTTTTTTCCTAACAATATGTAGCGGGTTTATGTACGGACTAACTGCTGGTTCAATAATTCCTTGATCAAGCATATCCTGCAATTCTTTTTTAACTTGTTCTCTGTGAATATATGGAATGGGATAATGCTTTGCTTTAAATGTGTCGTGCGGTTTGACTTGAAATTCATACATAAAGCCGGACATAGTACCAGGAATGTTGTCAAAAACTGGAGCTTGCTGTAAAAGAATTTTATGTAATTGCGTTCGTTCGTCGTCTGTAGTTGCACTGCTTTGTCTAACTTTATCGGAAATCATTTGTATTACGTCGTAGTCCACTTCATCTGGAGTATTATAGTTGTGTACGTACGTATCCGTGAACAATGTGGGATTACAGTCTATGTCACGTGTTGCGGAAATGACCTCTGTGCGGTTAATTGTTTGCTCTTCCGCAGATAGTGAGTGCTGAAATTCTAAAGCAAGTTGTACATTTTCATCCTTTAACATTAAATAAGAATTCTGAAAATCAATAACTGCGTCGTGTTGTACCAGAAAATTCGTACCTAAAATAATGTCTGTTGTCAATAAAGGAACAATCCAAAAATTAGAGTGAAAAGTATGACCTCCAATACAAAATGATAAATTCGTCTGTAATTTAACGTCTACTCCTTTACTCGATACTGCTCCTTTCACTTTTGTTTTGCCTAAAGGTAATGTCGGATAGGTATTCTCTTTGTTACACTCGTTAAAAGTTTCTTCATTTATTACTGATATCGGTGAGCCGGAATCAATTACTGCTGAGAATTTCGATGAACCAATATTAATTTCGATGACAGGATGTGAAATGGTTTTCTGAATAGCTGGTTTTCCTGCAAGAGAGTGTCTCTGATATCGTCAAAAGTAATTACATTTTCGTGAACAACATTTTGCGTGTCTGAAGTAGTGCTTGTATTATTGGAAGATGCGATCTGTACAGTATCTAGTCAGATTCTATCTGACGTGTTATTATTATTAGGAGGATTCTGTGGCATTTCGACTACTTGAACTGTCCTATTACTTCTTCCAGACGTATTACGTTCTGGATGGTACCTACTGTCGGGTTCATTCATGAGAATATGTTCTTGTTGATTATTGTGTTGCTGGTAAGACCGACTGTTATTAAACGTATGTTGGTAATTATGCTCATTGTTTTTACGTCTGTCGTGAAAGTCATTCCTATACGGTGCATTGCGATAGGAATTGAAATACTGTCTTCTTTGTACGTAGTTGTTTCCTTGATGCCGTACGTTACTATTTGTTGGATCTTGGACTATACGCGCACGCGGCGGAACATTAAAGCCTGGTTGACCTTGTGCATTACATTGTTGGTTATGTGTGCTAACCGGCTGGTTTTGATGTTGTTGTTGTGAAAAACCTCCATTGTTACCAAAATGTGTTTCCTGTTGCTGAAAATTTTGACGATATTGATAATTAAAATTTTGGCTGTTATTAGAATTTTGGTAGTTGCCGTTCCTAAAGTGTCTGTTATCTTTCCTATTGAAATTACGTGTCTGATCATAATTGTTGTACTTTTGTTGACCTTGGTTATTATAAGAAAAGTTTTTGTTTACAAAAGAATAATCAGATTGCTGTACTTCCAAGAGCTGTAAAAGATCTCTGAACGCTGAAATATTTTCTTTTTGCTGACCTGTAAGAAGTGACACTCGTAATGACCGTGGTAATTTGGAAATGCATAATTGTATAAGTGCGGATTCACTGTACGGCTCACTCAGGTATTGGTTTTGTTGTACCATGTGCTCAAAAAATTGCGTCACACTGGGAAATTTTGAGTTCTCGTAATTCGGCAAACTAATTAACTGATCTTTAATTCCGCGCTGTGTCGTCTTCGACCAGTACGCTGACAGAAAAGCATTTTGAAACTCTTCTACTGAATAGCATTGCCTCGCGATCGGTCTCATACGAGTTGCCGGTTCGCCTTCCAAAAAACTGCAAATAAATTCAAGTTTATGTGTTACAGGCCAAGTCGGTGGAAGAGCAAAGCTAAATTGTTGAATCCAATCCAGTGGGTGAATCTGCGTTCTATCGTTTTTGAATATTTTGAACTTTCTTACTGACAGAAAATGTTTGTAATCGAAATTATCATCTCTGTGTGATGCAACAGGTTCAGGATCGTAAGAGTATCTATTGAACTGTGGTTGTTCGGAATCTAAGTCCCGTACTCTCTGCAGATTACCCAAATTATACGCGCTGCGTGAGTCTGACACATGTTCATAAAGTGGCGTCTGTTGTGGCATGTTATTAACTGAAATGTTTTTCATCTCTGTTACTTCTTGTTGTAAACTTGACAACTTCCTACGTAACGTGTTATTAGATGAATCGATCTCATTAATTGTCTGCTGTAAATTTTGAAATTCAGGTGTTTGGATAAATGAAACCGGTGCAGTATCGTCTGATTTATTGTCATTAGTATTTTCGATAACATCAATACGACTGGCCAATTCATCATATTTTTCAGTCAGTATTTTTGCCTGATCATCGGTTTTAGAATCAGACGCATTAATCTGTTTTTGCAACTTACGCGTAGTTTCGCTCAGTTTTTTAACATCAGCTTTGATGACATCGCATTCTTGTGTTAGTTCTAATTGTTCAAATCTGTGTGTCACTGTTTGGATATTTACTGTGTGTGTATCTGTTTTTGATTTAAGATCAGAAATTTCATCCCGTAATTCCGCGTTCAACTGTTCTATGGTATTAATTTTGTCGGACACTGTAGTAATATTATTGTCTACATACGTCTTCGCTTTCGCGAACATTTTACGTTTGTCTTCTTGTCTTTGTGCAGTGATTGTTTCCATGACCTGACGTTTGACTTTATTTTGATCCTGAATAAATTTGCGGAAACGCGTATCACTGTTCTGTATGTGCTGATTAAAGCGCTCGTTAATCTGAGTGTTCTGCTGTTCGAATTTCGCGTCTATCTTTGCGTCCATTGTGCGCGAAAGTTCTACCGTCATTGCTTTAAACTCGTCCCGTAATTGTGTAGCTTTTTCAGAGCATTGTTTAGCGACTCCGCTAATTTCGTCTCTGAGTGTTTCTGTTGCGGCTGTTTGCATTTCCCTTAATTCTTGCGCAACAGACTTAATTTCTTCGCTATTTTTTTGTGAACAAGCCTCAATTTCCGTGCGCAACTGTTCCTTAGTGTCATGACACTGCGCGGCAACGGCTCTAATTTGTTCACTAAGCTGTCTGGAATTGTCGTCTAATTTTTCATTTAACTGTCTGGAATTTTCGTCTAATTTTTCATTAAACCGTTTGTTCTGCTCACTAAGTTGTCTGAAATTTTCATTCTGTTGTTTGAAATTCTCTTTAAATTGTTTGTTATCTACACTATTTTCATTAAGTTGTTTACTCATTTGTCGCAACAAAGCCATAATTGGATTCGACTCAAGGTCAGCATTTCTATTCTCTGTGCTGTTCAATAGTGGATCTGTAACTTTCTCGCTTACTGTAACCATTTGGTTATTCTGAGATTTAGAAAAAGGTTTGTCAGTCGGATGTACACTGTCAGACATTATTTCGGAATTAAATAGATCCATCGTACTTTGAGTATCCTGTTCATTTTCATTAGACAAATTTGTCTGTACATTACTTGAGTTTCCCGAATCGGGTGTGTTAAGCTGGGCAGCGCTCATTACAATAGAGCGTTCTGCGTCATCAATTGTCGTCAAATTAACAGACGAGACAATTGAGTTCGTTTGTTCATCATTAAGGTGAAAGTCATCATTAGTGGTTGGAATGCATTGATTGTCAGTGAACGCAGGATTGTCATCATTACACTGCGTGTCACAATTACTATTCGTCACGTTGTTTAAGTCGGTAAATTCGTTCACAATACTTCGCGATACACTATTCACAGTCTTTCGCGGCATTTTTACAATAGTCACAATTTTTCACAAAACAAATAATCACAAATGCAAAAGCAACACACAATTACAACAGAGCAAAGAATTGCCGTTGATCTGTGGAAAGAGAGTCACAAAATTAGTAAAAGCGTAGCGCCAAATCCTAATTATAGTTAAGCAAATAAGAGCAGATATCTGACTGTTTTTCAAAAGATTCTCAACGACATACGATCCTGGACTGGGTGTCGCCAAGTGTAACCTCCCCACCGTAATTTAAAAGAAATAAATGACAATACTTAATACAAATGGGAGCCAAGTGTAACCTCCCCACAAAAATTTGAAAGAAAGAAACATGACAATATTTAATTATGAATGCTAATGGACATTGCGCTTAGCGTAACCTGCCCACAATGAAATGTACTGACAATGGCAACAAGAATGTGAAATACGCAATCTGACTCAAATATAAATTCTTCACAAAATTTAAAGTCCGTTCAGTGACAAGAAAATACAATTAAACCGAAACATCGGTCCTTGGCCCTGTGCAAAACAATCAGAATTAAAGTCTTACCTCAGAATCATTGGATGTCACATTTCTGCTCTTATCTTTCTGCACGGCTTGGAGGAACTGCATTGCAAATGATAATATTCTCTTTTTTGTGATTTTAGTGAAATTTTTCTTTAAAAAAAGTGGAGTGAAATGGGAAGTGCAACGAAATCTTTAGTTCAATAAAAATTAAATTTTTGAAAAATGCTTTTGAAATAAAAATTATTATTGGGGAACTTGTTGGACAATAATTACAATAAATAAAAATTTTTCATTATCTAATGATTATATTAATTAACAGTATACCTTATTCACCATCTTGACCAGTGTTGCCGACCGCTCTCCATGACGACTATTAGCGTACTGCACGCGACGACTACTGACTGAGTACTGCTCTCAACTAGACAGAGCTACAGACTCGCAACCACTACTGCCTCGCAACGACTACTAACAGACTAAGAACCGCTCGCAACACTCGCGCGGTCAAGCGCAAACTCTCTGGTCACAGATGCTACAATGCCTCGCCATCGCTGCTGCGTTACATACGTGTTTCACCATTAAGCAGCAGTTTTCTCGCGCCCCATATGCACATGGAACAGAGATATACCCTACTACATAGTACGATGTGAAGCACCCTCTCCCATGTACTTCATAGTGAATTTAAGACTATGGATGTAAGTGTGGATTTAGAATGGTCACAGGTGAATCTCTTTTGAGGCATATTGTAAAGGAAATGTCGTAAACCTCAACTGTCATGAACTCGAGGGAAGGTGCCAAGGCCGGCCGCTGTGGCCGAGCGGTTCTTGGCGCTTCAGTCCGGAACCATGCGGCTGCTACGGTCGCAGTTTCGAATGCTGCCTCGGACATGGATATGTGCGTTGGCCTTAGGTTAGTTAGGCTTAAGTAGTTCTAAGTTCAAGGGGACTGATGATCTCAGATGTTAAGTCCCATAGCGCTTAGAGTCATTTTTTGGAGGTGCCAAATATCGCGCAGAAACCTGCTTAGAAAATTACAGAAACACCATTTTAGGGCAGAAGCTACAAGTAGCCTCCGATACTCTACGTATCTCTCCCGCAGCAGCCGTCAAAATAGAATATTTCAAAATAACACCTGGCCTGGATAACGATACTTCGCATGTTCTGTTTGTGAATTGATTGAGAATAGTCCTGAATAAAGGGCGTCCCAGGAGGAATGGTCATTATTCAGCGATGTGACAGCGAGCATCCTTCGAAGCAAAAACGTTACTACAAATGGGTTCTAAAATGCAAGTCACATCTTCACCTTTGATGCGGTCGAACAAATATCTTCTACTGTTAGCTCTTTACTTTCCATATATTTGGATGAAGCAGTATGGACCAAAACAAGAAAAGAAGACCAGTAAAAATGAGCTCTAAAATGCAACCTTCAGAGCTATGAGCACTGTTTCGTCTTCGCTACTGCGAAACACATCTCTACTACCGATCAAGGCCTTGTAGCTCTTAAGCTGTGCACTTTAGAGCACATGAATACTGGAAATTTTTTTCTAGTTTTGGTCCATACAACCTGCTCCCAAAATATGGATGGCAAAAAACTTGCAGTAAAATATTTGTTTCACAATATCGGAGATGAAGTAGGGGTGGGAAAAACCGACCGGTGAAAATCGATACCGGTATTTTAGTTCTGAATAAGTGAAACTGTTTGATATTTGTTTGGTCTCGATAATAACAGGTGTTTTTATTTTTTTGCTAATAACCAAGTACAAAAACCGAAATGTCAGTTAATTAAAGCAGCAGTGCTAAGGTTTCCCAATTTTAAATCGCCCTTTTTTAAAAAGAAGAGTAACTTTTATTCGTAAAATCTACTTGTGTTTGAAATGTTGCGTTATCATAGAAAATGCGAAAAGCAGTCAGTGCTGTTTTAATAAGACAGCCGACAGAAATGAGAAACAGATAGATTGCATGAGAATTGGTACAGCCATTAAGCCCATTCTGTTCCCTATGTCGGGGCTTAACGTGCGCATGAGCTTGCATTGGTAATGCTCTGCCCCCGCACTGACCTATGCGGACGTCGCCGGACGTCGGCTGTATTGCAAAATGCCAGCAATCATAATCTGGAAATATTTTTAGAAAGTGACGTAGAAATGAAGTACAGTGCTTAATTTGCTTTAAGAGATTAAACATTTGTCTGCCTTTTATATGAAATAAATAAAGAGGAAGGGAATTATGGTGACAGTCATAAATAACAATTTAGGATTCCATTCTTACTATTCAATAAAAATATACACTAGCCTGTGTCTACATAATTTTCCTTTATCTGCTTGTTAACATTGTTGTTGTGGTCTTCAGTCCTGAGACTGGTTTAATGCAGCTCTCCACGCTACTCTATCCTGTGCAAGCTCCTTCATCTCCCAGTTCCTACTGCAACCTACATCCTTTTGAATTTGCTTAATGTATTCATCTCTTGGTCTCCCTCTACGATTTTTACCCTCCACTTTGCCCCCCAATACTAAATTGGTGATCCCTTGATGCCTCAGAACATGTCCTACCAACCGATCTCTTCTTCTAGTCACGTTGTGCCACAAACTTCTCCCCAATCCTATTCAATACCTCCTCATTAGTTATCTGATCTACCCATCTAATTTTCAGCATTCTTCTGTAGCACCACATTTAAAACGTCTATTCTCTTCTTGTCCAAACTATTTATCGTCCATGTTTCACTTCCATACATGGCTACACTCCATACAAATACTTTCAGAAATGACTTCCTAACACTTAAGTCTATATTCGATGTTAACAAATTTCTCTTCTTCAGAAACGCTTTCCTTGCCATTGCCAGTCTATGAGAAGGACAAATTAACACGAAAAACAGGTTTGCTCAACTTCAGTTTTTCACCCTACAGCACTGATTATTCGTAATGTCTAAACAGAGGTATGGACCCCATATTGCAACATGGTTTCTGTGGAGAGCTACAAAAAATTAGATTCTGGTGATTTTTTGTGGTATTCAACCATTTCCGACAAAAGCAGCGAACTGATTTTATTTGTCTATTTAATTTAATATATTGATTCTATGTATCTTGAAACTCAGGGAGTCAAAAATTTTGTAATATTTGTTCGACTTCTACGTTTATTATAGGAAATAATACGAAACCGGATATTTTGAACGGTTTTAACAGTAAGGTTAAACTAACGTGAACAAAAAGCGATATAACCGAAAACCGCCATCCCTACGATGAAGGAGTGCTCCTAGCTCTTATGGTATGCATTTTATACAGTCCATGTTTGCTAGACTTTTCTGCTTCGAATGAACTTTCCTGCCATACTCCTGAGTAGAGACCATTCACCCCGGGACACTTTCAATATGGAACAATAAAACTTCCCTCTGGCCTACAGTTTACGGTGATTCGCTGAGCGCTGTTATTGTTTTGGATCAGAAATACTGTATGCGTGAGTGTATTTCTCAGAAATGTTGTTGCACCAGAAGACGCATGATGTCAATCTTTCGGTGTACCCGCTGTAATTAGCCCATTAAGCCCATTATCATACCCGTGCAGGCTAACTCTAACTGTTATAGAGCGAACTGCAGCTGTTCCTCTCTCCAGGTCCTTTTAGCTGCTACGTCCAGAGCTCCCTCGTAGTGCCCTGCACAATGCGTCATGCTACAAACTTCTCCAGCAGGAAGATTTGCACTCACGTAGTAGGAAGGTTGTATCTGCCACGACCTGCAGCTTCCGTAAGAAACACTTTTGTTGCAGAAGCGTACGCGACTACAGAGAGTAACTGAAGTAATTTGTCCTGTCTCTGCGCTGTCGTGGTTAGATGTGGCAGAGACTTCTATAGTGGGTGGTAGTCTATAAAGCCGATGTTCAGTGGATAGCAAGCGGTAGCGGCGTGTCCGTTTCTCGCTGGGAATATTCAATGTAGCCCTCTGTTTTAAAAGGATCAAAGTGTCAGTTTTGACTCACATCACCCACATACGAATACAGCAAGACATATCTATTTTACATACCGAGCTTCCATCTCTTCTACACAACTAACATAGTAGGCTGTCCAAGATTTCCACTTCCTATTTGCATTTGTGCAGTGGGATCTTATGACACGGAAGGTCTTAACACACTGGAGAAAGAAATGTGGCACCGCAGTAACTTTTCGCAAAACTGTTAAAATTACCAACAAATTTATACCGAAAGTTTTGTGGAACTGACCGAAATAGGACCGAAGAGTGTTAAATTTGGAACACACTTCAAACTTTCACCTCTAGCTTACCCTGTAACAGAAATCATATATAATTTATTATTTAATTTTTAAATGATGTCATACACTTTTGTGTGCCGCAGTCTTTTTTTTAAATTTAAACGTTAGGTTTGTCGAAATGTGGAAACAAGTTCCGAGGTACAACCTGGCCATGTACCCAGGAAAAAATATTGTATTGAAATTCAATAGTGCTGTAATCGAGAAAAATCTTGCCAATACTGTATTTAGTAATCTGTCTATACCATTGTTACTCTAGTACGCACCTACAATTAGTAAAGTCAAATTAAGTAGAAGTATTATCGAAAACGAGTTACAAGTGAAATTCATTTTGAAACAAAAGATATTGGAAAGTAACATAAATTTCCATCTCAAGACAGGTAAAACTGTTACGACATTAAAGAGCTCAGTCTGTTTGAAAAATCACATGTTCGGTGGTAAAAGACTGCTTCCGTTTTAAGGTACCAGGTGTTGCATGACAGATGAAGTATAGCTTAGCTATCCGCTCTGTATATAACTATTTTTTTAAATACAAATAGAATTTTAGTCACTATAAAATTCTGTAACTGAAAAGTTAAAAATATCTCCCAAATTACTGTAATATGTTGTACAGTAGCAAAAAGTGTAGCAATAAAAATATTTACAGATACTGCTCAAACTAAAATTCTACGTCTCACGTTAATGAAAACAGTGTAAAATGGCGCAAACTAGTTGTGGAAATCTGTAGTGCCCATTCCTTCTTGTGGTTCTAAAATCAGTCGCTAGATTGGAACATCGAACTGAGACATCATGTGTGTGTGTTGTACTCTTTCCTCTAGGTACAACACACTCCCCTAATCCGAAAATTGAACCGCAAATTTTACATGCATCTCATTTATACTTCGTGAATGTCGTCGACGTAATTAATCTGCACGGGTGGGGGGAAATTGATTACAACAGGCAAAATCAGTGAAATACGTCGAAATCAATACGTGATAAGGTTTATTAGGTATCAGAAGCACGAATACTGCGTTTATTAACCTTGTAACTTTATCTGAACACCGTCTTAATTGCATTGTTACCACTCTTTAGATTTCGTTGTTGCATATTATTTTTCATTAACCAATCTCGGACAAATTTTTTAAAGTTAGTTGTTTTTATTTAATTTTTTAAGTATAACTATTAACTTATTTATTCTTTAAAGGATAAGCTTTGAAGTTATTTAGATAAGTGAGGAAACTCCACGAATCAGAGAGTATTCTTTGTAGTATATTTATTAAATTGTGCATTATGTTAATTTCTTTTTTGTTAGTTTCACAAATTTGTAGGTTCATATTTTAGTAATGTACAAGATGAAAGACTTGCAGGAGGACTAAATCGTTTTATTTGTAAAAAATATTTATTAATTCCGTCACAGATAAGTACCATTAAATAGCGCACGTTTATACTCTGGAAATATAACTTCGAATTTATTTTGTGGTCATTTATTTTGATATTTTCTGTTAAAATTGCAAACCCTTCTGTCCAACTTCAAGTTAGTTGGTGTTTGGCTGAAAAGAACCGAGTTCTACAATAGATAGGATCTCCCACAGCCCACTTTACGGCAGATAAAAAAAGATAGCACATATAACAATCGCTTATGGCATTGCTAACCTCTGAGAAAGCGATGAGGAACAAAAGGACCAGTTGAATGTAAACAGATGGCCAATGAGCATAGAATATTTATTGACAGGAAATCAAAAAAACATAAACTAATGGTGAGTAGCAGAAAAGAGATTGGCAAATTGTTGGGTAGTAAATTGTGGGCTGTGGGAGAAACGAAAAAGGAGAGAATCAAAGCGTTTCAGATGTGCTACAGAAGGATGATGAAAATTAAGTGCATTCATAAGACAATAACAGAGGGCGTGCTCTTCAGAATCAGCGCGGAAACGAATGTGTGGAAAATCTATAAAAGGCAGATGGTGCTAGAACGTGTATTAAGACATTAGGGCAAAACTTGCATAGTATTAGAGGGAGCCGTTTTTAGAACAAAAAAACTTTAGGGGAAGAAAGACAATGAAGTAATCGAGAACACTCAGTGTAGGTCCTACTCTGAGATGGAACGATTAGTCCAAGAGAGGAAATCATGGCAGGTGGCATTAAATCAAGACCATACGGTCTCGACAGGCGTTGATATACATAACGGGGACAGTTGAAAATGTGTGCCCCGACCAGGACTCGATCCCGGGATCTCCTGTTTACATGGCAGACTCTCTATCCATCCTTTTTTTTGTTCGTTGTTGATCGTTGTGTTTGGTTCTTGCGGAGGATATCACATGACACCCGTTTAAGTTCATTTGTTGATCCTTCCACTCAGTTTTTTTGTATTACAGAGACCAACCAGCTCTCTGACCGAACACGCTGAGCTACCGTGCCGGCTATCTATTTGAGCCACCGAGGGCACAGAGGGTAGTGCGACTGCAGAGATTCATCCCTTTCACGCTCCCTGTGAGACCCACATTCCCTACATAATTTCCATACACTACGTTCGTAGTGCCCATGCCCATTACACTCATTACACGCGGCAGACATTCTTACCGAGTCCCGTAAGAGTTCGGGCAATGCATGTGCATCCAGTACAGAAGAAGAAGGTCAATGGCCGGTTACCATTAACTATATGAAGACGGTATCTGTTCTTTCGGACATGCCCGAAAGAACACATACCATCTTCATATGATGATTCATGTGTCTGCTTTCCTTCCGCCCGCGATATATATAATGTCCTCGTCTTGACATTTTTGCGTTAACAAATAATTGCCAGAAGGGAAAAAGCAATGACTAATAGCAAATAAAGGGAATAGAAGTCTGGGAAGTGAACCCTGGATTCTTGTAGTCTAATACGCACCCACTTAACCACAGAATCGTCATCCAGACAGTGAGAGAAAGGTATGCGAAAATAATATCATTCTCTGAACAAATAAGCACATTCTACCTAGTACTTTGCTGTCAAGCCACATAAAACATAAAAATTGGCCAACCAGTACAACTGAAATTATTGCCGTTTCAAGTGAGCAATCACAACAAAATAAACATTTAGGCTTAAGACAGAGAATCATCCAAACGTAATGTTTTACAGAAATAAAACGGGAACCACTGAAGATACCATGTAAGTGTCGAGAGAAGCTTGGGTAAAGAATAAAAATAGCGAACTTTTAAAAAATGGCTCTGAGCACTATGGGACTCAACATCTGTGGTTATAAGTCCCCTAGAACTCAGAACTACTTAAACCGAACTAACCTAAGGACATCACACACATCCATGCCCGAGGCAGGATTCGAAACTGCGACCGTAGCAGTCGCGCGGTTCCTGACTGAGCGCCTAGAACCGCTAGACCACCGCGGCCGGCGCGAACTTTTAAAAATCCAAATAACATCCTAGTATTTTATTATTTCTCCTTTTTCTTGTTAAACAAATTATCTGATTATGACTTCCTAAGAAATCAAAACAGCACAAGAAATTATCAGTGTGACTCGAGGAAGGGGAATTACGGTGAAAGAATATTGTCAACATACTTATTCTGTACGAACGACTAAGAGTAAGACAATACGAGGAAAGAATAGGACCAGAATACATACAGCTTTTCAGTGACTTAGAGGTTTTTGTGATCTAACATGATCTGATAAACCTGAGTAGTAGAATATTCGATGCCTGTATAATTAAATCAACTTCCAATGGTCCACTTTTTGTCCCTGTGTTTCCAGCTATTGTTAGTATAATTCACTGAATTCAATAACCAATAACTTGAATTCTGTACCATCTGTCTCGCTGCTACTGCCACCAGGAAATTTAAAATTCAGTTCCGCTTGTCTTACCAAATGCATGCGCTTCGTGCCTAATAGTACTCCATATTTCCTTTGCATTGTTGATGGACATTAGGATTTTTGTGCATAGCTCATATTTTTACACTTTTGGTGGCACAGTAAAGATTTTTGCAATGCTTCTTTAATTGTTGACTATGTCAATTTCTGCTTTAAATAGAGCTTTTACTTCGCAGCACGAGATTCTTTGATTCCAGATGTTCACCACTCTTCTCTCGACTTCCACTGTAACTGTTCCTAGCCAGCTGTAAAGGAAAATTAGCTTTATAGGGCTGAAAAAAATATATTACGAAGGAATTAAAATTATCAGCTACTGTTTGTCCTTGATAAATTTATTCTCATTGTTCATCCCGCTAATTCTGTCTCAATAGTTTTTAAAACTCATTAGTTATGTGATCTACGCATCTAATCTTCAGCATTCTTCTGTAGCACCACATTTCGAAAGCTTCTATTCTCTTCTTGTCTAAACTATTTATCGTCCATGTTTCACTACCATACATGGCTACACTCCATACAAATACTTTCAGAAACGACTTCCTGACACTTAAATCTATACTCGATGTTAATAAATTTCTCTTCTTCAGAAACGCTTTCCTTGCCATTGCCAGTCTACGTTTTATATCCTCTCTACTTCGACCGTCATCAGTTATTTTGCCCCCCAAAAAGCAAAACTCCTTTACTACCTTACGTGTTTCATTTCCTAATCTAATACCCTCAACATCACCTTCCATTATCCTCGTTTTGCTTTTGTTGATGTTATATTCTCCCTTCAAGACGCTGTCCATTCCGTTCAAGTGCTTTTCCAAGTCCTTTGCTGTCTCTGACAGAATTACAATGTCATAGGCGAACCTCAAAAATTGTATTTCTTCTCCATGGATTTTAATACCTACTCCGAATTTTTCTTTTGTTTCCTTCACTGCTTGCACAATATACAGATTGAATAACATCGGGGAGAGGTTACAACCCTGTCTCACTCCCTTCCCAACCACTGCTTCCCTTTCATGCCCCTCAACTCTTATAACTGCCATTTGGTTTCTATACAAATTGTAAATAGCCTTTCCCTCCCTATATTTTACCCCTGCCACCTTCAGAATTTGAAAGAGAGTATTTCAATCAACATTGTCAAAAGCTGTCTCTAAGTCTACAAATGCTAGAAACGTAGGTTTGTCTTTCCTTAATCTAGCTTCTAAGATAAGCCGTAGGATCAGTATTGCCTCACGTTTTCCAATATTTCTACGGAATCCAAACTGATCTTCCCCAAGGTCTGCTTCTATTAGTTTTTCCATTCGTCTGTAAAGAATTCGCGATAATATTTTGCAGCCGTGACTTATTAAACTGATAGTTCGGTAATTTTCACATCTGTCAACACCTGCTTTCTTTGGGATTGGAATTATTATATTCTTCTTGAAGTCTGAAGGTATTTCGCCTGTCTCATACATCTTGCTCACCAGTTGGTAGAATTTTGTCAGGACTGGCTCTCCCAAGGCCGTCAGTAGTTCTAATGGAATATTGTCTACTCCCGGAGCCTTGTTTCGACTCAGGTCTTTCAGTGCTCTGTCAAACTCTTCACGCAGTACCATATCTCCCATTTCATCTTCATCTACATCCTCTTCCATTTCCATAATATTGTCCTCAAGAACGTCGCCCTTGCATAGACCCTCTATATACTCCTTCCACCTTTCTGTTTTCCCTTCTTTGGTTAGAACTGGGTTTCCATCTGAGCTCTTGATATTCGTACAAGTGGTTCTCTTTTCTCCAAAGGTCTCTTTAATTTTCCTGTAGGCAGTATCTATCTTACCCCTAGTGAGATAAGCCTCTACATCCTTACATTTGTCCTCTAGCCATGCCTGCTTAGCCATTCTGCACTTCCTGTCGATCTCATTTTTGAGACGTTTGTATTCATTTTTGCCTGCTTCATTTACTGCATTTTTATATTGTCTTCTTTCATCAATTAAATTCAATATTTCTTCTGTTACCCAAGGACTTCTACTAGCCCTCGTCTTTTTACCTACTTGATCCTCTGCTGCCTTCACTACTTCATCCCTCAAAGCTACCCATTCTTCTTCTACTGTATTTCTTTTCCCCATTCCTGCCATTTGTTCCCTTACGCTCTCCATGAAACTCTGTACAACCGCTGGTTTAGTCAGTTTATCCAGGTTCCATCTCCTTAAATTCCCACCTTTTTGCAGTTTCTTCAGTTTTAATCTACAGTTCATAACCAATAGATTGTGGTCAGAGCCCACATCTGCCCATGGAAATGTCTCACAATTTAAAACCTGGCTCCTAAATGTCTGTCTTACCATTATATAATCCATCTGAAATCTGTCAGTATCTCCAGGCTTTTCCATGTATACAACCTTGTTTTATGATTCATGAACCAAGTGTTAGCTATGATTAAGTTTTGCTCTGTGCAAAATTCTACCAGACGGCTTCCTCTTTCATTTCTTACCCCCAATCCATATTCACCTACTACGTTTCCTTCTCTCCCTTTTCCTACTGCCGAATTCCAGTCACCCATGACTATTAAATATTCGTCTCCCTTCACTATTGAATAATTTCTTTTATTCATCATACATTTCATCAATTTCTTCATCATATGCAGAGCTAGTTGGCATATAAACTTGTTCTACTGTAGTAGGCATGGGCTTCGAATATATCTTGGCCACAATAATGCGTTCACTATGCTGTTTGTAGTAGCTTACCCGCATTCCTATTCTTTTTATTCATTATTAAACCTACTCCTGCATTACTCCTATTTGACTTTGTATTTATAATCCTGTATTCGCCTGACCAAAATTCTTGTTCCTCCTGCCACCGAACTTCACTAATTCCCACTATATCTAACTTTAACCTATCCATTTCCCTTTTTAAATTTTCTAACCTACCTGCCCGATTAAGGGATCTGACGTTCCACGCTCCGATCCGTAGAACGCCAGTTTTCTTTCTTGAAATCACAACATACAATTACTTTCCAGTTACCTCTTCTAGGTCTTAGTACTTTCCAATCACTTCTGCTAAGTCTTACGAGTACGCTCTGTAACTGCTGACTGAAGTTTAAAGTATTTGTTGCTGGTGGTCTGTACACTGTCAAAACTGCTGTCTGCTATTACCATCACATTCTGTTACTGAAGTGCGGCACTGTGATAGCTTTTCAATGTTGTACTCAGATTTATCACCTGGGTATTATTTCACTTTTGGTATATATTTTGCTGTGTGATACTAACATGTACCTAGCAATATGATCTTGATGTAACTGTGATGCGTACATTGCCATCGTAATGAAATGTTTAAGGGAGAATAACAGCCCTGTAACACGTTGTAAACGTCGCAAACTAATTTCGTAATATTACTGAAAGAAAGTGTAAAGTGAGAAAAAACTGAAATTTTGGTACTACAGTCTACACTAACAACAAACACACTCCGCGTGTGAATCATTTACATTCTCGCCTCCGGCCGGGGTGGCCGAGCGCTTCTAGGCGCTACAGTCTGGAACCGCGCGACCGCTACGGTCGCAGGTTCGAATCCTGCCTCGGGCATGGATGTGTGTGATGTCGTTAGGTTAGTTAGGTTTAAGTAGTTGTAAGTTCTAGGGGACTCATGACTTCAGAAGTTAAGCCCCAAGGTGCTCCGAGCCATTACATTCTCGCCCATTTGGTTACTACAGCTGCTCTCAGATTTTGACGAAATAAGGATATGATCAAATTATTTCCCGCTGTACATTTATTCTCTATACTTGCATTATTAGTCACTTGGAGTGTTTCGTCACACTCGTGGCGAAGTCCGTCTTACAGGGGCCCACGTAAATCCCTATGATTCTTCCAGAGTCATCTCCTTTAGCGTTCTCTCCCTCCTAGCCCTTAACCTGACCTCAAGTTAGTTCTATGGAACAAAACAAGCTCTATCAGAACACTAACTCCATATTTTTTTAGTTAGATCAGATACAACAAAGAAAAGCTACTATGGCTTATTGCAAGGAGCTAGACCCTATAATTAGCTTTGTTTCAGTCGTCTGTTGTCGTATGTTTCTATTTCTGTCAGTCGACAATGCCCCGCGTTCTGGACGGCCATCGAATGAGGCATTGGCGTTTGCGATCACGAAACGTTGCCCTTTCCAAAAAGGGGCCTATAAGCCACTGCTGAAACTTGTGCCCATTCAGTTCTTCTTCGTAGTCGTTGGTCGGTCTAGCTCCATACAATTTCGTACAAACACCGCGGACGTACCCGCAAGGAGAGCAGTCAGCGCAGCTCCTACCATCGCCCGCGGCAGCGATGTGAGGCCAGTTACGTTTCTGTGCGAAAAGTTTTAGTATAAATATTGGCCCTCCTTACATCACAGCAATGTTTTCTACGAGCTATCAACTGCCGTTAGGAAACGTCGCCTGTTCTATAACAAAGCAAAATACTTGCCTCTCTGTGTACTGTAATTTTACTCATTTCGATGTTCCAAACCGAATACGAAATATTAGAAGCTTTATGATGGAGGTGACTCGCTTTACAGAAAAATATGCAGATCATTTGCGGTAGTGTGTCGCTTATAGACTCTAAAATAAAATGAAAGGACTATCCGTCCAATGTAAGCAATGCAAACATGTATTCCATAAGTAGTGGCTTTTAAGATTTTTGTAATGGAGGGAAAATTTAAAATAAATAAATCAATAAAAAACTTCATACATTGATTCTACTTTAACTTACTTAATAAACACAGTCGTACTCGCAATTTAGTTAATAATTTTTGTTTTTAGATGAGGGATTTCAACCTTCTAAGAGACCATCATCAGATTTGCATTTGTAGATGACAGCAGGTATCGTTGGCGTGGTGCAGGTCCATGTGCGGAGGGGTGGAGAACACTGCCCCATGCCAGCGATTCCTGCCGTCATCTACGAATGCAGATCTGATGATGATCTCTTAGAAGGTCGAAATCGCTCATCTAAAAATAAAAATCATCAACTACAATACGAGTACGACTGTGTTTATTAAATAAGCTGTACTATAAACAGATCGCTGTTTTTCCTGGAACAACGGTCCAAAATACACTATTGGCCATTAAAATTGCTACACGAAGAAGAAATACAGATGATAAACGGGTATTCATTGGACAAATACATTATACTAGAACTGACATGTGATTACATTTTCACGCAGTTTGGGTGCATAGATCCTGAGAAATTAGTACCCAGAACAACCACCTCTGGCCGTAATAACGGCCTTGATACACCTCGCCACTGAGTCAAACAGAGCTTGGATGGCGTGTACAAGTACAGCAGCCCATGCAGCTTCAACACGATACCACAGTTCATCAAGAGTAGTGACTGGCGTATTGTGACGAGCCAGTTGCTCGGCAACCATTGACTGACGTTTTCAATTGGTGAGAGATCAGGAGAACGTGCTGGCCAGGGCAGGAGTTGAACATTTTCTGTATGCAGAAAGGCCCGTACAGGACCTGCAACGTGCGGTCGTGCATTATCATGCTGAAATGTAGGGTTTTGCAGGAATCGAATGAAGGGTAGAGCCACGGGTCGTAATACATCTGAAATGTAACGTCCACTGTTCAAGGTGCCGTCAATGCGAACAAGATGTGACCGAGACGTGTAACCAATGGAACCCCATACCATCACGCCGGGTGATACGCCAGTATGGCGACGAATACACGCTTCCAATGTGCGTTCACCGCGATGTCGACAAACACGCACGCGACCGTCATGATGCTGCAAACAGAACCTGGGTTCATTCGAAAAAATGACGTTTTGCCATTCGTGCATCCAGGTTCGTCGTTGAGTACACCAACGCAGACGGTCCTGTCTGTGATACAGCGTCAAGGGTAAACGCAGCCATAGACCATGGTCTCCGAGCTGATAGTCCATGCTGCTGCAAACGTCGTCGAACTGTTCGTGCAGATGGTTGTTGTCTTGCAAACGTCCCTATCTGTTGACCCAGGGATCGAGACGTGGATGCACGATCCGTTACAGCCATGCAGATAAGATGCCTGTCATCTCGACTGCTAGTGATACGAGGCCATTGGGATCCAGCACAGTGTTGCATATTACTCTCCTGAACCAACCGATTCCATATTCTGCTAACAGTCATTGGATCTCGACCAACGCCAGCAGCAATGTCGCGATACGATAAACGCAATATCGATAGGCTACAATCCGACCTTTATCATAGTCGGAAACGTTATGGTACGCATCTATCCTCCTTACACGACGCATCACAACAACGTTTCACCAGGCAACGCCGGTCAACTGCTGTTTGTGTGTGAGAAATCGGTTGGAAACTTTCCTCATGTTAGCACGTTGCAGGTGTCGCCACTGGTGCCAACGTTGTGTGAATGCTCTGAAAAGCTAATCATTTGCATATCTCAGTATCTTCTTCCTGTCGATTAAATTTCGCGTCTGTAGCACATCATCTTCGTGGTGTAGCAGTTTTAATGGCCAGTACTGTATTTTGATTCTAGTTTACTTTGTTTAAATAACAATATTTGTTTCAGAGAGGCGCAACAAGTGACACGGAACACCTCAGTATTGGACTACCTCTTTTCCCGCACCGACTGGCCAGCCACTCTTGACAAGGAGCTGCACATACCTATGAAACATTCAAGAAAACAAGCTTTTGGGCATCGACAAAGAATTACGACTGCTTACCGGCCGGTTAAAACCTCTACATTCGCTGAAATGCCATTCACAAAGGTATGAAATCTCCTTCCAAGGGGTAACTGGTGGGCAGGCTAGACGTATTGTCATAGTTTTCATCTTAGAACTTCTCCAGTTTCTATTTTGTAGACATCAGTGAGCCCCAGAGATATTCCCTATTTTACTATGCAGTACCACATACAGTGCTTTATCGGCTCTGATTTACAAGTAGCACAGTAGTTTGGACCAGTCACATTTTTATCAACCTCAATGAAGCGTTTCGAGGGTTTGTTGCGTCATTTGCAGGTGGTTGCATAGGTTCAAAGGAATATTTTTTGTTTGGCTTTTATTTCCAAGTTTTTCCTGTAGACTGCATATTGCAGGGTATTTTTCATTATACAGGGTGATTCAAAAAGAATTCCACAACTTTAAAAATGTGTATTTAATGAAAGAAACATAATATAACCTTCTGTTATACATCATTACAAAGAGTATTTAAAAAGGTTTTTTTCACTCAAAAACAAGTTCAGAGATGTTCAATTGGCCCCCTCCAGACACACGATCAATATCAACCCGATACTCCAACTCGTTCCAATCTCTCTGTAGCATATCAGGCGTAACAGTTTGGATAGCTGCTGTTATTTCTCGTTTCAAATCATCAATGGTGGCTGGGAGAGGTGGCCGAAACACCATATCCTTAACATACCCCCATAAGAAAAAGTCGCAGGGGGTAAGATCAGGGCTTCTTGGAGGCCAGTGATGAAGTGCTCTGTCACGGGCTGCCTGGCGGCCGATCCATCGCCTCGGGTAGTTGACGTTCAGGTAGTTACGGACAGATAAGTGCCAATGTGGTGGCGCTCCATCCTGCTGAAATATGAATTGTTGTGCTTGTTGTTCGAGCTGAGGGAACAGCCAATTCTCTAACATCTCCAGATACTGTAGTCCAGTTACAGTAGCACCTTCGAAGAAAAAGGGACCAAAAACTTCATTGGCTGAAATGGCGAACAAATGTACAACTAAATGAAACTTTATAGCTCCCTTAATTCGCCGACAGATAGTGCTTAGCTCTGCCTTTTGTCGTTGCAGAGTTTTAAATTCCTAAAGTTGTGGTATTCTTTTTGAATCACCCTGTACATTGCCTCCCAAACAAGGGAGCATCTAGGAGGCCTGGTCGGACGTCTGTTACAAATACGAACACCACATTGTGCATGATGTGCTCCAGTTTCACAAAGTGTCTGCAAGATGGGTGCCACGGCAGCTGACTCCTGAAATGAGAGAACGACGCGTTGATGCATGTGAAGAACTTCTTCGGCGCTTTGAACGAGAAGGTGATGGCTTCCTTGCAAGAATCGTTATTGCGGACGAAACCTGGGTTCAGTTCCACCAAACGGAAGCGAAGAGAGCGAGAAAGGAATGTCGCCATTCCTCATCACCAAAACCAAAGAAGTTTCTAACAGAACCATCAACAGGGAAGGTTATGCTGACTCTCTTTTGGGACGAAAAAGGCGTCATTTAAGACCATTACACCACTGTCACCAGTGCATCATACACAGATCTCCAAAAAAATTATCTGCCGCCCGCAATCAAATCAAAGCGACGTGGATTGCTGTCAGTAGGTGTCCTTTTGCAACATGACAATGTAAGGCCCTTCACTGTCCATACAACAGGTGCAACAATCACAGACGTGCATTCTGAGTGTCTTCCTCATCTACCATACTCACCAGACCTTGCCCCAAATGATTTCCATATGTTTGGACCACTCAAAGACGAATGGGAGGAAAGAAGTTCCGTTCTGATGAAGCGGTACGCCACGCGGTGCATGAGTGGTTGCGCGGACTGCCAAAAGAATTATTTCCTAAAGGAATTTATGCACTTTGCAAGCGCTGGAGGACTTGCATTGTGCGTGGGGGAGACGATGTTGAAAAGTGATACAGCTTTGTACCATTTCTGCACAATAGATAATATTTAAAAAATATTTAAGGTTTTCATTTGACCCACCCTCGTATAATGGCAATCAGCGTGCATTACTGTTCGTGATTAGCGTGGTTACCAGTCCTTTTATCCTATCCAGCGGGGCGTGAATAGCATCAGATTTTCAGTGATCACTGTGCAGGACATGGAGACGCTGCGTATTCTTAGCGGACAATGTTTTAGCACCCGTCAGAGTTTTAAAAGAGACCTCATTGTGGCTTATCGTACAATATGCAGATTTGTGGGGCGTTCTGATGTGACAGTGACCTAATATTGGACTGGATGAGCACGCAACGGTACGCTTAATCGTCGTTGCGGTTGTGGTCGACCACGTCTGACCACAACAAGGGAAGATCGCCGTATTGTGCGCCACACACGTTTTTTAGTCCATTCACGTCTGCTCCTGCCGTCCGAGACCACGAAATGGAATCCCTACAACATTCCGTGTCATTGTGTACCATTCATCGCTGACTAGCAGCAGCCGGATTAGGGAATTACCATCTAGTGTATAGGCTGTGCTAACACGACAACATAAACGGTTGCCTTCGGAATGGTGCCGTGAGCGGCACAGGTGAAGGGCATCACACTGGGTTCACCGATGAATCACGGTTCTGCACTACCCAGAATGAATATCTTTGGCGAATATGGCGGTGGCCTAGAGAGAGAAACTCCATTCTGTCATTGTTCTGGACAGGCTGTTATTCCTGTCGTCATGTTGTTGGGAGTCATCAGCTCTGACTTCTGGTCATGGCTCGTAGTGAGAGAGGGAACTCTGACGGCGCGGTGGTACATCACGGATATCCTGTTTCTTTGTGTGCTGCATCTCATGTGACAGTGGTGTGGTGCCATTTTTCAGCATGACAATACTCGTCCACACATAGTACATCACTCTGTGCACTGCCTGCGTGATGCTGAGCCAATCCCATGGCCAGTAAAATTCCCATATCTGTCCCTGATAGAAAAATGTGAAACCAGCTCGGGCGTTAACACGGTCTCAGTGACAGTCTAAGGTGGGTATAATTTCACACCTTACAAGCACTCATATGCGTACTTTGCCGTGATTTACAATCGGAGTTAGGTATCCAAAAATGGCTTAAGCACTATGGAACTTAACATCTGAAGTCATCAGTCCCCCAGACTTAGAACTACTTAAACCTAACTGACCTAAGGACAACACACACATCCATGCCTGAGGCAAGATTCGAACCTGCGACCGCAACAGCACTGCGGTTCCGCACTGAAGCGCCTAGAACCGCTCGGCTTCAACGGCCGGCAATTAGGTATCATTTGATAGGTGTACATCATATGTATGAATATTTAAAGAAGACTGACATTGTCACGTACACCTTGTAAATAGTTGTTAACACTTATTACATAAAAGGTGGTGGAGTGTCTTTATTGTCAAAATGGTGTAATGATTGATTGCCTATACGAACAGATATTGGAACGCCAGTGGAAATAAAAAGGCAGGCGTAAATCAGGCCCTGGATGGAAGAGCGCACACAGGTGTGTCGGTCCTACTTAACACAGGAAGTAGTACAAGACGGACCGGTCGGGGCACCTGAGTGCTGAAGCACAATACAGCGGCTGCCGGCTGTGTTTTAGCGAGGCCGAAAGTTTAACGGGATAATACTTGGGAAACTATGAAAATCTTGGACGCGAGAAAGAGGAACAAGGAAGCGTTACCTCGGCAATCACGCGGGCTGGGTTATTTCCGAAGATTTTTACTCTGAGAAGCGTACCATTGTATGAATTCCTAATTAACTGGGATAGGTATTTCTTCGCAAACTTTCCGCTCTGGACGACACAAGACTAAAATATGTTTGGTCGGCGTTCGAAAGAATCTGTAGAGAGGCAGAATAGTCCGTGGTTTCGAGAATATGATTCGCCTTGGGCAGTTACGAAGGAGGGGAGCCAAGCTTTGCTGGGAAGCCAGAGGTGGAGAGAAAGAGGTCTTCTGTTTTGAGCGCCCGTGTTTGACGGTAGCTCGGTATCAGCTTTTGTTGGTACAGAGGGACTTGCTGTCTTTACTCTCAGAAGAGTTAATAGTTAGAACAGTCTGGCACTGTACTGTTGCGAACTTATACGATTCAGGACTTCGTCTCCGGGTAGGGAGTCGTCGTTGAGTACGCAGCGTTCAGTGATTGAGAGCACTTCTTCTGTCTACACTCACGTAGAGATGTTATCGGAATTCCGTCCTTGTGGCTGGGAGTTCGCGTTTCTTGTCTGTAGGACACAGAGAGGAGAAGGCAGTAGTAGATTATACTTCTCAGAGGACCGCCTTCTGGTCCTAGTGTGTGAATAAGTTTTATTATTTTGTGGCAGGAGTTCTTCCATCGTCAAAGACGTGTACGAGAACCATCACTCCGATGCATCGGACGCAGTACATACAGTGATATTGCTAATTGCTTCGGCTTATTAGGACTGTAAAGCTAAAGAGCTGTGATTGCTTAAGTTTTGTTTCCACTGAGGCTGCACACCACCGTAGATCATCTTTGAAAGTAGTGTATTCTAGTGTTTGGTACGTAGATGATATCAGTCATCTCGCATTATTTATATTAGATCGCATAGCCATGAAAAGAGGCTGATTTGGGCAGTTGATCAGTAATATTAGTTAGGAAATTCATTTGTATCTCTTTATGTCCATTGGACATTGCTATATAAACATTTGTAACATATAAAGGAATTTTAATCTACAATAAGCAGAAACAACATTTATCATTTAGAACTTACTACTTCCCTTAATCATTCATTTATGTTATGTTATAATTCATAGGTTAAAGAGCAAGGAAGAGGATATAATATGACCATTAAGAGATCCTAAGGTCTGGCTCAGGGGGTAGTCCAGTCAGGCCGAAATCTTCATTTTCGCGTTCAGTATTTTCCGTTGCTCAATTTCATTTTACACCCGCCTGGAGAAGCATCTTGGCATAGTATATTAAGGACTATTTACAACAGCTGTGGGCCATTTTGACTCATGAGAAGGTATATTGGCTTTATGACACTCTTCCCAACAGCTTTAGTTCATGCATCGAAGCGAGATGGGGATGCAATTTCATATTGATAAGTAGGTTCATACTCCAGTTATTCGTAAACTTGATTCGATATCGTGATCACTGAAATAACATCACATACCCTTTCAAACCGCAAAGTTTCATTTCGTTTCCTGCTCCTCTTCTGGGTGATTCACTTTTTATGTCAAACAGTACACTACTTTATAGAGGAAGACCAAAATGAAAAGCAAAACAGAGATCTGGCTGCAGCAAACAGAAATATACATGTAAGTCGCTGTATCTACTCTGTACTACGGGATTAAACACTGGAAGCGTGAAATGGATAGTAATAAAAATGTGACTATCTCAGATAACTGTTTTGATTTGCGTTATATCATGAACAGAGGCACGTTTAAAAAAAAAAGAGGTCTACATAGAGCTAAATAGGGCTCTAATCCGTCATAACATTTGCCCAATCCTATTACATCCCGTAGAAGTCGTACACGTGGATGTTTGCAGCCTGCAAGGAACGAGAATTTGTTGTAGGCAATGACAGCCATTCTGTGTTTTAGATCAGACGCTCATTAACAGATATTTATTACGTCTTTAAACAGCTTACGATTTTTATAAAATTCTTCCACAGGATATGTAGTTAGGTAATCACATTTGCCTGAGAAGTGTGGAGTAATGCTCATCTTGTCTGTACACTCTTGCGTACAGCAAGATTACAAGCTACAACCGTCGTCAGGGTGAATCTGAAAGGTGGGTTGATTGGTTGGGGTTTAAGGGACTTATCAGCGAGATCCCAACTTCCGCGGTCAAGTGGTATTACATCTAGAGATGGTGACGGGAACCAGAAATTGGGTCACGCTGTGAATAAATGTAGGATTGGTAAAACCGAGGCATTGAAATCAATATGCCAGGGCTGAAAAATAATTTAAGGGGAAGTAAAAGTTATGGGTCGAGCCGTTATGCAGGTCAGCAGAGCAGAAGAGTGGTCTCTCAGCGCTCATCAGTGGTCAGACAAACCCCTCCTGTATCAGACCCCTCGACATTTCGATTGAGGGGGATGACACAGAATAAAGAATGCCTTCTAGCCCTGATATTCATAATAGTTAAAGTGACAAGGCTAAGAACGTAATGGACATGAGTTGGACAGACGATAATCAAACAAATCAGGTCAGCAAGCGGCTGCGGCCAGACGAGTGTCTCGGGGGTTCTGCACTCGATGGGGTTCCTTCTGACACTCCCCCCTCCCGAAAGACGTTGCACCCAAGTCCAATATGGAGGAAGTGTTGAAGATGGAAGCAGCAACCACTCATCCGAGTGCTACTCCAATACGGAAAATAGGGTGCGGCAGAAAAAAAGGAGCTAACTACGTCTAGAAGCAATTAAAACAGAGTAAAAGAGGGATGACAGAGACAACTGGGAAAGCAGATAGGGTTGAGGGTGCCGCAGACCCAGCATGCAGTGGGCGACGCCCCAATCCCAACCACCCTTCCCCCCCTTGCCGATAGTAGTTTAAAACGTTAAATGTGATTATAGAAACCACATGCACGGAGAAACGGAGAACCAGTTAAACTTTCATCTACGTCTACATATATACTCCGGTAACCACCAAGTACTGTGTAGCGGAGGGCACTATTCGGGGCAAAGTCATATTCCTCTCCTCCCCCCTCTGTTCCACTCGTGGTGGATCTGTGGATCGCGCTAGGGTGAAACGACGGTCTGCGCGCCTCAGTACGAGCCGAGCTCGAATTTCCCGTATCTTTGAATGGTGATCATTGCTCGATTTGGAAGTTGGTGTTAATAATAAGTGCTCTACATCCTCGGCGAGGATCGGGTTTTGGAATTTAGTATAGTCATCAGATAATCAAGACGACTTGCAAAATGATTTAATAAGATATCTGTATGGTGCGAAAAGTGGCAATTGACCCTGAAGAAAAAAGTGAAGTTATTCACATGATTACTAAAAGAAATTAGTCAAATAACCTAAATTGGAACGATCACAATATTGTGGATAAAGCAAACCAAAGACTGCGATTCATTGACAGAACACTTAGAAGGTGCAACAGGTCTACTAAAGAGACTGCTTACCCCACGCTTGTCCGTCGTATTCTGGAGTATTGCTGTGCGGTGTGGGATCCGCATCATGTGGGACTGACGGATGACATCGAAAAACTGCAAATAAGGGCAGCTCGTTTTGTATTATCGCGAATTAGGGGAGATAGTGTCACAGACACGATACGTGAATTGGAGTGGCAATCATTAAAACAAAGGCATTTTTCGTTGCGACGGGATCTTCTCATGAAATTTCAATCACCAGTTTTTTTCCTCCAATTGCGGAAACATACTGTTGGCACCCACCTACATAGGGAGAAATGATCATCACGATAAAATAGGAGAAATCTGGGCTCGCACAGAAAAATTTAAGTGCTCGTTTTTCCATATCGGAACGGTAGAGAGACAGCTTGAAGATGATTCATTGAACCCTCTGCCAGGCACTTTATTGTGAATAGCAGAGTAACCACGTAGATGTAGATGTAGATGTAGTGAGTAGGTCCTTCAGTTTAGCGCGTCGTCTATATGCAAGTGTGTCCCACTTCAAACTTTCTATGAGATTTGTAACGCACACGCGATGGCTAAATGTACCAGTCACGAATCTTGCGGCTCTTCTTTGGACATTATGAATCTCTTGAATCAGACCCACCTGGTAAGGGTCCCATATAGACAAACAATACTCTAAGACTGGATGAACTAACGAATTGAAAGCAATTTCCTTTGTTGAAGGACTGAATCGCTTCAGGGTTCTACCAATAAACCGCAATCTAGAGTTCACCTTATCCGTAATTGTATAATCTGATCGTTCCATTTTTAGAGCATTTTGAATAGTCACACCCACATACTTGACGGATGTTACCGTTTCCATAGACTGGGCATTTATTTTGTACTCGTACATTAATGGGGATTTTCGCTTTGTTACACGCAGTAGGTTACACTTACTAATATTGAAAGATAACTGCCAGTCATTACACCACGCATTTATTTTCTGCAAATCCTCACTGATTTGTTCACAACTTTTATGTGATACTACTTTCCTTTAGACTACAGCACCATCGGCAAACAGTCTAATGCCGCTGTCAATACCATCAACCAGATCGTTTATGTAAATGGTAAAACGCAGCGGACCTATTACGCTTCCCTGGGGCACACCTGAAGTTACGCTTGTTTCTGTTGAAGTCTCTCCATTCAGGACAACATACTGCTCTCTGTCTGTTAGAAAACTTTCTATTCAATTGTATATGTTATCGCACAGACCGTAAGCGAACGCTTTTTGGAGCAAGCGACATTGCGGAACTGAGTCGAACGCCTTTCGAAAGTCGAGGAATATGGCATCAACCTGGGAGCCGGTATCTAGAGCCTGTTGTATATGATGCAAATTACGTCTCGCATGACCCCTGTTTCTGCAGATGAGCTTCTCAGAGTTTAGAAAGATCATTATGTCTGAACACAAAATATGTTCCATGTTTCTACAACAAATCGATGTCAGTGAAATTGGCCGGAAACTAAATGCATCCGATTTTCTATCCTTTTTATAGATTGATATGACCTAGGCCTTCTCGCAGTCCCGTGGAACTTTCCGTTATTCCAATGATCTCTGATATATGATGGATAATAATGGTGCTATATTTGTAGCATAGTCAACATAAAACACTACTGGGATACCATGTGGGCCAAATGCCTTCCTCGCGTCTAAGGATCTTAACTGTTTACAATCCCAGATACACTAAACACTATGTCAGCCATCCTTGTGTTTGTTCGATAATTGAAAGGGGGAATGGTGCTGGAGTCCTCTACCGTAAACGAGTTTTTGAAAGCTAGGTTTAGAATTTCGGCCTTCTGTTTATCATCATTCGTTATATTACCCGTACTGTCAGCAAGAGAAGGTATTGAATTATTTGTTGAGTTCATAGATTTTACGTACTACCAAAATTTTTTGGGGTTATTTTTAGAATCTGCAGATAAATATTGATTTCAAATTCGTTAAAGGACTCTCTCATTGTCCTTTTGACAGCTGCTTTCATTTCGCATAATTTCTGTTTGGCAGTGGGGTAGTGACTACGTTTAAATGGACTGTGCAAAATTGTCTGCTTTCTCAGCAGCTTCCTAATATGTTTGTTGAATCAAGGTGGATCCTCTCTCTTCCCTATACTTTCGCTAGGCACATATTTTTGCCAGCCGGAGTGGCCGAGCGGTTCTAGGCGCTTCAGTTTGGAACCGCGCGACCGCTACGGTCGCAGGTTCGAATCCTGCCTGGGAAATGGATGTGTGTGTCGTCCATAGGTTAGTTAGGTTTAAGTAGTTCTAAGTTCTAGGGGACTGATGACCTCAGATTTTAAGTCCCATAGTGCTCAGAACCATTTGAACCAATAACTGCACACGAGTCTTTGCTTCTGCCCCTGTGACAACGTGTATTTTTCCCAGTCAATGGACGCCAGATTAAAATCTCCACCTATAACTAGTGGATAATTTGGATATTTATTTCCTATGTACTCAAGACTTTCCCTGAAACATTCTGCGACGTTTGTTTTAGATTCTGGTGGTCTATAAAAACATCCTAATACAAGGGTCACTGCTTGTCTGAGTGACAGCTTTATCCAGACTACTTCACAGTCCGACCCATTATCGCTCTAAACTGCGTTTAAACAGCTTTTAACTGGAATGAACACACCACTTTCCATAGCATCAGACCTATACTTCTTAAACATGTCCGATACGAGTTCAAAATTTCACTGATATTTATATCTGGTTTCAGCCAGCTTTCGGTAGCTAATACAATATTGGCATTACTACCGTTTATTTCGGAGAGGAGCTCGGGGATCTCGCTACAGACACTTCGACAATTTACTAACATGAGATTTAGCATATTTAAGTCCTTTCGAATGATCTGTCTTTTAGGCGAACTAACAGTTCTTACAGTTGGCACACCCACATCAGTGTCATGAATTGGTAATTTTTCAGGCCAACGGTTTGTTTCTCGTGGGGATTAACCGAATCTTTTAAAACTCCATGTGCATGCCACAAGTACTGTGCTGCTTCCCGAGTGTAGTGCACCCCTGATGTATCGAGGAGCGTCCTACAACCTTCCACCCCATACCGTAGTTCGAGGAATGTAGAAACATTTTCGCCACAGTGTCGACGTAGCCTCTGATTTATATTCTCCACTCGACTCCAAACCAGAGGACCCCGGTCCACCATGGGCACGATGCTGCAAATCGCCAGCTTGGCTTCCACTCCTCGAGAGATGGTGGTCGCCTTTGCCTTTCCGTGAGTTGTCCGTAAATATTGGCGGTGAGGAATTCGGAAGACCATGATTAGCGTGGAGAACTAGAAGAAGGCGACATTCCAGTAAGATGTGAGCTGTCGTCTGTAAGGCTTCGCAGCCACAACGCAGGGACATTTTAGGAAATGAACCTGCAAGGGAAGGGCGTGCGGCAGTTTTTGGAACAACAGTTTCAGTATCATCACTACTCCGTTATTTTCTGGCTAGTTACTTTTTAGCACAGACGAAGATGCCTAGCGACTGGGTTGCTTGCGTGCGGATGGAAGTGGAGGTTACTGATGACCTCAAATAGCCATAAGCTTCGTTGCTCACAATCGATTAGCTTACGGCTTATGTCCTGAGTTGCAGCGCCATTTCTGTCTCAGTGACAACAGCCGCAGCACCTCAGGGAATAATCGAGGGGACGGAGCTGTTAAGGCACTGGACTCCAATTCAGGGAGAGGTGGTTCAGATCCCCATCCTAATTTGGCTCGGTTGTGGTTTCCCCTCAAATCACGTACGGCAAAAGCAGAGATGGTTCCTCCGAAAAGAACACGCTCTCTTTCTTTCCCTAGCTCACCAGGATTTATACTCGGTTCCCAGTCGCTTTGTCGTCAATTGGATGTAAAACACTAATCTTCTTTCCTTCTTTCTTCAGAAGTAGCCTGACATTCCTGGCGCCGCTGAGCCACCCAAGCATTTCATCTTGGCATCTTTGCCCCAAGATGGATTTATACTCGGTTTCCAGTCGCTTTGTCGTCAATTGGATGTAAAACACTAATATTCTTTCTTTCTTTCTTCAGAAGTAGCCTGAGATTCCTGGCGCCGCTGAGCCATCCCAAGCATTTCATCTTGGCATCTTTGCCCCAAGATGGATAGCGCAGACAGGTCTCAGGTCTATCTCTACAGCTACATGCCTCGATTCACAAATAAGTGATTGACAGACGGTTCATCGAACCACCTTCAAGCTATTCCTCTGCCGTTCCACTCTCGAATAGCGAGTGGGGAAAAAGAACACTTAAGACTTTCCGTGCGAGCTCTGATTTCTCGTATTTTATTAGACGTCGATAAACTGTAATCCTGAGGCAAAGACTGGCGACCGGTTCCTATTAAAGTGAACTGCAAGGCTATGCACCTTACCAAACTTTGACTATAAGTTCAACGAGTTATAACTAACGTCAGTCATGTCAAGCAAATATTCGGAAGCAATCATTTGTAAATACAGTAACTGCAGCAGCAACATTCGCTCAGTTCTCAGTAAAACAAATGGCATGTTATGATTCATTGGTGGGATACTGCTCAGTTGCAGTCTTCTACAAACTAAATATACTGCCCATACTGCAACATTGCTGATGTGTCTGGAAGCCGTATTAGGTCGAGCCAACAGGGTACGGCCGTGCGAATACGAGGATGTTAGTGCGAAGAGTCAGAGGTTTCTTTCACTGGCGAAAGAGTGTAACAAATATTTTAAAGAAAGTTAACTTGTGGACACTCGAAAAATGGTGCCGTACGTAGAAGAAGAACCAGCTCAGAAAAGTTTAACAATAGTCTTTCATTACAGAAACCGCGAATATTCTTCGGTTTCCTACACAGAAATCTCTGTGGAAAAATACAATATACAAGAGCGTAGAGGCGTACAGTTCTTCCCCAGTTCCATTCCTGAATGTAACGAGAAGATACCCTAACACATGAAAGCCGTCGGCTATCCACGCCGATTGCTTTCACGAGCGCGCGAATATTCCGTTACCATTCAAAGTACAGTAGCAGCACTGGCCGGCTGTTTGTGGCATTTATAAGCAGCGCAGATGGGATATCTCGCGGACTTTGAAGTGCGGGAGCCAGTCAGAGTTCTCGCCGCGGAAATTTGGTTTGAGTCATCGAGGGTCGCGATAGGAAGCGTCTCTGCGTCTGGTTATTCTATTGTGCGGACACACCCGTTAGTTTTCGGGCGGACTATATCGATCTGCGTTTCAACATGCTGTTTCATATACAGTGCTATCCATATAAACCTGAAATGCTTTAATAAGTCACCACATTTCATCTAATAATGGGCACATTTGCAGTTTTGGGGGATAACGCACAAGTGGGAGCTTACATACGTAGAGTAAAGCCCTTACAGTGAATATTGGAAGTGCCTTCCACCAGCGTCGGCACACAAATGTACTCGTTTCATTATATTCCGCGACTTTCTGTGAAACGTACCCTCCCCAATGTTTCTTATTTCGTATGTAATGGTCTCATGTGTTCTGCAGTTGTCCGTGGTCTATTCTTGCACACTCGACATTTAAGACACCTCCACTAGAGAAAAATCTGGTGGTGTTTGATCAGGTGATCGGGTGGGCCACAAATTCTTTGACATTATTTAGTCATCAAAGAAACTGGTTACAAGTTGGCGTGGAAGGGTTGTCGCGGAAGCGTTATAAGTGTGACACGTTAATCCATTTTGTTGGAAATAACCTACTGTGAGTTCCACGTCATCCCGCAGTTCCACAAATAATTTGAAGATGCCCGCATGAACTGTAGCGTCTAGCTCGTATCAAAGAAAATGGCGCCAGCAAGCCTAGAAGCTGACACGAAACACCACACTCCAACCTGCCTATCATGGAGTGGCATTTCGTGGATGATATGGGGGTTCCCAACAGCCCAGTATCTGCTTTTTGTGTCCTGATGTAGCATGACTGATGGAACCATGCCTCATATGTAAACCAAGATATGGACGTTGAATAAGAAACCCATTAAACCATCTCGTTATCTGTACCTAGCAGTACTTACATCATGGGCACACTGCATGGTCGCAATAACGATTTCTTTGCGGTACTCCGACATGTGTCACATGAAGTGCCTGTGTCCTGGCTCAATCGATGCAATGATTTCCTTGGAGAGTTCTCCAGGCTTCCTCGAACATTATCAGTACACTCTGCACTAAGTGGTGATGGTCTATGTTTACCACTGTCACTGTTTAGTACACCAGGTGTCCTCAACACCCTCTGCACTAAGTGATGATTGACTATGTTTACCACTGTCACTTCTTAGTACACCAGTAGTGTCCATCTCTCTTATAATCGATAAAATTGTTACCTGTCTTGGAACATAGCCCACAATGAAATCTCTCTGGAATGCCCGTTGTATTATAACCAAGGAGTCTGTCTCCCAATATGTTTTCATCATAAACACCTGCTCTCGTAGTGTGTATTGCATGTTTATGTCCGCTGAAGACTGCGAATGTATCATTAATTTGCTTGTTATTGTCATGCGGCGTAAACTACACACTCGCAGATTTCACAAACCGTGACCGAACGAATTAGCAAGAGCCGAGAAAGCGCGGCTTTATACCGGAAAAAGGACCTCTTGAGCAGAAATAAAACCAACTTGCCAACAACACTCGGTACTTATGATTCTTCCAGAATTAATGAGATCAATAACATAGTTTTTTCGTTCCGACGCGCTTTCGGAAGGAAATTATGACCCAGTGAAGTAGTTCAGGGTTCTAAGGATCGCCCTGTACGTAAGTTACGTCAGAGCATGTTTCTGCCTTAATCTATGCATTTCATGTGAATAGCGAATTTGTTCACACTGTAACCAGTATTCCTATGTGATCAGTTCGGAACTGTGTGCCCAAGTAGATGGCGACACTCTGTTGCGATTAAAACATCCCTGTACAATGGTGGCATTCAAACTCTCTTTGTCTCTCAGCTTAAAGAAGGAAGAACGAATTCATTGGATTAATTTTTTTATCTTGTGTGCAGCTACTGTTAATAATTAACAGTTATAATTACGACAAATTGTAATCACTCAGAGTGCCGCATATAGACAAATTGTTATCATCCACATGGGTTATCTATTTAAAATGGAACTTTTGGGATATTAGAATATCTTTCTAGCGCAATTTGCGTTCGTCTATTCAGTGCATTGAAGAGTTTCCTTATGTCACCTTACAGCCAGATGACTTGGTACAGGATGTACTGGGAGGGGGACCAGTCTTCAGTGATGTGACAGGAACGTTCATTCGAAGATATTCTGGTAGGGAGGCCAGTCTTCAGTGATATCACAGGAACGATCATTCGAAGATATTCTGGTAGGGCGGCCAGTCTTCAGTGATATGACAGAAACGATCATTCGGAGATATTCTGCTATGGAGGCCAGTCTTCAATGATATGACAGGAACCATCATTTGAAGATATTCTGGTAGGGAGGCCAGTCTTCAGTGATATGACAGAAACGATCAATCGAAGATATTCTGGTAGGGAGGCCAGTTTTCAGTGATATGACAGAAACCAAGATATTCTGTCAGGGATGCCAGTCTTCAGTGATATGACAGGAACGAAGACATTCTGGTAGGAGTCCAGTCTTCAGAAATATGACAGAACGATCATTCGAAGATATTCCGGTAGGGAGGCCAGTCTTCAGTGATATGGCGGGAACGATCATTCGAAGATATTCTGCTAGGGAGGCCAGTCTTCAGTGATATTGTAAGTAGGCTGTTTAGGTTTTTATATTGGTAACACCACGTAGCGCTATATATGAAAACCACTGACTGTGCTGTGTGCAGTCTGTGGCTGGTTGGCATAGTTGTAATATTCGCCATTGTAGTGTTGTGCAGCTGGATGTTAACAGCGCGTAGTGTTGCGCAGTTGGAGGTGAGCCGCCAGCAGTGGAGGATGTGGGGAGAGAAATGGCGGAGTTTTAAAATTTGTAAGACTGGATGTCATGAACTGCTATATATTTATGACTTTCTAACACTATTAAGGTAAGTACATTGTTTGTTCTCTGTCAAAATCTTTCATTTGCTAACTATGCCTATCAGTAGTTAGTGCCTTCACTAGTTTGAATCTTTTATTTAGCTGGCAGTAGTGGCGCTCGCTGTATTCCAGTAGTTCGAGTAATGAAGATTTTTGGTGAGGTAAGTGATTTGTGAAAGGTATAGGTTAATGTTAGTCAGGGCCATTGTTTTGTAGGGATTTTTGAAAGTCAGATTGCGTTGCGCTAAAAATATTGTGTGTCAGTTTAGTGTTGATCAGAATAAGTAAAGTGAGTGATGTCTGAGTACGTTCAGTTTTGCTCTTCTGTTTGTAAAGCAAATAATGTAAGAGGTGTACCAGCACAGCAATTCATTAATTTTTGTAAGGGGACGTTACATATGTCGACCCTTAGCCGATGATACCTCACTGGAATCTTCTGATTTTTTCTTGTAGTTTGTGCAATTAGTGCAGCCTTTGTTTATTGCTAGCGCGAAATTGTAGAGAGAATTTCCTTTGTAGTTGTAGTTTTTCATTCTTGTACAGTAAAACAGTTGTGGCATGCATGTAGATTTGCACCAAGTATTTCGCAGCTGCGCTTGCAATTAACGAGATATTATTTTCAATGCTATGTTCATGTGTTTTCTTATTTTGCTCTTCAAATTGTGGTTTTCTGTGTTGTCGTGTGAAATATTGTGACAATAATGGCGTGTGAAAAACGTAATACTAGGCTCCAAAGTAAACTGAGAAATGACAGTGAAGACGAAAGCAGTGTGTTAGCGCCGCCGAGTAATGAATTAACTAATGTTCAAAGTAGTAATATGGTAATTGTGCATAGGGAATTGGAGTGGGCTGCAAATAATGATGTAGGCAGTGAAACAATTAGTGAACAGGGAAGCATTATCGATCGATCAGTCGGCAACAGCTCGCCTCAGGAATCCGAAATGACAGGACACAATGTTGCAAATACTGTAGATTCAGGTTTTGCGTCCTCGCCGTTTTCTCAAATAAGTCAAGACACATTTTCTGCTTTTCAAAATGCGAATATTGCCGGTTCAAATGCATTGCCGAATAGCACTGAGGAACATGTTTCAGACACCAGTGCATTGTTATTACAATTAATGCAACAAATGGGACAAAAGCTTCAAAAGTTAGACACAATGGAACAACGCCATAGACAAACACAGCAACAGTTAGACGCAATGGAACAAAATCAGAGACAAACACAGCAAAAGCTTCAGAAGTTAGACACAATGGAACAGAATCTTCGGAAGTTAGACACCACACTTGAACAAACACGTGAAGATTTAACTACTGAGTTACATAACATTGAATCGAAATGTCAAAAAGTCTGTAATGACGTAAAAACATAAATTTGTGAGATTTTCAACCTTTTTTTCGCGGCATGAAAATGAATTACAGAATCACGAAGCAGCCATAAAAGAACTGCAAACTATTGTTCATGAAAATCGCGACACCTTGCAAGCTAAAATTGACTCAGTTGCATCTACCGATTCGGTTACGCAACTTGCAAAAACTCAGGAAAACTTAAAGGACACAGTAGATTCGATTTCAATACAAGTGGACTCTCTGAAACTTGGTTCAGAAAAACACACTGAGGAAATGTGTTCACTATCGGAGAAAGTAGCCGAACTTTCGGATCAGTTCACTAACTTATCTACAAAGGTAGATGATGATCTGAATGACACAAGACCCGTAACCTTCACTGACACAGAAGAGTATGAACATATTAGAAAATTCAAACAAAAACAAAACCCAATCAATACACGGTACAAAAGAGAAATCCTGGTAGTGCAAGATCAGTTGACGCAGGTAATACAAGAATTGCATATTTCAGAGGACACTCGCGCTCCAATACGTGAAGAGGGACATAGAAATATGGAACAGCCACAAAATAATAACACGAGGCACTTCGGAAATTATGAAAGAAATTGGCAAGGTACACCGAATTTTGAGATGGAACCGCCGAAACGAAGTAACAATGACCGAGTTGCGGCTTGCCAACGTGATGATTTTGACTATAAGCTGTTCATTACTACACGTAAATTCAAAACATTTAAGAATTCTGGCAACGACATTCATCCATAAGTGTGGCTTCATCAATTCTCTCATTGTTTTCCTCACAACTGGTCATTAGAGTACAGATTAGAATTTATGTGTGGCTATTTAGAGAATGAACCAGCTGTAAGAATGCGATCGGTCATTCACGATTTTCACAGTGAAAGAGAATTTTATCATGCCTTCCGCTCAGCATATTGGTCTCAAGCTACACAAGACCGAGTAAAACGTAGCATCATAATGACGGAACATTTCGAACAATCTGAATTTTCCAATCTTGTGAAATATTTTGAAGACATGTTGCACAAGAATCAGTACCTGTCAGACCCATACAGTCCCTCAGAACTCATCCGCATTTGCTTAATCAAATTGCCTGAAGATTTACGACATATTCTTTTGGCAGGACGTTGCAAAGACGACATTGAAGCTTTTCAGGGACTGTTACAAGAATTGGAAATTGTCACTGACAATCGCAGAACGCGAAAACAGGAACACAATAATTGCAGGTCACATCCGTCACAATTCCGAGATGAAAGAAATAATAACTGGACACGACTAGGGTATTCTCACAACACAAATCGTGACCAAAACAGACACCACCCGTATGACAACCGTTGGCAGAGTAGTAATAATTACAGGGAAAGATCACTTCTCCGCACTAGTGACTATCAAGAGACTATCAGAGAAACAGACAATATGGGAACCAAAATAATTATTATCAAGGGAGACAAAATAACTTTAGTCGCAATGGTCCAGTGCGCAGTTGCGATTCAGGGAGAAATTCTCCACCACGTGACCGACAAGAAAGAAACTATGGAATCTACCGACATGACGACAGACGATATGATCGTAACGACAGACCTGGATTGCACCAGAACTGGCGGGATTCAAACAGATCGGGGCCCTCTCAACAAGGTGAATTTGTAGAAGTTAGGTCTCCAAATCCCAATAACGACGCGCGCCAACAAAGTGACAATAGGCAATGACTCATACCGCTGGCAGCCACAAAACGTACTTCTGAAACTGACGACGCAGCTGCCGTAGCTAGTACTTACGTAAAAATGTAAGACATTAGGGACATCTTACTCCAGGAACACGACGTAAAACATAACAACATTGCATATCCTGTGATTCACATTACAGTAAATGACGTAAAATTTACAGCAGTAATTGACACTGGCAGTCCCATTTCAGTAATTAATGAAACAGCTTTTAGCAAATGCAACAAATCGAACGATTGCCCCACACATCCTTTACGTAAGATTAAATTACAAGGTGCAATTTTTGGAAAAAGCGAACAAACCAACTTAGAATTCTTTTGTCAAAGCCACAGCTTCTCTATGAACTTTCTTATTGTTCCATTATTGTCGACGGAAATTATATTGGGAGTAGACTTTTTCAATGAATACAAAGCATTCTTAAACTTTCACGATGCTGAAATAAGTTTAGAGAAAGAAGGTAAGTCAATAACTTTGAAATTTGAAGATTGGCTCTCAAACCATGACGACGAAATTAATCGGCTTTACCTTCTGTTAGACAACAGTTCGGAATTATCTACGGAACTAGACACTAACCATCACTCTGCAAGTACTGACAGGGATGATATCGATGGCATATTTGAAACTAATGAGTTAATTCAGAATAAAATTCAAACAATTGAGAATTGCAATGACACTGATAGGCAGGACCTTTTTGAGATTTTACAAGCACATTCCACAATTTTTACTCACAAAACAGGAACAATCAAGGGATTTCAATACCAATTTCGTGTTCGTGAGAATACTAAATTTTGTGTTAGACCATACGTAATTCCAGCACATTATAGGGACCGTGTTAGAACAGAAATACAATCTATGCTTGACGAGGGCATTATTGAGCCTGCAGTAAGCTCATACAACAATCCATTCATGTTGTTGAGAAGAAAAATGGATCGATCAGGCTTGTCTTAGATTCGAGACAAATCAATACTATCATTATTCCTGAAACAGACAGGCCGCAAACGTTGGAAGAACTTCTACAAAATATTAATGGTGTAAAAGTGTTGTCTTCCATTGATCTCAGATCCAGCTTTTATCAGATCGAACTTCATCCAGAATGTAGAAAATACACAGCTTTCCTTTGTTTCGGCGTTTGTTATCAGTTTCGGAAACCTCCTTTTGGTTTGAACATTTCTTCGGCAGCATTCATTCATGGGGTAAATTCCATTTTACCTGAGTTCTTAAAACGTCACATCACCTTATATGTGGACGATATTCTAATAGCAGAAGCCTCATGGGAACAACACAATCGCATCCTCAACAGCGTGTTACATATTTTTGCAAAATCTGGAATTACAGTTAACTTGGAAAAGTCTGAAGTCGGTAGGAGAAAGGTGAAGTTTTTGGGACGTATTATTTGTTCTGAAGGCATTCAGCTGGATCCTGAAAAGTTAGAAGCAATCAGAGCCATTCCAGTTCCATCCACAAATAAACAAGCCCACAGTTTTCTAGGTCTCGTAAATTTTTACCGTCGTTTTCTGAATATGCAAATTCTAGTTACACCAAAACTTTGCTCTCTCACTGGAAAAAATACTATTTGGAACTGGGACGAACAAGCACAGTTGGAATTCAATTCTTTGAAAGAATCGCTACGTAACGCGCCAATACTAGCTCATCCAGATCTGTCACAAGATTTCTGCCTTAGCACGGATTCTTCTAAAGCCGGTTTTGGTGCCCATTTGTTTCAAGAAGCCACAGAAAATGACACTACTGTTCAGAAAACCATTGCTTTTGCTAGCCGAGTGCTAACAAAACCTGGAAAAAATTATTCCGTTACTGAATTAGAAGCTTTAGCTATCGTTTGGGCATTTAACAAATTCCGTTTCTTTCTTTCTGGTAAGCACGTAAAAGTATACAGTGATCATCGTGCATTACAATTTCTTATGTCTTCAAAATTAAATCATGACAGGTTAAAACGTTGGGCATTGTTTCTGCAAGAATTCCACTTCACAATAGTCTACATTCCCGGCAAGGAGAACATTGTTGCGGACGCACTGTCACGCGCACCGGCTGGGCTTGAGAAAAGTAACACAGAAGGCAACCTCGAGAAAAATTTCAGTATTCTTTACATTCAGGAAGTCGCCTTTGAAAACCTCATCACCACATCTTTAAAAGACATTGCTCATGAACAAGATAAAGATCCGATTTGGAAAGACACCAAAAGGAAATGGCATGAAATCCGCATACTCAGATTCGGCATTATTATCTGGTTAGAAACAACATACTATTCAAACGCTGCACTGTTGACGACAAGCTATGGGTACTTTACATTCCAGACAATTTTGTTAATAAGCTCATTTGGTACATTCATTTCAGCTACGCGCATTTTGGTCCACGAAAATGTTATCATATTCTTCGAACAACTTGTTATTTTAACAATGTGGAAAAGAGAATTCAAAGAGTCTTGTCTATTTGTAAACCTTGTCAAAAGGCGAAACCATCTACTATCTCACATCGTGCTCCGTTGTTTCCTATCATTCCTTCTAAATTAAAAGAATTTACCGCTGTTGATCTCTTGGGACCCCTTGTCAGAACATCGAACGGATTTTCGTACATTCTAGTGGCTGTTGAACTTACTTCAAAATTTGTTTCTTTCACTCCGTTACGTAAAGCCACTGGACAGTCTGTATCCAACGCCTCTGTTAAAAATTTCTTACGTGAAGTTGGACACGTTAATAAAGTTATTTCAGATAACGGACCGCAATTCAGATCTGCTGTTTGGTCACCCATGCTTCGGAATAATAAAATCAAACCTGTTTTTATTTCATTGTACTCAACACATTGTAACCCGTCTGAAAGGATTATGAAAGAAATCAATAAGCTTTGCAGACTTTATTGTCACAGAAAGCATCAGCATTGGGACAGATATTTACACTTATTTCAAGATGTGGTGAATGAAATGCCTCATGACTCCACTGTTTTACCACCTACTCTTGTACTGAAGAATGAAGAACCACCAAACAGAATCAGAGAGCTTGTACTTTTTCCGAATACCCGTAAACTTCGACACAAAGACATAATTGATTTGGCCATTAAAAATATAAATTCTGCTGCAGCCAAAAGGAGAAAACTACACGGTAAAGGAAAATGCAAAGAAACTATATATTGGTCAGAAAGTTCTCATTAAAGCTCATTCATTGTCACATAAGAAGAAACACTTGAGTCACAAATTCTTTCTGGTTTACAATGGACCTTACTGAATCCGACGTATACCTCATGATAATTGCGTTGAAGTTGAAACTCTGCGTACTAGGAAGCATAAAGGTTTACACCACGTTTCACATGTAAAACCGTTTCTTGAATGATAATCTACTTTTTAACTTAATCTTTGCTATAAAATTTTTCACTTCACGTTACTGGTACTCTTTGTCACACTTACAAACTATTAACATGCAACTATGTTTAAAGTTAACTATCCAGTCAAGAATTAAAAATGCATTGTTATAGTGAACAGACTACACAGTGTTGTTATTTGTACATTCGTCCTTGTTAGTTGCACGATTACGTAACGAATATATGGCTTACATACTTAGAACATATATTGTTAATGAGATTTTAATGCAACATTTTGGTTTGCTTGAAAAGACATTCTTTATTTAAAGTACTTTATGCGAGATTACCGATGACTTAGTATTTGGTTTCTTTGACAGCTACACGATTATATCACGATGCTACTAATATGTGACACGATTTACATTGTTGCTTTTGCGCTGTATCTGTTTTATATCTGCATAGTTTTTCTGAATTCTTCTGGAAAGTAAAACATGTTTTAGTAGTAACTTTTGTGGTATGGCTACAATGAGACAGCCTTTTCCATAGCACAACAATACATTACAGTATAGTACTTTCTTGATCACAGTACTGTACGTAATAACTACGATATCTATATGCATAGCATTTCACTTTTGTTTATTACGAGGTGAGCACATTGACTTCAGCAGAACTTTGCTTACAGAGGACGATAATTACGACACTTGGCACATTTTTTACCCTTAAGTAATGACAGAGATTACCTTACAACAAGACACACAGTTTATCACTACAGTACACGTATTTGAGTGATTAATTTTGCACTTAAAACATTTATTTTTTTAAAGATTTTAGAGTGACAAAGATACAAAGCTTTTCTGTGATACATTTCATTCCATTGCTGTAATTTGTAACACATGGCCATGTTTAATACCTATGTCACATCTTAACACTAGAGTGATGCATCACGATAACTTACTCTACCAAAAAATTACCAAGTAGTTGAAAAGAAAATTATGTATGCAGTTATTGTTATTAATCCCTTCTTATTGTTCTTTCCATTCCAAGTGCTCCTTTCTCGTAGAATATGGATCATAAAATTATTATTTAATAGATCTGTTGGCAGAAAGTGTTCACATTAGCCAATGCACTTAATTTTATTTTATAAAACCAAAGCTACAACACAGCTGGAAACCAGATATTAATCAAAATGAGCAATCTCTCAACTAGAATGACTATAGATGTAAAATGTTACTCATCATTTCATTAGGCATTTTAGTAAATATCATAAATTAAGAGCTCCACAGTGTAATAATATGTTTTCAAGTTTGAGTGTGTCGTATTTTCGATGCTTTCGACAAAGAAATGTCAATAGCGAGGATAATGGCCTCTTTTTTTCTCCACCTAATGGCTTTCTTTTGTCAGACGACTGTCTCTCAGCTGGGCGCCCGAAATGCATTACATCAAAGTGACCTACCTTCCTTACCGAAATATTTACAACATCAGTTTCCTCTACAGTGACAGTCTCATATAAAAATTTCACAGGATGAGAATTTGCGTTACGGATGTGTAGAAACAAAATCCTGTAAATATAACAGTGTCCAAAAAATTTTCGCTGGCATTGTGATACATTCATGCATTTACACACATTTCATAACTCTTAAAGTACGATTCTTGGTTTCCAACATCCTTTTTCACAAGTCAGAGTCCCTAACCACTGCTCATTATTCCTTATCTTATTACACATATACATATTCGTCGACACTTCTTTAATATTTCATCATAATAAATACAAAACATGTTCCTCAGTGCTATTCGACAATGCATTTGAACCGGCAATATTCGCATTTTGAAAAGCAGAAAATGTGTCTTGACTTATTTGAGAAAACGGCGAGGACGCAAAACCTGAATCTACAGTATTTGCAAGATTGTGTCCTGTCATTTCGGATTCCTGAGGCGAGCTGTTGCCGACTGATCGATCGATAATGCTTCCCTGTTCACTAATTGTTTCACTGCCTACATCATTATTTGCAGCCCACTCCAATTCCCTATGCACAATTACCATATTACTACTTTGAACATTAGTTAATTCATTACTCGGCGGCGCTAACACACTGCTTTCGTCTTCACTGTCATTTCTCAGTTTACTTTGGAGCCTAGTATTACGTTTTTCACACGCCATTATTGTCACAATATTTCACACGACAACACAGAAAACCACAATTTGAAGAGCAAAATAAGAAAACACATGAACATAGCATTGAAAATAATATCTCGTTAATTGCAAGCGCAGCTGCGAAATACTTGGTGCAAATCTACATGCATGCCACAACTGTTTTACTGTACAAGAATGAAAAACTACAACTACAAAGGAAATTCTCTCTACAATTTCGCGCTAGCAATAAACAAAGGCTGCACTAATTGCACAAACTACAAGAAAAAATCAGAAGATTCCAGTGAGGTATCATCGGCTAAGGGTCGACATATGTAACGTCCCCTTACAAAAATTAATGAATTGCTGTGCTGGTACACCTCTTACATTATTTGCTTTACAAACAGAAGAGCAAAACTGAACGTACTCAGACATCACTCACTTTACTTATTCTGATCAACACTAAACTGACACACAATATTTTTAGCGCAACGCAATCTGACTTTCAAAAATCCCTACAAAACAATGGCCCTGACTAACATTAACCTATACCTTTCACAAATCACTTACCTCACCAAAAATCTTCATTACTCGAACTACTGGAATACAGCGAGCGCCACTACTGCCAGCTAAATAAAAGATTCAAACTAGTGAAGGCACTAACTACTGATAGGCATAGTTAGCAAATGAAAGATTTTGACAGAGAACAAACAATGTACTTACCTTAATAGTGTTAGAAAGTCATAAATATATAGCAGTTCATGACATCCAGTCTTACAAATTTTAAAACTCCGCCATTTCTCTCCCCACATCCTCCACTGCTGGCGGCTCACCTCCAACTGCGCAACACTACGCGCTGTTAACATCCAGCTGCACAACACTACAATGGCGAATATTACAACTATGCCAACCAGCCACAGACTGCACACAGCACAGTCAGTGGTTTTCATATATAGCGCTACGTGGTGTTACCAATATAAAAACCTAAACAGCCTACTTACAATATCACTGAAGACTGGCCTCCCTAGCAGAATATCTTCGAATGATCGTTCCCGCCATATCACTGAAGACTGGCCTCCCTACCGGAATATCTTCGAATGATCGTTCTGTCATATCTCTGAAGACTGGACTGCTACCAGAATGTCTTCGCTCCTGTCATATCACTGAAGACTGGCATCCCTGACAGAATATCTTGGTTTCTGTCATATCACTGAAAACTGGCCTCCCTACCAGAATATCATCGATTGATCGTTTCTGTCATATCACTGAAGACTGGCCTCCCTACCAGAATATCTTCAAATGATGGTTCCTGTCATATCATTGAAGACTGGCCTCCACAGCAGAATATCTCCGAATGATCGTTTCTGTCATATCACTGAAGACTGGACTCCTACCAGAATGTCTTCGTTCCTGTCATATCACTGAGGCTGGCCTTCCTACCAGAATATCTTCGAATGATCTTTCCTGTCATATCACTGAAGACTGATCTTCGAATGATCGTTCCTGTCATATCACTGAAGATTGGCCCCCCTTCCGGTACATCCTGTACCAAGTCATGTGGCTGTAAGGTGACATAAGGAAACTCTTCAATGCAGTGAATAGACGAACGCAAATTGGGATAGAATGGTGTTCTAATATCCCAAAAGTTCCATTTTAAATAGATAACCCATGTGGATGATAACAATTTGTCTGTATGCGACACTCTGAGTGATTACAATTTGTCGTAATTATAACTGTTAATTATTAACATTAGCTGCACACAAGATAAAAAAATTAATCCAATGAATTCGTTCTTCCTACTTTAAGTTGAGAGAAAAAGAGAGCCAGCCGCGGTGGTCTCGCGGTTCTAGGCGCTCAGTCCGGAACCGTGCAACTGCTATGGTCGCAGGTTCGTATTCTGCCTCGGGATGGATATGTGTGATGTCCTAAGGTTAGTTAGGTTTAAGTAGTTCTGAGTTCTAGGGGACTGATGACCACAGATGTTAAGTCCCATAGTGTTCAGAGCCATTTGGCAAAGACAGTTTGAATGTCACCATTGAACAGGGATGTTTTAATCGCAACAGAGTGTCGCCATCTACTTGGGCACACAGTTCCGAACTGATCACATAGGAATACTGGTTACAGTGTGAACAAATTCGCTATTCACATGAAATCCATAGATTAAGGCAGAAACATGCTGTGACATTATGTAAGTACAGGGCGACCCATAGAACCCTGAACTACTTCACTGGGTCATAATTTCCTTCCGAAAGCGCGTAGGAACGAAAAAGCTATGTTAATGATCTTAGTAATTCTGGGAGAATCATACGTACCACGTGCTGTTGGCAAGTTGGTTGTTGTTTCTGCTCAAGAGGTCTTTTTTCCGGTATAAAGCCGCGCTTTCTCGTCTCTTGCTAATTCGTTCAGTCACGGTTTGTGAAGTCCGCTAGCGGTTAAGGCGCTCAGTCCGGAACCGCGCGACTGCTGCGGTCGCAGGTTCGAATCCTGCCTCGTGCATGGATGTATGTGATGTCCTTAGGTTAGGTAGGTTTAAGTAGTTCTAAGTTCTAGGGGACTGATGACCACAGATGTTAAGTCCCATAGTGCTCAGAGCCATTTGAACCATTTTTTTTTGTGAAGTCCGCGTGTGTGTAGTTTACGCCGCATGACAATAACAAGCAAATTAATGATCCATTCGCAGTCTTCAGCGGGTATAAACATGCAATACACACCACGAGAGCAGGTGTTTATTATGAAAACATATTCGGTGACAGACTCCTTGGTTATAACACAACGGGCATTCCAGAGAGATTTCATTGTGGGCCATGCTCCAAGAAAGTTAACAATTTTATCGATTATAAGAAATATGGACACAACTGGTGTACTAAGAAGCGACCGTGGTAAACATAGACAATCATCACTTAGTGCAGAGGGTGTTGAGGACACCTGGTGTACTAAACAGTGACAGTGGTAAACATAGACCATCACCACTTAGAGCAGAGTGTGCTGATAATGTTAGAGGAAGCCTGGAGAACTCTCCAAGGAAATCATTGCATCGATTGAGCCAGGACACAGGTACTTCATATGACACATGTCGGAGTACCCCGAAGATATCGTTATTGCGACCATGCAGTGTCCCCATGATGTAAGTACTGCTAGATACAGATAACGAGAAAAGAATGCGTTTCTGTCGATGGTTTAATGGGTTTCTTATTCAACGTACAGACGTTCACTCCATATCTTGGTTTACATATGAGGCATGGTTCCATCAGTCATGCTACATCAGGACACAAAAAAGAAGATACTGGGCTGTTGTGAACCCCCATATCATCCACGAAACGCCACTCCATGATAGGCAGGTTGGAGTGTGGTGTTTCGTGTCAGCTTCTAGCATTCGTGGCGCCATTTTCTTTGATACGAGCTAGACGCTACAGTTCATTCGGGCATCTTCAAATTATTTGTGGAACTGCGAGATGACGTGGAACTCACAGTAGGTTATTTCCAACAATACGGATTAACGTGTCACACTTATAACGCTTCCGCGCCAACCCTTCCACGCCAACTTGTAACCAGTTTCTTTGATGACTAAATAATGTCAAAAAATTTGTGGCCCACCCGATCACCTGATCAAACACCCCCAGAGTTTTCTCTAGTGGAGGTGTCTTAAAAGTCGAGTGTGCAAGAATAGACCACGGACAACTGCAGAACACATGAGACCATTACATACGAAATAAGCCACATTGGGGAGGGTACGTTTCACAGAAAGTCGCGGAATATAATGAAACGAGTACATTTGTGTGCCGACGCTGGTGGAAGGCGCTTCCAATATTCACTGTAAGGGCTTTACTGTAGGTATGTAAGCTCCCACTTGTGCGTTATCTCCCAAAACTGCAAATGTGCCCCATTACTAGATGAAATATGGTGACTTATTAAAGCATTTCAGGTTTATATGGATAGCACTGTATATGAAACAGCATGTTGAAACGCAGATCGATATAGTCCGCCCGAAAACTAACGGGAGTGTCCGCACAATAGAATAACCAGACGCAGAGACGCTTGATATCGCGACCCTCGATGACTCAAAGCAAATTTCCGCTGCGAGAACCCTGTCTGGCTCCAGCACTACAAAGTCCGCGAGATATCCCATCTGCTCTGCTTATAAATGCCACAAACAGCCGGCCAGTGCTGCTACTGTACTTTGAATGGTAACGGAATATTCGCGCGCTCGTGAAAGCAATCGGCGTGGATAGCCGACGGCTTTCATGTGTTAGGGTATCTTCTCGTTACATTCAGGAATGGAACTGTGGAAGAACTGTACGCCACTACGCTCTTGTATATTGTATTTTTCCACAGAGATTTCTGTGTAGGAAACCGAAGAATATTCGCGGTTTCTGTAATGAAAGACTATTGTTAAACTTTTCTGAGCTGGTTGTCGTCCTACGTACGGCACCATTTTTCGAGTGTCCACAAGTTAACGTTCTTTGAAATATTTGTTACACTCTTTCGCCAGTGAAAGAAACCTCTGACTCTTCGCACTACCATCCTCGTATTCGCACGGTCGTACCCTGTTGGCTCGACCTAATACGGCTTCCAGACACATCAGCAATGTTGCAGTATGGGCAGTATATTTAGTTTGTAGAAGACTGCAACTGAGCAATATCCTACCAATGAATCATAACATGCCATTTGTTTTACTGAGAACTGAGCAAATGTAGCTGCTGCAGTTAATGTATTTACACATGATTTCTTCCGAATATTTGCTTGACATGACTGACGTTAGTTGTGACTCGTTGAACTTATAGTCAAAGTTTGGTAAGGTGCATAGCTTTGCAGTTCACTTTAATAACAACCGGTCGCCAGTCTTTGCCTCAGGATTACATTTTATCGACATCTAATTGGAGATAATTTATGCTAGACAGAAATTCTTCATGCATAACATGCATGCGAAAATCCTGGTATTACAACTAATAAGCCGGCCGAAGTGGCCGTGCGGTTAAAGGCGCTGCAGTCTGGAACCGCAAGACCGCTACGGTCGCAGGTTCGAATCCTGCCTCGGGCATGGATGTTTGTGATGTCCTTAGGTTAGTTAGGTTTAACTAGTTCTAAGTTCTAGGGGACTAATGACCTCAGCAGTTGAGTCCCATAGTGCTCAGAGCCAGCCATTACAACTAATAAAGTCGTTAATACACAAGATCAAGAGCACTGACCCATTTGCACTTCGCCGCGCGGGATTAGCCGAGCGGTTTAGGATGCTGCAGTCGTGGACTGTGCGGCTGGTCCCGGCGGAGGTTCGAGTCCTCCCTCGGGCATGGGTGTGTGTGTTTGTCCTAAGAATAATTTAGGTTAAGTAGTGTGTAGGCTTAGGGACTGATGACCTTAGAAGTTAAGTCCCATAAGATTTCACACACACACACACACACACTATTGCAATTCCATCCCACACTTCAGATATTTCATGAGGATCTTTTTACGTGAAAGAGCTCCCCCATACGTCTATCAATGATGTTCTCAATGACGTTCAGTGGTACTCACAACCAACAGATCAAGCGACTCGTGGTTGCTAAGGAGTGATGACCGACATCAGTAAATTCCGCATACATGAAGTTGATACGTACACAGACCGACGGCGGCTATTTCCAATACTCATCTCTGGCACAGAGATCAGATGATCAAACTCAATTGCAATATGATTTATACAAGAAGTCTATATGAAGCCAAAAGTAGCAACTGATTTTGAATAATGACAAATGTAAAGTAATTCACTTGAGAAATAAAAGAAATCCGCTAAATTTCAGTTAAACGATAAATCAGAAAAATCTAAACGGCTCTGAGTTCAATTAAGTACCTAGGGGTTACTGTTACGATTAACTTGAATTGAAAATATCGCATGGATACGAATAACTTAAATTGGAAATATCACGTGGATAATGCCGTGGGGAAAGCGAACCAAAGATCGTTTTCTTGACGGAACACTTAGGAGATGTAAATGGTTTACTAAAGAGACTGTCTACACTACGCTTGTCTGTCCTCTTGGTGAAGTATAGCTCCACGATGTCGATCCACATCAGATAGAACTCGATCCGTATCAGGTGGAACTGACGGAGGACATCGAAAAAGTCCAAAGAAGGGCTGTTCGTTTTGCATTATCTCGAAATAGAGGCGAGAGCGCTACGAATATGGTACGCGAGTAGTGGGGTAATCACTAAAACAAACGTGTTTTTCGGTGCGCCAGGATCTCGTCTTGAAATTTCAATCATCAACTTTCTCTTCCGAATGGGAACATTTTTTTCTCCAATCTAAATAGGGAGAAATGATTATCGTAATAAAATAAGAGAAATCAGAGCTTGCACGGAAAGTCTTAAGTGTTCTTTTTCCCCACCGTCTACCCATCACTTATTTGTGAATCGAGGCATGTAGCTGTAGATGTAGACCTGAGACCTGTCTGCGCTATCCATCTTGGGGCAAAGATACCAAGATGAAATGCTTGGGATGGCTCAGCGGCGCCTGGAATCTCAGACTACTTCTGAAGAAAGAAGGAAAGAAGATTAGTGTTTTACATCCAATTGACGACAAAACGACTGGGAACCGAGTATAAATCCTGGTGAGCTAGGGAAAGAAAGAGAGCATGTTCTTTTCGGAGGAACCATCTCTGCTTTTGCCGTACGTGATTTGAGGGGAAACCACAAGCGAGCTAAATTAAGAAGTTAGGATGGGGATCTGAACCACCTCTCCCGGAATTGGAGCCCAGTGCCTTAACAGCTCCGTCCCCTCGATTATTCCCTGAGGTGCTGCGGCTGTTGTCACTGAGACAGAAATGGCGCTGCAACTCAGGACATAAACCATAAGCTACTCGATTGTGAGCAACGAAGCTTATAGCTATTTGAGTCATCAGTAACATCCACTTCCATCCGCACGCAAGCAACCCAGTCGCTAGGCATCTTTGTCTGTGCTAAAAAGTAACTAGCCAGAAAATAACGGAGCAGTGATGATACTGAAACTGTTTTTCCAAAAGCTGCCGCACGCCCTTCCCTTGCAGGTTCATATCCTAAACTGTCCCTGCGTTGTGGCTGCGAAGCCTTACAGACGACAGCTCACATTTTACTGGAATGTCGCCTTCTTCTAGTTCTCCACGCTAATCATGGTCTTCCGAATTCCTCACCGCCAATATTGACGGACAACTCACGGAAAGGCAAAGGCGGCCACCATCTCTCGAGGAGTGGAAGCCAAGCTGGCGATTTGCAGCATCGTGCCCATGGTAGACCGGGGTCCTCTGGTTTGGAGTCGAGTGGAGAATATAAACCAGAGGCTACGTCGACACTGTGGCGAAAATGTTTGTAGATTCCTCGAACTACGGTATGGGGTGGAAGGTTGTAGGACGGTCCTCGATACATCAGGGGTGCACTGCACACAGGAAGCAGCTACATGGGCAACACAGTACTTGTGGCGTGCACATGGAGTTTTAAAAGATTAGGTTAATCCCCACGGGAAACAAACTGTTGGCCTGAAAAATTACCAGTTGATGACACTGATGTGGGTGTGCCAACTGTAAGAACTGTTAGTTCGCCTAAAAAACAGACCATTCCAAAGGACTTAAATATGGTAAATCCCATGTTAGTAAATTGTCGAAGTGTCTGTAGCGAGATCCCCGAGCTACTCTCCGAAATAAACGGTAGTAATGCCAGTATTGTATTAGCTACCGAAAGCTGGTTGAAACCAGATATAAATAGCAGTGAAATTTTGAACTCGTATCGGACAATGTTTAGGAAGAATAGGACTGATGCTATGGGAGGTGGCGTGTTCATTCCAGTTAAAAGCTGTTTAAACGCAGTTTAGAGCGATAATGGGTCGGACTGTGAAGTATTCTGGATAAAGCTGTCACTCAGACAAGGAGTGACCCTTGTATTAGGATGTTTTTATAAACCACCAGAATCTACAACAACAGGGAAACTCTTGAGTACATAGGAAATAAATATCCAAATTATCCATTAGTTATAGGTGGAGATTTTAATCTGGCGTCCATTGACTGGGAAAAATACACGTTGTCACAGGGGCAGAAGCAAAGACTCGTGTGCAGTTATTGGTTCAAATGGTTCTGAGCACTATGGGACTTAATATCTGAGGTCATCAGTCCCCTAGAACTTAGAACTACTTAAACCTACCTAACCTAAGGACGACACACACATCCATGTCCGAGGCAGGATTCGAACCTGCGACCGTAGCGGTCGCGCGGTTCCAGACTGAAGCGCCTAGAACCGCTCGGCGACTCCGGCCGGCAAAAATATAGGCCTAGCGAAAATATAGGGAAGGGAAAGGATCCACCTTGATTCAATAAACATATTAGGAAGCTGTTGAGAAAGCAGACAATTTTGCACAGCCCATTTAAACGTAGTCACTACCCCACTGACAAACAGAAATTATTCGAAATGAAAGCAGCTGCCAAAAGAACAATGAGAGAGTCTTTTAACGAATTTGAAAGCAATATTTTATCTGCAGATACTAAAAAAAACCCAAAAAGCTTGGTAGTACGTAAAATATATGAACTCAACAAATAATTCAATACCTTCTCTTGCTGACAGTACGGGTAATATAACGGATGATGATAAACAGAAGGCCGAAATTCTAAACCTAGCTTTCAAAAACTCGTTTACGATAGAGGACTGCAGCACCATTCCCCCTTTCAATTATCGAACAAACACAAGGATGGCTGACATAGTGTTTAGTGTATCTGAGATTGTAAACAGTTAAGATCCTTAGACGCGAGGAAGGCATCTGGCCCAGACGGTATCCCAGTAGTGTTTTATGTTGACTATGCTACAAATATAGCACCATTATTATCCATCATATATCAGAGATCATTGGAATAACGGAAAGTTCCACGGGACTGCGAGAAGGCCCAGGTCATATCAATCTATATAAAGGATAGAAAATCGGATGCACATAATTACCGGCCAATTTCACTGACATCGATTTGTTATTGAATCATGGAACATATTTTGTGTTCAGACATAATGATCTTTCCAGGCTCTGAGAAGGTCATCTGCAGAAACAGCGGTCATGCGAGGCGTAGCTGGCCCTCTTTGTGCATGATATACAACAGGCTCTAGATACCGGCTCCCAGGTTGATGCCATATTCCTCGACTTTCGAAAGGAGTTCGATTCAGTTCCGCACTGTCGCTTGCTACAAAAAGCGCCCGCTTACGGTCTGTGCGATGACCTATGCGATTGGATAGAATGTTTTCTAACAGACAGAGAGCAGTATGTCGTCCTGACTGGGAAGACTTCAACAGAAACAAGCGTAACTTCAGGTGTGCCCCAGGGAAGCGTAATAGGTCCGCTGCGTTTTACCATTTACATAAACGATCTGGTTGATGGTATTGACAGCGGCATTAGACTGTTTGCCGATGATGCTGTAGTCTACAGGAAAGTAGAATCACATGAAAGTTGTGAACAAATCAATGAGGATTTGCAGAAAATAAATGCGTGGTGTAATGACTGGCAGTTATCTCTCAATATTAGTAAGTGTAACCAACTGCGTGTAATAAAGCGAAAATCCCCATTAATGTACGAGTACAAAATAAATGCCCATTCTATGGAAGCGGTAACATCCGTCAAGTATGTGGGTGTGACTATTCGAAATGATCTCAAATGGAACTATCAGTTTACACAATCACGGGTAAGGTGAACTCTAGATTGCGGTTTATTGGCAGAATCCTGAAGCGATTCAGTCCTTCAACAAAGGAAATTGCTTACAATTCGTTAGTTTATCCAGTCTTAGAGTACTGTTTGTCTATATGGGACCCTTACCAGGTGGGTTTGATTCAAGAGATTCGGAAGGTCCAAAGAAGAGTAGCAAGATTCGTGACTGGTACATTTAGCCATCTCGTGAGCGTTACAAATCTCATAGAAAGTTTGAAGTGGGACACACTTCCATATAGACGACGCGCTAAACTGAAGGGCCTACTCACTACATCTACATCTACGTGGTTACTCTGCTATTCACAATAAAGTGCCTGACAGAGGGTTCAATGAATCATCTTCAAGCTGTCTCTCTACCGTTCCACTATCGAAAAACGAGCACTTAAATTTTTCTGTGCGAGCCCAGATTTCTCTTATTTTATCGTGATGATCATTTCCCCCTATGTAGGTGGGTACCAAAAGAATGTTTCCGCAATTGGAGGAAAAAAACTGGTGATTGAAATTTCATGAGAAGATCCCGTCGCAACGAAAAATGCCTTTGTTTTAATGATTGCCACACCAATTCACGTATCGTGTCTGTGACACTATCTCCCCTAATTCGCGATAATACAAAACGAGTTGCCCTTATTTGTAGTTTTTCGATGTCATCCGTCAGTCCCACCTGATGCGGATCCCACACCGCACAGCAATACTCCAGAATACGGCGGACAATCGTGGTGTAAGGAGTCTCTTTAGTAGACCTGTTGCACCTTCTAAGTGTTCTGTCAATGAATCGCAGTCTTTAGTTTGCTCTACCCACAATGTTATCTATGTGATCGTTCCAATTTAGGTTATTTGTCTAATTTATTTTAGTAATCATGTGAATAACTTCACTTTTTTCTTCAGGGTCAATTGCCACTTTTCGCACCATACAGATATCTTATCAAATCATTTTGCAGGTCGTCTTGATCATCTGATGACTTTACTAAATTCCAAAATCCGATCCTCGCCGAGGATGTAGAGCACCTATTATTAACACCAACTTCCAAATCGAGCAATGATCACCATTCAAAGATACGGGTAATTAGAGCCCGTACTGAGGCGCGCAGACCGTCGTTCCGCCCTAGCGCGATCCACCACGAGTGGAACAGAGAGAGGGGGGGGGGGGGGGAGAGGAATATGACTTTGCCCCGAATAGTACCCTCCGCTACACAGTACTTGGTGGTTACCGGAGTATATATGTAGACGTAGATGAAAGTTTAACTGGTTCTCCGTGCATGTGGTTTCTATAATCACATTTAACGTTTTAAACTACTATCGGCAAGGGGGGGAAGGGTGGTTGGGATTGGGGCGTCGCCCACTGCATGCTGGGTCTGCGGCACCCTCAACCCTATCTCCTTTCCCGGTTGTTTCTGTCATCCCTCTTTTACTCTGTTTTAGTTGCTTTTAGACGTAGTTAGCTCCTTTTTTTCTGCCGCACCCTATTTTCCGTATTGGAGTAGCACTCGGATGAGTGGTTGCTGCTTCCATCTTCAACACTTCCTCCATATTGGACTTGGGTGCAGCATCTTTCGGGAGGGGGGAGTGGCAGAAGGAACCCCATCGAATGCAGAACCCCCGAGACACTCGTCTGGCCGCATCCGCTTGCTGACCTGATTATCTTTCTCACCTTGTTTGATTATCGTCTGTCCAACTCATGTCCATTACGTTCTTAGCCTTGTCACTTTAACTATTATGAATATCCGGGCTAGAAGGCATTCTTTATTCTGAGTCATCCCCCTCAATCGAAATGGCGAGGGGTCTGATACAGGAGGGGTTTGTCTGATCACCTGAGAGACCACTCTTCTGCTCTGCTGACCTGCATACCGGCTCCACCCATATACTTTTACTTCCCCTTAAATTATTTTTCAGCCCTGGCATATTGATTTCAACGCCTCGGTTTTACCAATCCTAGATTTATTGACAGCGTGACCCAATTTCTGGTTCCCGTCACCATCTCTAGATGTAATACCACTTGACCGCGGAAGTTGGGATCTCGCTGCTAAGTCCCTTAAACCCCAACCAATCAACCCACCTTTCAGATTCACCCTGACGACGGTTGTAGCTTGTAATCTTGCTGTACGCAAGAGTGTACAGACAAGATGAGCATTACTCCACACTTCTCAGACAAACGTGATTACCTAACTACATATCCTGTGGAAGAATTTTATAAAAATCGTAAGCTGTTTAAAGACGTAATAAATATCTGTTAATGAGCGTCTGATCTAAAACACAGAATGGCTGTCATTGCCTACAACAAATTCTCGATCCTTGCAGGCTGCAAATACCCACGTGTACGACTTCTACGGGATGTAATAGGATTGGGCAAATGTTATGACGGATTAGAGCCCTATTTAGCTCTATGTCGACCTCTTTTTTTTTTAAACGTGCCTCTGTTCATGATATAACGCAAATCAAAACAGTCATCTGAGATAGTCACATTTTTATTACTATCCATTTCACGCTTCCAGTGTTTAAACCCGTAGTACAGAGTAGATACAGCGACTTACTTGTATATTTCTGTTTGCTGCAGCCAGATCTCTGTTTTCCTTTTCATTTTGGTCTTCCTCTATAAAGTGGTACACTGTTTGACATAAAAAGTGAATCACCCAGCAGAGGAGCAGGAAACGAAATGAAACTTCGCGGGTTGAAAGGGTATGTGATGTTATTTCAGTGATCACGATATCGAATCAAGTTTACGAATAACTTTGGAGTATGAACCTACTTATCAATATGACGTTGCATCCCCATCTGGCTTCGATGCATGAACTAAAGCTGTTGGGAAGAGTGTCATAAAGCCAATATACCTTCTCATGAGTCAAAATGGCCCACAGCTGTTGTAAATAGTCCTTGATATACTGTGCCAAGATGCTACTCCAGGCGGGTGTAAAATGGAAGTGAGCAACGGAAAATACTGAACGCGAAAATGAAGATTTCGGCCTGACTGACTACCCCCTGAGCCCGATCTTAGGATCTCCTAATGGTGATATTATATCCTATTCCTTGCTCTTTAACCTATAAATTATAACATAACATAAATGAATGATTAAGGGAAGTAGTAAGTTCTAAATGATAAATATTGTTTCTGCTTATTGTAGATTAAAACTCCTTTATATGTTACAAATGTTTATATATCAATGTCCAATGGACATAAAGAGATGCAAATGAATTTCCTAACTAATATTACTGATGAACTGCCCAAATCAGCCTCTTTTCATGGCTATGCGATCTAATATAAATAATGCGAGATGACTGATATCATCTACGTACCAAACACTAGAATACACTACTTTCAAACATGATCTAAGGTGGTATGTAGCCTCAGTGGAAACAAAACTTAAGTGATCACAGCTGTTTAGCTTTACAGTCCTAATAAGCCGAAGCAATTAGCAATATCACCGTATGTACTGCGTCCGGTGCATCGGAGTGATGGTTCTCGTACGCGTCTTTGACGATGGAAGAACTCCAGCCACAAAATAACAAAACTTATTCACACACTAGGACCAGAAGGCGGTCCTCTGAGAAGTATAATCTACTACTGCCTTCTCCTCTCTATGTCCTACAGACAAGAAACGCGAACTCCCAGCCACAAGGACGGAATTCAGATAACATCTCTACGTGAGTGTAGACAGAAGAAGTGCTTTCAATCACTGAACGCAGCGTGCTCAACGACGACTCCCTACCCGGAGACGAAGTCCTGAATCGTATAAGTTCACAACAGTACAGTGCCAGACTGTTCTAACTATTAACTCTTCTGAGAGTAAAGACAGCAAGTCCCTCTGTACCAACAAAAGCTGATACCGAGCTACCGTCAAACACGGGCGCTCAAAACAGAAGACCTCTTTCTCTCCACCTCTGGCTTCCCAGCAAAGCTCGATTGCCTTCCTTCGTAACTGCCGAAGGCGAATCATATTCTCGAGACCACGGACTATTCTGCCTCTCTACAGATTCTTTCGAACGCCGACCAAACATATTTTAGTCTTGTGTCGTCCAGAGCGGAAAGTTTGCGAAGAAATACCTATCCCCGTTAATTGGGAACTCATACAATGGTACGCTTCTCAAAGTGAAAATCTTCGGAAATAACCCAGCCTGCGTGATTGCCGAGGTAACGCTTCCTTGTTCCTCTTTCTCGCGTCCAAGATTTTCATAGTTTCTGAAGTATTACCCCGTTAAACTTTCGGCCTCGCTACAACACGGCCGGCAGCCGCTGTATTGTGCTTCAGCACTCAGGTGCCCCGACCGTCCGTCTTGTACTACTTCCTGTTAAGTAGGACCGACACACCTGTGTGCGCTCTTCCATCCAGGGCCAGATTTACGCCACTGGCGTTCCAACATCTGCGCGTATAGGCAATCATTCATTACACCATTTTGATAATAAAGACACTCCACCACCTTTCATGCAATAAGTGTTAACAACTATTTACAAGGTGTACGTGACAATGTCAGTCTTCTTTAAATATTCATATATATGATGTACACCTATCAAATGATACCTAATTGCCGGCCGTTGAAGCGGAGCGGTTCTAAGCGCTTCAATCCGGAACCGCAGTTTTGTTGCGGTCGCAGGTTCGAATCTTGCCTCGGGCATGGATGTGTGTGTTGTCCTTAGGTCAGTTTGGTTTAAGTAGTTCTAAGTCTGCGGGACTGATGACTTCAGATGTTAAGTTCCATAGTGCTTAAGCCATTTTTGGATACCTAACTCCGATTGTAAATCACGGCAAAGTACGCATATGAGAGCTTGTAACGTGTGAAATTATACCCATCTTAGACTGTCACTGAGACCGTGTTAACGACCGAACTGGTTTCACATCTTTTCTATCAGGGACAGATATGGGAATTTTACTGGCCATGGGATTAGCTCAGCATCACGCAGGCAGTGCACAGAGTAATGTACTAGTGTGGACGAGTATTGTCATGCTGAAAAATGGCACCACACCACTGTCACATGAGATGCAACACACAAAGAAACAGGATATCCGTGATGTACCACCGCGCCGTCAGAGTTCCCTCTCTCACTACGAGCCATGACCAGAAGTCAGAGCTGGTGACTCCCAACACCATGATGGCAGGAATAACAGCCTTTCCAGAACAATGACAGAATGGAATTTCTCTCTCTAGGCCACCGCCATATTCGCCAAAGATATTCATCCTGGGTAGTGCAGAACCGTGATTCATCGGTCAACCCAGTGTGATGCCCTTCACCTGTGCCGCTCACGGCACCATTCCGAAGGCAACCGTTTATGTTGTCGTGTTAGCACAGCCTATACACTGGATGGTAATTCCCTAATCCGGCTGCTGCTAGTCTGCGATAAATGGTACACAATGACACGGAATGTTGTAGGGATTCCATTACTTGGTCTCGGACGGCAGGAGCAAACATGAATGGATTAAAAAACGTGTGTGCCGCACAATACGGCGATCTTTGCTTGTTGTGGTCAGACGTGGTCGACCACAACCGCAACGACGATTAAGCGTACCGTTGCGTGCTCATCCAGTCCAGTATTAGGTCACTGTCACGTCAGAACGCCCCACAAATCTGCATATTGTACGATGAGCCACAATGAGGTCTCTTTTAAAACTCCGACGGGTGCTAAAACATTGTCTGATAAGAATACGCAGCGTCTCCATGTCCTGTGATCACTAAAAATCTGATGCTGTTCACGCCCCGTTGGTCAGGATAGAAAGACTGTTTACTATGCTAACCACGAACAGTAATGGACGCTGATTGCCATTCTACGAGTGTGAGTCAAATGAAAACCTTAAATATTTTTTAAATATTATGTATTGTGCAGAAATGGTACAAAGCTGTATCACTTTTCAACATAGTCTCCCCCCCCCCCCCCCCCCCGCTCAATGCAAGTCCTCCAGCGCTTGCAAAGTGCATAAATTCCTTTAGGAAATAATTCTTTTGGCAGTCCGCGCAACCACTCATGCACCGCGTGGCGTACCGCTTCATCAGAACGGAACTTCTTTCCTCCCACTGCGTCTTTGAGTGGTCCAAACATATGGAAATCATTTGGGGCAAGGTCTGGTGAGTATGGTGGATGAGGAAGACACTCAGAATGCACGTCTGTGATTGTGTTGTATGGGCAGTGAAGGGCCTTACATTGTCATGTTGCAAAAGGACACCTACTGACAGCAATACACATCGCTTTGATTTGATTGCAGGCGGCAGATAATTTTTTTGGAGATCTGTGTATGATGCACTGGTGACAGTGGTCCCTCTAGGCTTGTAATGCTCCTAAAAGACGCCTTTTTCGTCCCAAAAGAGAGTCAGCATAACCTTCCCTGTTGATGGTTCTGTTAGAAACTTCTTTGGTTTTGGTGATGAGGAATGGCGACATTCCTTTCTCGCTCTCTTCGCTTCCGTTTGGTGGAACTGAACCCAGGTTTCGTCCGCAATAACGATTCTTGGAAGGAAGCCATCACCTTCTCGTTCAAAGCGCCGAAGAAGTTCTTCACAAGCATCAACGCGTCGTTCTCTCATTTTAGGAGTCAGCTGCCGTGGCACCCATCTTGCAGACACTTTGTGAAACTGGAGCACATCATGCACAGTGTGGTGTTCGTATTTGTCACAGACGTCCGACCAGGCCTCCTAGATGCTCCATTGTCTGGGAGGCAATGTATAATGAAAAATACCCTGCAATATGCAGTCTACAGGAAAAACTTGGAAATAAAAACCAAACAAAAAATATTCCTTTGAACCTATGCAACCACCTGCAAATGACGCAACAAATCCTCGAAACGCTTCATTGAGGTTGATAAAAATGTGACTGGTCCAAACTACAGTGCTACTTGTAAATCAGAGCCGATAAAGCACTGTATGTGGTACTGCATAGTAAAATAGGGAATATCTCTGGGGCTCACTGATGTCTACAAAATAGAAACTGGAGAAGTTCTAAGATGAAAACTATGACAATACGTCTAGCCTGCCCAGCAGTTACCCCTTGGAAGGAGATTTCATACCGTATGTACTTCGATTGAAATACCTTTGTGAATGGCATTTCAGCGAAGGCAGAGGTTTGAACCGGCCGGTAAGCAGTCGTAATTCTTTGTCGATGCCCAAAAGCTTGTTTTCTTGAATGTTTCATAGGTATGTGCAGTTCCTTATCAAGAGTGGCTGGCCAGTCGGTGCGGGAAAAGAGGTAGTCCAATACTGAGGTGTTCCGTGTCAGTTTTTGCGCCTCTCTGAAACAAATATTGTTATTTAAACAAAGTAAACTAGAATCAAAATACAGTACTGGCCATTGAAACTGCTACACCACGAAGATGATGTGCTACAGACGCGAAATTTAATCGACAGGAAGAAGATACTGAGATATGCAAATGATTAGCTTTTCAGAGCATTCACACAAGGTTGGCACCAGTGGCGACACCTGCAACGTGCTAACATGAGGAAAGTTTCCAACCGATTTCTCACACTCAAACAGCAGTTGACCGGCGTTGCCTGGTGAAACGTTGTTGTGATGCGTCGTGTAAGGAGGATAGATGCGTACCATAACGTTTCCGACTATGATAAAGGTCGGATTGTGGCCTATCGCCATTGCGTTTATCGTATCGCGACATTGCTGCTCGCGTTGGTCGAGATCCAATGACTGTTAGCAGAATATGGAATCGGTTGGTTCAGGAGGGTAATATGCAACACTGTGCTGGATCCCAATGGCCTCGTATCACTAGCAGTCGAGAAGCCAGGTATCTTATCTGCATGGCTGTAACGGATCGTGCATCCACGTCTCGATCCCTGGGTCAACAGATAGGGACGTTTGCAAGACAACAACCATCTGCACGAACAGTTCGACGACGTTTGCAGCAGCAAGGACTATCAGCTCGGAGACGATGGTCTATGGCTGCGTTTACCCTTGACGCTGTATCACAGACAGCAGCGTCTGCGATGGTGTACTCAACGACGAACCTGGATGCACGAATGGCAAAACGTCATTTCTTCGAATGTACCCAGGTTCTGTTTGCAGCATCATGCCGGTCGCGTCCGTGTTTGGCGACATCGCGGTGAACGCACATTTGAAGCGTGTATTCGTCGCCATACTGGCGTATCACCCGGCGTGATGGTATGGGGTTCCATTGGTTACACGTCTCGGTCACATCTTGTTCGCATTGACGGCACCTTGAACAGTGGACGTTACATTTCAAATGTATTACGACCCGTGGCTCTAATCTTCATTCGATTCCTGCGAAACCCTGCGTGAAAATGTAATCACATGTCAGTTCTAGTATAATGTATTTGTCCAATGAATACCCATTTATCATCTGCGTTTCCTCTTCGTGTAGCAATTTTAATGGCCAATAGTGTATTTTGGAACGTTGTCCCAGGAAAAAAAAAGTGGTTCAAATGGCTCTGAGCACTATGGGACTTAACATCTTAGGTCATCAGTCCCCTAGAACTTAGAACTACTTAAACCTAACTAACCTAAGGACATCACACACATCCATGCCCGATGCAGGATTCGAACCTGCGACCGTAGCAGTCCCACGGTTCCGGACTGCAGCGCCTAGAATCGCACGGCCACCACGGCCGGCACTCAGGAAAAACAGCGATTTGTTTATAGTAGAGCTTATTTAATAAACACAGTCGTACTCGTATTTTAGTTGATTTTTATTTTTAGATGAGCGATTTTGACCTTCTAAGAAATCGTCATCAGATTTGCATTCGTAGATGACGGCAGGAATCGCTGGCACGGAGCAGTGTTCTCCACCTCTCCACAGATGGACCTGCTCCACGCCAACGATACCTGCTGTCATCAACGAATGCAAATCTGATGATGGTCTGTTAGAAGGTCGGGATCGCTCATTTAAGAACAAAAATTACCAACTAAAATGCGAGTACGACTGTGTTTATTAAGTAAGTTGAAGTAGAATCAATGTATGAAGTTTTTGATTGATTTATTTATTTTAAATTTTCCCTCCGTTACAAAAATCTTGAAAGCCACTACTTATGGAACACATGTTTGCCATTCTTACTTTTGACGGATACTCCTTTCATTTAATTTAGATTCTATAAGCGACACACTACCGCAAATGATCTGCGTATTTTTCTATAAAGTGAGTCACCTCCATCATAAAGCCTCTAATATTTCGTATTCGGTTTGGAACATCGAAATGAGTAAAATTACAGTACACAGAGGGGCAAGTATTTTGCTTTTTTACAGACCAGGCGACGTTTCCTAACGGCAGTTGACAGCTCGTAGAAAACGTTGCTGTGATGTAAGGAGGGCCAATCTTTATACTAAAACTTTTCGCACAGAAACGTAACTGGCCTCACATCGCTGCCGCGGGCGATGGTAGGAGCTGCGCTGACTGCTCTCCTTGCGGGTACGTCCGCGGTGTTTGTACAAAATTGTATTGAGCTAGACCGACCAACGACTACGAAGAAGAACTGAATGGGAACACGTTTCAGCAGTGGCTTATAGGCCCCTTTTTGGAAAGGGCAACGTTTCGTGATCGCAAACGCCAATGTCTCATTCGATGGCCGTCCAGAACGCGGGGCATTGTCGACTGACAGAAATAGAAAAATACGACAACAGACGACAGAAACAAAGCTAATTATAGGGTCTAGCTCCTTGCAATAAGCCATAGTAGCTTTTCTTTGTTGTATCTGATCTAACTAAAAAAATATGGAGTTAGTGTTCTGATAGAGCTTGTTTTGTTCCATAGAACTAACTTGAGGTCAGGTTAAGGGCTAGGAGGGAGAGAACGCTAAAGGAGATGACTCTGGAAGAATCACAGCGATTTACGTGGGCCCCTGTAAGACAGACTTCGCCACGAGTGTGACGAAACACTCCAAGTGACTAATAATGCAAGTATAGAGGATAAATGTACAGCGGGAAATAATTTGATCATATCCTTATTTCGTCAAAATCTGAGAGCAGCTGTAGTAACCAAATGGGCGAGAATGTAATGGCTCGGAGCACCTTGGGGCTTAACTTCTGAAGTCATGAGTCCCCTAGAACTTAGAACTACTTAAACCTAACTAACCTAACGACATCACACACATCCATGCCCGAGGCAGGATTCGAACCTGCGACCGTAGCGGTCGCGCGGTTCCAGACTGTAGCGCCTAGAACCGCTCGGCCACCCCGGCCGGAGGCGAGAATGTAAATGATTCACACGCGGAGTGTGTTTGTTGTTAGTGTAGACTGTAGTACCAAAATTTCAGTTTTTTCTCACTTTACACTTTCTTTCAGTTTTATTACGAAATTAGTTTGCGACGTTTACAACGTGTTACAGGGCTGTTATTCTCCCTTAAACATTTCATTACGATGGCAGTGTACGCATCACAGTTACATCAAGATCATATTGCTAGGTACATGTTAGTATCACACAGCAAAATATATACCAAAAGTGAAATAATACCCAGGTGATAAATCTGAGTACAACACTGAAAAGCTTTCACAGTGCCGCATTTCAGTAACAGAAGATGATGGTAATAGCAGACAGCAGTTTTGACAGTGTACAGACCACCAGCAACAAATACTTTAAACTTCAGTCAGCAGTTACAGAGCGTACTCGTAAGACTTAGCAGAAGTGATTGGAAAGTACTAAGACCTAGAAGAGGTAACTGGAAAGTAATTGTATGTTGTGATTTCAAGAAAGAAAACTGGCGTTCTACGGATCGGAGCGTGGAACGTCAGCTCCCTTAATCGGGGAGGTAGGTTAGAAAATTTAAAAAGGGAAATGGATAGGTTAAAGTTAGATATAGTGGGAATTAGTGAAGTTCGGTGGCAGGAGGAACAAGAATTTTGGTCAGGCGAATACAGGGTTATAAATACAAAGTCAAATAGGGGTAATGCAGGAGTAGGTTTAAGAATGAATAAAAGATTAGGAGCCCGCATCTCGTGGTCGTCCGGTAGCGTTCTCGCTTCCCACGCCCGGGTTCCCGGATTCGATTCCCGGCGGGGTCAGGGATTTTCTCTGCCTCGTGAAGGCTGGGTGTTGTGTGCTGTCCTTAGGTTAGTTAGGTTTAAGTAGTTCTAAGTTCTAGGGGACTGATGACCATAGATGTTAAGTCCCATAGTGCTCACGCCATTTTTGAAAAAGATTAGGAATGCAGGTAAGCTACTACAAACAGCATAGTGAACGTATTATTGTGGCCAAGATAGACACGAAGCCCATGCCTACTACAGTAGTACAAGTTTATATGACAACTAGCTCTGCAGATGATGAAGAAATTGATGAAATGTATGATGAGATAAAAGAAATTATTCAGATAGTGAAGGGAGACGAAAATTTAATAGTCATGGGTGACTGGAATTCGGTAGCAGGAAAAGGGAGAGAAGGAAACGTAGTAGGTGAATATGGATTGGGGGTAAGAAATGAAAGAGGAAGCCGTCTGGTAGAATTTTGCACAGAGCACAACCTAATCATAGCTAACACTTGGTTCAAGAATCATAAAAGAAGGTTGTATACATGGAAGAAGCCTGGAGATACTGACAGATCTCAGATAGATTATATAATGGTAAGACAGACATTTAGGAGCCAGGTTTTAAATTGTGAGACATTTCCAGGGGCAAATGTGGACTCTGACCACAATCTATTGGTTATGACGTGTAGATTAAAACTGAAGAAACCGCAAAAAGGTGGGAATTTAAGGGGATGGAACCTGGATAAACTGACTAAACCAGAGGTTGTACAGAGTTTCAGGGAGAGCATAAGGGAACAAATGGCAGGAATGGTGGAAAGAAATACAGTAGAAGAAGAATGGGTAGCTTTGAGGGATGAAGTAGTAAAGGCAGCAGAGGATCAAGTAGGTAAAAAGACGAGGGCTAGTAGAAATCCTTGGGTAACAGAAGAAATTAGAATTTCATTAATGAAAGGTGAGAATATAAAAATGCAGTAAATGAAGCAGGCAAACAGGAACACAAACGTCTCAAAAATGAGATCGACAGGAAGTGCAGAATGGCTAAGCAGGCATGGCTAGAGGACAAATGTAAAGATGTAGAGGCTTATCTCACTAGGGGTAAGATAGATGCTGCCTACTGGAAAATTAAAGAGACCTTTGGAGAAAAGAGAACCACTTGTACGAATATCAAGAGCTCATATGGAAACCCAGTTCTAATCAAGGAAGGGAAAGCAGAAAGGTGGAAGGAGTATATAGAGGTTCTATACAAGGGCGACGTTCTTGAGGACAATATTATGGAAATGGAAGAGGATGTAGATGAAGATGATATGGGAGATATGGTACTGCGTGAAGAGTTTGACAGAGCACTGAAAGACCTGAGTCAAAACAAGGCTCCGGGAGTAGACAACATACCAGTAGAACTACTGACGGCCTTGGGAGAGCCAGTCCTGACAAAACTCTACCATCTGGTGAGCAAGATGTATAATACAGGCGAAATACCTTCAGACTTCAAGAAGAATATAATAATTCCAATCCCAAAGAAAGCAGGTGTTGACAGATGTGAAAATTACCGAACTATCAGTTTAATAAGTCACGGCTGCAACAAATTATCGCGAATTCTTTACAGAAAGGCTATTTACAATTTCTATATAAACCAAATGGCAGTTATAAGAGTTGAGGGGCATGAAAGGGAAGCAGTGGTTGGGAAGGGAATGAGATAGGGTTGTAACCTCTCTCCGATGTTATTCAATCTGTGTAATGAGCAAGCAGTGAAGGAAACAAAATAAAAATTCGGAGTAGGTGTTAAAATCCATGGTGAAGAAATACGAACTTTGAGGTTCGCCGATGACATTGTAATTCCGTCAGAGACAGCAAAGGACTTGGAAGAGCAGTTGAACGGAATGGATAGTGTCATGGAGGGAGGATACAAGATGAACATCAACAAAAGCAAAACGAGGATGATGGAATGTAGTCGAATTAAGTCGGGTGATGTTGAGGGTATTAGATTAGGAAATGAGACACTTAAAGTAGTAAAGGAGTTTTGCTATTTGGGGAGCAAAATAACTGATGACGGTCGAAGTAGAGAGGATATAAAATGTAGACTGGCAATGGCAAGGAAAGCGTTTCTGAAGAAGAGAAATTTATTAACATCGAGTATAGATTTAAGTGTCAGGAAGTCGTTTCTGAAAGTATTTGTATGGAGTGTAGCCATGTATGGTAGTGAAACATGGACGATAAATAGTTTAGACAAGAAGAGAATAGAAGCTTTCGAAATGTGGTGCTACAGAAGAATGCTGAAGATTAGATGCGTAGATCACATAACTAATGAGTTTTAGAAACTATTGAGACAGAATTAGCGGGGTGAAGAATGAGAAGAAATTTATCAAGGACAAACAGTAGCTGATAATTTTAATACCTTCGTAATATATTTTTGCAGCCCTATAAAGCTAATTTTCCTTTACAGCTGGCTAGGAATAGTTACAGTGGAAGTCGAGAGAAGAGTGGTGAACATCTGGAATCAAAGAATCTCGTGCTGCGAAGTAAAAGCTCTGTTTAATGCAGAGATTGACATAGTCAATAATTAAAGAAGCATTGCAAAAATCTTTACTGTGCCACCAAACGTGTAAAAATATGAGCTATGCACAAAAATCCTAAAGTCCAACAACAATGCAAAGGAAACATGGAGTATTATTAGGTATGAAGGGCATGCATTTGGTAAGACAAACGGTACTGAATTTTAAATTTTCTGGTGGCAGTAGCAGCGAGACAGATGGTACAGAATACAGTGAATTATACTAACAATAGCTGGAAACACAGGGACAAAAAGTGAACCGTTGGAAGTTGATTTAATTATACAGACATCGAATATTCTACTACTCAGGTTTATCAGATCATGTTAGATCACAAAAACCTCTAAGTCACTGAAAAGCTGTATGTATTCTGAACATGGTGATTTTTCAAGCAAAGTACTAAAATCTTGTGCTGTCCTTTTAATTATCTTTCTCACCAGTCAACGTGTTGAAGTGTATTTCCTGAAAGACTGAAGTATACGACAGTAATATCGATTTGTAAAAGTCGAGATAAGCAATTGACTTCTAACACTAGATGCATCTCCCGTCTTCCCGTATTCTCAATGGTTTTGAGAAGGTAGCTTACTAGGGAATATCGAACCACCTCTCTGATAATAACATTTTAATAGCAGCCCACTTTGACGTCCGTAAAAGCCGCTCCACAGAGAAAACAATATATGATCTCACGAATTCTGATAGAACTGAACAAGAAAAATTTCCGTTTTGTCATTTTCTATAATCTTCCCAAAGCCTCTTTTATTGTGTAGATCATAATATTCTACTGGGGCGTCCCCTTGGAAGGCTCTAATGGCTCTGAGCACTATGCGACTTAACTGCTGAGGTCATCAGTCGCCTAAAACTTAAAACTAATTAAACCTAACTAACCTAAGGACATCACACACGTCCATGCCCGAGGCAGGATTCCAACCTGCGACCGTAGCGGTCACGCGGTTCCAAACAGAAGCGCCTAGAACCGCACGGCCACACAGGCCAGCTCCCTTGGAAGGACGGTCGTGATCTTAGCCATAGAAAACAAAGGGTTAAATTAACAAATGACACGATAGGAATAACACTAAGCTCGGGACACTGGAGAACTCTTCAAGTACTGTGACGCTAATAACACTTTTTTTTTATAATCAATCCTTTGAATGGTTTGATTCGGCCTGCTGCGAATTCCACTCTAATGTCAGCCTATTTATCTCATAGTAACATTTGCAAGCTACGCCCTCAGTAATTTGGTGGATGTAGTCCAATCTCTGCCTTCCCCTCCAGTTTTTAACCTCTACAGTTATCTCTAATACCATGTCTTAACACATATCCTATCATCGAATACCGTTTTCTTGTCAATGTTCTCTGTATGTTTCTTTCTCCTATTCTGTGGAGAAATTCCTCATTCCTTATGTTACCATTGCACCTAATTTTCAACGTCCCCTTACAGCGCGACGGCTAAAACGCTTCGATTCTCTTCTTTTCCAGTGTTCCCAAGAACCATTATTCTCTACCACGCAATGCTGTGCTCCAAATGCATATTATCATAAATTTCTTCCTCGAATTAAAGATTTTATTTGGTACTAGTAGACAGTATGAGTCTGCTTTTTATGCCCTCATTGCTTCGTCCCCGATTTGTTATTCTACCTCCAAGGCTGTAGAATTCCTTAACTTCGTCTATTTCTTTGTCACCAATTGTATTTTTCAGTTCAGCTGTCGCTATTTTCGTTTTTATTACTATTCATTACTTCCGTATTGGTATGAGGCCGTGATGAGAGGCAACGATCCGAATTTTTTATTCTGCTTCCACATCATGCGTATTACTCGGTCGACTCTCCAGCTTCGCTCAAGCAAGCTTCGCTCCTCTGCCGGCAGAGGGCTCTGAACTGCGGCGTGTAACAGTGCGGTGTGTAACCTATGTCGACCCTTGAGACACAATATGCTTAGTGGAGTTTCTGAGTGCAGAAATCATGCCTCCAATTGAAATTTATAAAAGAATGATAGCTGTCTACGGTGATGACTGTATCGACATCAGTAATATGTAACGTTGGGTTGCTAGTGCTCGTGACAGGAAACGGTGATGGTAACGTCAACGGGTGTGACAGAGCACGGAGTGGACGACCGCTTACGTCAACCGAGGCTCACAGGAATAGTGTTGATGAACTTATCAGAGAAAATCGTCGTATAACACAGACTCAGCTATCAGGTAAGAGTGGCATATCACGAGAGCGTGTACAGGCCGTCATTGTACACACATCAAGAAAAGTTTTGCATCACCCCAGTTCCCATAACTCCTGAAGATAGATGTTGACAGTGGGTATTGTATCACAGACACAGAAGCTTTGACTGTTCAGACATGTCACTAAGCCCGCCCAAAGATGTAAACAACCATGCACGAGCAGCTCCTATTAGACGAGGGGGTCAGACAGCCGATCAGTTCCAGTCATTCCACCAGGAAGGAGGTACACGGCTCGTGTTGTCTGTAGTTGAACCATGCCTAGACGGTCAATGCCGCGGTTCGATCGCGTCCGAATTGTTACTTTGTGCCAGGAAGGTCTCTCAACAAGGGAAGTGTCCAGCCGTCTCGGAGTGAACCAAAGCGATGCTGTTCGAACATGGAGGAGATACAGAGAGCCAGGAACTGTCGATGACATTTCTCGCTCAGGTCGCCCAAGGGCTACTACTGCAGTGGATGACCGCTACCTACGGATTATGGCTCGGAGGAACCCCTCACAGCAACGCCACAATGTCGAATAGTGCTTTTCGTGCAGCCATAGGACGTCGTGTTACGACTCAGCTGTGTGCAATAGACAGCATGATGCGCAAATTCACTCCTGACGTCCCTGGCGAGGTCCATCTTTCCAATCACGACACCATCCAACGCGGTACAGATAGGCCCAACAACATGCCAAATCGACAGCTCAGGATTGCCATCACGTTCTCTTCACTCGTGAGCGTCGCATATTCCTCCAACCAGACAATAGTCGGAGACATGTTTGGAGGCAACCTGGTCACGCTGAACGCCTTAGACGCACTGTCCAATGACTGCAGCAAGGTTGACGTTCCCTGCTGTTTTGGGGTGGCATTATATGGGGCTGATGTACGCTGCTGGTGGTCATGGAAGGTGCCGTAACGGCTGTGCGATACATGAATGCCATCCTCCGACCGATAGTGCAACCATATAGGCAGCATAACGCCGAAGCATTCGTCTTCCTGGACGAAAATTCGCGCCCCCATGGTGCACATCTTGTGAATGACTTCCTTCAGGATAATGATATCGCTCGACTAGAGTGGCCAGCATGTTCTCCAGACATGAACCCTATCGAACATGCCTGGGATAGGTTGAAAAGGGCTGTTTATGGACGACGTGACCCACCAACCACTACTCGCATTCGGGAGGACGACGGTTCCATCCTGCGTCCGGCCATCCTGATTTAGGCTTTCTGTATTTTCCCTAAATCGCTCCAGGCAAATGCCGGGATGGTTCCTTTGAAAGGGCATGGTCACTTCCTTTCCCGTTCATCCCTAATCCAATGAGACCGATGACGCCGCTGCCTGGTCTCCTCCCCCAAACAACCTAACCCAACCCCACCAACCACTCTGAGTGATCTACACCGAATCGCCGTCGAGGAGTGGGACAATCTGGAGCAACAGTGCCTTGATGAGCTTGTAGATAGTATGCCACGACGAATACAGGCATGCATCAATGCAAGAGGACGTTCCACTGAGTATTGGAGGTACCGGTATGTAGAGCAGTCTGGACCACTACCTCCGTAGGTCTCGCTGTATGGTGGTACAACATGCAATGTGTGGTTTTCATGAGCTATAAAAAGGTCGAAAATGATGTTTATGTTGATCTCTATTCCAATTTTCTGTACAGTTTCCGGAACTCTGGGAACCGAGGTGATGCAAAACTTCTTTTGATGTGTGTAGAAATGAGGTACAGAAAATTATTTGCGCAGTGGATGTCTCGAAAGCCCACTCCTGGAATTAAACGGAGGAGACAGGACATGTGTCGACTATTTCCTTTGCGTTTTGAGCGTGAGGGTGACGGATCCCTTAACAACATTGTGACAGGTGATGAAATCTGGGTTCACCATTTTCACCCCGAGAACAAGGGAGGATCAATAGAGTTCCACCACATAGGTTCGTGTCCCCAAAGAAAGTTCAAAACCATGCCATCAGCAGGCAGAGTCATAATGATAGTGTTCTGGAATGTTCAAGGTGTAGTGCATTTGGAATTCGTGCCTAAGGGCACCACCATATACTCTGAAAGCACGAATTCGAAGAATTCGTTCCCACGTGAAACACCACTCCTTCAGCTGACAATGCCAGACCGCTGCATCGATACCAGACATAGAGAGAAGGATTATGAAACGGGTTTACGACTGGTTCACTGGAAACACTTATTTTATGCAATTATAAAGGAATCAGTGATCAGAGTGTACATAGTGGATGAGGTTCCACATGTGTACTACCTGGGCATCCACATGGATAATAATCTGAGATAGCACCAACACATGGAAGCATTAACTGCGTTGTGCTTTCTTTGCTCTTAGGAACGTTTGTGATAGTATTGACCTGAAGACGAAATTGCAAGCACAACTTGCATACTTTCACTCAATACTTTCCTACTGCATAATAGTCTGGGGCAATTCAGGTAAAGCCAACAAAGTATTTATCCTGCGGAAGCATACAGTAAGAATATCGTGTGGAGCTAATAACAAAATACCTTGCAGAAGGGTCTTCAGGAACCTAGGGATTATGAGGTTTGCACGCCATTACATGTACTGATTTCCACATAGACTGTACATCGATATTTAGAGTCAGAATGGCGTTTTGTATTCAGATGCAAAAGTCTATAAATCTGCTGACGTCAGCTAAGGAATTTGCTATCCTCTGGTATTCAAAAACAGAGTAAAAAAATAACTCAGTAGCCACTCTTCTATAACTGATGAGACTATTTGGACTCTGGAAGTCAGCTCTGCTTAACTTTAATCTTTATGTAGAAGAAATCTTGACTGCCAGTATGCAGCTAATAGGGGTTTGCGTTAAGTTATATGAATGCTTTCTTTGAAGTGTTAGATACAAACAGCAGCTCCGTAGTAGAAGAGGAGGAACAGGTCATTTTTTGTAGCTATTTTTCTCTTGATTTACATGAAAATATATAAAGTAATCCAATATCTATCATGAATGGAGCACTTAATGGTGACCGAGGCAGGTGCACATCACTTTACAATGTCCGAAGCTCGTGGTCTAGTGGCTAGCGTTGATGCCTATGGATCACGGGGTCCCGGGTTCGATTCCCGACCACGTTTGGGGTTTTTCTCTGTCCGGGGACTGGATGTTTGTGTTGTCCTCATCATTTCCTCATCATAATCACTCGTGACAGTGGCTAGAATGTACTGTGAAAGTAATTGAACTGTGTAAAAACTGTGACTTTGTCTGGGTGCTGATGACCGCACAGTTGAGGACTCCACAAAGCAAACATCATCATCATCACTTACAATGTGTGACAATGAGTACTTCGTGACTCATCGTCATGTTGTTCTCTAACCCTTCCAGCCGCGAAATGTGCACGAGAAGATAAACGTTTGATAAACTTCCCTGTCAATTTTAATCTCTTTAATTTTACCTTCGTAGCGTTTCCGTGAGATATACGTAGGCGGAAGGCATATATTGTTTACCCTTCTAGAAACTTAGGCTCTCGGGACAGTAACTGTAAACCGCAGCGTGAGGCACAATGCCTCTCTTGTAGCGTCTACCATTGGAGTTGGATGAGCAGCTCTGTGACCCTCTCACGCTTGTTGCACAAACCTGTGACGAAACTAGCTGCTCTTCTTTGGATATCCGCTGTTTTCTTCTGTCACCTCCACTTGGCACGGGTCCCAGCGTGAGGAGCAATGTTCATACATCGGCAGAACGTAGATCATCTGCTTCGTCAGTGAATTACATTTCCTTATGATCCTTCCAGTGACTTGCAGCTTGGTATCTAAATATCTTACGCTTAGATTTACGCTATCGTTCCGTTTGCTGAACGACTCACGAGCCGTTCTCCTTACACCAGCTATGACTTCCTTCAGTTTTTGTTTCTTAGCAGGGCCTTGTCTACATACACCACTGGCCATTAAAATTCCTACACCAAGAAGAAATGCAGATGATAAACGGGTATTCAGTGGACAAATATTATACTAGAACTGACATGTGATTACATTTTCACGCAGTTTGGGTGCATAGATCCTGAGAAATCAGTACCAGAACAACCACATCTGGTCGTAATAACGGCCTTGATACGCCTGGGTATTGAGTCCAACAGAGCTTGGATGGCGTGTACAGCTACAGCTGCCCATGCAGCTTCAACACGATACCACAGTTCATCAAGAGTAGTGACTGGTGTATTGTGACGAGCCAGTTGCTCTGCCACCATTGACCAGACGTTTTCAATTGGTGAGAGATCTGGAGAAGGTGCTGGCCAGGGCAGCAGTCCAACATTTTCTGTATCCAGAAAGGACCATACAGAACCCGCAAAATGCGGTCGTGCATTATCCTGCTGAAATGTAGGGTTTCGCAGGGATCAAATAAAGGGTAGACCCACGGGCCACAGGTCGTAACAAAAAAATGTTCAAATGTGTGTGAAATTTTATGGGACTTAACTGCTAAGGTCATCAGTCCCTAAGCTTACACACTACTTAACCTAAATTATCCTAAGGACAAACACACACACCCATGCCCGAGGCAGGACTCGAACCTCCGCCGGGACCAGCCGCACATTCCTTGACTGCAGCGCCCTGGAGCGCTCGGCTAATCCCGCGCGGCACGGGTCGTAACACATCTGAAACGTAACGTCCACTGTTCAAAGTGCCGTCAATGCGACCAAGGGGTGACCGAGACGTGTAACCAATGGCACCCCATACGATCACGCCGGGTGATACGCCAGTATGGCGATGACGAATACACGCTTCCAATGTGCGTTCACCGCGATCTCGCAAAACACGGATGCGATCATCATGATGCTGTAAACAGAACCTGGATTCATCCGAAAAAATGACGTTTTGCCATTCGTGCACCCAGGTTCGTCGTTGAGTACACCATCGCACGCGCTCCTGTCTGTGATGCAGCGTCAAAGATGACCGCAGCCATGGTCTCCGAGCTGATAGTCTATGCTGCTGCAAACGTCGTCGAACTTGTCGTGCAGATGATTGTTGTCTTGCAAACGTCTCCATGTGTTGACTCAGGGATCGAGACGTGGCTGCTGATCCGTTACAGCCATGCAGATAAGATGCCTGTCATCTCGACTGCTGGGATCCAGCACTGCGTTCCGTATTACTCTCCTGAACCCACCGATTCCATATTGTGTTAACAGTAGTGGATCTCGTTCAACGCGAGCAGCAATGTCGCGATACGACAAACCGCAATCGCGATAGGTTACAGTGCGACCTTTATCAAAGTCGGAAACGTGATGGTACACATTTCTCCTCCTTACACGAGGCACCACAACAACGTTTCACCAGGCAACGCCTGTCACATGCTGTTTGTGTATGAGAAATCGGTTGGAAACTTTCCTCATGTCAGCACGTTGTAGCTGTCGCCACCGGCGCCAACCTTGTGTGAACGCTCTGAAAAGCTAATCATTTGCATATCACAGCATCTTCTTCCTGTCGGTTAAATTTCGCGTCTGTAGCACGTCATCTTCGTGGTTAAAATGGCTCTGAGCACTATCCGACTTAACTGCTGTGGTCATCAGTCGCCTAGAACTTAAAACTAATTAAACCTAACTAACCTAAGGACATCACACCCATCCATCCCCGAGACTGTAGCGCCTAGAACCGCACGGCCACTCCGCATCTTCGTGGTGTAGCTGTTTTAATGGCCAGTAGTGTATAAATCCACCAGCTTAGAGTTAGACTTTACGCGCTGCAGAGATTGTTTTTTGTTTTTATTTAATCGAATTTTTTTGTTGTTCACCAATAGCAAGATACTAAGCTTTTCACGCTAATTAAGGCCATGTAAACATTATCTTATCCGAATGTACTTCTGACCAAAGAACGATTCTAATAGGTGGAGTCGAAAGGTTTCGTTAGTCATGCCTTTTGCATTCTTGTGGAGATATTTCCATAGCAACTTTCATCCCCCTCACAAATATTTCTTTACATCTAACCGACAAGTAAAACACGAATTTTCATAAATTTAGCTTTAAATTTTTTTAATGAAACGAAATATTTTCTTAAAAATTTTCATCCCCTGTTAGACTCTCTAAGGTGTTGTTAGTCCAGAAACAATGGAACAAACTTTTCTTTATTTGTAACCGAGAAATTAAATACCAATGTTAATAGATGTAGCCTTAAAAATACTTTAGTAGTTCTTTAATAATGAAATGTTTCCAAAGAAAGTTTTCACCCACTGTTTCACCCTCAAAGGGGTTAATTTCCAAAAATGCAGAAACATGAATTTCTTCATTTCTGACCGAGAAACGAAATACCAATTTACGATTGTCTTAATAGCGACTTTTTTCTAAAAAGACCTTCGTATCCTATTTCGCCCCCTTAGGGTTGGAATTTCGAAAAATCCTTTCATAAACGATCCCTACAATATAAGATCCACACCTTTTCCAAATTTCAAGTTTTTTATCTTTAGCGATTTAGGTTGGGCGATGGTGAGTCAGTCAGTCAGTCAGTCAGGACACTGTCTTTTATATATAGAGGTGATAAAGCTCTCTTAAGTCTTAGGAGTAAGTTTCTAACGCAGCTTTTTAAACATAGCAGGTCTTTCTATTACGTGCCGAGAAAAGTTGTGAGGGACAGGAATTTTCTTGAATTATCCATTTACACTCAACTATTTCCGTCTGAGAGATGAATTTTTGAGGTTTAACTGCTCAGTTAGTCAGTAATCTGTTTCTCCTCCCACTTACTAACAAAAAGTATTTCCTAGCTTTCTTAAAACTCCTACTGATATCCAGAGTGAGCAATGCTACAACTTCCGTAGGAACACTGACTCGCTGCTCTGCATTAATTGAGCCGAAACTTTGGGGACTGTTTGAGACCAGCAGATCAAAGACATTCCTCTCGCTAGACAGTTCTCTGATTAACTTCTCGAAGTAATTTTCGCACGTAGAACAAACCAGTCCCTATCACCCAGCCTAATCTGTTGAATTTCCCAGTCTACAGCTGGTAAGTTGACATACTCCTCTATACGACACCACTATATGTTTAGAAGATATGTGCACTATCGTCTCTGACTTTTGCCTGAAATGTCTCACCATTACGGTTTTAGAGGCAAGGTTTCTATGTAAGATGACTAGTGCACCTTTAGCACTTACTTTACTTATCATCGGCGAAATTATTTCACATCGGAATGTATATTAACCTCACTATGCACTATAGCACTATTTATGTCTATAAACACGCCTCCGCCACTGGCATCCAGTCTATCTTTGAGATATACCTTTCCCTCGGAATTTAGAATTTCGTTGTTATTCGCTTCTAATGTTAGCAGCCTTTTGCCCTTAGTGATAATTATATTAGTGTTCGTAAGGGAGATAAATTGTGTGACTTTTCCATGAGTCATCCTGCAGTTAAACAATGGCATATTAACAAATTCTTGTTTTCGATCTGCAATAACGAATGCTCTGTAGTTAATACGTCTGATATTCACCCCTCTCTGGTGTCGGTACTTAATTATTTTTTGAACCTGTGGAAGATTTTCTTTCTCTTAAAAAGCTACGTACTGTACTTCATTATTAGGCGCTTCCGGCACGTAGTGCAGGCTTGACCTGTTAAGGATGTGTGTGTGTAGGGGGGGGGGGGGAGGGGGGGAGGTGGGAGGGAGAGGGAGAACAGGGAGGCTTCTACAACTCGCAACGCGATTGTTGCAGTGGTCGGGAGGTACGTATCTAATAACGTCGCACTATCGTCTAATCGGCTGGTTTAAAACTTCCACTCGACTGCAAACCAGGTGACTGCAACAGCTTGTGTGGACGATGAAAACGCAAACTTTCATTCCATACCGTGCGAGAGGCTAGCTGTCTTCAACAAAGCAGCCAGCTGCACGTAGGAACCGAGGGTGCTCTTTGAACCCAGACGGTATGCGTCATTCGTGCCGACATGATCCACAATTCGCAGCCGGCAGATCTCCTCCATGTCTCCGTGGACAGTCCTTGGTAAGCATACAGAGTGGACGTTTGAAACGTCCCCTTTCAACAATTATAAACGACTGTGCTTAAACTGACACACAATATTTTGTTAGCGCAACGCAATCTGACTTTCAAAATTCCCTACAAAAGAATGGCCCTGACTAACATTAAACTATACCTTTCACAAATCACTTACCTCACAAAAATCTTCGCTGCTCAAGCTACTGCAATACAGCGAGCGCCACTACTGCCAGCTAAATAAAAGATTCAAACTATGGAAGGCACTAACTACTGATAGGGATAGTTAGCAAATGAAAGATATTAATAGAGAACACACAATGTATTTACCTTGATATCATCATATATAAATATAGCAGTTCATGACAAATTTCAAAACTCCGCCATCTCTCTCCCCACATCCACCATTGCTGGCGGCTCACCTCCAACTGCCCAACGCTACGCGCTGTTCACAGCCAGCTGCCTAACACTACAATGGCGAGTATTACAACAATGCAAAGCAGCCACAGACTGCACACAGCACAGCCAGTGATTTTCATATTGAGCGCTACGTAATGTTGCCAATAAGAAAACATAAACAGCCTACTTACACAGAGAAAACATAAACAGCCTACTTACACGTTGGTCTTATCTTCCGACCTGTCCGCTGTTTCCCCAAGTGGCTCCTTCTCCCGCTTAACATTGCAATTCCCCGTGGTCAGAAAACCCACACTTTACGCTTTCCCCCTGTAACATACACTATGTGTTGAAAATTATCTGGACACCACCAAATACATAGTGGTATGTTTTTCATATTAGGTGTACTGTGCTGCCACCTACTGCCAGGTACTCCATATCAGCGACCTCAGTAGTCATTAGACATCGTGAGACACACGGACATCGAACGTGGTGAGGCGATTGGGTGTCACTTGTGTCATACGTCTGTACGCGGGATTTCCACACTCCTAAACATCCCAAGGCCCACTGTTTTCGATGTGATAGTGAGGTGGCAACGAAAGCGTACAGGCCGACCTCGTCCGTTGACTGACAAGAGATCGCCGACAGTTGAAGAGGGCCAGCCGCGGTGGCCAAGCGGTTCTAGGCGCTTCAGTGCGGAACCGCGCGACTGCTATGGTCGCAGGTTCGAATCCTGCCAAGGGCATGGATGTGTGTGATGTCCTTAGGTTAGTTAGGTTTAGGTAGTTCTAGGGGACTGATGACCTCAGATGTTAAGTCCCACAGTGCTCAGAGCCATTTGAACCAGTTTTGGAGCTGATGAGGGTCATAATGTGAAATAGGCAGACATATATCCAGACCATCATACAGGAATTCCACACTGCACCAGGATCCACTTCAAGTATTATGACAGTTAGGCGGGAGGTGAGAAAACTTGGATTTCATGGTCGGGCGGCTGCTCATAAGCCACATGTCACGCCAGTAAATGCCAAACGACGCCTCGCTTGGTGTAAGGAGCATAAACATTGGACGATTGAACAGAGGAAAAACTTTGTGTGGAGTGACGAATCACGGTACACAATGTTGCGATCCGATGACAGGGTGTGAGTATATCGAATGCCCAGTGAACGTCATCTGTCACCGTGTTTAGTGCCAACAGTAAAATTCGGAAGTGGTGGTGCCATGGTGTGGTAGCGTTTTTCATGGAAGGGCTTGCACACCTTGTTGTTTTCCGTGGCACTATCACAGCACAGGCCTACATTGATGTTTTAAGCACATTCTTGCTTTCCGCTGTTGAAGAGCAATTCGTGGATAGCTACTGCATCTTTCAACCCGATCGAGCACCTGTTCATAAAACACGGCCTGTGGCCGAGTTGTTACACGACAATAACATCCCTGTAATGGACTGGCCTGCACAGAGGCCTGACCTGAATCCTAAAGATAAAAGAACACCTTTCGGTTGTTTTGGAACGCCGACTCCGTGCCAGGCCTCACCGACTGACATCGATTGCTCTCTTTAGTGCAGCACTCCGTGAAGAATGGGTTGCCGTTCCATAAGAAACCTTCCAGCACCTGATTGAATGTATGCCTGCGAGAGTGGAAGCTGTCATCGAGGCTAAGGGTGGACCAACACCATACTGAATTCCAGCATTACCGATGGAGGGCGCCACAAACTTGTAAGTCATTTGTCCGGATACTTTCGATCACACAGTGTATATTAAATAAGTGGAAATATGCATACGCAGCGATCTAAAGTGGACGGCCACATAAAAGTATTCGTAGAGTAAACAAATGCCAAGCTGTAAATCATAGGAAGACTCCTTGGGGAAAGCCGGCCGGGGTGGCCGTGCAGTTCTAGGCGCTCCAGTCCGGAGCCTCGCTGTTGCTACGGTCGCAGGTTCGAATCCTGCCTCGGGCATGGATGTGTGTTATGTCCTTAGGTTAGTTAGGTTTAAGTAGTTCTAAGTTCTAGGGGACTGATGACCACAGCAGTTGATTCCCATAGTGCTCAGAGCCATTTGAACCATTTTGAACCTTGGGGAAGTAGTTAACAAACCCTCGTTTAGGCTGTGCCTGAGTATTGTTCCTCACTGGGGTGCTTATAAGGTAGTGCTGACAGAGGAAACGAGGGTTTCCAAAGAACAGCAACGTGTTCCGTGACGGGTTCGCTAAGTAAGCGCTAAACCGTTACGGAAATTGTCACCCATCTTCAATGGCAGATGGTGCAGGAGTGGCGTGGTGTATCACAGTGCGATTTGTTGTCAAAATTTCGAGGACGTGCGTACCTGTAAGAGTCAACCAATAAGTGTTTTCCTCGTCTCGCGATAAGACGAAGAAGATAAAACTAGAGAATTTGGAGTACACACGAAGGTAACCAACAGTTGTTATTCTCATTCACCGTTCGCAACTGGAACAGAAAGGGAGAAACGACAGTGGTACACGAAGGAGCCTACGCAAATTAACGTAAGGCGGCTTGCAGAGTAGAAATGTGCATGTAGATTTAGTTGTAATACAGTGTCAAAATAGAAGACATAGGTAATGGAGCTTGGGCTGGGTAAAACCTGTCGAAGACAAGCGATTCCAAAAGCCGTTGCCACAATGGAATATCGTAGATTGCTCGCATGTTTTGAACAATGTCTTCCCGAAACTGTGATACGGGTGAGTTGTGTGGGTCTCGTGGACTGCCTGCTTCACCAGGACCTTCTTTACTGACGCTATATGTCGTTACAAAGACTTAAGAAAATCCTAGACTTCCCTCACTGTTGCTCATACACGCGACAAATCACGACTTCAAATGACTTTGGTAGACAAATGTTTAATAAACGATTGTTATAAGGATAACGTTTTGCAGGAACAGCTGCAATAGTAAGCTCCTGGTCTGGACGTTTTAATGAGAAACCGTAATTGTGCAGTTGTCAGTTTTTACATATTGACGTAAATTTCGTACACAGATCTACGGTTGTATGTGGTGACTCCAGACAGACAACATTCTCCTGTTGTATCTTCGAAACGAGTCTTCACACAAGAATTCTGGAATCCTCATTATTTATTTCACGAATGTAGCAGAAAAACAAAATGAAATGTTCAGTGTGAGAAAAGGCGGCAGTTTCGACGAACTATTGGAAAATAATATTGGTTGTCCACGTTTCTCTAAAAGCGTAGACTGAATATTTTATTTGCACATGTCAGTAATTTAATATACTGTAGTGTAACTTTACTTTAATATGCGGCAGTGAAATAAGTGGTCTGTTGTTGATGGTGATTTGAATCCCGCGAAGCCACTGTGCAGCTCAAAGCAGCTCTGATATTTTCACCACTTTTACTCATTAATGTTTTTTTTTTTTTTTTTTCGTGCGCGAAATCACCATTTTTGTGTTCACACACACCTGTGTTGTCTTTGTGACAACACATAACAATAATTTGACAACTACAGAAGATTATTTAGGCGACCGTTGGTTGCAACCGTTGTCGATGATTCTTGAATGTGTCTATGCGAACGAACATGGCTAGCAACTACAAGGCCAGGTCTACTAGAACTATAGTGTTCGTCACGAGACTAGGCGGGCCAGGGTCATCTTACCGATTTATAGTACCGCCAGTTAGCAACAATTTCAGATCTTAGTAAAAATTCCGAAAAAATAGTAGACTAATCTGTTTTTAGTCTAGGATATAATGTAGAATTTCCAAAAGAAAATTGTTACCAGTCGTTACGATGAACAATTAAAACTAACGTTACAAGAAATTTTCAAGAAAACTGACAAACTGCATGAACATTCTCAAAGTTTATAGATATACATATTTTATCGTGAAAACATAAAACTATTCGGAAATAAAAAGTAAAATACTGTAAGAGATGTGAAATTCTTTCGCCCGTGCAACGAAAAATGTCATCGCTGATGAATTTGCGTTATGTTCGACTTCGTAGAAACTTTCAACGTGAAAATTTTAGTTACATCTGAGACATCATCATTATACTGTGTCCCCCACGAATGGTATTCATCCGTGCGCTATGCCTACATGAGGATTATTGTTCCGATAATTCGCCGTAATAGGACCGAGAATAGTCCCCATCTCCCGGAAACATTATATTTGCAGCTAGTACAGATTCATCATCACTCTACACTCCACCCACAACACCCATATACAATATACTAAAGTGCCTGTAGGTACTTCCAGGTCACCATGTACCTTGGAGTCGTCATAAATGCGTTTGTTCGTACAGTTTGGAGAAACTTTGCTGTATTCTTTTATGGAATCAGAATAGGTAATGATACAATGTGTGACTGTCTTCGGAAGGCTAGATTTATGTTACAAAACTCGTTAACAGTTGATTTATGAGTCATATTTAGGATCCGCGTATTTCGTTAAACATCTGTAAAGTTTCTTTTACTTTCTTTCCAAGTTCTTGCGTAGCAGTTTTACTTTCGCGATTAGGGTAAAATTCTTTCTACTTCTTCTCTTAGCCACTTTTATTGTATCTTCTTTCCTGGACTGTGTCGCTTAGATTCGTAAATAAGACCTTTTCTTCTCATTGCCACTGAATAAGAAGTACAAAAATTATTTTCTGTTCGTTTGCAACTGTATTCTTGATGTACGTGCAACTGCGGTCCATTCCAACTGATATACTTTTTCGCAATCGTGGTAAGTTAACTTCTGTTCATTATTCAGAAAGTAACTTTTATATAGTAACTTTCATACTGTACATGAGAAGAAGTTCATATCATACGATATAAAGTTTGTCATACTTCATAGGATACCACGTCTGCGGGTACATCAGTAGGGCAAGTTAGTAATGTCCATTGTAATGTAATTCTGATAATATTTATTCCATGACACGGAACGTTTATGCTCAAAACATAACATTTTTTTGGATTTAATAAAAGTAAAGTTTAAAATATTATTGATTGTTTTGTAGTATACTTATCACTAATTCTCAATTTAGTGCCTGTTAAAAAGAATCATATTATTTTAGACGTAAGCCTCCAGCAAGCGTTGCGCGTTTGAACTCCACACTAGAAAACCCCTATTTCCTCCACGGCTATGTTACTCCATATGCAACAAATGCACTGTCCGCAATAACATACCTTTCCAGCCAGCAATATCCCATCGTTCCATTAGAAATTTGTATCTGTTGTTACAGTTTCTGAACATAAAACTGAGATCTTTGGTGAAGAACGGTCGTTTTCAATCACTATTACTCGTTGTTGTGTTGTAATTTGGCTATGACTTCAGTGGCCGTATGATACTCTCCTCTGTTGTACTTCTGCAGATCACTTATTTATTGAAACCGTCCGGATAAGTCTGCTTTCCAATTTATACCCCTAACGTAGCGAATGGGAGACAGCACTTACACCCTTGTTCCACAGCCTCTGAGGAAACTTCGATGCTAGACCTTAACTTTTCCCGGCGAATTGAATGTTCAAATAACTTACGGATTTGCTGCCGGGTGACGTCGTCGACCACCGCCGATACACATTTGTGCCTTGAGAATGGCAGGGTTTGCTCCCGTCGAAAGATCGGCGGTGGTCGGCGACGTCACCCGGCACCAAACCCGCAAGTTATTTGAACTTCGATGCCGTTAACACGTTCCACTGCTTAGACTCCAAGTGTTTCTGCCGTCAATTTTTGTCCTTGGGCAAAGGTGGTGTTCCGTCTAGCAACTTCGTCTTGCGCAAATTTGTTGAATAACTTGAAGACATTAGGTAATACATATTTAGTTTGTTTTCTTGTGTCCGTTCGGTCCTGATACACACCAAGAAGACGTCTTACAGCAATTGTGTTACGCATCTAATGATACCGTTCAGTATCACTCGTAACTGTCTGTAGGGCAGAATGAGCTGATTCTCAATGAACAAAGCAAAACAAACTTTACGGAAGCAGTGAACAGTGTCCACTGACCAGCCGTTACGTGAGAAGGCAACATTACATGGCCAGGGGCGAAGAGGGGTGCGACGTAAAAGGCTGACACATTCCATCTTCAGCCTCCTCTTTTCGTGACGGCGACCGTAGGCAAAAAACGCTTCTCCCCCTCAACAGTCCGTTGTTGATGGTTGTTCCATTGGTGACTCAAAACAGCTATTCTGGCTCCAAGTGTATCAACGAAAACCCTAAACGTTTGTCTGACAAATCAACAGAGAGAAGAATTCGCTAGAAAGCAGCTGCCACAGGCCGTCGTGAAAAGAGCATAATATTGCCGACAAATTTCTTCATTTTAACGAGACAGATTTATAGTTGGGCCATTTGATACTACTTTGTGTGTAGCGCTAAAGTGTGTGAGCTGGCGACAGAGCAAAGTTTACAGCTCCTTTATTCTGATTCGTTGTGTTTTTTGGTAGATTTAGTTGCATACATGGATTCTTTGAGTACAGTCTGTTTGTGTTTCCACACACGACTCGCAGTTTCCATGTTGTACTCTATATTGCTCCTTCAGTTTACACTCTGATGTATGGTACACATTGTAGCCCAGTTCTTTACTGTGTGCTTGTGAATTTAATGACAAAAAAATAAGGAGTACATGCAGAAGAATATACTGGGTGTTACAAAAAGGTACGGCCAAACTTTCAGGAAACATTCCTCACACTCAAAGAAAGAAAATATGTTATGTGTACATGTGTCCGGAAACGCTTACTTTCCATGTTAGACCTCATTTTATTACTTCTCTTCAAATCACATTAATCATGGAATGGAAACACACAGCAACAGAACGTACCAGCGTGACTTCAAACACTTTGTTACAGGAAATGTTCAAAATGTCCTCCATTAGCGAGGATACATGCATCCACCCCCCGGCGCATGGAATCCCTGATGCGCTGATGCAGGCCTGGAGAATGGCGCATTGTATCACAGCCGTCCACAATACGAGCACGAAGAGTCTCTACATTTGGTACCGGGGTTGCGTAGACAAGAGCTTTCAAATGCCCCCATAAATGAAAGTCAAGAGGGCTGAGGTCAGGAGAGCGTGGAGACCATGGAATTGGTCCGCCTCTACCAATCCATCGGTCACCGAATCTGTTATTGAGAAGCGTATGAACACTTCGACTGAAATGTGCAGGAGCTCCATCGTGCATGAACCACATGTTGTGTCGGACTTGTAAAGGCACATGTTCTAGCAGCACAGGTAGAGTATCCCGTATGAAATCATGATAAGGTGCTCCATTGAGCGTAGGTGGAAGAACATGGGGCCCAATCAAGACATCACCAACAATGCCTGCCCAAACGTTCACAGAAAATCTGTGTTGATGACGTGTGATTGCACAATTACGTGCGGATTCTCGTCAGCCCACACATCTTGATTGTGAAAATTTACTGTTTGATCATGTTGGAATGAAGCCTCATCCGTAAAGGGAACATTTGCACTGAAATGAGGTTTGACACATTGTTGAATGAACCATTCGCAGAAGTGTACCCGTGGAGGCCAATCAGCTGCTGATAGTGCCTGCACACACTGTACATGGTACGGAAACAACTGGTTCTCCCGTAGCACTCTCCATACTGTGACGTGGTCAACGTTACCTTGTACAGCAGCAACTTCTCTGACGCTGACATTAGGGTTATCGTCAACTGCACGAAGAATTGCCTCGTCCATTGCAGGTGTCCTCGTCGTTCTAGGTCTTCCCCAGTCGCGAGTCGTAGGCTGGAATGTTCCGTGCTCCCTAAGACGCCGATCAATTGCTTCGAACGTCTTCCTGTCGGGACACCTTCGTTCTGGAAATCTGTCTCGACACAAACGTACCGCGCCACGGCTATTGCCCCGTGCTAATCCATACATCTAATGGGCATCTGCCAACTCCGCATTTGTAAACAATACACTGACTGCAAAACCACGTTCGTGATGAACACTAGCCTGTTGATGCTACGTACTGATGTGCTTGATGCTAGTACTGTAGAGCAATGAGTCGCATGTCAACACAAGCACCGAAGTCAACATTACCTTCTTTCAATTGGGCCAACTGGAGGTGAATCGAGGAAGTACAGTACATACTGACGAAACTAAAATGAGCTCTAATATGGAAATTAAGCGTTTCCGGATACGGGTCCACATAACATCTTTTCTTTATTCGTGTGTGAGGAATGTTTCCTGAAAGTTTGGCCGTACCTTATTGTAACACCCTGTATAGCATCTCATGTACATGTAGGTGAAATTCACACTGTCCAATAGATATCCCTTCTACATCCGTACCAAACTTGGCGCGTGCTCCACATCACCTTCTTATGTTGCACCGATTAATGTGTTTAGTTTTTTATGTACTGTACATACAGAACATCGGAAATGAGGCTTCTGTCACAAAAGGAAACACAATGCAGGCGATAGAGTTATCACCTGTTACGGAAATCGTGAAGGGTTCAGTACAGTGTAACCTATTTTGTTGGTGTAATTAACGAAAGCAGCAGTCAGTTGCGTTCAAAGGTGACAATCAGCAAATTTCTCAAATTAAGCTTCGTTTCGTTTTTCTGGAACCATATGGTTCACTCACTAGAATTTAGCTGCAGCTTCTTCTCGATCACATATCTGAAGCATTTTAAGCTATGAAATGGACTGTTAGTAATGATGAAATGACGAAGAAAAATAAAAGAACGTAAGAAAATTGTGTATGAACTGAACTACCCATTTCGTTATCGAAGTAGAATATGCAGCGAAATCATGCTGGTTAATTTTAAAAGAACAAATAGATTTCAGAATGCGAAACTGAAGGACACTACTGTTTATAATTCATCCTTTTGCTCGTGATATATATTTTTGTCTCAAACGCCAACATCCAAGCACAGCCTGTCTCTTCTGACTGATAGAAAATACCATTTCTTGCGAAGGAGAGTGATTCACCGTCATCGGCGTCGAGTGAAGCCCTCGCAATAGGCCATGGCGGGAGGCGATACGGAGCGTTGTCTAGCATCGCTCCAAGGCTGCTATCGGAAGGGACTGACTTCGTTCCAAGATAAGTTCATGCAGATACGCTGTCGGAGACTGCTTTACTTAATGGTAAGCATCAAATGTCTTTTGTCTCTTTATCTGCGCTTGCTGTCAGTCATTTGTTACAAACTAAGAACTGTGGCATTGAACGATACGATAAGAGCCGCTGAATGTACTTGCCTCTATGATGCACGATGGGAATTTGGTTCTAATGTGACTGAGTGTGTGTGTGTGTGTGTGTGTGTGTGTGTGTGTGTGTGTGTTTAGGGGTCTGAAATCTTGGTTGAGATGAATGGCTTGCACAGCCAGTGGAATAGGTTACGCTCAAAGGTGACAGTTGGCAAATTTCATATGTTAAACTTCGCTTCACATCGCTCTAGTTCCTGAGGCGCATGTGATTTATGTGGAGATCGCATAATATACGTGTGTCCTGATCCATGAAAACTTGACATCAAGTTAGCCATCCTATAGAATGTCCTCAATTTATAATATAGTACCTGAGTTTTAGGCGTTGCCCGAGTATGTACTGACTGCAGTCTTCTGTTAGTCCAACTCCACCTCTTTTCTTTCTCTGTCCATCTCCTCCTCTCCCCTCTCTCTGTCCATTTCCTCCTTCCCCTCTCTCTGTGCATCTCCTCTTCCCCTCCCCCTTCTCTCCCCACGTGTCAAGAACACCCCAATAGGAGGATGGTAGGTCTTACCCCAAAGTATTTGTTTCCAGAATGTAACTAATATGTGTGCCAAATTTGATTGAAAACGTTCCAGGGGTTTAGGATGAGCTTTTTACCCGTGGTTTGGTCCGCACCTATTTCATACCAGTCCTCACATGTGATTTAGAAACATGTACACTACTAAACAAAGACCTCAGCAAAATTCATTCAACGGAAACGAGATTTATTAGAATTATGAACCAAACAACTACAAAGGACAAAATAAAGAATGAGGTGAAGAGAAAAGTAACTGGTCCTGAGGTTCTGTTACCAGTGTCAAAAACAAACGCCGACTTTAGTGGTGTGGAAACAAAATGAGAATGAAGAGCCAAAGACCTACCGAAAGGTATTTCGACTTGAACCTCCTAGGAAGAAGACCACGGGGAAGATCAAGAAAACGCTGTATAGACAGTGTAAGATCAGATAAAGGACACAAATGGGAAGCTGTCCTGGAACAGATGATACATGAAGACAGATGAAGCTGGCGAGCGCTTGTACACCACACCCGGGAAACTGTGGTTGAAAAACGATGACGATGATGACGCACATGTCAAATACATTTCACATACATTTAACATGCGTATATCACATGTATTTGTACACATATTTCATCCGTATATCTAGCCCATTTCGCCCTGTAATTTCATATTCACTCAGTTCAGTGTTTATAACGTTGTACCTATGTGCTGCACAATGATTCAATTTTGCAGTTAGGATCAGTGTTATATATGGATACTGTTTGTGAAATGTGTTGTGAATAGATTTGTGGCAAAAAAAAGAAAAGCAAGAAATAAAACGTTGTGCATGATGCGGCAGTTTTTCACGTATCTCAGTGTTTATCGTATCGTATCCCCTGAACTATGTGTGGTACAATGGTATATTTTTCAAGGTACATTCAGCAGCAGATATAGGTACTGTGTACGAAATATGTTGCGACCTAGAGTTAGAAGCAACGAAGTAATAGATGTAAACGCCTTGCATGAAGCGCTAGTGTTTCATGCATCTCAGTGTTTATGACGTCATTTCTCCTGAACTATGTGGAGCACAATGATATAATTTTTATGGTACATTCAGTTGTATACGTGGATACTTTCCGAAATAAGAGTTGGGAATAGTGTTAGTAGTAAAGAAGGAATAAATTAAAACGTCATGTTTCATGCGGCAGTTTTACTGCACGAGCAGCGAAAATGTAGTAGGCGAAAAACATTCATCATTTTGTGGGAGTCGTCAGAGAGAAAAAGATTCGAAAAGGTTTGAAATTATGTGTAAAGTCTCTAAGTGCTCTCATTGTCAAATTCTGGATGCCTAAAATATCATCAGTATTCCCTCGTCGTGGGCTACACCCCACCCCCAACCTTTTGACAGGTAGGTGATATTCACCCCCACAGCGATGATTTCCAGACAGGAAGCGATAGGTATAGCGATACTGGTTAAATCGATCCAGCGGTTTGGGTGGACAGGTGGAACATTCATACATACATGTATACGTACATCCATTTTTACAATATATATCGATGCAGATCAAATAGCTCTTCCGCAGGTCAAATTTTAGTTCTCAAACTGATTCTCAGACATCAAAAAAATTTCTAATTAGAAAGTAGTTTGAATCTTTGCATATATTGAAAAGCTTAAGACTCAGTGGACCGCAAGTCTCTCTTCAGAATTCTGAAGGACCGAGGTCGGGGCCTCAAAACCACTGCAGTTATTAGTGAAACACGAAATAACACAAAATCTAAGGTAAAATTCAGCTGAGAACTTCCGGAACATTTTTTAAATATTAAAACGACAGTGAAAAAAGCTGATTGCAAATCTCCATCATTTCTCAAATGTTTCTTAGAAAAACTAGTAAACTAAAATCAGAGCTTATAACTGAAAAGCGACAAAATTAGGAAAAACTTGTTTTATCGTAGAGAGCTCATCTTTTACAGACGACCTGGAGATTATATGTCAGGAAATTTAAACACCACAAAAACAAACAGAAATTCTTAAAGAAACAGCAGCAAGAGTACGACAGCAAATATCATATGAAACAGTAAAATACATATCCAGCAGCAACATGGCACCCGTAATTCTGAAAAATAAATACGGGAAAAGCGAAAGAGTTTCTCAGGTGAAATCATTCAGGAGGCTAAACTGGAAAAGACCGGCTACGAAATTCCTTGTTACGAACTGACAGCATCTTTCGGCCTTACAAAAGTCATCTATAACAAAAAATATATCTCAAAGTGCACAAAACTGAGACACTACAACACAGTCATCAAACCGAAGTGTCTCTACGGGGATGAAACACAAATTTAAACAGAAAAAGAGAGAATGAAGAGATCCTAAATAGAGAACGAGAAGTAATCAGGAAAATTTTAGATCTAAATTATACTACCGGAACATATAGACTAAGAGCACATGAATCTTCGTCGTCTTAGGACGACGCGGTGGTCGATCCATACCGTTCTCCTTCCGAGACCTGTTCGGATGGAGTTTGTGTTTTATACTTCTATGGGTATATTAAAGAAATAGAACAAAGCAAATTAACTGTACCAGTTTGAAATTCCACGAAACTCACAGTGAAGCTAAAATTAATAGAAAGAATTCGATTGGTGCAGTGAAAGAAGTAGAAATAATGTAACTTGATTTACTGCGCAGGAAAAATTTTAGGTGTCAAATTAATAGCTGACTTGGCAGAAAAACCCAAGCAAACTGGATCAACTTGATGTGACGAGCGGAAAAGAGCCGATTCTGAGGAATTAAAGCAACAAACGAAAGCTGAAACAACACGCTGAAAATGCACCTTCTTTCTTATTGCATGACTCACTAGGGTTCATACGTCAATAATAGTATTGACAATGGCGTGGCAAAGTAAAGAGTAAGCTTGAAGTGTGGCTTAAGAAGGGGGCTTGGCATAAGTACTTGATCAATACGAAGAAGGAAAGCTCGACAATTCCTTCTCCAGTCATTTGGGGCGTCTCTACCCAAAAAAAATGTATGACAGCCACACTGTGCTTTTTTATCCGAGTCAATTTGTATAAATGTTGTTTAGTAGTTGTGGCATCCGATAACGCAGCTTGCTATTCATTTTTGATTGCGAATATGAAACATATCTACAATATTCTGAGGGCGCGATTATGTTAGGGTGTGCAAGTTCAGCTTGAATCACTTCGAACGGAGCTCATTTAGTGGGGTAACTTCTATTTCTCCATGAGCACAAATATTCTGGCTATAGAGCGTATCTGATAGCACAGCATATTTGCCACCTTTGTGGGAATCCAACCACGACTCGCATGCAGTATAGTGAATTACGAATATTCCTGCACAGGCGAGGCCATAGCCGTGTGCCTGGTGCGTGAGGCGCACTAGAAACCAAGTCTAAACAAGGGAGAGCCGTAAATTGCAACGAAGACGATGGAGTAGTTTTTGCTGTTCAAAACTTCAATAAAACAGATGCGTTTGTGGACTAAGTTAATGAACTGGGACAAATTTTTGCCGGACAAACCGGAAGCAGCGTTTGGCTTACGGAAGACATAGATTAGCTGCTTGATTTGTCGTCCTTGAGAAAAGAGAATGGAACAAAGACAGCCAGATGTAGCGACTCTGTAGAGTGCCTTTTCAAAAACAACTTGGTGAATGTGCACAAGAAGGTGTCAATCTGAAATTAACGAAGCTCCAGCGGTAAGGTCCTTTTTCTTTTCCTTTACTGAGTTTCGATTGCCCCTGAAGAGGGTGGGCTAACCGCAGCTTAGTACGCCGCTCTTCAGCCTACAGATTTTTAAAACAGAAGAAGAAGATTTTATTTATTTATCGTATCCAAGACATCACCATTTTACAAAAAAAATTATGTTACAATGCAAGAGAAGCAGTTATAATACAATAATACATGGTTATAAGGTAAATTAACTACAATAATATAGAAAAGTATGTAACATATAATGATAAGCGCTAAGGATGCGAAACAGAGCGATTTTCATATCCCACGTGAAGCCCAATACACTGCAGCTTGAATAGCCTTGTCATTTGCTTCAAATAGGTCTTGAGTCGAACACGGGTTGTTTAGTTTCCTGCAGACCAGTAGGTGTTGTGGGTCTTGCTGTTCTCCACACTCGCAGGGCTCGTCTGCACTGATGTAGCCCCATTTTTCCAAGTTTGCTCTGCATCTTGATACGCCTGTTCGTAGTCTATTCAGGGCTTTCCAGGTCGTATATGGGAGTTCAGAGCCAGCTGTGGGTTCTTCCCTGGGGCTATTCCCTGGTGTTCCTGGGTCCACATTGTACCACAGCTCTTCTCGTCGTGCTCTAGGCGATAAAAGAGTTGCTTCAGTTGTTCGTAGGAAACTCTTCCTTGATTTAAGTCGGCGAGGTTGAAGATTGTATCCGAACATTGGATGCCTGGGATCTGTCTCCTGTTTATGTTTCTCTATTTCTGCGGCAGTCCTTCTTCTGATGTCTGGCGGGGCTATGCCCATGAGGTGGTACAGCTGCTTTGTGGGAGTTGAGCGGAGGCATCCTGTCACGATGCGTCCACTCTCATTCAATGCTATATTTACTTGTTCAGCGTGGGTGGAATTTTGCCAAACGGGTGCTGAGTACTCCGCAGTGGAGAAACATAAAGCTAAAGCTGACGTGCGGAGAACTGTAGGTTGCGCTCCCCATCTGCTATTTGTTAGCTTGCGGATGATGTTGTTCCTGGCACTCACTTTCATCTTTGTGGCCAAACAGTGTTCCTTGTAGGTGAGAGCACGGTCCAGTTTAATCCCAAGATATTTTGGTGTGTCGCAGTGAGATAGATGTTGTCCCTTCCAGCTTATGTTGAGTTTCCTCCTTGCTTCCTTATTACGTAGGTGAAAAGCACAAACCTGGGTTTTTGCTGGGTTTGGCTTGAGGTGGTTATTATTATAATAGTCACCCAGCTTTTCAATCGCTAAAGTTAATTTACTTTCTACCTCTTCAAAGGTTTTTCCCTGGGTGGCAACGACTGTATCGTCTGCATAGATGAAGGAGCGAGCGTCCATGCTGATCGGTTGGTCATTGGTATAAATATTATACAGCAATGGGGCGAGGACGCTACCTTGAGGTAGGCCGTTTTTCTGCGTCCGCCATCGGATCTTCTTCGACTGCAGCGTGACAAAATACCGTCTATTCTGCAACAGGCACTGGATGAATTGCGCCAGTCGGTAGTCTTTTGTGGTGTTATATATTTTTGATATTAACTTACTGTGGTTTATGGTGTCGTAAGCTGATGTAAGGTCGATAAAGGCTGCACCTGTAATTTGTTTCCGCTCGTATTCATCTTCTATGTACTGTGTAAGGTTGAGGATTTGTCCACAGCATGACCTTCCTGGGCGGAATCCTGCATGCTCTTTAATTATATTCTTGTCTACATGTTTTGAGATGTGGTTAAGGATCATTCTTTCTAAGACTTTATAGAGCTGACAAAGCAGGGAGATAGGCCGAAAATTTTTAGGGTCTGTGGTTTTTTTTTCAGGTTTTGGTATAGCTACTATATTTGCCTTCCGCCAAGTCTTGGGGATTTTCATTTCAAGAACACATTTGTTCATCATATCTAGTAACCACCGTCTGGTAACAGGTCTGAACATTTTTATTTGTTCTGGGCGTAGATCATTTGTGCCAGCGGCTTTATTGATTTTCATTATGGAGATGGAATCTTCTAATTCTTTCAGAGTAAAGGGGGTGCCTGGGTGGTCTTTTTCTTGAGTGCCTCTCTGTAGTTTCTTTCTTGGGTGCTTTCTGTTGGTTTTACCATTAAGTAGAAGTTGATTTGCTATTTGATTTGGTGTGACCTTATACAAATTTTGTGTATTAGATGAGGGGTCATTATTGATGTTTTCAAGAAGTTGCCAGGCCTTTCGGCTATTCTGTTTCATGTCTAGGTTTGTGATTAGATTACACCATTTCATTGTTCTTGAGGCTGATATGGCCTGAAGGAGTTCTTCTCCCGCCATAGTTGTTTCCTCTGAAAAAGGGTTTTCCTCGAAGAGCTGTTGGTAATGTTCCAGAAGAACCTTTGAATTTCCGTCAAGTCCAGGGATATAACTAGTTCTGCAGCCTCGGGGGATATTTCTTTGGGAGACAGTTTTAGCTAATTCAATGAAAGTGTCGTATGTTTCCGGGCTAGAATCAAGGTTCTGCACCTCTTTGTCAAGTTCTTCAGAGAATTTGTCCCATAGGGCACGTTTAAAATTAAAACGTCTTTGGAAATGGGTGGTTGCTGGTTTAACAACTGCTTCAACCAGACATAATATAGCTCGGTGCTGTGTATGTGGGAGGGGTTCTCCCACATCCTTCCTGGTTTGATGTGCTACGTTTTCGCTGACAAAGATGTTATCTGGATTGTATCCACGGTTCCACCTGCTGCTGTTGTAGGAATATGGAAGTTTGGGGTCGTGTATTAATTTAAGGCCAGTTGAGTCTGCCCAGGTTTCTAGGTCGTCCCGACTTTTGTCTGTGTGCCTGTACCCCCAGGCTGATCCATGACAGTTGAAGTCGCCCATTACTATTTTCGTTGGTTGTGAGTTGAAGTTGGTTGGCTCACTGAATCTGAACTCCCTGCTCGGTGGCTTATATATAGACGTCACAGTGCAGGACTGTAACCCTACAGTCAAGATTTCGATGTCTTCTTGAGATGTCAGTTCTGTAGATATAATACCTAAGCCCATTTTGCCGAAGATTGCGCTGCCATATTGCTCGTGTGGTCTTTCAATTACTAATTTCATTCCGTGGATCTTTGGTCTTCTATTTGTGGAGCCAATGTGGGTCTCTTGGATTAGTAAGAGATCACAGTTGTGAGTTTTACATGCTACAGCAAGTAGCATTTCTTTCTCATGAGAGAGCCCTTCAATGTTTATAGACATTATATTTAGGGCTGGCTTTGATAAAAGCCTTTTTGTGGTGTCTTGGTGTTGAAAGGATTGGCCGTTAGTCACAGGCCTAACGTTGCCCAGGGTGCGCCCGATCGTTGTCATGATCTTCGGGGAGGCTCCTTTCATGTAGCCCAATAAGAAGATAATAAACAATAAAAGCAGGCGATAAAAACGGTGGCTTAAATTGTAAAATGGCGGAAAATTGAGGAAGTTAAAACATAAAACAAAGGTTTGGCGATGCTAATAAAGTACACAGGAAGCAGACAGGGAAAATAGTAGACAGACAATTAAAAAAACACGGTGACAGTGTGGTTTCTGTTCGCAAGAGGTATAAAAATCACACCCAGCGACAGTATGAATTCTGTTCGAAACACTTCGGAAAAGACGCACAACACTTAACACTCACTTAAGACACTGCACTAAATGTTGGCACGCAGATGATACACCACAGCCAAGGGTAGCTGGGGGGGGGGGGGACCAGGCAAGATGAGGGGGGGGGGGGAGAAGGGGGGAAGGAGAGGAAAAACGAAGTGGTGGCCAGAGGTAAAGGAGACACCACCACATAAATAACGATATTCGTGGCCTCGTTGTACAAGAGGAAATGGCAGATTTAAAAACTCAGCCAAAAGTTAGACCGCTGGACATATTCGAGAGCACGCTGAAATGTCATTCCCCCGAATGTTGTATGTGAGAAGTCTTGGAGCCTTTTAAGTAAAACAAACTTTGTTAATATTCTATATCTTCATTTTTCATCTGTGCATATCTGCGTCCCACTGCCGTTAGAGGGCTACGAATTATAACGTGAAACATGACGGAGTCTAACGTAAGAACGTCGGTGTATGAGAAACAGCGTGCTCTGATCGAGTTTCGAAGAGTTCTTTCACACGTGGAACACCCTCTTCTTCAGCATGACAATGTCAGACCACACACGAGCGCTGCGACATCTGCAAAAATCTGTCGCCTTGCGTTCACTGTCATTGATCATCCTCCACACAGTCCGGCGGTTTCAGAAGCTTAAAGAACATCTTCGAGGGATTTACTTTGTTACGAAATACATTTGCAAACAGCGAATACGATTTTACATCTATTATACGATTTACTAGGAACAGATGAGCATTTCGTGACCCACCGGGACTCGAACCCGGATTTCCCCCATTATGCGAGTGGTCACCTTAACTCTCTTTTTTCCCAGACAGTAAACAGAACATGTCTGAAGTTTATTCCACAGTTTTCACAAGGAACCGTACCAAAAAATCACATACAAATATTACAAAATGCCGTAAGGCCAGAAATTTGTAAGATAAAAATGATTTCTTTTCGTTAATTTTCTATTTACAGAGAGAAAACAGAACATGTTTGAGCGCAGTGACATCAGCAACAGTCCGACCCCTTGGGTTCACTGTCATCAATCGTCCTCCATGCAGCCCTGACTAGGCCCCGTCAGGTTTTTCTCTGTTTCCAGTGCTTAAGGAACACTTTCTAGGACTTCAGTTCTTTGTGAAATGAATTCGCAAATTGCGAATGCGACTGTACAATTGCTACGCGATTTACTAGGTATATGAAAATTTGTGCCCAACCAGGAGTCGAATTCCGCTTTAAGCGTGCGTTCACCTTAACCGCCTCGGCCATCCGAGCACACCTTCACGACTGACCCAAACTTCCACATGTCCTAGTGTCTACGTCCATACTGCGGTCATACAAATCGGATGATTCCCACACAAGAAGAGACATTATTTTGCACATCAGATTGTCTGTCTTTTAACGAAACACAGTGGCACAGTCCCTTTGTTTTACTGTGTCTATGTAGTTCGATGCAATGTTCTTCCGGACATGTATGAATGTCCGACGGAACATTCCATCGATCTGTACAGACACTGCAAAATACAGACACAGCCCCTTGAGATTGTGGCTCCGTCAATAAAGTCCAACATTCCACATTGTCGGTATCAACAAAGTAATCTCTCGATGGCAGAAATGTGTTTGTCGACTTGTTGGCTATGCTGAAAAATAAATATGTATACATGAATAATAAAGATGTAGAAAGTGAATAATCTTTGTTTTATTTAAAAAGCCTTAAGAGGTTTCGTCAATGGCTTTGCCGCAGTGGTAACACTGGTTCCCATCAGATCACCGAAGTCAAACGCTGTTGGGCTTGGCTAGCACTAGGCATCACCGAGGTAGGGATGAAGCGGCCATTTTCCCGTACGACCATTTCACGAATGTACCGTGAATATCAGGAATCCGGTAAAACATCAATTCTCCAACATCGCTGCGGCGCAAAAAAGATCCTGAAGACAATCGTTCAACGCGACAGAAGTGCAACCCTTCCGCAAATTGCTGCAGATTTCAACGCTGGGCCATCAACAAGTGTCAGCGTGCGAACCATTCAACGAAACATCAATGTTATGGGCTTTCGGAGCCGAAGGCCCATTCGTGTACCCTCGACGACTGCACGAGACAAAGCTTTATGCCTCGCCTGGGTCCGTCAACACCGACATTGGACTGGTGATGTCTGGAAACACATCCTGGTCGGACAAGTCTCGTTTCAAATTGAACCGAGCGGATGGACGTCTACGGGTATTGAGACAACCTCACGAATCCACGGTTCCAGCATGTCAGCAGCGCAGCGGACTGTTCAAACTGGTGGAGGCTCTGTAATGGTATGGGGCGTGTGCACTTGGAGTGATATGAGACCCCTGATACGTGAAGATACGACTCTGACAGGTGACACGTTCGCAGGCATTCTGTGTGATCGCCTTCATCCATTCCTGTCCGTTGTACTTTTCGACGGACGTGGAAAATTCCAGCAGGACAATGCGATACCAGGAACGTCAAGTATTACTACAGAGTGGCTCCAGGAACACTCTTCTTAGTTTAAACACTTCCGTTGGCCACGAAACTCTCCAGATTTGAACACTATTGAGAATATCTGGCGTGCCTTCCAACTTGTTGTTAACAGATCTCCACCCCCTTATACTCTTACGGATTTATGGACAGCTCTGCAGGATTCATGGTGCCAATTCCCTCCAGCACTATTTCAGACATTTTTAGAGTCCATTCCAAGTCGTGTTGCGGCACTTCTGCGTGCTCGCGGGGGCCCTACAAGACATTAGACAGGTGTACCAGCTTCTTTGGCTCTTCTGTGTAAAACCGGAGCCGAGGTAGTCGTGATCCACCACAGGCTACAAATGACAGTGGTGATCGATGGCTGCTGTGACGTGCACGAACATATATATCTCCAACTGTTGAGCAGCTGACCGCTCTGTTAAACCAAGTAGATATAAACTGTCTCCACAACTACTTTTCAGCGATTTTGGTGCGTCTGCGCGTCCTCACAGGCCACCTGGTTCATGTACCAATGCTGACTACCGTTCATATGCGACGAAGGATGGAATATGCACGCCAGTACTGTAACACAGTCCAGTCGCATTAATGTGACCGCCGCCTACGTTCCACGTCAACGTGCAATAACCATTCACAGATGGCATCACTAGCGGTGGAGGAAATATAAAGTGTGTCCGGGGGAAACGAAAAACAGTGCAGCTCTTATCGTGATGCCGAAACGGAGCGATTTATCTGACTTCCTAGAGGGCATGATCACCAGCTTTCGAGCCAAGGATGGGAAAGTTTCCGAAACGGCTAAGTATGTGATCTGTTCACTTGCCGCCGTGGTTGAACAATACTGTGCACCGCAAAATGGCGCTGTCCAAAATCAGGGTTGTGGCAACTGTGGTGCACCACAGGCCTTAGATGACAGGGTTGAATGGCAGCTGCAGAGATGTGTACGGTCGGATAGATGCGCAACTGTTGAGCAACTGACCTCCCATATGAACCAAAGTGATATCAGCAGTTTCTCCTCGACGCAAACATTGCTGCGTATGGGGCTCCGCGGCAGGCACCTTGTCCATGCACCCATGCTGACTGCTGTTCTGCGGCGACTAAGGCTGGAATTTCCGAGCCAGGACCGCAACTCTACGTCGACTGGGTGGCGACAGGTGGCCTTTTCAACGGCTATTGGCGAGTACAGCACGAAACGTCTGAAAGCAAACACCCTGTAACAATCGTCTAAAGGGTCCAAGCCGGACGAGAGTGCTTTATGCTATGCGGAATGATTTTGTGGCTTTCCCTGGGTGATCTCCTCATTCCGGAAGGCATACTGGATCAACACAAGTATTTATCTATCCTACGGGATATTTCCGCCCCTACATGCAGTTTCTTTCTCCTCGGCAGGATGGCATCGACCAGCAGGACAATGCAAAGTGTCATACGGCTCACAGTGTACGTGCGTGGTTCGAAGAGCACCAGGATGAAATGGAAATGAGCGTTTGGCGTCATTGGCCGGGAGGCCCCTTACGGGGTAGGTCCGGCCGCCTTCGTGCAGGTCGTATTACATTCGACGCCACATAGGGCGACATACGCGGCGGATGGGGATGAAATGATGATGAAGACAGCACAACACCCAGTCTCTGAGCGGATTAAATCCCCGGCCCAGCCGAGAATCGAACCCGGGCCCCTTAGGACGGCAGTCCGTCACGCTTTTTTTTTTTAAATCTCATTTTGTTCTCTTCATCTGCTCGGGGCGGACGTCATAAGAAATCCGTTTAAGTTCGTTGTTGATCGGTGAACTCAGTTTTTTTTATTACAGAGGGCAGCTAACTCTCTGACCGGACACGCTGAGCTACCGTGCCGGCGCCATTCAGCTATCGGGGCGGACAGCACCAGGATGAGTTTTCCGTACTCCCATGGCCATCAAACTTCCAGTAATTAAGTCCAGTCGCGAAACTGTGGGACCACATCGGTCGGGCTGTCCGCGCCACGGATCCTCAGCTGAGAAACCTAGCGCACTGTAGTCGGCATGGCTCCACATCCATGCCAGTACCTTCCTGAACCTTATTGACTCTCTTCATGCACGTCTCGCAGCAGTCCGCACTGCAAAAGGTGGCTGATCAGGTTTTTGAGAGGTGATCACATTAACGTGACTGGCAGTGTATTATTTTAGTTCTTATCAGTGTCGTAGAATGGCTGGATTTAGTTCAGGAGGAGGTCGAGCAGTAACTACAACACACATACAGAATTAATTCATTTTACTATAACTCGTTAATATAAAATACTTAACTGAAATATATTCTTGTTCAATTGAGCGAAAATCACTGGTTATTTTATTACTGTCGCAGAGTACAAGAACCTGTTTTTGAATGGTGCTGAAGGGTAGTCAGTGCACATTTAACACTCAACTTTGATACAGAGTTCTGACTAATAACACAAGCTCCACCTGATCTGAACTGTGTAGATGTACAGTCTTCATTCACGATCTCAGAGTAGGTTAGTGGCGCTGCGCTTTGACCTAAGTAGTCTATCAGTCGGCGCATGGAACCTGGCGTTGGCTCTCGTTCTTGGCTGTCTTTAGCTTGTGGTGCCGTTGTGAGGTACCAACTGTAACTTGGGACATTTATCAGCAAAAGAAAATTGAAATGAAAGTATCTTTAAATTTGAGTTTTCTATTCGTGTTGGTCGTAAATACTGTCTTGTTGGTTTCACTGCTTGACATCAACATCTACATCAACATGGATACTTTGCAAATCACATTTAAGTGCCTGGCACAGAGTTCATCGAACCACCTTCAATTCCTATTATTCCATTCTCGTATAGCGCGCGGAAGGAAGGAAAACCTATATCTTTCCGTGCGAGCTCTAATTTCCCTTATTTTATCCTGGTGATCGTTCCCCCTATGTAAGTCTGTGTCACAAAATATTTTCGCATACGGAGGAGAAAGTTAGTGATTAGAATTTCGTGAGAAGATTCCGTCGCAACGAGAAACGCCTTTCTTTTAATGATGTCCAGCCCAAACCCTGTATCATTTCTGTGACACTCTCTCCCATATTTCGCGATAATACAAAACGTGCTGCCTTTCTTTGAACTTTTTCGATGTACTCCGTCAGTCCTATCTGGTAAGGGTCCCACACCGCGCAGCAGTATTCTAAAAGAGGACGGACAAGCGTAGTGTAGGCAGTCTCCTTAGCAGGTCTGTTACATTTTCTAAATGTCCTGCCAATAAAGCGCAGTCTTTGGTTCCCCACAACATTTTCTATATATTCCTTCCAATTCTTTCCAATTTAAGTTGTTCGTTATTGTAATACCTAGGTATTTAATTGAATTCATGGCTTTTAGATTAGACCGATTTATCGTGTAACCTACGTTTAACGAATTCCTTTTAGCACTCATGTGGATGACCTCACACTTTTCGTTATTTAGAGTCAATGCCACTTTTCGCACCATTCAGATATCTTTTCTAAATCGTTTTGCAATTTATTTTGATCTTCTGATGACTTTATTAGTCGATAAACGACAGCGTCATCTGCAAACAATCTAAGACGGCTGAACAGATTGTCTCCCAAATCGTAAATATAGATGAGGAACAGCAATGGACTTATAACACTACCTTGGGGAACGCCATTAATCACTTCTGTTTTACTCGAAGAATTTCCGTCAGTTCGAACTGTGACTTCTCTGACAGGAAATCACGAATCCAGTCACATAACTGAGACGATATTCTATAAGCACACAATTTCACTACAAGCCGCTTGTGTGGTACAGTGTCAAAAGCGTTCCCGAAATCCAGAAATACGGAATAGATCTGAAATCCCTTGTCAATAGCACTCAGCACTTCATGTGAATAATGAGCTAGTCGTTTAATATTTGACAAAGAGTAAGCTAAGCTTGCAATAAACAGAGTAATAATTTAAATATTATGACAGTATATTTGTGTGTCTCTGAAAAAAGTTAAAAAAAAGTAAGAAGTAAAAGAGTATGGAAAATGAAGAAGAAATAAAAGAAAAACTAAATCTTTAAATATGTGGTGAGATAAGTTTATATTTTAAATTTCGTTTTATTGTATAGATGGTTTCTGATTCGTCATTAGCAGAATGTGACTGAAATTATCGAGAAATTTTTTGTTCTGAAGATCTGTTTGCTCATTAAGAATATCTTTTCAATCTTTAAATGACTGCAAATTTAGATTTCTTCTAAGATAGACATTTGCTTCCCTTTCTTAGTATAATGCGAAATTTGGAGCTTTTCATTAACGTTTTTGATGTGTTTCTGTTGTTTAGGAAATTCAGTGGCAAGGCACTTGTATTGCTATTGTTTGATTTCATGTGCTCTTTAAAACGTATCCGAAATCTTCTACCAGTTTATCTGATGCACATTTTGTCACAATCGTCATATCCAGTTTATATCCCCGACTTTTGAAATGAGTCTGTTGTGCTGATTGTGTGTCTTATAATATTACTAATACTGTTTTTAATATGGAACATAATTTTGATATTTGCGCCAGGCGGGGTAGCTGCTCGGTCTGAGGCGTCTTGTCACAGTCCGTGCGGCTCCCCCCGTCGGAGGTTCGAGTCCTCCCTCGGGCATGGGTGCGTGTGTCGTCCTTAGCGGAAGTTAAAGTTTGATTAAGTAGTGTGTAAGCTTAGGGACCGATGACCTCAGCAGTATGGTCACATAAGACCTTACCACAAATTTCCAATTTTTTAATATTTTCATATCTAAAAGTTTTGCCTGTTTTATTAGAAATAATTCCGTAATAGGGCAGAACTACGAACCTAATTTTTTGTTTGGCTTTCTTACTTCATAAAGTAATTTAATTTGCATCTGATTTTTGCTTACCTTGCAGTTTCCGTCTGTGCAGTTCATTAATTATCTGTGTTTATAAATTATTTTCTGTGGCCAAATTTTTTAATACTGCTAATTCTTCGTTGTTTTCATCTTTATCAGTTGAAAATTTATTAATGTCCGGATCACTGAGTGAATATATGCATTTTTATGGGCTTCTGACAGACATGATGCGTCACTGATTAATGAGAATGGTCTAGAAGGCTGAAACTAGTTTTGTGCTAGTAAAATTACTATGGCAAAAGTGAAAAATGTCAGCTTCCTTTAATAAAGTACTGGTATGGAACCTGCTATGAAAAAAAACAATGATTGTCTTTAGCTGTATATGGCGTACCTGAAGAAAATTTTTGAATTCTCTTCCACGCTGAAATCAGGATATTATCACGTTTATAGTCATTGTCACACGATCTTAGCGTGATTACGAAGTTTTTGTCTAGTTTTATTATCAAAGTTCTAAGTACACAGGCGTCGTAATCGCATATTTTGACTGACCTCGAGGTTTGTCTGTTTCCTGAAAAACCTCCAAGAAAGACCCGCAATGAGAGTACCAGTGCAGAAGAAGTCGGAATGAGTGCGCTAGAGATGCTGTCTGATGGTCAGATGAGATATCGCTGATCCTCATTACTACTCAGTGTTGCCGTCTACACCTATATCGCCCTACCAACGGAGATGCTGCGACCACGATGACGCACGCTGTTGCGTCGGCGCTTAGTCTACACAAGGATGTGAAGTCACCGGCGATCAACGCCTGTAAATATGCCTCATGGTTCCTTTTCTATTGTGGCACCCGCGGCTCCTCAGGAATCAACCTTTGACACCGTATTACTACAAACTACTGACACATAAATGTGAGGGAAGAGTTTGCACGTTTTTATTTATTTAGTAGTACCCTCAAGGTCGAACAGATTGTGACAGTTACGCAGAGTGGCGCGTATGCTGGGATGAAATATGTTTACATTTCTGCGGGGCCCAAGACACTGCAGGTAGTCTTTTTTTCGCGTTCTTTGGCTTGGCCACACATAATCAAATCCAACCTGGACATCCGGCTAAGCTACAGATCAGTCTCTCCCCAAAACCAAGTTATTTGCTTTCACATTTGGTGGCTTCCCGACAAGAGCTCCAGGCTCTGTGCCACCAAAGGAGACTTACTAAACCGGTTTCCCCAAATTCCTTCCCCAGAGAATACGAAATAAGTGTTCCATAATTCGTACCGAGAACAACTACCAACATGAGTAATTTAGACGTAGATATCCTCAGTGTAGCGAAGCAGCTTAAATCACATAATAAAGGGAAGGCATCCTGTACTAATCATACACCAGTTAGGTTTCGTATACTGACACAATAGCTGCATACTTAGTAATTATCTACAGCCGCTCGCTCTACGAAAGATCCGTACCTAAATACTGGAAAGTTGCACGGGTCAAACCAATACTCAAGGAAGGAATAAGGAGTAACGCGCTGAACTACATACGCATGTCCCCAATGTCGATTTGCAGTAGGATTTTTGAACATACACTGTGTTCGAACACCATGAATTACCTCTACACAGTCAGCACAGAGTCAGAAAATAGCGTTCGTGTGAAGCACAACTGCCTCTTTATTCGCACAATATAATGAGTGCTGCCGACAGGGGATGTCAATTCGAACCCATATTTTTAGATATCCAGAAAGCTTTTGACACCGTTCCTCAAAAGTGACTTCTAATAAAACTGCGTGCCCGAGGAGTTTCATCTCAGTTGTGCCCCTGGATTCCTGATTTCCTGATAGAAAGGCCAGAGTTCCTAACAACTGACGGGAAGTCATCGAGTTAAACAGAAATGATATCTGGTGGTTCCCGAGGAAGCGTCATAAGCCATCTGCTGTTCGTGATCTATGACACGATTTAGCAGAAAATCTGAGCAGCCCTCGTAGGTTGTTTGCGGATGATGCTGTAATTTAACGTCTAGTAAAGTCATCAGAAGATCAAAACTGATTGCAAAATTATTTCGAAAAAGTATCTGTACAGTGCGAAAAGTGGCAGTTGAGTAATGAAAAGTATGAAGTCATCCACGTAAGTACTAAAAGGAATCCACGCAACTTCGGCTGCAAAATAAATAACAGAAATCTAAAGGCTGTGAAGTCGATAAATATTTAGGGATTACAATTAAAAAAATGGTTCAAATGGCTCTGAGAACTATGGGACTCAACTGCTGAGGTCATTAGTCCCCTAGAACTTAAAACTTGTTAAACTTAACTAACCTAAGGACATCACAAACATCCATGCCCGAGGCAGAATTCGAATCTGCGACCGTAGCGGTCTTGCGGTTCCAGACTGCAGCGCCTTTAACCGCACGGCCACTACGGCCGGCGATTACAATTACAAATAACTTAAACTGAAACGATCTCATAGATAATGTTGTGGGGAAGGCGAACCAAAAACAGCAGATTGTTGGCAGAACACTTATGAAATGCAGTAGGACTGTTGAGAAGACTGGTTACACTACGCTTGTCAGCCCTCTTGTAGATTACTGCTGTGCCGAATGAGATCCTTAGCAGATAGGATTGATGGAGAACAACGAAAAATTTGAAGAATGACAGCTAGTTTTGTAGTGTCGCGAAGTAGGGAATATGGTGCCACAGATATGATACACGAATTAGGGTTGCAACTGTTACAACAAAGGCATTTTTCGTTTCGGCTGTTTCTCCTCACGAAACTTCAGTCACCATTTTGTCCTCAGAACGCGAAAATATTTTGTTGGCGCCCACCTACATAGGGAGAAGAGATTATCGTAATAAGATAACAGGCAGCAGATCTGGCACGGAAAGATTTAAGTGTTCGTTCTTCCATCGCGCTGTGCAAGAGTAGAACGGTAGAGCAAGAGCTTGAAGGTGGTTTGATGACCCCTCTTCCAGACATTTAAATGTCATAAAATGCAGTTGTTTCAAAGAAACAACTGCTGCGAAAATGGCCACTACAAGAAACGTGTTACTTAAATGTCAATTTGCAGGATAATCGTTAGATGTAGATTTAAATGAAGTGCCTCTCTGCAGAAATGTTATTCCACACTAGTGCACCAACTCCTAACAGAGTTAGGCTTAGCACTGACCTCCCAGACACCAACGGGGCGTCTTACTCAGCATGGATGTAAACCAACCCTCCCCAGTCTTGGCCCCTCATTACTCGTGCTCTGTTGTTCATTACCTCAGATGTCGTAGTCGTTGGTCCTATTCTTTCCTCGTATTGTCTTACTCTTAGTCGTTCGTATAGAATAAGGATGTTGACAATATTCTTTCACCGTAATTCCCCTTCCTCGAGTCACACTGATAATTTCTTATGCTGTTTTGATTTCTTAGGAAGTCATAATCAGATAATTTGTTTAACAACAAAAAGGAGAAATAATAAAATATTAGGAAGTTATTTGGATTTTTAAAAGTTCGCTATCTTTATTCTTTACCCAAGCGTGTCTCGACACTTATATGGTATCTTCAGTCGTTCCCGTTTTATTTCTGTAAAACATTACGTTTGAATGATTCTCTGTTTTAAGCCTAAATGTTTATTTTGTTGTGATTGCTCACTTGAAACTGGTTGGCCAGTTTTTATGTTTTACGTGGCTTGACAGCAAAGTACTAGGCAGAATGTGCTTATTTGTTCAGAGAATAATATTATTTTCGCATACCTTTCCCTCACTGTCTGGGTGACGATTCTGTGGTTAAATGGGTGAGTATTAGACTACAACTATAAGAATCCAGGGTTCACATCCCAGACTTCTATTCCCTTTATTTGCTATTAGTCATTGCTTTTTCCCTTCTGGAAATTATTTGTTAACGCAAAAATGTCAAGACGAGGACGTTATATATATCGCGGGCGGAAGCAAAGCAGACACATGAATCATCATATGAAGATGGTATGTGTTCTTTTGGACATGTCCGAAAGAACAGATACCATCTTCATATAGTTATAGTTCTTCTGTACTGGATGCACATGCATTGCCCGAACTCTTACGGGACTCGGTAAGAATGTCTGCCGCGAGTAATGAGTGTAATGGGCATGGGCACTACGAACGTAGTGTATGGAAATTATGTAGGGAATGTGGGTCTCACGGGGAGCATGCAAGGGATGAATCTCTGCAGTCGCACTACCCTCTGTGCCCTCGGTGGCTCAAATAGATAGCCGGCACGGTGGCTAAGCGTGTTCGGTCAGAGAACTGGTTGGTCTCTGTAATACAAAAAACTGAGTGGAAGGATCAACAAATGAACTTAAACGGGTGTCATGTGATGTCCTCCGCAAGAACCAAACACAACGATCAACAACGAACAAAAAAAAGGATGGTTAGAGAGTCTGCGATGTAAACAGGAGATCCCGGGATCGAGTCCTGGTCGGGGCACACATTTTCAACTGTCCCCGTTATGTATATCAACGCCTGTCGAGACCTTATGGTCTTGATTTAATGCCACCTGCCATGATTTCCTCTCTTGGACTAATCTGTCCACCTCAGAGTATGACCTACACTGAATGTTCTCGATTACTTCAGTGTCTTTCTTCCCCTAAAGTTTTTTTGTTCTAAAAACGGCTCCCTCTAATACTATGCAAGTTTAGCCCTAATGTCTTAATACACGTTCTAGCACCATCTGCCTTTTATAGATTTTCCACACATTCGTTTCCGCGCTGATTCTGAGGAGCACGCCCTCTGTTATTGTCTTATGAATGCACTTAATTTTCATCATCCTTCTGTAGCACATCTGAAACGCTTTGATTCTCTCCTTTTTCGTTTCTCCCACAGTCCACAATTTACTACCCAACAATTTGCCAATCTCTTTTCTGTTACTCACCATTAGTTCATGTTTCTTTGATTTACTGTCAATAAATATTCTGTGCTCATTGGCCATCTGTTTACATTCAACTGGTCCTTTAGTTCCTCATCGCTTTCTCAGAGGTTAGCAATGCCATAAGCGATTGTTATATGTGCTATCTTTTTTTATCTGCCGTAAAGTGGGCTGTTAGAGATCCTATCTATTGTAGAACACGGTTCTTTTCAGCCAAACACCAACGAACTTGAAGTTGGACAGAAGGGTTTGCAATTTTAACAGAAAATATAAAAAAAAAATGAACACAAAATAAATTCGAAGTTATATTTCCAGAGAGTATAACGTGCGACATATAATGGTGCTTATCTGTGACTGAATTAATAAGAAATGTTTTTTACAAATAAAACCATTTAGTCCTCCTGCAAGTCTTTCATCTTGTACATTACTACTTAAATACGAACCTACAAATTTGTGAAACTGACAATAAAGAAATTAACATAATGCGCAATTTAATAAATATACTACAAAGAATACTCTCTGATTCGTGGAGTTTCCTCACTTATCTAAATAACTTCAAAGCTTATCCCTTAAATAATAAATAAGTTAATAGTTATACTTAAAAAATTAAATAAAAACAACTAACTTTAAAAAATTTGTCCGAGATTGGTTAATGAAAAATAATATGCAACAACGAAATCTAAAGAGTGGTAACAACGCAATTAAGACGGTGTTCAGATAAAGTTACAAGGTTAATAAACGCGGTATACCTAATAAACCTCATCACGTATTGATTTCGACGTATTTCACTGATTTTGCCTGTTGTAATCAATTTCCCCCACCCGTGCAGATTAATTACGTCGACGACATTCTCGAAGTATAAATGAGATGCATGTAAAATTTGCGGGTCAGTTTTCGGATTAGGGGAGAGCGTTGTACCTAGAGGAAAGAGTACTGCACACACACATGATGTCTCAGGTCGATGTTCCAATCTAGCGACTGATTTTAGAACCACAAGAAGGAATGGGCACTACAGATTTCCACAAGTAGTTGCCGCCATTTTACACTGTTTTCATTAACGTGAGACGTAGAATTGTAATTTGAGCAGTGTTTGTAAATATTTTTATTGCTACACTTTTTGCTACTGTACAACATACTACAGTAATTTGGGAGATATTTTTAACTTTTCAGTTACAGAATTTTACATTGACTAAAATTCTACTTGTATTTAAAAAAATAGTTATATACAGAGCGGATAGCTAAGCTATACTTTGTCTGTAATGCAACACCTGGTACCCCAAAACGGAAGCAGTCTTTTACCACCGAACATGTGATATTTTCAAAGGGACTGAGCTCTTTAATGTCGTAACAGTTTTACCTGTCTTGAAATGGAAATTTATGTTACTTTCCAATATCTATTGTTTCAAAATGAATTTCACTTGTAACTCGTTTTCGATAATACTTCTACTTAATTTGACTTTACTAATTGTAGGTGCGTACTAGAGTAATAATGGTATAGACAGATTATTAAATACAGTATTGGCAAGAATTTTCTCGATTACAGCACTATTGAATTTCAATAGAATATTTTTTCCTGGGTACATGACCAGGTTGTACCTTGGAACTTGTTTCCACATTTCAACAAACCTAACTTTTACATTAAAAAAAAAAAAAAAAGACCGCGGCACACAAAAGTGTATGCCATCATTTAAAAATTAAATAATAAATTATATATGATTTCTGTTACAGGGTAAGCTAGAGGTGAAAGTTTGAAGTGTGTTCCTAATTTAACACTCTTAGGTCCTATTCCATGTATGGAAGTGAAACATGGACGATAAATAGTTTGGACAAGAAGAGAATACACGTTTTAAATGTGGTGCTACAGAAGAATGCTGAAAATCAGATGGGTAGATCACATAACTAATGAGGAGGTATTGAATAGGATTGGGGAGAAGAGAAGTTTGTGGCACAACGTGACTAGAAGAAGAGATCGGTTGGTAGGACGTGTTCTGAGGCATCAAGGAATCACCAATTTAGTATTGGGGGGGGGGGGGGGGCAAAGTGGAGGGTAAAAATCGTAGAAGGAGACCAAGAGATGAATACACTGAGCAAATTCAGAAGGATGTAGGTTGCAGTAGGTACTGGGAGATGAAGAAGCTTGCACAGGATAGAGTAGCATGGAGAGCTGCATCAAACGAGTCTCAGGACTGAAGACCACAACAACAATGTTTACAAGCAGATAAAGGAAAATTATGCAGACACAGGCTAGTTTATATTTTTATTGTATAGTAAGAATGGAACGCTAAATTGTTATTTATGAATGTCACCATAATTTCCTTCCTCTTTTTTTATTTCATATAAAAGGCAGACAAATATTTAATCTCTTAAAGCAAATTAAGCACTGTACTTCATTTCTACGTCATTTCCTAAAAATATTTCCAGATTATGGTTGGTGCCATTTTGCAATACAGCCGACGTCTGGCGACGTCCGCATAGGTCAGTGTGGGGGCATAGCATTACCAATGCAAGCTCATGCGCACGTTAAGCCCCGACATACGGCAACAGAATGGGCTTAATGGCTGTACCAGTTCTCATGCAATCTATCTGTTGCTCATTTCCGTCGGCTCTGTTATTAAAACAGCACTGACTGCTTTTCGCATTTTCTATGATAACGTAACATTTCAAACACATGCAGATTTTACGAATAAATGTTTCTCTTCTTTTTAAAGAAAGGGCGATTTAAAATTGGGAAACCTTAGCACGGCAGCTTTAATTAACTGACATTTCGGTTTTTGTACTTGGTTATTAGTAAAAAAATAAAAACACCTGTTATTATCGAGACCAAACAAATATCAAAAAGTTTCACTTATTCAGAACTAAAATACCGGTATCGATTTTCACCGGTCGGTTTTTCCCACCCCTACTTCATCTCCGATATTGTGAAACAAACATCTTTTACTGCACGTTTTTTGCCATTCATATTTTGGGAGCAGGTTGTATGGACCCAAACTAGAAAAAAATTTCAGGGATACATGTGCTCTAAAGTGCACAGCTTAAGAGCTACAAGGCCTTGATCGGTAGTAGCGATGTGTTTCGCAGTAGCGAAGACGAAACAGTGCTCATAGCTCTGAAGGTTGCATTTTAGAGCTCATTTTTATTGGTCTTCTTTTCTTGTTTTGGTCCATACTGCTTCATACAAATATATGGAAAGTAAAGAGCTAACAGTAGAAGATATTTGTTCGACCGCATCAAAGGTGAAGATGTGACTTGCATTTTAGAACCCATTTGTAGTAACTTTTTTGCTTCGAATGATCCTTGCTGTCACATCGCTGAATATTGACCATTCCTCCTGGGACGCCCTTTATTCAGGACTATTCTTAATCAATTCACAAACAGAACATGCGAAGTATGCCGGCCGCGGTCGTCTAGCGGTTCTAGGCGCGCAGTCCAGAACCGCGCGACTGCTACGGTCGCAGGTTCGAATCCTGCCTCGGGCATGGATGCGTGTGATGTCCTTAGGTTAGTTAGGTTTAAGGTGTTCCAAGTTCTAGGGGACTGATGACCTCAGATGTTAAGTCCCATTGTGCTCAGAGCCATTTTGATAACCCCATGCGAGGTGTCGTTACCCAGGCGAGGTGTTATTTTGAAATATTCTAGCTTCTGCCCTAAAATGGTGTTTCTGCAATTTTCTAAGCAGGTTTCTGCGCGATATTTGGCACCTCCAAAAAATGACGCTAAGCGCTATGGGACTTAACATCTGAGATCATCAGTCCCCTTGAACTTAGAACTACTTAAGCCTAACTAACCTAAGGCCATCACACATATTCATGCCCGAGGCAGGATTCGAACCTGCGACCGTAGCAGCCGCATGGTTCCGGACTGAAGCGCCTAGAACCGCTCGGCCACAGCGGCCGGCCTTGGCACCTTCCCTCGAGTTCCTGACAGTTGAGGTTTACGACATTTCCTTTACAATGTGCCGCAAAACAGATTCACCTGTGACCATTCTAAATCCACACTTACATCTATAGTCTTAAATTCACTATGAAGTACATGGGAGAGGGTGCTTCACATCGTACTATGTAGTAGGGTATATCTCTGTTCCATGTGCATATGGGGCGCGAGAAAACTGCTGCTTAATGGTCTCTTTCTAGTTAGTCCTGCCTTGTCTGCTCGTCCCCTGCAGGAGTGATACACAGGTGACTGATACATTCCTAGATTCTCCTCTTCATACTTGTTCTTGAAAATCTGCAAGTAGGCTTTCTAGGAGTAGCAAGCATTTGCACGTGTTGGAAGCTCAAAAAACACAACAATATGGCGTAGGAAATATTTTGACATTGAAGACGATTTCTAATCGTCTCGGAATCGATAAATACTGGGCATTTATGGGTCTCAAGGGAATCTTATACCATTCTTCCTGCAAAGTAGTGGCAACTTCAGGTAACGATGATGGAGGCAGATAGGGATCACGCATCATTCTCTCCGAAGTAGACCACGAAGGCTTAACAGTATTCAGATGTGGTGACTGTGGTATCCAGAGGAGATGCGCCAGTTCATACTCGTACACTCAAAACCAATCCTGGATGATGCAAGCTGTGTGGACAGGGATCCTGTCGTCTCCCAACACGGCATCACCACTGGGGAACAAACATTGTGCCGTAGGATGGATCATGGGATGGATCAGTCAAACTCGTCACAAAATCTTTGGCAGTAATGCGACATTGCCGGCTAAGAATAGGTCCATGGAATACTATGATATGGCTGCTCAAATCACCACCGAACCCCGTAATATTTCACTCCTAGAACGTAAACTTGGCCAGAAGTTGGAAACGGTGTAAAACGAAATTCATGCGACCAAATGACATTCTCCCATTTCTCCATAGTCCAGATGTTATGGATCCGGCACCACCTTATTCTGTTTCCGCAATTTCCTGCTTATGTAGCTCCCTTCGTTTTGTTTTGGTGTTGACAGGGTTCGTGAGTGCGACATTCCGTTTTGCCGTAGCTTTTACAGCGGTCGTCCTCTTACTTTTCGTCACAATCCTCTTCAGTGACCTGTCGCGATTACTCAACACACACTTTCGTCCCCATTGTGAGCTGGCGGATGATGTTTTTCCACTTTCCCTGTACGCTGTATAAATCTTCGGTATGATACCTTTTGAAACACCAAACACTTTAAATGGCAACTATGTAGAAAAGTAGTATTGAAGTGTGGCTTTCGTCTGCATACAATATAAAAAATTTCCAATACTTTATTTATTTTTAATTCCAAAACGTAATGTACTTTGTGGATATCCCTCGTAAAATACTGTTCTGACCACGACCGGCATCTGCAACGTATAGAGGTCATTGCACAGGTGCCGTTTGTGGTCAAATAAAAGAGCGTAGTCTGCAGGCTTGGGTAGCACCTGCAGTTATGTTCAAGCATGCGTTGCTCGCGATTTTTCCATGTTGGCCAACCCCTGAACCTTCAAGAATGTCCTAGTTCAGTTTCTTCATTATGTCCCGTGAGCCTAACAAGCCTGTCACCATTCGTGCTGTCCTTCTCAGTATACGTTCGACGTCCTCTGTTGTTCTACGTGGTATGGGTGCCACATAGTTGAGCAGTATTCTAGGATACGTCAACCGAGTGTTTTGTAAGCATTTTCCCAGCATCCTATCGTTGAAATGAAATCTGCCACCTGCCTCACCTACGACTGAGGCTATTTAATTATACCATCTTATATCCCCAAAGTCCGCAGCTCGGGGTCTCGCGTAGCGTTCTCGCTTCGCGAAACGGGGTCCTGAGTTCGATTCCCGGTGAGGTAAGGGATTTTCATCTGCCTCGAGATGACTGGGTGTTGTTGTGTGGTCTTCATCATTCATCCTCATTACGGTCGGAGGAAGAGAATGGCAAACCACCTCCACTAGGACCTTGCCTAGTACGGCGGTGCGGGTCTCCCGCATCGTCCCCTACGCTCTGTTACAGAGTATGGGACTTGGTTCAAATGGCTCTGAGCACTATGGGACTTAACTTCGGAGGTCATCAGGCCCCTAGAACTTAGAACTACTTCAACTTAACTAACCTAAGTACATCACACACATCCATGCCCGTGGCAGGATTCGAACCTGCGACCGTAGCGGTCGCGCGGTTCCAGACTGTAGCGCCTAGAACCGCTCAGCCACCCCGGCCGGCGGGAGTATGGGGCTTCATCATCATATCCCCAAAAAGTTTTACACTCAAGAATTTGTATGAGTTGACTGGTACTGTGACTCACTGATCTTATTGCCACAGGATACAATTTCTTTTTCGTTTTGTGAATGGCTGAATTTGATATTCAAACCCCGCTGGTAATATTTTCATCATTTAGAAATTCTGTCACGACCGGACTAAATATTTGTACAGCTATTTCAGGCAGTACCTCATTACAGTTCCTCACAAGCGACTTACGACCAATTTACCTGCCTATAGTTGGTTGGTTCATTTAGGGAAGGCGACCAAACACCGAGGTCATCGCTCCCATGGGATTAGGGAAGGATGGGGAAGGAATTCGGTCGTGTCCTTCTAAAGGAACCATCCCGGCACTTGCCCTAAGCGATTTAGAGAAATCACGGTAAACCTAAATCAGGATGGCCGGACGCGGCTTTGAACTGTCGTCCTCCCGAATGCGAGTACAGTGTGTAAATCACTGCGCCACCTCGTTCGGTTTACCTGCCTATGGAGTATCGTCTCAGCAGCACGACTGGATTCGAGATTTCCTATCAAAGGGGACACAGTTCGTAGTATCTGACGGGAAATTATCGAGTGAAATAGAAGTGACACTTGTCGATCCCAAGGAATGTTACAGGTCCTCCATGTTAACGATCTGGGAGACAATGTGAACAGCTCTCTTATGTTTTTCCTAGATGATACTGTCGTCTCGTGTCTGGTGGAGTTATCACAGCCGGCGGATGTGGCCGAGCGGTTCTAGGCGCTCCAGTCTGGAACCGCGAGACCGCTACGGTCGCAGGTTCGAATCCTGCCTCGGGCATGGATGTGTGTGATGTCCTTAGTTCAGTTAGGTTTAAGTAGTTCTGTTCTAGAGGACTGATGACCTCAGAGCCATTGGAACCATTTGGAGTTATCAGAAGATCAATACAAAATACAAAAAAAATTTAGGCAAGATATCTGTACGGTATCAAAGTGGCAATTAACATAACAACAAACAATGTGAGACCCTGAACTTGGGTGCTAAAAATCATCCGTTAAATTTCTGTTACGCGATAAATAAAACAGATTTAAATGTTGTCGATTCTGCTAAGTACGTGGAGATTAGAAGTACGGACTGCTTAAACTGGAACCATCATACTGGAAATTTTGTGTGCAAGCTTAACCAGAGACTCCGTTTTGTTGGCAGAACAGTTAGAAGATGCAACATATCTACTAAAGAGACAGCCCACACTGCGCTTTACGACCTCTGCTAGACTATTGCTGCACGGTATGCGAGCCTTATTATATAGCATTGACAAAGGACTTCGACAAAATACAAAAAAGGGCATCTCGTTTCAAACTATCGCGAAGTAGGTGTTAGGGTGTCACCAATATGATACGCGAGCTATGGTGGTTATCAATAAAACAAAGGTCTTCTTCGTTGCAGCGAGATAGTTTCATGAAATTCCAACCAACATGTTTCTTCTCCGAATGCGATAACATTTTGTTGACTCCCACCTACAAAGGGAGAAATGCTCGTCGTAATAAAATGAGTGTAATCAGAGCCCTCACCGAAAGATTTGAGAGAGGAACAATAGACAAATTGTCTGACAACACTTATTTGCCATACGCCTGAAGTTACCGGGTGGTTATAATTAAACTTTCCCTACTTAACGCGTTATAACATAGAAACTAATTACAGTACGAGGACTATACTTGGTAGCATTAGTATCATGGACGTGAGGAAGAGAAATAACACAAAATCAAGTCAATTGAAACACTTTTAATATGCTGCTACAGTACATCATACCATTACTTAGCGGCACCATTACTGCTACAAAAGGGGATCAATATGGCACTCTCAGTGCCCAAAGGGGTCTGAAAGTGCAGGATTGTAATCTGCACAGCAGAAAGAAGCATGTCCGTAAGTGTGCTGGCTACCTCTCTTGATATTATGCGTTTCAGATCAGCACATGTGTGAATGTTCCCCTGGTAAACCCTGTCTATCACGTAGCCCCACTACGAGAAATCACAGGGAGTGAGATCAGGTGATCGTGCCGGCCAAGCATTTGGAAACGACCAGCTGATAATTCTATCGATTCCAAATGTGTTTCGGAGAAGCAGGTGATCTTCACGAGCTGTATGCGGTGGTGCCTCATCTTGCATGAAAACTGTTGAGCTCAATGCGTCTCTCTCCTGTAGGGTGGATATGACATGCTGCCGAAGCATATCGCTGTAACACTGGCCAATCACAGTGCACTTATTTGGTCCTTGAGCGCCAACCTGTTCAACAAAAAATGGCCAAATGATGAACGGAGCCGTGAAGCCACGGTGACACGTTCACCACATAGAGGAACTTCATGCACAGTGACTGGAGGTGAAGATCACCACAATTCTGTGTGTTCACATCACCTGTCGAAGAAAAATGAGCTTAGTCTGCCCATAGGAGGGTAAAGGGCCAGCCCTCGTCAACTTCAATCCTTGCGAGAAAGTGGAGAGCGAAGTCAAGACGTCGTTGTGCGTCCTGTGGTGCAAGCTACTGTTCGATATGGATCTTGTACGGATACCATTTTAGAATGGTTCGAAGCACTTTCCGTATAGTGGACCAAGGGATGTCCAGCTGTCGTGACACAGCAGGCGCACTGCTTGATGATCGGGAATTGCGAGCAGCGTTTCTGCCATAGCAACAGCGATTTCATCAACCACCCGTGGTCCTCGTCCTCTTCCCGGAGCGACGCCCAGTTCTCCAGTTGAGTCGAACTTGTTCATCATGCTCCGCACAGCAGGTGGAGAAGAGGATCCTTCCGTAATCTTTCAGCCGGCGATATTATTGAAGTGCAGCTGCAGCATTACTGTTATTTTGGTAATAGAGCTTCACCAAAGATGCCCTTCTTCTTTAGTCCAAGCTCATCTTGGTACGTCAAGAAATGAACTGCGACTGGTCAGGTGTGTGAGACTATGAATCACAATGACTTATCATTGCATCTAGTGGCCATAACTGGAACTGGACGGTGGCGCTGTGATGCGTGGAAATCATGCATCCCATACTCTAGACATTAATGCTACCAGGTTTGGTAGTCGTACGGTAAATAGTTTCCGTGTTATAACGTGTTAAATTGCGAAAGTTCAACCATAACCACCAGGTACTTCGACATCTGTCGACTATTCTGCTTCCAAAATAACATGATGCGTCCATCCGAACCAGAGAACACCTCAATCCAGTCACAATTTTTGATAGTACTGTTACAAACAACTGTTAGTGTGGTATTGAGTGAAACGCGTTGGTAAAATCAAGAAATCCACTTGATTGCCTTATTCTGTGGCTTTCAGGAGATCGTATGAGGAAAGCGTGAACTGCGTTTCTCATGACCGATGTTTCTGGAATTCATGCTAGTTGGTATTCGTGTCGATCTTCTTTTTATACGTTCCACATCCCGTGACAGTCCGATGACATATGGATCCCCCAGATTACAATAATATTCCTTTATGTATCATGCAAGTGTTGCTTAAGGACACCGTTGTGTCCTCTGCGAAGGGTAACGTTTATACTTGTCTGGGTGCATCACTGAAAAGTTTGCTTTTACGAGAAGGCTTTCTGTTACGCCTTGCCAACACGGTATGTTTTTGGCGTACTGCGTTTCCCTAGAATTTTTTGTAAAATGTAATTTACACGTTTGCCTGCTCACCTTTACCTGGTTTCATTACAGAAACTAACTTGGGAAGACTCACGGAAGCACGCACATCGAGAGGTGTTGGGCATGATCAACTAACGGTCACCCAGAACATTTCACGAACCCTAGATTGTAACATATTCACCATACACGAAATCTTCAGTATGTGAGCAGTCATCAGAAATCTCTCAAGGATCTGAATCGTCATTGATGGTCCTCAGACATCCCCTGCTGCAATTGTTGCCTCTAAATATTTCACGCATTACGGTCTCCAATTGTACACTTCTACAACTATGGTTATAGTCGCAAATGCCTGTAATATAAATTTTCTCAACAGAGTTTCGCGAAAAGAACGTCTTCTTCCCTCGCGAAATTCCACGGAGCGTTTCCACAATACTCGTGTTTTGATCGAATCTACCGATAACAGCTCTAGCGGCACGCCTATGAATTGCTTCGATGGTTTCCTACAATCATATTTGGTAGGGATACCAAATTCTCGAGCAGTACTCAACAATAGGTCACACAAGTGTTCTGTATGCGGTCTCCTTTATAGATGACCTACACTTTCACACCTTTCTCTTGATAAACTCAAGTCGACCACACGACTTCCCTACAATCGTTTAGCACATGTTCCATTTCATGTCGTCTTTACGATGTTACCCCTAGATATTTAATCGATGTGCCTGTGTGAAGAAGAACATAACTAATACTGTATTCCAACATTATCGTATGGGTTTTCCTAGTCATCTCCCTTACCGTACATGTGTCTACATCTTGTGAAAGCCGTTACTCATCACACCAAACAGAAATACTGTGGAAGTCATCATATATCCTCCTACAGTCACTCGACGACGGTACTTTCCCATACAGTACAGCGTCATCAAAAAAAAAAAAAAGCAGTCGGAGACTGCTGCTCACCCTTCCGTCAGACTGTTTATGTATGAGGGGCAGGGAAATAAAAACGAGATAATTGAAAAAAAAGCAAGTAAATTGTTTCTTATTTTGAAAGTAATCGACATAACTGTTTATATACACACATAAAAAAAATTGCATTTCCTCGATTCCGAGAGTTCTGGAACCTGTACGGAAACTGGAACAGCGACCAACATAAACATCATTTCCGCCTTTATGATTGCTCATGAAAACCATATATTTCATGTCGTACCGCCATACAGCGAGACCTTCAGGGGTGGTGATCCAGATTGCTGTACACACCGGTACCTCAAATACGCAACAGCACGTCCTCTTACATTAATGCATGCCTGTATTCGTCGTGACGTACTATCCACAAGTTCATCAAGCCATTTTTGGTCCAGATCGTCCGACTCCTCAACGGCGATTCAGCGTAGATCCTTCTGAGTGGTTGGTGAGCCACGGTCGTCCATATACAGTCTTTTTTAATGTATCTCAGGCATGTTCGATAGGGTTCATGTCTGGAGAACATGCTGGCCACTCTAGTCGAGCGATGTCGTTATCCTGAAAGAGGTTCAAATGGCTCTGAGCAGTATGGGACACCTGAGGTCATCAATCCACTGGAACTTAGAACTCATTAAACCTAACTAACCTAAGGACATCACACACATCCATACCCGAGGCAGGATTCGAACCTGCGACCGTAGCGGTCGCGCGGTTCCGGACTGTAGTGCCTACAACCGCTCGGCCACTCCGGCAGGCCTGGAGAAAATCATTCACAAGATGTAAACGATGGGGGCGCGAATTGTCGTCCACGAAGACGAATGTCTCGCCAATATACTGCCGATATGGTTGCACTATCGGTCGGAGGATGGCATTCGCATATCGTACAGCTGTGTAAGTAGGCTGTTTAGGTTTTCTTATTGGTAACGCCACCTCTGTATGAAAATCACTGGCTGTGCTGTGGGCAGTCTGTGTCTGCTTTGCATTGTTGTAATACTCGCCATTGTAGTTTTGGGCAGCGGCAGCTGGATGTGAACAGCGCGTAGCGTTGCGCAGTTGGAGGTGAGCCGCCAGCAGTGGTGGATGTGGAGAGAGAGATGGCGGAGTTTTGAAATTTGTCATGAACTGCTATATTTATATATGATGATATCAAGGTAAATACATTGTTTGTTCTCTATTAATATCTTTCATTTGCTAACTATCCCTATCAGTAGTTAGTGCCTTCCATAGTTTGAATCTTTTATTTAGCTGGCAGTAGTGGCGCTCGCTGTATTGCAGTAGCTTGAGCAGAGAAGATTTTTGTGAGGTAAGTCATTTGTGAAAGGTATAGTTTAATGTTAGTCAGGGCCATTCTTTTGTAGGGAATTTTGAAAGTCAGATTGCGTTGCGCTAACAAAATATTGTGTGTCAGTTTAAGCACAGTCATGTATAATTGTTCAAAGGGGACGTTTCATATGGCGACCCTTAGCCGAGGATACCTCACTGGAATCTTCTGATTTTGTTTCTTGTAGTTTGTGTAATTGGTGTAGCTATTGTTTATTGATAGCGCGTAATCATAGAGAGAATTTCCTTTGTAGTTGTAGTTTTTTATTGTTGTACAGTAAAACAGTTGTGGCATGCATGTAGATTTGCACCAAGTATTTCGCAGCTGCGCTGGCAATTAAGTAGACATTATTTCCATTGCTATGTTATTTTATTTTGCTCTTCAAATTGTGCTTTTCTGTGTTATCGTGTGAAATATTGTGACAATTATGGCGTGTGAAAAACGTAATACTAGGCTCCAAAGTAAACTGAGAAATGACAGTGAAGACGAAGGCAGTGTGTTAGCGCCGCAGAGTAATGAATTAACTAATGTTCAAAGTAGTAATTTGGTAATTGCGCATAGGGAAATGGAGCGGGCGGCAAACAATGGTGTAGACAGTGAAACAGGTAGTGAACAGGGAAGCGTTATCGATCGATTGGTCGGCAACAGCTCGCCTCAGGAATCGGGAATGACAGAACACAATATTGCAAATACTGCAGACTCAGGTTTTGGGTTCTCACCGTTTTCTCAAATGAGTCAAGACACATTTTCCGCTTGTCAAAATGTGAATGTTGCCGGTGCAACTTCACTGCCGAAAAGCACTGAGGAACATGTTTCAGACACCAGTGCATTGTTATTACAATTAATGCAACAAATGGGACAAAAGCTTGAAAAGTTAGACACAATGGAACAACACCAGAGACAAACACAGCAACAGTTAGACACAGTGGAACAAAATCTCAAAAAGTTAGACACAATGGAACAACACCAGAGACAAACACAGCAACAGTTAGACACAGTGGAACAAAATCTCAAAAAGTTAGACACAATGGAACAAAATCAGAGACAAACACAGCAACAGCTTCAAAAGTTAGACTCATTGGAACAAACTCTTGAACAAACGCGTGAAGATTTAACTACTGAGTTACATCACATTGAATCGAAATGTCAAAAAGTCTGTAATGACGTAAAAACTCAAATTTGTGAGCATTTTCATCCTATTTTTTCGCGGCATGAAAATGCATTACAGAAACACGAAGCAGCCATAAAAGAACTGCAAATTATTGTTCATGAAAATCATGAGACCTTGCAAGCTAAATTTGACTCAGTTGCATCTACCGATTCGGTTACGCAACTTGCAAAAACTCAGGAAAACTTTAAGGACACAGTAGATACTCTGAAACTTGGTTCAGAAAAACACACTGAGGAAATAAGTACACTATCGGAGAAAGTAGCCGAACTTTTGGATCAGTTCACTAATTTATCTACGAAGGTAGATGATAATCTGATTGACGCAAGACCGGTAGTCTTTAATGACACAGAAGAGTACGAACAAAATAGGAAATTCAAACAAAATCAGAATCAAATTAATACACAACACCAAAGAGAAATCCGGGAAGTACAAGATCAGCTGACACAGGTAATACAAGAATTACGTATTTCAGAGGACACTCGCGCTCCAACACGGGAAGAGGGACTTAGAAATACGGAAAAGCCGCAAAATAATAACACAGGGCATTTCGGAAGTTATGAAAGAAATTGGCAATGTGCACCGAATTTTGAGATGGAACGGCCGACACGACCTAACAATGACCGATATGCGACTCGCCGACATGATGATTTTGACTATAAGCTGTTCATTACTACACGTAAATTCAAAACATTTAAGAATTCTGGCAACGACATTCATCCACAAGCATGGCTCCATCAATTCTCTCATTGTTTTCCTCCCAACTGGTCATTGGAGCACAGATTAGAATTTATGTGTGGCTACTTAGAGAATGAACTAGCTGTAAGAATGCGATCGGTCATTCACGATTGCCACAGTGAAGGAGAATTTTACCATGCCTTCCTCTCAGCATATTGGTCTCAAGCCACACAAGACCGAGTAAAACATGGTATCATAATGATGAAACATTTCGAACAATCTGAATTCTCCAGTCTTGTGAAATATTTTGAAGACATTTGCACAAGAATCAGTACCTGTCAAACCCATACAGCCCCTCAGAACTCATCCGCATTTGCTTAATCAAATTACCTGAACATTTACGACATATTATTTTGGCAGGACGTTGCAAAGACGACATTGAAGCTTTTCAGGGACTGTTACAAGAACTGGAAAGTGACACTGACAATCGCGGAACGCAGGAGCACAACAATTACAGATCACATCAGTCGCAATTCCGCGATGAAAGAAATAATAACTGGACGCGACAAGGCTATTCTCACAACACAAATCGTGACCGAAACAGACACCACCCGTATTACAACCGTTGGCAGAGTAGTAATAATTACAGGGAAAGATCACCTCTCCGCAGTAGTGACTATCACAGAGACAATCAGAGAAACAGACAATTTGGGAACCAAAATAATTATTATCAAGGGAGACAGAATAACTTTAGACGCAACGGTCCAGCGCGCAGTTACGATTCAGGGAGAAATTCTCCACCGCTTAACCGACAAGAAAGAAACTACAGGAACTACCGACATGACGACAGACGATGTGATCGTAACGACAGACCTGAATTGCATCAGAACTGGCGGGATTTAAACAGGGCAGGGCCCTCTCGTCACGGTGAATTTGTAGAAGTTAGGTCTCCAAATCCCAATAACGACGCTCGCCAACAAAGAGACAATAGGCAATGACTCACACCGCTGGCAGCAACAAAACGTACTTATGAAACTGATGACGCAGCTGCCGTAGCTAGTAATTACGTAAAAATGGAAGACATTAGGGACATCTTACTCCAGGAACACGACATAAAACATAACAATATTACATATCCTGTGATTCACATTACAGTAAATGACGTAAAATTTATGGCAGTACTTGACTCTGGCAGTCCCATCTCAGTAATTAGTGAAACAGCCTTTAGCAAATGCAACAAATCGAACGATTGTCCCACACTTCCGTTACGTAAGATTAAATTACAAGGTGCAATCTTTGGAAAAAGTGTAGATGTACACCAACAAACCAACTTAGAATTCTATTGTCAAAGCCACAGCTTCTCTATGAGCTTTCTCATTGTTCCATTATTGTCGACGGAAATTATATTGGGAGTAGACTTTTTGAATGAATACAAAGCAATCTTAAACTTTCACGATGCTGAAATAGGTTTAGAGAAAGAAGGTAAGTCAATAGCTTTGAAATTTGAAGATTGGCTCTCAAACCATGACGAGGAAATTAATCGGCTTTACCTTCTGTTAGACAACAGTTCGGACTTTTCTACGGAACTAGACACTAACAATCACTCTGCAAGTACTGACAGGGATGATATCGACGGCGCATTTGACACTAATAAGTTAATTCAGAATAAAATTCAAACAATTGAGAATTGTAATGACACTGATAGGCAGGACCTTTTTGAGATTTTACAAGCACATTCCACAGTTTTTACTCATAAAACAGGAACAATCAAGGGATTTCAATACCAATTTCGTGTTCGTGAGCATACTAAATTTTGTGTTAGACCATATGTAATTCCAGCACATTATAGGGACCGTGTTAGAACAGAAATACAATCTATGCCCGACGAGGGCATTATTGAGCCTGCAGTAAGCTCATACAACAATCCATTACATGTTGTTGAGAAGAAAAATGGATCGATCAGGCTTGTCTTAGATTCGAGAAAAATCAATACGATCATTATTCCTGAAACAGACAGGCCGCAAACGTTGGAAGAACTTCTTCAAAATTTTAATGGTGTAAAAGTGTTGTCTTCCATTGATCTCAGATCCAGCTTTTATCAGATCGAACTTCATCCAGAATGTAGAAAATACACAGCTTTCCTTTGTTTCGGCGTTTGTTATCAGTTTCGGAAACTTCCCTTTGGTTTGAACATTTCTTCAGCAGCATTCATTCGCGGGCTAAATTCCATATTACCTGAGTTCTTAAAACGTCACATCACCTTATATGTGGACGATATTCTAATAGCAGAAGCTTCATGGGAACTACATAATCGCATCCTCAACAGTTTGTTACGTATTTTTGCAGAATCTGGAATTACAGTTAACTTGGAAAAGTCTGAATTCGGTAGGTCAAAGGTGAGGTTTTTGGGACATATTATTTCTTCTGAAGGCATTCAGCCAGATCCTGAAAAGTTAGAAGCAATCAGAGCCATTCCAGTTCCATCCACAAAAAGACAAGTCCGCAGTTTTCTAGGTCTCGTAAATTTTTACCGTCGTTTTCTGAATATGCAAATTCTTGTTACACCAAAACTTTGTTCTCTCACTGGAAAAAATACTATTTGGAACTGGGACGAACAAGCACAGTTGGAATTCAATTCTTTGAAAGAAGCGTTACTTCACGCGCCAATCTTAGCTCATCCAGAACTGTCACAAGATTTCTGCCTTAGCACGGATTCTTCTAAAGTCGGTCTTGGTGCCCATTTATTTCAAGAAGCCATAGAAAATGACACTACCATTCAGAAAACCATTGCTTTTGCTAGCCGAGTGCTAACAAAATCTTAAAAAAATTATTCCGTTACTGAATTAGAAGCTTTAGCTATCGTTTGGGCATTTAACAAATTCCGTTTCTTTCTTTCTGGTAAGCACGTAAAAGTGTACAGTGATCATCGTGCATTACAATTTCTTATGTCTTCAAAATTAAATCATGACAGGTTAAAACGTTGGGCATTGTTTCTGCAAGAATTCCGCTTCACAATAGTCTACATTCCCGGCAAGGAGAACATTGTTGCGGACGCACTGTCACGCGCACCGGCTGGGCTTGAGAAAAGTAACACAGAAGGCAACCTCGAGAAAAATTTCAGTATTCTTTACATTCAGAAAGTCGCCTTTGAAAACTTCATCACCACATCTTTAAAGGACATTGCTCATGAACAAGATAAAGATCCGATTTGGAAAGACATCAAGAGCAAATGGCATGAAAAGACACACACACAGATTCGGCATTATTACCTGGTTAGAAACAACATACTCTTCAAACGCTGCACTGTTGATGACAAGCTATGGGTACTTTGCATTCCAGACGATTTTGTTAATAAGCTCATTTGGTACATTCATTTCAGCTACGCACATTTTGGTCCACGAAAATGTTCTCATATTCTTCGAACGACTTGTTATTTTAACAATATGGAAAAAAGAATTCGAAGAGTCTTGTCTATTTGTAAACTTTGTCAAAAGGCGAAACCATCTACTGTCTCACATCGTGCTCCGTTGTTTCCTATTATTCCTTCTAAATTAAAAGAATTTGCGGCTGTTGATCTCTTGGGACCGCTTGTCAGAACATCCAATGGATTTTCGTACGTTCTAGTCGCTGTTGAACTTACTTCAAAATTTGTTTCTTTCACTCCGTTACGTAAAGCCACTGGACGGTCTGTATCCAACGCCTTTGTTAAAAATTTCTTACGTGAAGTTGGACACGTTAGTAAAGTCATTTCAGATAACGGACCGCAATTCAGATCTGCTGTTTGGTCACGCATGCTTCGCAACCATAAAATCAAACCTGTTTTTATTTCATTGTACTCACCACATTGTAACCCCTCCGAACGGATTATGAAAGAAATCAATAAGCTTTGCAGACTTTATTGTCACAGAAAGCATCAGCATTGGGACAGATATTTACACTTATTTCAAAACGTGCTGAATGAAATGCCTCACGACTCCACTGCTTTACAACCTACTCTTGTACTGAAGAATGAAGAACCACCGAACAGAATCAGAGAGCTTATACCTTTCCCGAATATACGTAAACTTCGACACAAAGACATAATTGATTTTGCTCTTAAAAATATAAAATCTGCAGCAGACAAAAGGAGAAAACTACACGGTAAAGCAAATGCAAAGAAGTTGTATATTGGTCAGAAAGTTCTCATTAAAGCTCATTCATTGTCACATAAGAAGAAACACTTGAGTCACAAATTCTTTCTAGTTTACAATGGACCTTACAGAATCCGACGTATACCACATGATAATTGCGTTGAAGTTGAAACTCTGCGTACTAGGAAGAGTAAAGGTTTACACCACATTTCACATGTAAAACCGTTTATTGAAAGATAATCTGCATTTTAACTTAGTCTTTGTCATAAAATTTTTCGCTTCACATTACTAATATGCTTTGTCAGACTTAGAATCTGTTAACATACAACAATGTTTGAAGTTAAATATCCAATCAAGAACCAAGAGAACTTATTTAAACAGAAATGACGAATGCATTGTTATAGTGAACAGACGTCACAGTGTTATTGTGTGTGTACTTTCTTGCTTGTTTGTTGCACGATTACGTAACGACTATAAGGCTCACATACTTAGAACATTTACCAGTACTGCTAATGAGATTTTAATGCAACATTTTGGTTTATTTGAAAATACATTCTGAATTTAAAGTGCTTTCTGAGAGATACCAGATGACACAGAGGTTAGTTTATGTGACAGCTACACGATTTTTATCACGACGCTACTAATGAGTGACAATTTACAATGTTGCTTTTGCGGTGTATCTGTTTTATATCTGCACAGTTTTCTGAATTCTTCTGGAAAGAAAAACATGTTTTAGTAGTAACTTTAGTGGTATAGCAACAATGAGACAGCCTTTTTCGTGGCACAACAATACATTACTGTACAGTACTTTCTTCATCACGCCAATAAGCATAATAACTACGATATCTATACGCAAAGCATTTCACTTTTGTTTATCATGAGGTAAGTACATTGACTTCTGCAGAACTTAGCTTTCGGAGGACGATAACTACGACACTTCCACAGAGATTATGTTACAATACGCACAGTTTAGCACTACAGTACACGTATTTGAGTGATCAATTTTATACTTCAAACATTTATTTTTAAAGATTTTTGAATTACAAAGAAAGTTTTCCGTGATATATTTCATTCCATTGGTGTAATCTGTAACACCTGAGGGTATAATTACATTAATCCTCAGGGGGGTACACGCCTACTTTGTGTACCATGTGTTTGGCAAGCACAAGGAACCCTAGCTAATATGGTATTTGCTTATACAACTTTACACATCGGTACCATATTTCTCTATCACACAAATTACACAGCTATCTGATCATTTAACTGAGAGAGACAAACATTTATTTTACTATATCAGTGACAGATGTTTACGTAATTACACAGTTGGATAACTTCACACATATGAAACTGTATTTTGTCTGTACTTTGTAAACTGTTCATATTTTTTCGGAATCATTGTGATACTATGAGAGCTTTGAATGATGTATTTGGTATGAGATCATGATTTTTAAAGTACGTTTGAGGCAGCTGACACTTTTGACATGAGCAGAGAATTTTTTTAGGCTTACAAATTATTGGAGGAAGTTACGACGATTTTGAGATTTGACTGAAGTGTTATGATGTTATTATTACGACGACGATGTGTATTATGTTGTTGAGGAATGTTTATTATGCTACGTATATGTCATGGTGAAATATTGAAGAAGTGTCGACGAATATGTATATGTATAATGAGGTAAGGAATAATGAGTAGTGTTTAGGGACTCTGATTTATGAAAAGGATGTTGGAAACCAAGAAACGTACTTTAAGAGTTATGAAATGTGTGTGTATATGCGTGACTGTATCACAATACTGACGAATATTTTATTTGGACACTTATATTTTTAGGATTTTCTTTCTACAGATTTGCAACGCTAATTCTTGACCTGTGAAATATTTTTATGTGAGACTGTCACTGTAGCGGAAACTGGTGTCGTAAATATTTCCGTAAGAAAGTTAAGTGACCACCTGCACGTAATGCGTTGTGGGCACGCAGCTGTGTCAAACACCTGGAGAACAAGCCATTAGGGTGTGCCTTTCTGGAAGCACAGGTAGAAAAAAAAAAAAGGAAAAAAGGCAGGCCTTTATCCTCGCCATTGACATTCCTTTAGAGAAAATATTGCAAATGCGACACCCTCATTACTTCCATTAACCTTGCTATTGACATTCCTTTGTAGAAAGCATCGCAAATATTACACGCTCATTACCTGAAAACATATGATTACTTGTACTTTGTGCTAATTACTGCAATACTTATGAATTGATGGGAAATATTCGTACATCTGCACACCTGATTATGACAAGTGTCTTTCTATGAGAGTTGAGAGCTACTGACTTACGAAATGCGACATGACTATTGAATGATGTTTTTATGCTTTGGTTTGCGTAATTGCTTATTTCATTTGACATCTGTTTTCCAGCTGTGTTGCGGCATTGGTTTCATAAAATAAAATTAAATGCATTTGCTAATGTGAACACTTTCTGTCAACAGATCTATTAAATAATAATTTTGTGATCTACATTCTTCAAAAAAGGAGCACTTGGAAAGGAAAGAACAATAAGAAGGGACTAGTAACAGTAACACGTAATTTTCTTTTCAAGTACATGGTAATATTTCTTTTACAATAAGTTGTTGTGGTGCACCACTATAATTACATAGACATTAAGATATGATTATACATTTCCCTTATCTGCATTGTTGTTTTTACTGTAATATTTTTTCTGCTTGAGCTATGTCATGTTTAGATATAAGCTGCTGTTTGCCAGGCATAGTGCTACTGAACTTTAATTTGTGTTACTCTGCTAAGCCAGATTTATTTTTTTGTTGCTGCACATTGGCTCATATTAGTTGTACTGTTGCATTGCTTGGTAATTTAGATTTACTGTAGCTTGCTTTGCAATTTTCCAATTTTTTGGTCATTGCTGTTTGTGTTACTTATTATGTGCTGCTGCATTGCCTCGTCCCTTAGTTTAGCATCTGAGCTCAGTAGATTTAAGTTAGCTTAAGAGGGGGTAGCCTCTAAGAGAATGAGTTGCGATGAATTGGAAGAAATGCATTGAGAAAACAGGTTTAGGTAGGATTTTCTTGGAAATAAATGTTGAGGTAAGAAATGTGTGAACATATATATACAGAAAGCATGCTTAGATAGAATTTTTTTGGTGGAAACAAAGGATGAAATAAGAGGAAAGATATATGAAGTTTTGGGTTGGACTGCAGTACCAAATGTTACAGTGAAAACGAACCCTGTCCTTTCCTATTGGTGTTATCCCACTATGTGTTTGTGTACCCTTGTGTAGTTGTTTTCTTCCTGTCTCTGTGTAGTTTCATAGAATTTTTTCCTCTTTTAATATTAAGCTACATTCACTATGATGAGGAATACTGTTATCCTCAAATATAATTGGCATTAATAATATGTTATTTACTTTGTAAAGATGTTAGACATTATTCATTCTGTTTAAATGCTCATGTGTGAAGTTGATGTTTCGCAAGTTATTCTGATCTTCTATGTATGTACTCATGTCATAATTCCTGTAACAATGATGTATATGTCTATTTCTATTCTTTTGTAAAGCCTGTTTTACTACAAATGTTATCTGTATTGTTATGTTCTTTAATGATGTATTCTGTACCTTTGTTATTGTATTCTCATGTTATAAAATTGTAATTGACACCAGTTTATCAAACTAAGTAACTTGTAAGCATTCATTTCACTGCACACATTTCCGTTGGTCATAGTATATGGACAATATGTGAGAAGTAGGGACTGATAATGTTTGCACGTGTGTTAATGATTCAGCAAGGGACTGGATAACAGCATTGTTGGTTCTAAGGACAATTCCAAAAACTTTGTGAGTGTACAAGTGGTGGTTATGGACTTGCTATATTATCTGCAAGACTCTTCAATGGTGATTGTGCACCTGCACAGTCGCAACAGATGGCTGCTGGCCGTCTCTACAAGGACTACAGTGGGTCTGCATCTTTGATGGCCCACCAATACCATTATTTCTACAAGGACTACAGTGGGTCTGCGCCTCTGATGGCCCACCAATACCGTAATCTCTACAAGGACTACAGTGGGTCTACTCTGTGATGACCTACCTACCAATACTCTTCAAAATTTCGACTGACTCTGCTGTGGGTTTGCTCTGTTGTGGCCCATTACCTGTCTGCATGTCGAGAGTCAGCACTGTCTTTCCATTGGAAGGACAACACTACTTCTTCAAGACTGCATGGAAATCTACTACTTCCGTGTGCATTTTCTTTTACTGCTCAGACTTTGAGAAAAACACTGCTATTCTCCTGTTATGTACGATTAGGACTGTCTTTATGGACTGTGAGACAATTTTTAGCTTTTGACCAACATTGTATCAATAAGTGTGTGCATTTGATTTCTTTGTTATTGTAATTATGAAAAATTTTTTTCAAATCTGTATTGGCCACTGCCCAATCCAATTTGTAAAAATTTTTGTGGGGAGCATGGGGGCTATGTAAGTAGGCTGTTTAGGTTTTTTTATTGGTAACGCCACCTCTGTATGAAAATCACTGGCTGTGCTGTGGGCAGTCTGTGTCTGCTTTGCATTGTTGTAATACTCGCCATTGTAGTGTTGGGCAGTGGCAGCTGGATGTGAACAGCGCGTAGCGTTGCGCAGTTGGAGGTGAGCCGCCAGCAGTGGTGGATGTGGGGAGAGAGATGGCGGAGTTTTGAAATTTGTCATGAACTGCTATATTTATATATGATGATATCAAGGTAAATACATTGTTTGTTCTCTATTAATATCTTTCATTTGCTAACTATCCCTATCAGTAGTTAGTGCCTTCCATAGTTTGAATCTTTTATTTAGCTGGCAGTAGTGGCGCTCGCTGTATTGCAGTAGCTTGAGCAGAGAAGATTTTTGTGAGGTAAGTCATTTGTGAAAGGTATAGTTTAATGTTAGTCAGGGCCATTCTTTTGTAGGGAATTTTGAAAGTCAGATTGCGTTGCGCTAACAAAATATTGTGTGTCAGTTTAAGCACAGTCATGTATAATTGTTGAAAGGGGACGTTTCAGCTGTTACGGCGCCTTGCATGACCACCAACGGTGTACGTCGGCCCCACATAATGCCTCCCCAAAACTGCAGGCAACCTCCACCTTGCTGCACTCGCTGGACAGTGTGTCTAAGGATTTCAGCCTGACCGGGTTGCCTCCAAACACGTCCCCGACGATTGCGTGGTTAAAGGCATATGCGACACTCATCGGTGAAGAGAACGTGATACCAATCCTGAGCGGTCCATTCGGCATGTTGTTGGGCCCATTTGTACCGCGCTGCATGGTGTCGTGGTTGGAAAGACGCACCTCGCCATGGACCTGATGGGATACCAGTTCGATTTTACACAGGGTACGCGAAGGAACTTGCCCCCTTTCTTGCAAGGTGTACCGTAGGTCTCTAGAAGAGCGTAGCGTTCCAAAGGATCGGAAAAGGGCACAGGTCGTCCCCGTTTTCAGGTGGGGACGTCGAACAGATGTGCAGAACTATAGACCTATATCTCTAACGTCGGTCAGTTGTAGAATTTTGGAACACGTATTGTGTTCGAGTATAATGACTTTTCTGGAGACTAGAAATCGACTCTGTAGGAATTAGCATGGGTTTCGAAAAAGACGATCGTGCGAAATCCAGCTCGCCCTATTCGTCCACGAGACTCAGAGGGCCATAGACACGGGTTCCCAGGTAGATGCCGTGTTTCTTGACTTCCGCAAGGCGTTCGATACAGTTCCCCACAGTCGTTTAATGAACAAAGTAAGAGCATATGGACTATCAGACCAATGGTGTGATTGAATTGAAGAGTTCCTAGATAACAGAACGCAGCATGTCATTCTCAATGGAAAGAAGTCTTCCGAAGTAAGATTGATTTCAGGTGTGCCGCAGGGGAGTGTCGTGGGACCATTGCTATTCACAATATACATAAATGACCTTGTGGATGACATCGGAAGTTCACTGAGGCTTTTTGCGGATGATGCTGTGGTATATCGAGAGGTTGTAACAATGGAAAATTATACTGAAATGCAGGAGGATCTGCAGCGAATTTACGCATGGTGCAGGGAATGGCAATTGAATCTCAATGTAGACAAGTGTAATGTGCTGCGAATTCATAGAAAGATAGATCCCTTATCATTTAGCTATAATTTAGCAGGTCAGCAACTGGACGCAGTGAATTCTATAAATTATCTTGTAGTAGGCATTAGGAGTGATTTAAAATGGAATGATCATATAAAGTTGATCGTTGGTAAAGCAGATGCCAGACTGAGATTCATTGCAAGAATCCGAAAACAAAGGAAGTAGGTTACAGTACGCTTGTTAGCCCACTGCTTGAATACTGCTCAGCAGTGTGGGATCCGTACCAGGCAGGGTTGATAGAAGAGATAGAGAAGATCCAACGGAGAGCAGCGTGCTTCGTTACAGGAGCATTTAGTAATTTTCCAGTCGAAGATTCTGCAGGACAGACGCTCAGTAGCTCGGTACGGGCTTTTGTTGAAGTTTCGAGAACATACCTTCACCGATGAGTCAAGCAGTATAGTGCTCCTTCCTACGTATATCTCGAGAAGAGACCATGAGGATAAAATCAGAGAGATTAGAGCCCACACAGAGGCATACCGACAAGCCTTTCCACGAACAATACGAGACTGGAATAGAAGGGAGAACCGATAAAGGTACTCAAGGTACCCTCCGCCACACACCGTCAGGTGGCTTGCGGAGTATGGATGTAGATGTAGATGTAGACGTCTGGAGTGAAGTTGCGCATCATGCAGCCTGTTACGCACACGACGTCCTGTGGCTGCACGAAAAGCATTATTAAACATGGTGGCGTTGCTGTCAGGGTTCCTCGGAGCCATAATCCGTAGGAAGCGGTGATCCACTGCAGTAGTATCCCTAGGGCGGCCTGAGCGAGGCATGTCATCGACAGTTCCTGTCTCTCTCTCTGTATCTCCTCCGGGTCCGAACATCATCGCTTTGGTTCGCTCCGAGGCGCCTGGGCACTTCCCTTGTTGAGAGCCCTTCCTCGCACAAAGTAACAATGCGGACGCTATGGAACCGCGATATTGACGGTCTAGGCATGGTTAACTACAGACAACACGAGCCGTATACCTCTTTCCTGGTGGAATGACTGGAACTGATCGGCTGTCGGATCCCCTAGGTCTAATAGGCGTTGCTCAAGCATGGTTGTTTACATCTTTGGTCGGGATTACTGACATTTCTGAACCGTCAAAGGGACTGTGTCTGTGATGCAACATCCACAGTCAACGTCTATCTTCAGGAGTTCTGGGAAGTCGGGTGACACAAACTTTTTTATGTGTGTTTTTAACCCAGTGGGAGACATGACAGTCAGTGCCTCCATTGAAAAATATTTGTGTTTGCTCACGAGCCACGATTGTACCCAAGAGTGCACCCCTTCGTCCGAAGCATATCACGAATGTCTTTCTCAGGGCTCCAAAAATATGGAAATCTCTTGGAAAGAGATCGGGACTGTATGGAGGATGTGTAAGGGTTTCCCAGCCAAACAACCTTGGCAACATGAGAGAGGGCATTATACTGCTACAGAACGATCCCGTCCCTCAACATTCTGGGCGTTTACACTTGATTTTGCAATGGGTCCACTGCGTATTAATTTGTGGTGCCGTGTCCCAGAAAGTCAATGAGCAATGGGATCGTGCAATCAACGAATAAGTTATAGTGACTTTCTTACAGTCCTGAGCTGGCTCCATGTGGCTATCATCTCTTTGGGAAACTGAAAGACTGTCTTCGTGGAACAAGGTTTGAAGATGATAACTACCTTGTGCACGCTGCCAAACAGTGGCTCCAACAGGTTGGTCCAGAATTTTACCGTTGGGGTATACAGGCGCTGGTTCCAAGATGGCGTAAGGCAGTTGAGAAGGATGGAAATTATGTGGAGAAATGAAAATATTGTTCCTAAAGGATGTATCTACACACTGTAAAACTTTTAAACACGTAGAATAAAAGACGGACTTTAAAAAATAGTGTGCATTTCTTTTGGAGTGACCCTCGTAATCACAGAAGGAGGGCGGTCCCTTCACCCTTTGCTGGTGCACTTCTGACGATACCGTTGACTCCGTTAAACGTTCGCCGTCCAGGACAACGTAGTGAGCTCTGCATGCAAGTTGCTCGTACCAGTCTTCCATCAGATCATCGCGTCGCTCTTTTCTTATCTTTTAGAAACCAACGACGAACCTCCCTGTTGCATCTGTCCTACCGACCAGTATTTCAAGTTCATTCTAGTCATAATTACACTTCCACTCCAGTCTGCACTCAGATCTATTTCTCCATTCTTTTTCTCCTCGATTCATTCTCGAAATTCATCTCTTTTCAAAGCCTGCTGAGCAGCCGTTAGTTTCTTATTGAACTTCGTATTAAAGGTCCATGTCTCACTGGTACTAACCACAACTGGTAGGTGTAGTGGGACGAAATTAAGCATCACCCATCCACCAATGTCAGCCCAGTTTGCAGGTGACTATAAGTTTAATTTAGTTTTGTTTATGTATTTTTCTTATTATTTGTAATAGATGTGAATTATCTAAAAGTTTTGTATTTTTTTTATGTGTTTCATGTACGGAGAGGGCGGCGCAACGAACGGAGACAGCATCTTCGTTGCCGCGACCAGAGAGGAAATTGCTGGCAGCTATACGTCGCGGGTCGACAGCCAAGGAGCAACAGAAGATCCTGGAACCGAGTTGTTGCGTCGTGCTTCTAAAAAATTAAAAATGAATTTTTTATACTCTTTTTGTACAACAATGACGTCATATAGAGCTTAATCTTATTGAAAAGTCAGTCACTGTCTCTCAACGGTCAAGTTCACATCTGTATGTGTAGGAAGCTAATAAAATAGTGTATGCTACTAAAGCTGAAACACGTGTTCTGAGGATTTATTTATGAAGAATTATGTCAACGGATTAATAATATATTTGACAAGATTAGTGATTCTGACAGCGTTCACCGAAACTTTGAATCTCAAAAGTTTATTTAATGTGTGATTCTGATATCGATTAGATCAAGATAACGTGTGTCAATATAATTTCTGAGGAGAAACAAACGAAATTTAAATCGAAAAAGTTACAAAAACCAATTGGCCCAAGTGATGTAATTCTTTGCATACGACTCAACTGATGATTTACAGTTTCGTTCAAGAACCATTCTATGACAATTTAAAAAGCATATAAATCATTTTTGAAGTGGGTTGTAACTGACGTAGGTGACGAAGTCTGCACATGGTCATATGTCGAAAGAAAGTCATTTATAAACAAACCTATACGTCGTTACACTACATAGGATAAGGTTTGGAATAGCACACAACACGTAAGCTTTTACGAACTTATCACCTTTCCTGAAGGTTGTATTGGGACATTCTTCAAACTAAATAGTACTATGATACCGTTACTTAACCCATACTGATATTATAAATGCGAAAGTGTGTTTGTCTGTTATATTTTCACGACTGAACAGCTGAACCGATTTTGACGAAATTTATGTGAAGATAGTTTAAAACCTTAGGAAGGAAGTTTGCTACTGTAGAAAGTATAGATCACGACATATATATTGATTTGAAGAATATAACGCGAATTTGGTGAAAACATTTTCGCTTTGAAACAGCTATTTACTCTTTGAATTTTTTGCTTTGTGTTTCCGAAAATACTTTTATCGGTAGACATGCGACGGCGTTCGCTGCCAATACAGGGTGTTACAAAAAGGTACGGCCAAACTTTCAGGAAACTTTCCTCACACACAAATAAAGAAAATATGTTATGTGGACATGTGTCCGGAAACGCTTAATTTCCATGTTAGAGTTCATTTTAGTTTCGTCAGTATGTACTGTACTTCCTCGTTTAACCGCCATGATTTCATACGGGATACTCTACGTGTGCTGCTAGAACATGTGCCTTTACACGTCCGACACCACATGTGGTTCATGCACGATGGAGCTCCTGCACATTTCAGTCGAAGTGTTCGTATGCTTCTCAACAACAGATTCGGTGGCCGATGGATTGGTAGAGGCGGACCGGTTCCATAGCCTCCACGCTCTCCTGACCTCAACCCTCTAGACTTTCATTTATGGGGGCATTTGAAAGCTCTTGTCTACGCAACCCCGGTACCAAATGTAGAGACTCTTCGTGCTCGTATTGTGGACGGCTATGATACAATACACCATTCTCCAGGGCTGCATCAGCGCATCAGGGATTCCATGCGACGGAGGGTGGATGCATGTATCCTCGCTAACGGAGGACATTTTGAACATTTCCTGTAACAAAGTGTTTGAAGTCACGCTGGTACGTTCTGTTGCTGTGTGTTTCCATTCCATGATTAATGTGATTTGAAGAGAAGTAATAAAATGAGGTCTAAGATGGAAAGTAAGCGTTTCCGGACACATGTCCACATAACATATTTTCTTTCTTTGTGCGTGAGGAATGTTTCCTGAAAGTTTGGCCGTACCTTTTGTAACACCCTGTATATTCCAAAACGCCCAGCATAGAAACGGCATTTTTCCAATGGTCATACCTCGAGTTCTGTTGGTGACAGAAAGGTAAGGTCAAGTGTTTTGGATAGCCTTTGTGCTAAGGACCATTCATATACCCAACAGAAGAATCGTCTTAATGTAACTATCCTACAGTGCAGTGTCAATTCTTGGGATTTCGTACTTCCTCCAGCTTACGCAAATGGAGCAAATCGGTTCGTTCTCATTGGGTTAGATGTGGTCTACCGTGTACCTTAAGGGGCTCGTGGAGGCACCATTTAGTTCATGGGCGTTTCCTGAGAAAAACAGAAAAAAGCGTTTCTAAACATTTTTCGCTTTCAGTGGAGGATACCTAAATAATTAACGTAGCAAATTGCTCAAATTTCAACGCATATTCTCTAGGCATTTATCTAGAACTGCCATCTTCCCATTTTCAAAAATCTTTGTCCATTATCAAGAAACACCAGGAAAACATGGATTTTGAGTGCCAAAACCGAACCGCGGATTCCAACACGGCTATGCACAGCAAACGGTTGTAATTTTTACGATCTATTCCTAAGCTCTTGATGTTGAACAGCTTTGAAAAGCTACTCTTACATGTAAAGCACGCACGTAAAATCCGCTTTGAGGCAGAAAATTAGTTTATAAAATGACGTAGCACGGATAAATATGCTGTAAAGTGTTTTCGTTACCATCACAAGAGTTCTGGCAACCATATGTTGTAGTACTGAAGCACATGCAAAACTTTTATGCATGTAAAATCCGGTCTGAGGTGTAAAATTAGTTTTGCGTTAATTCAGTTTCACTTAAGTAAAGTATCAAAATTTTACTGACCCAGGAAGTTGATTTCATATGAGTGACACGCCCTGCTGTAGCAGGGAAAAGAAGGTAACCAGCGGAAAATTTCTCCTGTCGGAGCACAAAAAAGCTGAATACGCTCTTGTTTTTAAACACTGAAAAGTGGGGTACTGTTTGTCTCAATCTACTTTCCTCAGCACCTTTAAAAATGGGATCATATTCACACTTTTTACGCTGACAGAGAAGGAGACAGTGGCAGTGGGAAAAAGACGAAAAAGTAATAATAAATACTGGAAGATAATAGACAACTATCGTACAACAGAAAGAGCGAAGAAGACAAAGGCAGTGTGAGAGAAAGTGAGGAACACAGTGGCAGTGGAATATAAGTGACAGAACGGTCCTAGGAAAACAATGAAGGACACATTACCAGTGGGAGAGGAATAAAGAAAAGGAGAAAGTGCATAGGCGAGAGCCAATGGCAATGAGAGACAGAGTCTATGACAGTGACAACGAGGAAGAAAGACGTAGTGACAGTGAAGAGAGACAACAGCGATGGACTAGTGGGTGTGAGCGACTTACACTTATGGGAACTTGTGGGAGTGAGAGATGAGTTCCATTCAAAAAGAGAGCGAATATTTTCGCATGCCAGAAGTTTTGGTAAAATTTTTAAAGGTGCTGAGGATAGTAGAGTGAGGCATCTGGTACCATAGTTTCCAATCAGCGTCTTTCAAACAGAAGCACATTCGCCTTTTTTGTGCTCCTTTAGGAGCATTTTTCCCTGGTGAATACGAGGGGCGTTTGAAAAGTCCGTGCAAAGTCCGAGAGATGGCAGCACCGGCGCCTATCTATGTCATCTTTAATTAGTAGCATCTTTGGAAAGAACGCACACCGAGTTTCAGCCATATTGGTCTATTTCTTTGTGTTTGGCATTCGTGTAAATCAAGGAAGTCGAGTGATTGTCAAAAAATGGACGATAAAGAATTTCGTGTGGTGATTAAACATTGCTTTAAGGAAGGAAAAACGCCTCAGGAGACTAAATAGAAGCTTGATAAACATTGCGGTGACTCTGCACCTTCGATTAGAACAGTTTATAAACGGTTAAAAAATTTTCGGAGTGATTCTGAACGCTCTGGACGCTCTGTGGAGGTTACGGGTACATAATATTTTGCATAAACATTTGGACATGACAAAGCTATTCGCAATATGGGTTACGCTGTTGCTCACACTTGACCAAAAACGGAATCGTGTGAAGTGTTGCGAGGATGGTTTGCATTTGTTCAGGAAGAATCCGCAGGACTTTAAGCAACGTTTCGTCACTGTGGATGAAATATGTATACATTACTATACTCCTGAGACCTAACAACAATCTAAACAATGGGTTACCAAGGGAGAATCTGCACCAAAAAAGGCGAAGACCATTCCTTCGGCCAGAAAGGTTATGGCGACTGTCTTTTGGGATTCGCAAGCGATAATCCACATCGACTATCTGGAAAAGGGTAAAACTATTACAGGTGCATATTATTCATCGTTATTGGACCATTTACAACCGAGCTGCAAGAAAAACGCCGCCGATCGGACAGCAAAAAAGAGCTTTTCCATCACGACAATGCACCAGCACACACGTCAGCAGTTGTGGTCGCAAAATGAATGGAAATAGGATACCAGCTCGTTTCACACATCCCTATTCACCAGAATTGGCTCCCTTGGACTAGTATTTGTTCCCCAATTTGAAGTAATGGCTGGCAGGACGAAGATTTTATTCAAACAAAGAGGTGATTGCAGCAACTAATAACTATTTTGCAGACTTGGACAATTCCTATTATTTGGAAGGGATCAACAAATTAGAACAGCGTTGGACGAAGTGTATAAGTCTAAAAGTAGACTATGTCAAAAAATAAAAAGGTTTACCCCAAACACGTAAGTAGTTTTTATTTTTGCACGGACATTTCAAACGCCCCTCGTACAGTGCTTGAGCAATCCTCAATCCAAAGAAAACATATCCGACCCCTAGGAGGGGCAAGTACGGAATAGAACATCTTTTATTACACCACTGAGGGACCAATGACCGTAGCGGTCTGGTCCCTTTAATCCCACAAACCAACCAACTACACTACTGACCATAAACCACATTGTATAACTTGTAGCTACTTCAGTGCACAGTGAATAAATGCGCACTTCTGCTGACGAGGGTGGTGTGGCCAGAGAGGGGCGGGGGGGGGGGGGGGGAGGGGGGAAGGCTGACTTTATTGCTCATACGATAGCTTACCTGCTCAACGATTTTTGCCATTCTTTGCGTTTTGCTTGTTTAAATATTTGAACAGTTGTATCAGATATGAAACTGTAACATATAAGAAGTCATTTACGTTAGGAAAGGTTTTGACAGGGCCGTATATTGCTTCGACATTATACTAAAGTAAGTACAAATTATACATCTTACTGCTAAGTTTCCACATCGGGAGAATGTTGACTCAAATATGCAAGAAATTATAATTAAGTGACTATTTTCAAGTTTTGAACCAAATAATCCCAAATAAAAATATTTTAGTTTAACGTTAAGTGAAACTCTTCATTTGGTTGTCCATACTGTCCATAATTGCTTCACAATTATTGAAGGTATATTATATCAGTCCATGTCCTTGAAGTTACACAGACTGATTTAAAATGTCGTCAATGGCATTAGCGAAGTATTTAGTACAGTGTATAGTAAACACTATTCAGTTCTGCAAATGTATAATTCTCATGGGCCCATCCCACACAAATGTGACACTGAATTGAGTCTCCTCCTAAGGTTCCATTGAGCGTACAATATTGTTCTCTGTTCACGACAGAATGTTCTCAGAAAAAACTTTTTATTTCCTAAAATAGGTTTGATAGTCATCTCTTCGTTTTCCTGTAAGATTTATGTCAGTCGCCTAAGATACGCCTTGGAACTGAATATTTTTCACTTGCTTCCCTGATAGTTATTTAAAGATGTATGGCGTTTTCTACCACTTCCTTCATGTTATTTTCATCCAACTTACGTCGTGACTTCTCCGTATTTTCGTGTTACGGAAAAAAAATTTAAAAATCTATCTGTTTTGCCAATAACAATTCGAAATTTTTGTATCCGAAAACAACATGAACTTAACACTGTCCCAGTTCAATACTCCGTGTGTTGTTACTTGGGCTGGACATTGCCACCGTATACAGTATTGAGAACAACGACACTTGTATCTAAAAAGGCAATAAAAACATAACATTCCGTGCTTGCAAGAAAGCACAACACTGCAAAGTAAAGTTTGTGCACCGGGAAACTCAATAAGTACAAGTAAGCTGTTTCATAGTTGTCTTAGGATCAGTGATCTGATGAAATGTTATCGAAGTTGTAGTATGGACGTATTTTGTTCAGTACAGTGCATTGGTTAGGTATGTTTTATGTCATTCCTACCGCTGCTGACAAACTGCAACTTGCAGCGCCTGACCTGCAGATGATCTGCGGGGCAGAATTAACCTGGTAGTTGTTAAAAAAAATTGTGATCCAGGTGGTGTTACTGCGGTTAGATAATTTCTTGCCACTCCGAAATGCGTTGTTGTTTTGATTCAAAAGTGCGTGAGCGGTCTTGTTCTTCCAGGATTCACAATGCAGTGTCGCTTTATATGTTACCACTAGCGTTAGACTCTGGAAAGCTACTGTCCGATACAATACGCCGTCCGACAGTATACGAACTTCCTCTAATAAACTCTGATAATATGCATTTCCCTTCTCACACTCCTCAGAAACTTAATTCTGAGGAGCTTATTTACTGTACCAGAAGCATTCTAGTTCATTATTTATTCTTTGACTCATTTCTGTTGCTATCACTGTCTTAAGTGGCCTAAGTACAAAAACTCATCACATATTTCCATGATTTCATTGTTAATTTGCATTTTCTTGATTTCAGTCTGTTGGCCCTTTCGTGGTTAAAATTCATTTTACACATATTTCAGAAATAAAAACTGTCTTTCATTATGATCAATAACACATTTTCACTACCAAAAAAATTTTGGTTGGCTCTAAGATGAGGCACATGTATCCGAAGAACCAAACTGGATCCATACTTTCACGTGGACTTTGGATTCTCAAAGTTAAATTCTTATCTGTAGAGAGATTTTGTCAGGATGGCAAACAAGGACAAAAGTATAACGATTCAGAACCGAAACTCATTTATTCTCATGAAAGTTAAAACAAGAAAAATCGCACACAGTTTTTTATATAAAATATCATTATGGCTTTGACATATTACATACCAATGATTCGTACATTCTGGGAACTTTACTGAGGCATATGTGTTTCACTGTCCACAAATTATGAAGAAACCAGTGGAACTACTGAGGAGCGTAGTAACGATTCAAAAAAATGTATGTGATGTATATGAAAACTTCACTGTTGGAACAGAGAGGATAATGGTTTGACCTCATTTTCGTGAAACAGACATACTGTGCAATGCTCCCCATATGGTGAGTCAGAGACCTTATATACGGGAGCTGGAACTTAAATAGTGGGAACTATTTATTCACAACCTATACAAAAGAGTTAATTGGTTGCACCTGTTACTGTCCTTCAAAGTAGTCGCCAGCGTTGTGTAGAACCCGTTGCCAGCGATGTGGAAGGCGTAGTATGCCGTTAGCAGAGTCTGTTCTGTTGATGGTGCGAATGGAGCGGTCTACTGCCTAACGAATCTCTGGAACAGTTCTGAAGCGAATGCCACGAAGTGGTTCCTTCATCTTCGGAATCAAATCAAAGTCACAGAAACTTAATTCCGGGGTGTATGGTGGATGGTACAGTACTCCCCAGTCCCATCGACCGAAGAGAGCTGTATGCGCCCGCGGATTGTCGTGCAAAATGATGGATGGGTTGCGCAGAAAGTGTCGCCGCTTCTTTCGCAAACCTGGTCGCAGATGATGCTCCAAAAACGAACAGTAATACTGTGCATTGACGGTCTGCCATGGAGGTACGTAATGCATTAGGATAACACCACCACAGTCAAACACAAGAATCACCATGCCGGCCGGTGTGGCCGTGCGGTTCTAAGCGCTACAGTTTGGAACCGCGTGACCGCTACGGTCGCAGGTTCGAACCTGCCTCGGGCATGGATGTGTGTGATGTCCTTAGGTTAGTTAGGTTTAAGTAGTTCTAAGTTCTAGGGGACTGATGACCACAGAAGTTAAGTCCCATAGTGCTCAGAGCCATCTGAACCATTTTTTGAAGAATCACCATAACATTAGACCGCTCCATTCGCACCATCAACAGAACAGGCTCTGCTGACGGTATGCTACGCCTTCCACATCGCTGGCAACGGGTTCTACACAACGCTGGTGACTACTTTGAAGGACAGTAACAGGTGCAAACACGTAAGTCTTTCGTATCGATTATGAATAAATAATTGCCACTATTTAAGTTCTAACCCTCGTTTATCCACCCCAAAGTCCATAGTACTTTTCTCCAAGTTTAGAAAGCCTCTCTCCAGATGGTGGCCCTAGACAGATATGGAATGTTGGCGCCTCACCGCTCAAAACTGCATATTACTTTAGTGGGACATATGTGTCCCATCAACCAAGAAGTATTGATACTCATTGTTTCAATTCATTTTCAGGTGTTGTTATTTTATATCTTTCGATTCGTTGTTAAATTTATCTACAAACAGTATAATGACTGCAATAAAACTAAGATGCGATGTTAGGAAGAACTCCGCTACGGCTGGTAAAATTGTTGTTTATTAAAACACGGTCGGCCGGGGTGGCCGTGCGGTTCTAGGCGCTACAGTCTGGAACCGCGTGACCCCTACGGTCGCAGGTTCGAATCCTGCCTCGGGCATGGATGTGTGTGATGTCCTTAGGTTAGTTAGGTTTAAGTAGTTCTAAGTCCTAGGGGACTGATGACTTTAGAAGTTAAGTCCCATAGTGCTCAGAGCCATTTGAACCATTAAAACACGACCGGTTCGCGGCTTTAGGCCGCATCATGAAGTGAACCTACACGGTAAAAAGCAAAGTACAGTGCTACCATAATTTGTAGATATTAAAATTAGTAAACGAATGTCTAAAATATACTCACAACATTAAAAGATCATAGGCATACCCATCGCTCCTATTCAAAATTCACTATTCAGAGAATATCGTCAGAACTATGGCGAGCGAAAGGTAAAGAAGACGTGCTCCCTTCTTTAAAATTTGACTGCATCTAAAATGAAATGAGGCCGGATTGGCAATAAACAATTGTCGCTGCTAACATGATAAGGCGCGGCACATGCGAATTACCATGTGGAAATCATCAGGTGGCAGTGTCCTACCAAGGTGACAACAGGGCAGCTCAGTGTAGTGCAAGGCAAATGCGGCCCGCACGTACGCCAAAGAGAGACTCGCTGGCTGGCGGAACGGAAGCTATCCATGTGGACACTGTAGCGTCATATACTCAAGACTAGGATGGCTGGGTCGCTCCCTTTACAAACGAAAATAATACATAATTTTATTAAACATTGACACCTACAGTCACACAGTGTTACAGTTTTGGAGATTTCTCTTCCTCTGCAAACACACCGTAAATAATCTTCCAAGTTCCTTTCGCAATATTCCTCCTCTGTTTAAGGTTCAATAACAAGTACACTGTTTTTGTTCTACTCTCCTTTAGTTTTACTCCTATAGTTGTAATTATGTCCGCCGAAACGCGTTCGTTTTCTACACTTACATCTACATCATTAATCTGCAGCTCACAATTAAATGCCCGGGAGGCGGTTCATCGAACCACCTTCAAGCTACTTCTCTACCGTTCCACTCTCGACCAGTGCACGGGAAAAATGAACACAAATCTTTCCGAGTGACTTCTGATTTCTCTTATTTGATAATTATGATCGTTTATCCACCTGTGGTGCACGCCAACAAAATATTTTTGCCCTCGGAGGAGAAAGTTTGTGATTGAAATTTCAAGGGGAAGTCCCGCCGCAAAGGAAAAGACTTTGTTTTAATGACTGTCACCCTAATTCGCGTACAATATACGTAGAACTCTCTCCACTACTTCGCTACAATACAAAACCATCTACCCTTCTCCGAACTTTTTCGATGTCCTCCGTCAATGTTATCTTACGCGGTCCCTCTCAGCACAATAGGGGGCCTACTCTAGAAGAGGACGGACAAGCATGACGTGGACTGTCTCTTTAGTAGACCTGCCAATAAATTGCAGTCTTTGCTTGGCCTTCTCCACGACATGCCATCGTTCCTATTTAAGTTTTTCGTAATGGTATCGCTGAGTATATAGTTGAATTTACAGCCTTTAGATTTGTGTGGTTTACAGTGTAAACGAAATTCAGCGGATTCGTTTTGGTATCACGTGGATGACTTCACACTTCTTCCGACATTTTTCTTTTTTTGAACCTGCAATAACAGAATACACCAAAACTGAGATTAGTTACAAAATGTATTTATATTCGTTTATTTAGTATCTGAGTTTCTGATTCACCTCTCGAACTATATTAACAATTAAAGGCACCTTGAAATGTAAGTTTAATTTTCGATATTTATTTAGTTACTGTGCTGTCTAGTACTTGCCATCGTAATTTACGCAAGTTGATGACTTCTCTGCGGTAGTTCCTGTTCTACTTTGTTCGTAATTTTATTATTTTCAAATATTTCTTTCAACGAATTGTCGTTGTATTTAGTCACATCATTCGAAAACATTTCCGATGTTTTTGTTCTGTAATGATCTGATATAGTTTGTTTGAATCTCTGTTTATTAGCTACATCGGTCCACAGGAGATTTTCTGTTCTTTCACTTTCTTTCTAGGTGCAGTATCATGTTGCTGGAAAGTTACACCCCCGAACTTTTTGTGTGAAAACTCTTAAAGCTTTTTAAATGATACACACTTTATTAACATCCTAAATCTTTGTTCTCCAAGTCTAAATATTTATTTCTAAATGTAGTCAACCTAGCGACCAACACATTTCTCCCAATAAGAGACCAGTTTGTTGGTACCGTCGCTATACAATGTTTGACTCTATTGACGGAGCCACAACCTCACTTCTGCTTGCACCGCTTCGTCAGTATCAAATTGGAATCCTCGAAGGTGTTCATTAAATTTCGGAAATAGATGAAAATTGCTTGAGGACAAGTCGAGACTGTATGGAGAATGATCGATGACAGTGAACCCAATGCGTCGGATTGTTGCAAATGTCTGAAGTGTCCGAGGGGTTTGAAGACGTGCAGCGGTACGTCGACCGAGAGCATCCCAGACGTGCTCGACGGGGTTTAGTTCTGGAGATCAGGCAGGCCACTCCATTCGCCTGATATCTTCTGTTTCAAGGTACTCCTCAACGAAAGGGAGGTGGGACCCACTGCACGCCTGTAAAGGCGGAAATACTGGTACAAAATGACGTCCAAATACACCTGCCCTGTTACGGTTTCTCTGTCAAAGACATGCAGGGGTGTACGTGCACCAATCTTAATCGCACCCCACACCCTCAAACCACGAACTCCATACATGTCCCTTTCAAGGACTTTAAGGGGTTGGTACCTGGTTCCTGGTTCACGCCAGATGAAAACCCGGCGAGAATCACTGTTCAGACTATACCTGGACTCGTCCGTGAACATAACTTGGGACCACTGTTCGAATGACCATGTACTGTGTTCTTGGCACCAGGCTTTACAGCCTGTCCTGTGACCAGGGAACAATGGAATGCACGTTGGAGGTCTCCGGGCGATTAAACCATGTCTGTTCAGTCGTCTGTAGACTGTGTGTCTGGAGATAACTGTTCCAGTGGCTGCGGTAAGGTCCCGAGCAAGGCTAACTGCAGTACTCCGTGGCCGTCTGCGGGCACTGATGCTGAGATATCGGTCTTCTTGTGTTGTACACTGTGGACGTCCCGCACTGTAGCGCCTGGATACGTTTCCTGTCTGCTCGAATCGTTGCCATAATCTTGAGATCACACTTTGTGGCACACGGAGGTCCTGTGCTACGACCTGCTGTGTTTGAACAGCCTCCAGTCGTCCTAGTATTCTACTCATCATAAAGTCATCAATATGTGTTCTTTGAGCCACTTTCAACAAACAGTCACCATTAGCACGTCTGAAAACGTCACTCATAAATGATATTTAGTGGAGGTCAGAGGGCTCGGCTGGCACATGATTAGTACGCGAACTGCTCGTGTTGATCCCACGTTCTGAGCTTCGGATTCTTTCAGATCTGGGCTGAGAACGCAATGATAATAGCTCCGTCGAGATTTCTCACATTCCACCTGTCTCGATTAAGCTATTCGGACCCTGGGATGCTGGTGTACCATGGCTCCAATTCTCGGGAGCTATGTTGCACGGTTACAGACTGAAGCACCCAGAACCGCTCGGCCACACCGGCCGGCACTGCACATGCACACTCGTCATATGTACTCGTACAATAGGCGTCTTCTGCAAAATATATCAGTTTCTTAAATGAACTAGAGTCATAAATATTCTATTTTACAAATAACTTTATGTAAGGGATATAGAGTATCATTCTTACTGTTAGCAGTTACAAGTAAATATTTTTTGTTATTCTTCGGGCTACATCTCTTTGTATCCCTTTTCAGAGTTTAGAAATCGGATCCTTAGTTTGCTGTTTTTTACGTAATAATTTTAACCGACCAAGTTTGAAAATTTATAAAAAAATAGAATTAAGGTTATAAAACTCTTTAATTCTTACAGTCAACATCGTTAAAGAAAACAATTAACATTTTACACTTTTTTCTTTTTCGAGGAAACGGTTTTGTCAATGTTTTGTACAATATTCCCTGATACTAATAACCTCAAAGAATTAGTCAAATTTTTATTGCCAAGTAATGAACGGTTATTACTTTTAGCAAGGTTTAAAAGAGAGAAAAACCGCTCACAGATATTCGTGGAACCAAACATTGAGAGAACTTAGGCCGCGAGTCGACCAGGCAATCCGTAATGAGATTCCCAGCAGCAAAGAGTTTCCCTGCTTTCCCACTTCTCAGCGATCATTTGTAACTTGCGGACAAACTTTGCCCACCTGTTTCCTGCTCGTAGCACGCCAGAAAAGAACATACAATTAATTTTGTACAATCTTGTTTTTAAAACACTTTTATCACTTTAACAATTAATTGTTTCACTCATTGAAACTGAAATAAAAAAACTAACAAAAAATATTGGTTTTAGATGCGTTTTCCCCAGTTCCGCTGAAAAGGACAGCGATGTGTGGTCGCAAAATAAACTTTTATCTATTGCAGTATTTGTGCCGGCCAGTGTGGCCGTGCGGTTCTAGGTGCTTCAGTCTGGAACCGCACGACCGCTACGGTCGCAGGTTCGAATCCTGCCTCGGGCACTGATGTGTGTGACGTCCTTAGGTTACTTAGGTTTAAGTAGTTCTAAGTCTAGGGGACTGATGACCTCAGATGTTAAGTTCCATAGTGCTCAGAGCCATTTGAACCATTTTTTGCAATATTTGCGTACAGCAGCATGGCGAGGCTCGGCGGCCGGTCCGCACGGCCAGGTAAGCGACACGGCTTCGCCACTGCAGCAACATAGGAATTCGCCCGGGGCGTTGGCCGCGGGCGATCGCGGGCGCTAGCGCCCCAGGGGCACAGTTTGGACGAGCCTGTACTAGACTGCCAAACAGCAATATAAAGGAGTTGGGACATCCTTCCGCAACCACCTTATTCACGTGATGTTACGCCCAGTGTTTTTCACCTTTTCCACGTTCTATCGAACAATCTTCGAAGAATTTTTCTGGGTGAAAAAGCTTTCTACGAGTTCTTCGCCTCAAAATCACGTGATTTTTACAGCCGCGGAATGGAAAAGTTTCCCCAGTGCTAGAAAACTGTTGTAAATAGTGAAGGAGAACATATTATTGATAACTAAAGTCTCCATAACTAAAGTCTCTGTTGCGTGTGTGTTTATTAAACTTACGGAGAAACAGTACGAACTTATGAACCATCCTTGTGTTGTTATCATTATCAGTATTCTGTGTGTTTGAGTGTTTTGTGGTTTAGGATCGCTCAACGGGTAGGTCACCAGCTCCCATGCGAAAGATAGCACAAAAGAATGTGGTTAAAATGCAGAAAATGTGATAAAAGAAGGAAGAAACACTCTAAGATGAAACTGCACTCACAGTCTTCCTGTCTCACCCATGATCAATGTCACACTAGCTCACTTCCTGTTTGAAAGCGTTAAAAGGGTCAAATGTTCTAAAACTGTTCATTAAAACGCAGGTAAGTAAAGAGGGAAACGAAAATAGAATTTGTGGATGGCTGACCACTTACAAAAAATGTGGATGAGCCAACCACACTGGTAACACATTAAAAAATTGTGGTGTCACCGCCAGCCACCACACTTTCTAGGTGGTAGCTTTAAATCGGCCGCGGTCCATTAGTACATGTCGGACCCGCGTGTCGCCACTGTCAGTGATCGCAGACCGAGCGCCACCACAAGGCAGGTCTCGAGATACGGACGAGCACTCGCCCCAGTTGTACGGACGACGTAGCTAGCGATGCACACTGACGAAGCCTCGCTCAATTGCAGAGCAGATAGTTAGAATAGCCTTCAGCTAAGTCAATGGCTACGACCTAGCAAGGCGCCATTAGTAGTTTATTGCCTGAATCTACAGAGTCTCATTTCTATCGTCAATAGCGATGTACAACAAGGATGGATTAAAGTTAAGTATTCCAGCATCTACGTACTTTTCTTTATAGCATTCATTACGTATCCTGTTTCAGATCTATCTCTAGCCTGCGTGAGTTAACGCGTGCCTTTCGGCTACTTCCGAGTGGCGTGGCTGTCTTGTTACGCCACAACAAAAATATCCCCCAGAAAACTTCAGAGAACAAATCGAACAATTCACAAAACCTTAGAACACGTACCATTTTCGCGTCATTGTTAGTTAAATACAGGGCAAATCTGTCGGCAAAAGCACTGCTGCACTCTTGTCTGAATACAAAACACAGTTTATTAAAATGTGGCGTATGTGATTTGTACGCCGCAAGCCCTACACATTGGAGGGTCCTCTAGCCGGAGCAAGAAACCATGCGTCATACGGAAGTGTTCTATGCGCAAACCAGAGAGGACGACCTCATCTCATCTGCGTGGGTGGAAGGAGGTTCGGCACGGCCGCGTTGTGGACTTTACCCGGCGCGACTTATTGTTTGCTGTTTCAGCCACTGTTCTTTCAATCGACCCAAGACTCTGTACCGCAACAGCGAGATTATAGCATGCAGAGTAATGACACACTGAACCGTCTGAGGATCGCTTCATCCGACAGTTCGTTTTCCTTTTTATCCATGTGCCCTGACATATTATTACTGCTCTTATTATTGGCAGTGATCAGACACAGAAGTGCTGACAGCTTGAAGTCTTCCAATTTCTGCCATTCCAGAAATAAGGAGTCCAGCAATCAAGTGATTTACAAACATTAAGTATGGCACATACATTTTAAGCTGGTTGATTTTAAATGATGTAGGATCTGAGCGAAGTTTTCCTAGGGAGAGGAGCGGCGCAGAGGAAAAAACAGTGTATCCTCAATGAGGATAGCTAGCTTTCTTTTCTGACAAAGAGTTAAACGTAGCCGCGCGGGATTAGCTGAGCGGTCTTAGGTGCTGCAGTCATGAACTGTGCAGCTGGTTCCGGCGGAGGTTCGAGTCTTCCCTCGGGCATGGGAGTGTGTGTATTTGTCCTTAGGATAATTCAGGTTAAGTAGTGTGTAAGCTTAGGGACTGATGACCTTAGCAGTTAAATCCCATAAGATTTCACACACATTTGAACATTTTTGTTAAACGTAGAGTCCGAGATTCACAGAGAACTGATCATCATTCTATGAAAATGGTTGTTAGAAACAAACAGTAGCGACTGTGTGCTAGAATGCGAGAGGGAGCTCACCCACAAATAGTAAACAATGAGTTATTCACATGTTTAGATACTACTGTTATTGGGTTGGGGCATAAATTCGTAGCGTTTCTCCGTAAGTTTAATAAACACAACATATGCAGATAACAGAGTCTTTAGTGATCAACAGTGTATTCTCCTTCACTATTTAAAACAGACTGCCGACGCTGAGGTAACTTTCCGATTTCTTGACTATAGAACTCGTCGAGCCATGTTCGTAGAGCTTTTTTATACGGAACGGAAATTCTCTGAAGGTTGTTTGACAGAAAGCGGAAAAGGTGAAAATCAGAGGGTGCCAGATCAGGTGAATAAGGTGGGTGCTAACAACAATTTGGGAATTGTGAATCCGAATTGATGCAAAAGACTTTTTGTTATTTATTTACTTATTTATTCCCCCACCCACTGACGATGGCGATATTTGTCGCCCAAACTAGTCTGGGGGAATAAATAAGTAAATAAATAACAAAAAGTATTTTGGATTAAGGCGGATTCACAGTTCCTATATTGGAGTTTTTCTATGCAAGCACGGACCAAATGGGAAATTTCCAAAATATAGTTAAGTTGGGTGCTGAAAGACTTCCCAAACCAACTCCTGTATAACGTTTTTTGTCAGTCTAGCAGAATGTGTGCGGCCGTTATTGTGGAGTGGCATCACTTCACTGATTCTTCCTGGCCATTGTTCCCGGACTGCGTCTGCGAGACGTCTCTGTTGTTGAGAACAGACATCAGGAATGATGGTTACACTTCGGAGAAGCAATCAGTAGCACACAACACCGTCGCTGTTCCACCTGAAGCGTAACATTGTCTTTCGTGCGGATGCGCGCATATCTTTGTACGGGGAGTTGTTGGTTTGTTGGGGCTCAACCATTCCTTTCTTTTCCTTATGTTAGTATAAAGAAACAACTCATCTTCATCAGTAACTGTGCAGGATAGGAATGATCGGTGTTGTTCTCGAGAGAATTGATGACAAATAAGCAGAAATGCACTTTTATTATTTTGCCATAGAGCATGCGGTACCTGTACACCCAATTTTTGAACCTTCCCCTTCGCATGCAAATGTCGCAGGATGGCAGAATGATCACATCTTCCAATTGTCTAGTACGCTGACATGGAACCTTGTGGATTAATGCGTTTAAACGACCTTAATAAAACCCCGAAGATCTTCCTGAATGTGGAGAGTTACTAATGTCAATACGATCCTCCTTAAAATGAGAAAAACATTTTCTTGCCGTCTCTGTCCCATGGCATTATCCCCATTAACGGTGCAAATCTTTCTGGCTGCATCCGCTGCTGCTGCCCCTTTATGAAAGGCAACAGAAGAATATGTCGAAAATGTTCCGATTTTTTTACCTCGCGCTCCAGAGCTCCACTCACTATCCCCAGGAGACAACCTGAGAATATTTAAACTCGAATAGCAACAGTGAACTGCAAATACCAAATGACAGTCGATAAATAAGGCCCCAGCAATCGAAATACCAACATGTAAAACAAAAACGCTACGAATTTGTGCACCAACATACTATATATTTGTTACCCCACAATATATGAATAATTAGCACCTAACTTTACTCCTCCACTATACAAAATAAAGATTTGGGAATAGTCTGAATTGCAAAGAAATTCAAAATATTCCAGTTCTTTCTCTGTGTGGGTTAGGTCGCTCTGGAATTCTAGCACTCAATTATCTGATTAGTTCGTGGTTAAATAAAACACTACAAAAAACTAAATATCGCTTGTGTTTAAAAATAAAAGTGTTGAAATAAAAATTCTTTTTCATTCTAAAGTTTATTTAGTCGCTAATGCTGATGATGATGGGGAAAAGAGTGGAGGAGTGGGAAGGGGGGGGGGGGAGGGGAGAGACGTTATACCTAAAATCTGACTGCACTCATGGTCAATGGCCTTGGTATTACATTAATCGGATGTGGTCCATGTTTCGAAATGTCACTCACAGTGTATAACTTCACACTGACGGAAAATGAGTGACATTTGGTAGGAACATTTCCACATCTACGCATATATATAGAAGCCACCGTAAGGTTTATGGCGGAGGGTACTGGATATGTGAATAACTTTTCACCCTTCACAATTCCACTCGTGGATGGCACCCGGAAATAAAAGCCACTGCCGTTGCTCCTCTGTGTTGTTGTCGTGGTTTTCTGTCCGAAAACTTGTTTGATGCAGGTACCCACGCTAATACATCCGCTTAAACCTTTTCATTCCTGCCTAAATAGCGCAACCTACATCGATTTCAACCTGCGTGTTGTTTTGAAGCCTTGGTCATCCTCTATGTGTTGCCCTCACGCCCCAATCCATTAGCAAATTGACGATTCCCTAATGCCTCAGGAAATGTCCTGTCAACGAATCTCTTCTTTCAATTTACGTGTGTCATAAATTTCTGTTTTCCCCAACCTCATGCAGCACCTCCTCACTAGTAATTCGATTTGTTCTCGTCTTGGGCAACGGCCTTGCCGCAGTGGATACACCGCTTCCTGTCAGATCACCAAAGTTAGCGCTGTCGGGCGTAGTCGGCACTTGAATGGGTGACCATCCGGGCTACCATGCACTGTTGCCATTTTTCGGGGTACACTCAGCTTCGCGATGCCAATTGAGGAGCTACTCGGCCGAATAGTAGCGGCTCCAGTTAAAGGAAACCATCATAACGACAGGGAGAGCGGTGTGCTGACCACACACCCCTCCTATCTGCATCCTCATCTGAGGATAACATGGAGGTCGGATGGTCCAGATGGACCACTTGTGGCCTGCAGACGGAGTGTTGCTTATTCTCGTCTTGTTTGACTCGTTTATTGTTCATGTTCCACTTCCGTACAAGGCGCCATTCCATATAAATACAGACGGAAAGAAACGCAACACGAACAATAATTAATGTAAAGTAATGAAATTTCTGGACTACATTTGTCTAGGTAACATATTGAAATGATTGACATTGCAGGATCACAGGTTAATATAAGCGCGAGATAAACAATTCCAAATGTGAAATGCTGGTACGTTAATAACGGACGTAACCGCTGGAAGTTGAATACAAACATGTAAACGTGCGTGTATTGTGTTATACATGTGCCTTATTTCTGTGGGATGGAGTTCCACGTCTCCAGGGTATCATGTCGGCACTCTGTAGAGGCTGCTGGGTTACAACAGCGGTACTTGGACGAGCGTTATCCTGTTGGAAAACACCACGTTGAATGCTGTTCATGAATGGCAGCATAACAGGTCGAATCAGCAGACTGACGCATAAATTTTATGTCAGGATGCGTGGGATAATCATGTGAGTGCTCTTGCTGTCATACGAAATAGCACCCTAGACGGTAACTTAAGGTGTAGGTCCAGGGTGCCTAGCATGCAGACAGGTTGGTTGCAGACCCTTAAATGGGCTCCTTCTAACCAACGCAAGACTATCACTGGCACGAGGCAGGACCAGATTTTATCAGAAAACACAAAAGACCTCCACCCTATCCTCCAAGCTCTCTCTCAAGCTCTCGCTTGACTCCACTGAAGTCGCACATGGCGATGGTTGGAGGTCATTGGAATGCACCCTACAGGACGTCCGACTCGGAGCTGTCCTTGAAACAGCCGCTTTGTAACAGTTCATTGTGTCACTGTGCTGCCGACTGTTGCTCATATGTCCGCTGCAGATGTCGCATGATGCGCCAGTCGTAGGCCAAACACTATGGTCTTCCCTCTCGGTAGTGCTAAGTTGCCGTCCCGAGACCAGTCTTTTTGTGACCCAACATTCTCGTGACTACCGCTGCCAACGGTCATGTACAGCTACTAGATTCCTGCAGACCCTTTCTGCAATATTGCGGAAGCAACATCCAGCTTCTCGGAGCCCTGCTACAGGACCTCGTTCAGACTCAGTGAGGTGTTGATAATGGCGTCTTTGTCACCTTAAAGGCATTTTTGACTGACATCAACTCACCACGTCCTGTCTTAAAACTAACACTCTCGACCGTTACAGAGCGTGTTTAAAGCAAATCTGACCTGCATTCTCATAGTGGCAGTAATCATCACGCCCATAAACTTTAGTTTATGTCGCACAACTCCTCCTAGGTCCAGTCTACCTCCCAAAGAGATTTCCAAATACTTATATTCATTTTCGACTTTAACAAATTTCTGTCTCGGAATACTTTCCTTGCTACAGCCAGACTGTATTTTATGTCTTCTCTGTTTCGTCCAAGTAGTCCAAGTAATAAAATTAATAACTACTTTTAGCGTTCTATTTAATGATGTAATTCTGTTACACAGCTGGCCATTAAATGTGCTACACCAAGAACAAATGCAGATGATCAACGGGTATTCATTGGACAAATAGATTATACTAGAACTGACATGTGATTACATTTTCACGCAGTTTGGGTGCATAGATCCTGAGAAATCAGTACCCAGAACAGCCACTTCTGGCCGTAATAACGGCCTTTATACGCCTGGGCATTGAGTCAAACAGAGCTTGGATGGCGTGTACAAGTACAGCTGCCCATGCTGCTTCAACACGGTACCACAGTTCTCAAGAGTAGTGACTGGCGTATTGTGACGAGCCAGTTGCTCGGCCACCACTGACCAGCCGTTTTCAGTTGGTGAGAGGTCTGCAGAATGTGCTGACCAGGGCAGCAGTCGAACATTTTCTGTATCCAGAAAGGCCTGTACAGGACCTGCAACATGCGGCCGTGCATTATCCTGCTGAAATGTAGGGTTTCGCAGGGATCGAATGAAGCGCCACGGGTCGTAACACATCTGAAATGTAACGTCCACTGTTCGAAGTGCCGTCAATGCTAACAAGAGGTGACCGAGACGTGTGACCAATGGCACCCCATACCATCACGCCTAGTGATGCGCCAGTATGGCGATGACGAATACACGCTTCCAGTGTGCGTTCACCGCGATGTCGCCAAACACGGATGCGCCATCGTGATGCTGTAAACATAACCGGGATTCATCCAAAAAATGACGCTTTGCGTTCGTGCACCCAGGTTCGTCGTTGAGTATACCATCGCAGGCGCTCCTATCTGTGATGCAGCGTCAAGGGTAACTGCAGCCATGGTGTCCGAGCTCATATTCCATGCTGCTAAAAACGTCGTCGAACTGTTCGTGCAGATGGTTGTTGTCTTGCAAACGTCCCCATCAGTTAACTCAGGAACCGAGACGTGGCTGCACCATCCGTTACAGCCGTGCGGATAAGATGCCTGTCATCTCGACTGCTAGTGATACGAGGCCGTTGGGATCCAGCAGGGCGTTCCGTATTACCCTCCTGAACCCACCGATTCCATATTCTGCTAACATTCATTGGATCTCGACCAACGCGAGCAGCAATGTCGCGATACGATAAACCGCAAACGCGATAGGCTACAATCCGATCTTCATCAAAGTAGAAAAACGTGATGGTACGGATTTCTTCTCCTTACACGAGGCCTCACAACAACGTTTCACCAGGCAACGCCGGTCAACTGCTGTTTGTGTATGAGAAGTCGGTTGGAAACTTTCCTCATGTCAGCACGTTGTAGGTGTCGCCACCGGCGCCAAACTTGTGTGAATGCTCTGAAAAGCTAATCATTTGCATATCACAGCATCTTCTTCCTGTCGGTTAAATTTCGCGTCTGTAGCACGTCATCTTTGTGGTGTAGCAATTCTAATGGCCAGTAGTGTAGTTTCACCTGATTTACCAATAGTGTGCTTTCGGGTGCTCTGCTGTGCTTTTTTTCCTTTTTATGCGTACTATTCTATTTCTACAGGTACTGCGAGTTCTGCTGTTACGTGTACTCGCTTGCTGGACTCCAACAAGACTGTGAAGCATTGTTCGTCTCAGTCGCTATTTACAGCAGAGTTCCATTCCTGACGCCCACTACGCCCTTTGCTCTTTTGTTTTTCCTAGCTCGCAATGATATTCCGTGAACCACAAATTCTCTCAGCGTCTTCCAGATCTTGTGGGTGTGGTGGCCGACTATATTTTAATACGTTGAGTGTCTGACCGCTCGGCTTTTTTCAAAATTGAGACAGCCGTCCCTGTTTATTAGGTTTTTTGACTTCTTTATTTCGATAGACACTTTACATCTACATCTGCATCAGTATTCCGTAAGCTACATGATAGTGTATAACTCAGGGTACTTCTCGTCCCACTAGCTGATCCCCCCTTCCCTGTTCCAGTCGCGAATCGCGAGTGCGAAAAATAATTGTCGGTAAGCCTCTGTACTACTCCTTAATTACTCTGTCCAAGAAACTTGGCGTTCGCATCACGATACCGGCCTCATAGAATTTCATTTCATGATTGTAGTCAACGCAGCGCTAGGTGACAATTGAGGTGCTTTGTTGTTTTAGTCGGGTACGTCTATGATGTGCCTCGCGTCACTCGTTGACTATTTTGACAGGTAATACATGCTACATCTGCATGGAATACGATACACACTAGTGTTTTGAAGATCTACATCGTCTTTAAAATTACAAATGATTTATTTTATCTTAATTGAAGGGAGTAAAATACCTTCGATGCCATACTTCCGTAGGAGTCTACCAGTTTTTCAAGATATTGGGCCAGCATGAGGAAGATCAGCGATTTTTAGCTTCACTTCCTTGATCTCGGTCTCAACTTCTTTCTCAGGTGTTCTTGCTTTTGGCTGTATCGCCTGTTGAATTTGATTGCCTGAGTACCCATTCCTTCGGAGCACTATTCGTCGGTGTTGTGACTCTTCGGTGAGGCTATCCTTCTCTGTAAGTGTTCGAGATCTATGAAAGATTGTCTTAAGCATCAAATTGTTTTGCGACGGATGGTGATGGCTCGAGGTGAGGAGATAGAGGTCAGCGTAGGTGGGTTTCCTATACGGGGTGAAGATAATTAAAGCCGACAAACTGAAGGGTCGGCTCCTTAACATTAATAAAACCGACAAACTGAAGAGACGGAATCTTGACTGGAAAAGGAGGTAAAAAGGTCCTACGAACCGAAGGTCCTGATTGTGGAAATGCTTCGTTTCCACGGTAGATGGCACTGACGAATGAAAGTTCCTCTAACCACGTGCTGTGTTGTAGCCCAAAGATGACGATTATGCAGACTGAAGATGCCATCTCTGGCAAAGGTTGCTTTGTCGGTAAAGAGGACTGATGACAGAAATTCCGTAATTGTGATAATCTGGTGCAAAAGTCATCGACAAAATCTATAGCGTTGAGAGAAATCCGCTGCTGAAAATCGCTGCACTTGTTGTAGATGGTAGGGATAGTAGCGGGAGCTTCTCTAAAGTTTGGAAGGTAGGAGGCGAGGTACTGGCAGAAGTGAAGCTGTGAGGACGGGGCGTGAGTCGTGCTTGGATAGCTCAGATGGTAGAGCACTTGCCCGCGAAAGGCAAAGGTCCTGAGTTCGAGTCTCGGTCCGGCACACAGTTTTAACCTGCCAGGACGTTTCATATCAGCGCACACTCCGCTGCAGAGTGAAAATCTCAATCTGGAAACATCCCCCAGGCTGTGGCTAAGCCATGTCTCCGCAATATCCTTTCTTTCGGGAGTGCTAGTTCTGCAAGTTTTGCGGGAGAGCTTCTGTAAAGTTTGGAAGGTAGGAAGCGAGATACTGGCAGAATGTGAAGCTGTGAGGACGAACCGTGAGTCGTGCTTGAATAGCTTAGATGGTAGAGCACTTGCCCGCGAAAGGCGAGTTCGAGTCTCGGTCCGGCACATAGTTTTAATCTGCCAGGAAGTTTCAGGGATAGTAGCGGTTGTCACGCAAGATACACGTAATCGTTACACCATCTTGGAGGTCCACTTCCCTGGAGCTTGTACTAGGTTCGTCTCAATATGCTGTAGAACCCGGTTCTCCAAATCTGGTGTTCGCACAGTCTGCTGCTTCTCGGCACGTTCGTCTCTCTGAAACAAACGCCCAATAAGGGCTTGGCTCTGAGTACTATGCGACTTAACTTCTGAGGTCATCAGTCACCTAGAACTTAGAACTAATTAAACCTAACTAACCTAAGGACATCACACACATCCATGCCCGAGGCAGGATTCGAACCTGTGACCGTAGCGGTCGCTCGGCTCCAGACTGTAGCGCCTAGAACCGCACGGCCACTCCGGCCGGCCAATAAGGGCTTGAAATGTTGTGTGACGTGGTTGGTGTCTGTGAGGGTACTTGTTTTGGTAGATCCATGCTGGGTCTCGACCGCCTCCATATGCTTGGCCGTACACAAACACCATCTCGGCTTCTTCCCGACATGAATATCTGACCGTTCTGCTGCTTGCAGTACACTGCGTCAATTACACAGCGTGCAACAAATCTATAATGGTGCATTTCCGGACAAACGTTCGTAGGATCTTTTATCCTCCATTTACAGTCAGAAATGCGTCCCTAAAGTTTTTCCGCTTTATTGATGTTCATCCCATATACTCGGCGACGCAGAGATCCGTCCGTTCTTCTGGTAAGTAATCCGTCGAGGAAAGATAACTGGTCCCCTTTTTCATCTTCCATTGTGAATTTTATGTTACGATGTATGAAGTTTAAATACTCCAGGAACTCCTGAAGCTTTTCTGTTCCACGTGCCCACAGTACACTGAGGTAATAAAAGTAATGGGATAGCGATAAGCATGGCAGTGCATTGTCGGAGCTCTCATTTGTACTGAGGGGATTCATTTGAAAAGGTGTCAGACGTGATTATCGGCGCACTACGGGAATTCACAGACTTTGAACGTGGAGTGGTAGATGGAGTAGACGCATGGGACATTCCAGTTCTGGAAACCGTTACGGAATACAGTATTCCGAGATCCACAGTGTCAGGAGTGTACCGAGAATACCAGATTTGAGGCATTACCTCTCACCACGAACAACCGACATCAGCGACGTCTGCGTGGAGTTGTCATTGCTAACAGACAAGCAACACAGCGTGAACTAACCGCAGAAATCAGTGTGGGACAGTGGCGATCGTGTCCATTAGGATAGTGCAGCGAAATTTGACGTTAATGGGCTGTGGCAGCAACGACCGACGCGAGTGCCTTCGCTAACAGCACGACGTCTCCTGCAGCACCTCCCCTGGGCTCGTGACCATATTGGTTGGACCCTAGACGACTGGAAAACCGTGGCCTGGTCAGATGAGTCCCGATTTCAGTTGGTAAGAGTTGGTCCTAGGGTTCGCGTGTGGCGCACACCCCAAGAAGCCATGGACCTAAGTTGTCATCAAGGTAGTGTGCAAGCTGGTGGTGTCTCCATAGTAATGTGGGCTGTGTTTACATTGAAAGGACTGGGTCCTCTGGTCCAACTGGACCCATCATTGACTAGGAGTGGTCGCGTTCGGCTACTTGGAGACGATTTGTAGCCATTCATGGACTTCATGTTCACAAACAACAATGTCATATCACGAGACCACCATTGTTCTCGATTGGTTTGAAGAGCATTCTGGATAGTTCGGACGAATGATTTGGCCGTTCAGACCGTCTGACGTGAATCCCATCGAAGATTTACGGGACATAATCGAGAGGTCAATTCTTGCACAAAATCCTGCAGCGGCAACAGTTTCACAATTACGGGCGGCTGTAGGGGCAGCATGACTCAGTATCTCCGCAGGGGACTTCCAGCGACTTGTTGAGTCCATGCCACCTCGAGTTACTGCTCTCCACCGGGCAAAAGGAGGTTGGACACGATATTAGAAGATAGCTCATGAGTTTTGTCACCTCAGTCTAAAACGTGTTGTGTACGTAGTGATAGAAACATTCTGGTTTAAACTTGGCGGATTTACTTCGAAATGTTCCTTATATACTCTCGGTACGACAGGTGATAACGGAGTACTCTCACCACGTCATAACTTTGTCCGTCGAACAGGAAATAAATAGACGTCTGAACGTGTCTAAAATCTCCTTTGAAGCAATCGTCGAACTTTTCCGCAGTTAGTTCCAAGGATAAGAAAGTGAAACTCTAGTAAAGAGGGAAACTTCATCGGAACTGACCATAAGGTGGTTGGGTGTGGCGTCGAAATATTTTGCATAAAATGACAACAATAGCTCGTAGAACTCCCAGAAGCACACTATTAATTAATCGCACATAGAAAACCTGACAGATTACTCCTGAGTTACCCTTGCTTTACCTTTGCTCATATTCGTCCTTTTCAGCACACTCTCCAAGCTCTTTGCCGCCTCTGACAATATTACACTGTCACTGTCAAATCGCAAAGTTTTTGTTTCTCCTCCAGAACTTTAATCCCCTGTCCTAATTTCTCCTTCGTTTCCTTTATTGTTTGCTCGATGAAAAGGTAGAATAACATCGGGGAGAGGCTACAATCATTTCTTACTCCCTTATCAACTGTTGCTACCCTTTCGTTCCCTTCGACTCTTCTAACTCCTCTGTATGGGCCAGAATTCTGTAGTTTTAGCGTCACAGTCATTATCGAAGATACGTATGGTTGGAGTAATTAAGGCTGTCCACGGCGTATATTCTCTCTCCTGTTAGGCCTCCCATTGAAGATCGTTAACACTTTTTGTGGCGCTCTTACGTCGGGAGCTAGATTAGGGTTTAACGTCCCGACAACAGCGAGGTAATCAGAAACGGAACGAAAGCTCGGATGAGCGAAGGATGGGGATGGAAATCGGCCGTGCTCTTTCAAGGGAACCGTCCCAAAATTTGCCGGGAGGAATTTCGGGAAGTCACGGAAAACCTAAATCTGTATGGCCGGACGGGGAATTGGACCGTCGATCTCCCGAATGCGAGTTCGGTGTGCTGACCACTGCCCCACCTCGCTCGGCTCTTACGTCCGGGGAACAAACCTGTGAAGAATAGTACGTCCCTTCTTTGAGTATTATCTTATCTCTTCTGTTAATCGAACAGTCTGACAAACAATACTCAAGAACTGATCTGACAAGGATTCTGCAAACGAATTCTTTCGTTCATGAAATAAACTTCCGTAGGATTCTTTCACTAAATCTGAGTTTGGCATCTGCCTTCCCCAGGGCTGGATTTATGGGGTCGTTGCACCTTAAATGACTCTAAACAAAACTGATATATGCTTGAAGGTTGTGAAATAAGATTTTTTCTTCTACTTATGCACGTTAAATTATATTTATTTATGTGAAAAGTCAGCTGCCAGTCCTTGCATCAGTCGCTGACCATCTGCAAGTGACTTTATATTTCGTAATAGTGTCACCTCTTCTAAACAACAACGTGGTCCACAAGTGGCCTCAGATCCCTTCAGCCCGTCAGACAGGAAAACTTAAATGCAAATGTACGCTCATGTTCAGGAAAAACAGAACACCTTGAACGACTAGTAATAAGACGTTCATATTCACAGGACATGTAGATTAGTGTGTTCGGCACAAATGATTAGCATTTCAGTCACCTCGGTACAGCATGTGTCCTGTTGCCAAATGGTCCGCCCTGAGTCTTGAAAACTTGTTCCACGCGTAATGGAATCGACGCATATAAGGCACGAATGGCATCCCGTGGTATGGGTATCAATGCTACATTCACTCGTTCCAAAGTTGATCTGTGTCTGTTGGCATTGTGTCACAGCGCTGCACGCTTCGTTTCACCGTATCCCACACAGTTTCGAGTGGTGACAAGTCTGATGATCTGACGGGTCGGGGCAAAAGGCTGTGACACCAAGAAGGGACGCGTTACTGCAGCAACATTTGGTCGTGCATTGTCTTGCTGAAGAGTGGCGTCTATGTTGTAGTGCAGAAAGGTTGTGGCTACGGATCGCAGGATGTCATTCACTTAAGTCACACTTGTCACAGTGCCCTAGACAGGCACCAGCTGTGATTTGTGGTTGCACCTAATAGCACAAGGCCTTGAGTTGGCACTGTATGTCTTGTGCGAATGCAGTCACTGTAAATGCTGCTCCCCCTGTCTGCAGCAAACCAAAAGGCAGCCATCACTTTCAAACCAACACAACCAGGATTCGTCCGAAAATACTATCTGATGCCATTCGCGTCCCCAGCGACATCGTCCCATACACCATTGCCGTCTAGCATGTTTCTGCACATTCGTCAAAGGTAGACGGAGAAGTGGACGACGCGCAAGTAGCCCATGCCATAACAAGCGTCGAAGGACTGTCACCCCTGATGTGTAAGGTGTGGTACACGGTTCCACTGTTGCGCTAGAACCAAGGAGGACGCAGATCTGTCTTGCAATGCCATTGGGGTCAGGTGTCGATCTTCTCTTGAGGTAGCTCAAAAAATGGTTCAAACGGCTCTGAGCACTACGGGACTCAACTGCTGAGGTCATCAGTCCCCTAGAACTTAGAACTACTTACCCTAACTAACCTAAGGACATCACACACATCCATGCCCGAAGCAGGATTCGAACCTGCGACCGTAGCGGTCTCGTGGTTCCAGACTGTAGCGCCTAGAACCGCACGGCCACTCTGGCCGGCTCTTGAGGTAGCCTGCGTGGTGCGACCTGATCCAACTCGTCGTGTTCTACGGCCTTCCGTGAACTATTCCGCACACATCCATAACACTGCCGAAACACTTCGTCTCACACGAGCAGCAGTTTTCCCGATGGATGCATCACATTCTCTCATGCCAATAACGGGCCCTCTTTCAAACTCAGTGATGGTGGTGGTTAGTGTTTAACGTCCCGTCGACAACGAGGTCATTAGAGACAGAGCGCAAGCTCGGGTTAGGGAAGGATTGGGAAGGAAATCGGCCGTGCCCTTTCAAAGGAACCATCCCGGCATTTGCCCGAAACGATTTAGGGAAACCACGGAAAACCTAAATCAGGATGGCCGGAGACGGGATTGAACCGTCGTCCTCCCGAATGCGAGTCCAGTGTGCAAACCACTGCACCACCTCACTCGGTTCAAACTCACTGATTTGACGGTACGGTTCGCGCATACGTCTGCGAGGCATCCTGCACGTTGCACATTTACTCAAGTCACACAGATCCATTACCTTCAGCTTACAGCTACAACGAGAGCAGCAGACACGTTGTACCGGAAGGTGGTGTTGTGTTCCAATATAGATGTTGACCTTGAACCCGTGGGCCGACATGGTTCAAACACTAATTACTTCTGCAGAGTATACTAATGCAGATGTCCTGTGAATATGAATGTCCTATCTCTGGTCGCTCAAGGTGTTCCATTTTTATCTGTTCCGATTACCTGTATTAGTGACGACACTATTATTGCATCTGAGAGTGAGGGCACTTCGATCGCCTTATTGTGACTTTTATCGTGATATTTCACGAGGAAACGCTGAACAACTTGGTACTGTATGAACAACTGTCTGGAAATCATTTACAATACGATGCGCTTTCCTTAGTCACCACAGCAGTTGTTTACTTTTGTGCGAGCGCGTGTTTCTGATAACGGCTGCGTGAGATCAAGTGTAATGATATTGTGATCAAGTAGTAAATCGGTATGCCGGCCGGTGTGGTTGAGCGGTTCTAAGCGCTACAGTCTCGAACCGCGCGGCCGCCTCGGTCGCAGGTTCGAATCCTGCCTCGGCCATGGATGTGTGCCATGTCCTTAGGTTAGTTAGGTTTAAGTAGTTCTAACTTCTAGGGGACTGATGACCTAAGCAGTTAAGTCCCACAGTGCTCAGAGACATTTGAACCATTTTGAGTAAATCGGTATTTTGTTTACTAGGTGAACTTTATAGGAGCGTGAAAGTTATCTCCAAAGTCTACTGCCTTCTGTACTCTAATGGACTAACAGAGGAAGATGGGTTTCGCATGATCGATGTAAGTCAGAGCGGAAACCGTGTTGACTGCTACATTAAAAGGACAAACACACAGCCGTGTTTCGCCATAGAGCGCACACCTACCTGATCGTGCAGTCGTCCAGTTCCCGGTCGTGGGATGCGTGGCGGCACAGCCTATCCTGCGGGGGTTAGCTGTGTCAACCGCGTTTGCAGCTGGCAGACTCGCAGATTCACACAGCTCTTCAGTAAGAATACCCCTCCGACAAAGCTTAGAAAGAGGGCTCGAATCGCATTCCGATAGAGGTGAATTTTTTAAATGCGCCACTTCTTCTTGTGGGTCCGCTGTAGTGGTTGTATCAAGTGGAAAGGTATTATTACGTGTGTATGCACTGCGCGTTAACTGAAGTTACTGTAACTGATGATCGAAAATCTGAGAAAAATAAATGTAAGATATAGGAAAGAACGGATAATTTACAACGTCTACAAGAACCAAGGCAGAACAATACGACTGGAAGAGCAATAACGAAGTGTTCGAATTAATAAGGGTAAAGGCAGGGGTGTAGTTTCTCGTCTCTACTGTTCAATTTATACATCCAAGATAGCAGTGACGGAAACAAAAGAAAGGTTCAAGAGAGGGTGTGAAAATTCAGGATGAAAGGATATCAGCGATAAGATTCGTTGATGACATTGCTTCCTACAGTCAAAATGAACAAGAATTATAGGATCTGTTCAAAGGAGTGAAAGGTCTAATGAGTACAGAATATCGACTGAGAGTAAACTGAAGGAAGAAGAAAGTAATGTGAAGTAGCAGAAATTAGGAATTAATATCAAAATTAGCAATACCAGAAGTATATGAACTTATGAAATTCTGCTACCTTGGAAGCAAAATAACCCATGACGTACACAGCAAAGACGACATGAAAAGCGTACTAGTGCAGACAAATCGGGCATTTCTGGCCAAAAGAAGTCTACTAGTATCAAAAATAGAGCTTAATTTGAGGAAGAAATTACTGTAACTGCCTGTTTGGAGGACAGCATTGTATTTCAGCGATTCTTGGGCTGTGGGAAAGCCGGAACAGAAGTAAATTGAAACGTTTGAATTATAGTCAGAAGAATGTTGAAAATCTTGTGGACTGATACGATAAGGAATGAGGACGTTCTTCACAGAATCGGCAAAGAGAGGAACGTTGGAAAACACTCACAAGAAGAAGGGACATGATGATAGGACATGTGTTAAGACATCAGGGTGTAGCTTCTATGGTACTAGAGGGAGCTGTAGATTGTAGAAACTGTAGAGAAAGACAGGGGTCGGAATACATCAAACAAATAACTGAGGATGTTCAGTGCAAGTGCTACTCTGAAATGAAGAGGTTAGCACAGGAGAGGAATTCGTGGCTGGTTGCATCACACAGGTCATAAGACTGATCAGTCTAAAAAAAACCATGGGTAACTAAGCCTTAAAATAATAGCTACTGGCTTTATAGCTAAATAATCAAATGCCAGATAAAAAATAGACTTCATTAGTTTATACGATCATATATTGAGATAAAATATGGTCCAGTGACATATATTTTTTTTAATTCCCCAGTAAAGTGTTAGTTTCAAACTTGGACGAGGAAAAATGTTAATCCCAAATTGATATTGAGTGGTGGGAGTAGGGTAGAAAGTGAGGAACTTCTTATATTAATATTTAGAGAGAAAGTGTTTTTCATATTGTCGTCAAAGAGCTTATGAGTGTCCACCCAGCTTGACGTCCGGGAAATGCAGTACCTCAGTGACAGACACGGAAGCACAGGAGGAGTGTAACAGTCACCTAACAGCACGAACTTCACAGTTTGTTGTTGCCATGCCAAAACAAGAGAAACGATTTACTGCATTGGCCCGAAAATAAGCCACTGTTGCATATAAGGTGGACTTCTAAATTTCGAAAAATTTGGAAATTTGTGGTCAGTTCCTATGGGATCAAACTGCTGAGGTCATCGGTCCATAGGCTTACACACTACTTAATCTAACTTAAAATAACCTACGCTAAGGGCAAGACATACACCCATGCCCAAGGGACTAAATTTCGAGGAGGAGATTAAAAAAAAAAATTGTCCAAAAATACATATCACACAAATTATTTGTACTTACATATAAGATGCAGGTATGTATCATCAACACACTGACAGCATACGAGGGCTGTTCGGAAAGTGAGGTCCAATCGGTCGCAAAATGGAAACCTTGTAAGATGGCCAGAACTATACCCCTTACATGAAGTCATTACAGATCACGTAACTCACGTTGAGCGAACAGTAGGGATGAACAAAAATGACTGACAAGGCACAATGCATCTTGTAGAGTGTATAGTATGGACATATTGGAATAATTAATGTCGGGTGATGGTTTTAAAGTAATTCACACGACATGAAAACTTTGTGGAAATGGGTCGATTTACTGGAGGCCAGTTTACCCCAGGGAAGTACTCAGAATTGACCATGGCCGCCGGGGGAGCGGCTAAGGGAAGCAACAATAGGCAGCTTAGGGTGGCTTAAGCTCTGAGAAAGCGGTAACGGTGCACGGCCTCCATCCACCTTAGGATGAGTGACAGTGAGTGGGTGGTTGACCCTGACTCCATGCTGGTGTACCAGGAAAGAGACGGAGAACTTGTATGCCTGTTGATAAATGTCGGTTGTCCTGTTTTCTGTGAAACATGCGGGAAAGCCGCGCAAAGCTATGGTGGAGGGGTCGACTGAGGTCAAAATATGCGTGTTCATGACTATAGCAACTTCACGCTGAATTCACGGTCCACAGAGTCTGAAGCAAATCAAGCGAAGAGCGACAGAACGAAATACACCGGCCTCTGATGGGAATGTAGGACCAAGGAATTTGAAGTACTCTCCTGGGAGTCAGAATTCCGGAAAACTTGGTGTTGTGCAGACGCTAACCTTGATGGGTGGCCTGGGAGGAACCAAATAGCAGAAGTTGAGAGGAAGAGAAATTTTGTGTGAATTTGTTCACTTCCCAGAGCAGGCATTGGCCGGTGCGACGCATAATTAACACGACTTGCGCTGCAATTGGCGTAAGTGATTTTGCTGGAGGGGAAACCGAGGTCAAGAGTGGACTGGGAGAAGTCTCCGTAGAGGTCTTCCGTTCCCAGCTTGCCTAGAGTGCGGACGTGGTGTTCTTTACTCAGCTTGCCTGAGAAAGAGTGAGCATCTCTGCAGTTTAGGACTTAGCAAACGGAGCGATTGAGCCTGGAGATAGGAAGTTTTGGTTCAGCTATGTACTGAGCAAGATAGTTAGGAGTGAGAAGACGAGTGCAGCCTTGCAGCACCACGAGGTCGTTCCCTGTTCAGTTTCTTCTGAAGTTTCTTGTACACATTGTTTTCTCCTTTTCTCACAACACCCCCAAAGTTAGTATTTGTGTTATCTCCACCAAAAGCAGGTACCTTATCACTAAGCCCATGTTGTAAAATGGTACTGTATACACACTCAGTTATTGTACTAGAATCCTCACTGTCACATTCATTTAAATTTAACAATCTACTTTGGACACCTTCGTCATAATCAAAATACTGCACAAGAACAGGAAATATTTTCAAATACTTGTGGTTGCTAGCATCAGTGATAATACTAAGATAATTGGCCTTCGATAGACTGTTTCTTGTTCTATCTTCAATGAATGGTGATATCACTTTATTAACGATGGCTTCTGTTTTAGTTTTGCCGCTGGAGAAGTTTACTGCAACTTTCGAGTCACTAAAAACGTGAGAGATAATTTTTGATGTGCAAGAACTTGAGTTGTATGAATGATGGTGCTTGACACAGTGAAATGCAAATGCAGCTTCTGCTGCAGCTACTTTATTACCATCTGTCTGTGTTTTGAAAAAGCTGGTGAACTGTTTGGAAGATGATGAACCCACTGCCGTCTTATGCTTTTTCGATTGCACGTGGTCGTTAATACCACGTCTATTCTCTTCATTGCTAGAGATGACTGACCGCCCACTGTATCAACTCGCAATCTCGCAAATCGGAGAGGATGTGCCGTACGCCTGAGCTTGACTGCCCATAGTTTGCATATGTCGAAAGCTGTTCTGTTCTGTTTGGATTTTATATAATGTGAAGGCAAAGAGAAAACATATTGATGCTTCTTTGACAGCAATTTTTGAAATTACCGGAAGTTGACTTCAAATCCAGCAAATATCGCGGATATTTGCCTTTCGGGCCCGGACGTTTTCATTTACCCTAAAATCGCGGACTGTCCGTGAAATCCGTGGCGTATGGCAACCCTAAGTCAAGGCCAAAGTAGTAGGGAATCAGCGTTTCAGATCCAGCACGGAGACAGCGCCCCTGGAGACGCCACTTGGTGAAGTACCATCGCGCACTAGGCCACAGTAAATGTTGAGTATAGATTTTGCTCGCTCCAACTTGTGTGTGCTTTGACCATTGAATATCAAATGCTAGGATACTAGTCTATCCTCATGTTGAGTACATAACAGTTTTTTCATTGGTTCAAAAAGTAAATTTATTCTCCACCTACTCAGTGCATTGACCAGCTGTGACAATGTAGATTTAAATGAACTGATCAGGATTTTCAATAATCATTCTTTCCTGTGACACAAAATTTTCATGTGTAGAGATAACGATTTTAATAATCGTCACTTCAGTATGTCTAAGAATTAAATATTTTGTTACTGAGTGTCAAAAGTAATTGGACATGATTGTTGTTTATCACTTGACCCCTGAAAGCAACAGTTGATACATTACATGAAGAATAAAAAAAAGGAATAGCTGTGTTGTCTTTCTAGAATAGACCCAGAACTTTCATTTTTATTAATTCATGCATTCTAGGTACGTGACAGAAGCATTTACAATGATTTTTGTTACGATCCGCACCTGATATTAGCTGCCTTACAGGCCCAGGGTCATATTTATTTAGAATGACTGTTTCACACCCTGGGCTTGAGAAGATAATTCAGATGTTTTGTCCTTATGCGAGATAAGTGGTAAGCTAAGTTTGCACACATTAGTACACTCACTGTGCAGATACAAAGGTCGGATGTACGTTAAGAATATTATTTCTTTGTAAACCTGAGGCGTTGTTTCGTAGGGAGCTGTCAGCGAGCGAAAGACGAAACAAGGGTGAGAGTGAGAGGAAAGCGCTTACAGATAAGGAGAGAGGTAAATTTGGCGCTGTCGAACGAAACATTCTTTACCCTTGTTGTACAACACCAGCAACACTTCTGAAAAAGACTGTAATAGTCTGCTCCATCAACAATGTTTCCACGCCTTACGGCAATATGATGACTACTACTTTTTTTTTATTTCGTCAGTCTTCTGAATAGTTTGATGCGGCCCGCCACGAATTCGTCTCCTACGTCAACTTTTTCATCTCAGAGCAGCACTTGCACCCTAAGTCCTTGACCATTTGTTGGACGTCTTCCAGTCCCTGTATTCTCCAAGAGTTACGTCCTTAACCATTTGTTGGACGTCTTCCAGTCCCTGTATTCTCCAAGAGTTTATATGCTCCACTGCACCACCCTAGTGACATAGAGGTTATTCCCTGATGCCTTAACACGTCTCCTATCACTTTGTCCTTTCCACCTGTCAGTATTTTCTATGTGTCACTTTCTTCGCCAATTCTGCGCGGAGTTCCCGTTCTTCCAACGTTCTGTAGAGTCACATCACGCTTCCTAACTGAATCAGAGCACGCATCTAGGCCAAAGTGCATGCGATATTATACTAATAAGTGGTGTCATACTGCTCACAAGTAAACCTTCCCTCCTTTGATACCGGTTTGCCAGAAACCCATATATTTTATGAAAGCTTATGTCACAAGCGGAAAAACTGTGAAATCTCAGCGGCAGTGGCAGCTTGTCCAGCATTTAGGAGCTATGGGACCCACAAGTCTGGGAAACATGACAGCCAAAGTCACTAAAATGCTCGTTTTATATGTTTACGGGGGTTAACTGAAAAGTAATGGGTCCACCTTCGTAACTCTTCAACAGTTGGCAGCACTGGTATGCGGCAGGTGTTGGCTTGTTCCATAGCGTCTTCTCTACAGCTCCAGTTGGTGGGAAGCCTTAGCATTGAACGGTTGCGTTGTTACAGTGTAAAGTATGGAACCCTGCGCAGACGGTCGGTCAATGCGATTTAAGCAACGTGCAGTCATCGAATTCTTGACCGCAGAAGGTGTCACCCCAAAGGAGATTCATCAGAGAATGAAAGAAGTTTATGGCGATTGTGTTGATGTGAGTACTGTGCGTCGTTGGGCGAATAAGTTTAAAGATGTTGAGGCGGGATCATCTACCCGCGTGAAAAGCAAGAGTTGGACGGCCTCTGACAGCAACCATCGACTTTACAACCAAAATTTTGACAGATTGACTCAGGACGATCGTCGTCTCACTCAGAGAGAAACTGCAAGCACAATCGGCTTTTCACAAGAACGTGTAGGTCACATTATTGCTTTGGTTGGCTATCGGGAGATCTGTGCACGATGGGTACCCCGGATCCTGACTCCTGAAATGAAAGCGCACAGACCTGAAATTTGCCAGGAACACCTCTTGCGTTACGAGAATGAAGGTGACGCCTTTCTCCATTCAATTCTGACAGGAGAAGAAACGAATATCGACAAAAAGACTCGCCCCAGAAAAACAAATTCAAGATTCAGCCCTCAGCTGGAAAAATCATGGCCACAGCGTTCTGGGACGCAGATGGTGTTATCCATGTTGATTTCCTTAACCGTGGAACGACAGTACATTCAGAGTGTTACATCACAACGCTGCGAACTCTGAAACGATGGACAAGAATGGTCCGAAAGGAAAAGGGAAATGTTTTCCTACAGCATGACAATGCCAAACTACACACTTCAGTGCCACCACAGCAGAACTTCAGAGGCTGAATCTCACCACCTTACGGCATCCTCCATACAGTCCAGATTTAGCACCGTATGACTTCCATCTGTTCCCGATAAAGAAAGACGATCTGCGGGGACATCATTATGCTTCTGATGAAGACGTTGAGAGAACTGTGAGACTGTGGTTGCGGAAACAGAGCGTCGACTTCTTCCGTGACGGCTTCTGAAAACCTCTTCATCGTTGGCAGAAATGTATCCAATTGGCTGGTGATTATGTAGAAAAGTGATTATTGGCAATTAAAGATCACATTCTAAGGATTATTTCTACATTTAATTTATTAAAATATTCCCATCCAAACCCTATTAACGAAGGTGGGGGCATTACTTTTCATTCAACCTCGTATATGAACTAATAATATGGTACGAAGTCGGAGATCTCAATATAAAGGGAGAAACAACTCGTTGAAAAGAAACAATATACACAGGAGTGTTAAAAATGTGACTTTTTATTGACTTCAAACAAAATCTGTTACAAGAGATAATCAATGTGCACTTAATCAAGTTCTTGAAACGAGGTGCGCTGAACTGATTTATGTAAAAGAACTAAGAGGATAGAAAACTGTCGCGATCCGAAATATGCTCCTGTGACTCGATAATGATTGTGTCCGTTACGTGACGAACAAAACATATGTGTTGTCTGAAAGAAAACGAATATCGGGGTCTTTCCCGTGCATCATTCAGGTACGACCTCCTTTTGTATGATTTCGCCATCAGGTACTTCGGAGGCAGGCAATGCGTAATCTTTCTTAGAACACCATGAATCCACTTCCATATCATTAGGCATGCTTGACATGAATACTTCGCGATAGTACCATTTGAGTTTGGCTGTCGACATGTGCGATGTTTTTCCAGCATACGGTCTTATATTCGGAGGATCTGCCGGCTTTGACTGCGGAAATTTTCCAAGTGGCTTATATGCAAGCACATACGTTGGCTGCAGTATTTCGCCTTCCATTGAAACCACAGGCATAATCATTAAACTGAGCTGTGTTGCAGACACTGATCCAACAACAATGGAAACAAGTGTTGTTCCTCTGGTTTGGAACGTTCGATGGACATGTAACTCTTTGCCATGTCTATTCTGGTCAGCACTGAAGTCATCTGTCGATGGAAAGTTTTCTGTAACGATAAGGTTGCGAATCTTCGCAACAAAATCATCGCATGCCTGTGACAAATT